>NW_020230724.1:105000-790000 GCF_003227715.2 Harpegnathos saltator | reverse complement strand
ATATATATATATATATATATATAGTATATACGATTGTCGTGTGCAACATATATTTATGCACACACACACCCGCATATATGTACATTCCGCAGCGCGGTTGTAAATTGTTCTTGTGCCTTTGTCAGGCGCGCATCAGCTGGCCGGTGCAGCAGTTTCGTTTAAGCGATTCTCATTTAAACGCATTTCGCTGCGCGCGGCGGCCGCGGCGCGATGCGTGCGGCGTACGTTCAATGAGCCGCCGGCAACATAACGTAACGCAATTACCCATCGAATTTCCGCGCGATGTTCGCCCCGTCAATGAATTTCATGGATGCGCCCTCGCGTTCGCAGCGCGAGAGAGCCGATCGCTCTCGCGCTGATCGGCGGTACGTGCCCGTCTTGCCACGAATGAAAATCCCGAATCGGCATGCGGCCGAGTTTTTCATCGCGTCGCCGTCGCCACCGCCGCCATCGCGCGTACACACGCGTACTGATAAAAAGCGGCGCCCGCGCTGATATATTTGCATAGGCGTAGGTAGGTAATTGTCCATCGCACGTGACACGCCGTGCTGCGTTGTCGGCATAATCGGATTCGGCCGATTTTATTTCTGATCGCGTTGACCGCGATTCGCGCTGTTGTTTGGTCGCGCGGAGAGCTCTCACCTCCTTCTCCCTCTCCGTCTCTCCTTCTCTCCTTCTCTCCTTACTCGATCTCTCCCTGTGCGCGTCTTTCGTTACTCCGGAATCAGAGATTCGGTTTGATCGTCTAACTGGACGGAATTACACACGGAGCGACCGAAATTACAGGGGGATATTTTGCAGCGCGATTGAGAGGCTCGTCTGACTTCTTCGCGAGAAACTCTGCGTTATTTTCAGACTTGTTTTCGTCGCGCGAGTGAGCAGCCGAAGATTCGCTGTCTCTTTTGAGGTCTCGCTAATAATAGACGAAACGTCGCGATTGAATTAATATTTCATGAAATCTCTCGTGTCATACACTTATCGCGGCACTTGTTTGCGCCGTTTTAATAATGCAGCAATGCACGCTCGCACTCACGAAGACGTATTCCGCCGGCAGTCCTTGGCTAGACTGCTACCTTCAGCAACGATGTTGCTGCGGTTCTTTCGGAGCGCGCGCGCCGCTGTACTTATCGCGTTTGTAGCTGCCTTTGAGGAAGCGAACGCAGGAAACCGCTGCCGCGATACCGTTTACATTTCGTTTACTGCTTACCGTTTAGAAGGAATTTGACTTCCGCCATGATGCGGAGAATATATTCGCGAGCGTACGCTCCGGCGGTCAAAACAGCCCGGCTACGAGAACACGTCAAGCAGCACGGCAAGCAGCACGAGTGGAAGAAATCGGAGATACAGCGAAGCCGTAGACGAGATTTCTTCGCGGAGTTGCCGAGATGTAAAGAGAGAGCTCCTCTCGCGATGATTTGTACGCTCTTATACCTACGCACGTAAAATGGACGTGCTTAGAAAGTCGCGACGTTTACGCGCTCCTCGTCGTAATTCACCGAAAGCCCGCGTTTTTGCGCATTCGATATGCAGATGCACGCGCGTCCTCGCGTTGCCAGGCGCCTATTTAACCTTCCGTCGGGCGCGACGCGTATAATGACAGCAACGGGAACGCGGTGCATCTGACAGACGAGTTTTATAGTTGGCATCCTAGAAAGCCATTTGAAAGCGTATCACATCCGCGTTTGCACACGTCAGCCTCGCGCTGTAGCGAACAACCGTTGTGCGCAAGAAGTGATTTGTTTTCATGAAAAATAAAACTACCCGCGAAATATCGCGGGACTCCCCTCCTCACGCTCGCCGGGTACTGAAACGCGCGCAAACGCTCACTAAATCGATCGCGCCCGACACAAAAGTCGACGCGGACGCTTCTTCGAGAAAATGCAAACGCAACTCGACCCGTCTCACCTGCTCGGCGCTTCCTCGAGACTGCGATCGCACGCGGTGGAGGCGAAATCGCTCGGGAAAGCTGGCTCTAGCGCCGAGGTTTTTCGCGAAGGGCCTGTGGCAGGGGGGAGGGGGGAGGGCAAGTGCGTACAACAAAGCGCCGTAATTACGCATCGCCGCGCAGCGAGAGCGGCGTCGGTAACGCATGTCGAATGCGGATCTCGATCGGCGCAGCTAATAAATAGCGCGGTCGTACGGCGAAGGCACGATGCCCCGGGAACGATTAAGTGGCCGCGCTCGATGCAGTCCACCCTCTCCCCCCCCCACCCCACGAGGGCACACGCAGTCGCTTGGCAGTCACGCGATATTGCGCGCGCCCCTCCCCGTCCCGGCGCAAATTATCGAAGATATTCAGCGGTCGCTATCGCGATAACGCCGGGGCCGCGCCCGCGTTGACATGGTCGGGCCCCTCCGGGCCCCGCTCGCCGACCATTGTCGGCGCTCGCCGAAGCAGATCGTCTCGGGCCGTCCGCGCGGAGGAAACCAACACGTCTTTTGTCGCATGACTAATTAGGGCCGATAAATAATGCGCCGTGCAAAAACGCGCCGTGGCCGAGTCATGGGGAGCGAGAGCGGGGGGAGGGGAGAGGGGTAGACAGAGCGGCGAGAGATTCTCCGTGGCATTCCCGAGGCGGAGGCGGTCCGAGCGCGGTCAGAGGTCGAGGACGAGGGGGACCGCGCTCGAGAGGAGAAAAACAAAACGCGGGCCGCGCCGCCGCCGCCGCCGCTGCCGCCGTCGCCGCCGTCGCCGTCGCCGCGCGCGTAGAGCGTGCAGGGCGGCGGACGAGGACGCGTTCAGGTGCGCGACCCGCGGCTAAAGGATGGAGGGGACTTCGGTAATGCGGGGCTTTACGCCGCGAATAATCAATGCGTCCTCGTGTGCAGCCTCTCGGGCCGCGCGGCCGGTTACACCGAGATAAATGTAAAACGCCGGACCTACTTATACTCGCCCGCCGCCATGCACCGGGTGTCCGCGAAGTACAATCCCGCTTGCGGCCTGCCTACGCCGTAAGCGCGATCGAGTTTATCAGCGCGGCTCCATAAGTCCGCGCTTCTCAGCAGCTTCCGACCAGGTACAACATCGTGCATCGCGAGCATTACGAGAACGGCTTCAGGTGGAAGTTCCGAGTCCCTCGATGAGATAATTATCAGTTACCAAGCCGTGGATCTCGCGATAACGCAAACGCCATGGCGCCGGCGAGAGTGCGCGTTGCGGGGGTTCGCACCGAGCGTTAATGAGCGGATCACGTCGTCGAGTCTGGAAGCTCTCTCGTCGCGAGCGCGCGAGAAATGAAGAAATCTCGGACAACGCGCGCCCAATTTGTCCCCGAATATCGCGCTTGTTGTCGGTGGCGCGCACCGGCGAAAGTAACCTCCACGACACGGCTCGTGGTTTACTGGTTCACGTGGTGCGTGTATATGTGCATGCGTGCAGCGCGATAGAGAAGTTGAATTTCGCTACTACGCGATAGCACGCAATCTCGGCTGCGGACGAGGTTGTCCACTGCACGGCCGCGCCGCGCAGGACTGCGAAATTCCTCCGCTCCGGCATAACTGCGAGGTGGAAAGGAAAGAAAAGAGTCGGCGATTGTTCGAAACGGACTTAAGGATATACGAGCGGCAGCACAGGTTGCCGGTTACTCTCAGCGCTGTGAGAGATTTAAGGCTCTTGCTCCAGCGGAGGGGGGGGGGAGGAGGGCAGGGAGGAAGGAAGGATGCCGGGAATGGTGGTAGGAATTTAGCGCATTATGGCGCGAGTTAATATTGGGCGGACAGCGGGTGGAGTCCACTGCCACTAAATATACTCACACTCTCGACGCCCGCGTCCTGGCTCTCTCTCTCTCTCTCTCTCTCTCTCTCTCTTTCGCGAGAGCTGCACTTGAAAACCCTCGAAAGTCACGACCTCGCGCAACAAGACCAGCGTTTTATTATCACCGTACGGCGCGGCGCGGCGACGGCCGCGGCGACGGCCGCGGCGGTCGCCTTCTCTCCCTTGTCCTCCTCCCTCTCCCTCCACCCCGTCGCGAAGGATGCACCTGTCCGCATTTTCTGCATGGCGCGCGCTTACCGCTCCCTTGCAATTTACGTGGCCTTCGGTAGAGACATACGATGCACGTATCGAATATCGATTCCACTCGGGCATGTTGCGGCGGTTAAATCGCAGGTTTGATTGGATAATTTTGGTAATCGCGCGAGAGAGCTCGAAACACACACACACACACACACACACACCGCGAGGGTACCCATCCTGTTTCGCACGTAAGTGTGTGTGTGCGCGCGTATGTGTCTGCTGAGTGCGTGCGTGAACGTTGCAATCCGCAAAAGATCGCTAAACGCCCGCGTACTTTCGTACATTGAGGGAACGCTCGTATAATAATCCGGAGCGCTACGTTACGGCATAATTTAAGCGTATTTTATGCAGGCTAGCGCCGTAATAACGTAGAGTCCCGCGTGTAACGGAGGAACGATTTAATCCTGGCCGAGCAATTTGGCGGATCTGCCAAGTTCGCGAACCTGATGAGAGCCACGTGCTCTCCATACGCGAGCGCGGGAAATGATCGGCACCTCTCGAATCCACTTCATCTATTACGAAAGTGTTGCGAAGCGCAGACCTATGGACTGTCCGCCGGGCTGACCCAACGACCTGGGTGGGACGCGCCGACACCTTCCGAATCTCGGCCACGTAACTAGTTAAGCGACTTAACGCGGCAACTCCGACTCGACCGACCCGAAGATATTCAACTTACCTTTCTATCGTCGCCGGCTGGCCTTCGCGTTGCGGCAGCAACCTTCGGCCGCGGTCGCGATTCGCGCAACGCGCGAGATGCAATTATATCGCTGAATTATAACGTTCTTCTGCGGACGTCCGCGTTACCGAAGTCAAGTCTGTCAAGCCGCACGCCACGTGCTCTCTCGCAGCGTGACGCCGAGGCTGAATTCTCGGGACCGAGGCAAGGAAGTGAGGAGCCTTTTATTGCGCGATCGTCAGAGCCCCGTCAGAGTGAAACCCCGAGGAATCCCCTTTACGTCCTCGCGAAAAGAGGTTACACGAATCGCAGGTGACACACAATCGCTATTGAAAAGTGCATTCTGCATTGCCGGGCGAGTTTATGAATCGATATCGCGTGTTTCTCTGGCCGCTCCGCGTCGTGACTTGGGATCTTTCGTACGAAGGGTGGAATACCTCGGCGCGGCGGCGAGATGGTCTTCGGGTCGCCCGGCTTGTAGTATCGCATGGTCATCGGCGAATACCCGAACAATGTAGCGAGAGTCGCAGCGTCTGCGAGTGAGAAACTTTTCAATGGATTTGCTGGTTCCACTTTCTTTCATTTGGTCGCTATTCACTCGATTCACTCAGTCAACTTTTATTCGCTCGCGAACTCACGACGTCGCCGTGCCGCCACTCGGTCGATTATGCAACCTTCCCCGGCCGGCGTTCCTGTCTCATTTCGCTCCTTTCCGGGACCGTTTTGCTCGACGCATCGCTTCTTCTCGTCCGTCAACGAGATAACCATCGTCGAGACACGGCCTGAACCGGCCAGTCACCGCGACGCCGACGTGGTCGGCTGGAGTGATTTTTTAAATTCCGCCCGAATCGAGCTCGCGTGCTGGAGAATTTAATATCATCCGCGGCCAGTCGGTATTATCGGAATATTATTTCATACGGTACGAGTTATTATGTTACGGAATCGTAGATAGCAGGTGTAGCGTTACATTATTATAATTTTTCATTGAATTGAAATCCTCTCTCTCTCTCTCTCTCTCTCTCTCTCTCTCTCTCTCTCTCTCTCTCTCTCTCTCTCTCTCTCTCTCTCTCTCTCTCTCTGTCTCTCTCTCTCTCTCTCTCTCTCTCTCTCGCCCTCTCGCCATCTCTCTTCCCTTTACCTCCTCTCTTTCGCTCGTAACGACCGAGTGGATTCTCCGTAACGGAGATTGTTTTTAATTACGCGCAATTAAACGGATTATCGGTATGAAAATAATTCGAGCTCGTTCCTCCCATAGGCGCGCATCGGAAAAATTATCTGGGCGCGCGCCGGTGACCTGCGGAAATAATCGTTCAAGAGGACTGTAATAAGTGTAAATGCAGCGACGTTTATTTTACGATCGACCTCGTGCGAATTTCAACTTCGTCCAACGACTCCCGCCGATGCGATGTCGCGATTTATAATGCAAAGCAATATTAACTCTTGAAACGTTACTAATCGAATATCGCTCTTTTATATCGCGCCGTGATTTCTCCGGATTGAGCCCGATGAGTGAGAGAGAGAGAGAGAGAGGGAGGGGAGGGAAGGGCGAAGAATGAACCATTTCGCGACACATCTTTCAATAATCCGGAATACCGGAGTTCTCCTTTTGAATCGAGGTTTATGCCATTTCTAAAAGAAATGAATCCTATCACAATGGCGTCGGCTAAAATTTCCGTGCAAATGGGTTCTGGCACGAAATTCCGCCTCGGTTATATCAGCGAAGATTACAAGTGCAGCGCGAATGCATTCACTGGCGGCTATCATTTCGCGAGCTCCTTCTCCGCCGCACAATCTTCTCGGGTCACGTAATCGTGCGGTTTCGGGCCGCGCCCCTTCGAGAGCATCCTCGTGCGCGGGGGTGGTTGATCGGCTCGGGAGAACTTATTAAATACGTACGCGGAATTCAGCCCGCGCATGGGATAAGACGCCGGCGATAACCGCCGCGGTGTTCGCTGACGGTGGTGTTAATGACTCTCGCGCTGATTAAAAAGAATAACTTCCGTTCCCGGCGAGTCCTTTCGGCTGCTATCGCTCCCTCGGGCGTCTGAAAGACGTGTATATTTACATGAACTTACACAGCGTCTCTCACCTCTCGCGCTCGAATCGCCGCGAGAGAGCGAAAAAAAGAGAAAGAGAGGAAAAGGAAAGGAGCGTTAAAAGGCAGCCGGTGTTTTCGGCCGAGTCGTGTAATACTTTCGAATACGTGCGTCGAGAGCGGGTCTCGTTATCACCCTCCGTTATAAGCAGGCGGCGGCGCTTTATAGTGCAATAAATGCATTACGCTAAGAAGTTGCTGTAAAAAAGTTCGTCCCAGTTGCGTCGTGCGACGTAGAGTCGAGACGACGACGGTGTGTGCGTAGGTACGTAGAGCGCGTAGAAGGAAGGGAGACGGCGACGGTGTCGTCGTCGTCGTCGTCGTCGTCGTCGTCGTCGCACGGTCGGGGTCTCCCCGGCAGAAAAATGAGATTTACGAGTTACTTTAAGCTGTAAGCGGCGGCCAGAAGTTTCCAAGACGACTGTTCCCCTCGCGCTGCTCTTCCGCGCATTATCATAGCTTGGCTTTTTGTGTCTCCCGTCTGCCGCGACTTCACCTGGATCAGTCTCGCGTAATGAGTGCGACATCAAAGCGCGACTCGCAGTCGAAAGAGCGGCTCGACGATCTTGGGCGGGGGCGGTTTTATCGCGACACTCTCGGCGTTCCTCTTCGTCACCGCGGAGGCGGATCTCGGCCGGAATCGCGGTCGCGAGCGTTTCGTTCCGATTGCTCGCCAGGTTGACGTGTGTACACAGAACGAGACGTTAATAATTTGCGGGCAGAGAGAGGAGACCGGATCGGCGGGCTGGTGCGAACATCAAGTTACACTCCCGCGACCTGTCACGGGGGAGTTTTATTTCCTCGCGACTTTGCATTGGCCGAAGTATCTCCCGAACTGAGGCACCGATGTGAACCTGGCAAGCAACTTGATAAAAGAGAAAAAATTCGCAATACGGTTCGATTGTACTTCGTTTGTATCTATTTGTATCACTTTTTGTTTCGTTTGTACCTCGAGGGATAAAAAGATAGGGGGAGGGGGGAAAATAGCCAGCAAGCAAGCATAAGATATTGTAAACCGGTCAATCTTCGAAATATGTCGGAAGGTTACTTTCGTACTTCCAGACCCTTTGAGGTACAAACGATTTGTAAAGAGATACAAACGGATACAAACGATTCTCTTGGGAATGACGTTGGCCGTTTTGCGATATCTCAAAAATTGGCGAAACTACCTCTTGGATGATTTTCGAAAATTCTATACTTCCGGTTCCTTTGAGACACAAACGACTTGTGAAGGGAGGTACAAACGAGTGTACAATCGATTCTCTTTCGGGTGACGTTTTCGGATATCTTATACTTGCTTGCTGGCTATTTTTCCCCTCCCCCTATCTTTTTATCCTTTGAGATACAAACGAAACAAAAACTTGGTACAAATCAAGTACAATCGAATTGTATCGAGAATTTCTTTTTTTATTAAGTCGTTTGCCAGGTTCACATCGGTAGCTGAGGCTCACGCGTGGGGCACCCACGCGGGCGAGGGGGATAACCAGATCGATGCCGCGCGTTCTATCCTATAATACTGTTTGTAGGCACATAGTTATCATACGGAAAC
This sequence comes from Harpegnathos saltator, assembly GCF_003227715.2. Lineage (NCBI taxonomy): Eukaryota > Metazoa > Arthropoda > Insecta > Hymenoptera > Formicidae > Harpegnathos > Harpegnathos saltator. The sequence continues at coordinate 781,665 of NW_020230724.1, read as the reverse complement.
TTTGTTCCCTCGCCTTCCTCCTTCTGCCGTCCCTATCGTTAAATCGTCCTCCTGGAAGCCGCGCACTCTTGTATCACAATGGCAGCGCGTCGACGCTGGTCGACGACCCTTTCGAATCATACGTCTCGAGAGGAGAAATGCGAGATAAGAATAAGGTCGGTCCTGCGAGTCGTTTTTACAGAGAGACGGCGGACGTGGGGAGGAGGACGCCGCCGCATGTCGCGCGTCACCGCTGCAATTGTGCGCCGCGGAGGGACGAGTGTCTTTCGAGGGGGGGATCTTTTCGAACAGGGGACGCGCGCGCGCGCGCGCGCGCGGCCGACGCGTTTCATTAATTCCGCGAGCGTGTTCTCGAAGATGTGCGCTTCGCTCGCTAACTCTTCACCTTCTTCACCTGCGCGCGCGCGCGCGCGCGCTTTGCGACAATTGCGGGCGGATAATCCGTCCGATGATTCAAGGCGGTCGACAGAAGGACACTGCATGTGCTCGGGTAGTTACACACTCCTTTTAATCGGAGCCCATTACGGTTCTCTTAAGTCGCGGCGCGCGAAACGACGTTGAACGAAAGTCGCGGCTTCCGCGTTACGCGAGTTAACAGTTATTAGTTTCCATTATGCACACTTGCATAGCGGAGCGGGAGCCAGCCCCGGCCCCGCGCGAAGGTCGACGACCCTTTTACGTCGCGCGATCGCGCGAAACGCAAAGGAAAAGGGAGCTTACGCCTTTCTTCCCCGTTTCTTACGGCTACGTGGTCTGCGCACGTGGTGGATGCGTGCGTGCGCGCAAGAAAGCGAGAGAGAGAGAGAGAGAGAGAGAGAAGGGGGGGGAGAGAGAGCGTCTGAGGCGACGTGGCGGCGCGGCTAGGATGTAACGCGCTGCCAGTTGTAATAATAGATGAAAGTAAGGCGAGGAGCTTTCCAGGAGTGAGAACTCCACTGCTCGGCCGCTTTACGGGCTAATTTCCTTCGCGGGGAGAAGTTTAACTGCGGCGCGCGGCGAGCTATACGCGTTCTCATGTGGTAGCGGCTATCCCCGTTCGCGATCGTGATAAATGAGGCACACGCGCCGTTTAATTGTCTCCGTAGCTGATTATGATGAATACTCTTGCTCGTCCGCGACGAACAGCACGACGACCACGACAACGACGGAGCTACCGCGCCGGGGGACGGGAAGATCAACTTTAAATTCCGCGCCCAGCATCTCTCTCTCTCTCTCTCTCTCTCTCTCTCTCTCTCTCTCTTTACGCCATCCGCGAGGACGTCGCTCGGTGCCGTCTGAAAGAAGTCCTTAATGCATTTCCGTCTCTCCTTCTCTCTGTCTCTCTCCCGCTCTCTCGCCCACGCGCTCTCGCACGAAAACTAATACGAAAACGCAATGAGAAAAAAAGAACGGGGGACGGTGAGGGGGAGGAGAGCGTGCGCGCGCTATCACACTGTGAAGCGTATGCGTGTCTTTCGCGGAAATATGTCGAGCGCGCCGCATTTTGGGATGCGGTACTCGATAATAGCGCGTCACGCGTTATTAATTCGCGCGATGCAGGCGCAACTTTTCGCGAGTTCTCGTCGTGTCGTAACGTATCATCCGCCGGCGAAAATATGGGGTATCCGCGGTTGAGTTTACGTCACGTTTAGGGCGCACTTACGTCACGCTCGTGTAGATCTTGCGAATTCGCGGCTCCGGGGAGTATCAGGTGTCTCGCGTGAAATTCGTCGCCTCGGATAGTTTGCCGCGGGTCGTTTCTCCCCTCCGTCCTCTCCGCGTCGGGGCACGTTGGCGTTGCGTATTTTCGATATATCGGGGAGGGCAACGTCGGCGGCGCGCGCGGGGACCGGGGCGGATGTGAGAAATGCGCCGGTACAGAATGTGGCGCGCACGAGCGAGCGTGCGTTCCCAGAATAGTTGCATGTAAAAATCTCAATAATTCGCCGGCACAATACGGCTCGCGCGATACCCGCTGCGCTCTCGTCCGCGCGACGCCCGGAAATATACACGGCGCGAGCGCGAAAACGAGAGAGAGAGAGAGAGAGAAAGAGTATTAAACCGGAACCGGATGGAAGATTCAGTTGTCAGCGGGAGAGCGGCGTTCGATCGCGGCGTATTTACTTCTCTTCCCCTTCCCTCCCCGTTGCGCTTTTTGTTACACCCGTGACGCTTAACCTTTTGCGCTCCGCGGCTACCGCGGCGAATCTGCCGGCACTTGAGAAGATTTTTGGTTGTCCTACAATCAAGTTTCACACCGGGGCGGTGCCGGTAATTCCGACTCGGAATCAGAATCCGACGGATGCCTTTGTGACGTGCTTCTTTTTTTTTTCTTTTTTCGAGTTTTGTAAGAAAATTCCAGAGGGGCGAGACGCGCTCAGAAAGGGCGCAGAAAGGGTTACCATTCGCGCGTTTTCGAAGCGAGCGAACGTTGCGAGGAGGCACGATCGATGGCGCGACTCGCGACGCACACGGGAGTCGCATTACTCGCGATATAGCGGCACCTTTTTATTGCGACTCCCCTCTCGCTTATCTCTCTCGTCCTCGAGAACGCAGTACGAGAGAATGCCCTCGATTATAATGCAACCCCCGTTGCCCATCGTCATGCTTATCCGTGGCCCCGGTTAACGATTATATCCGTACACGTATTTTAACTCGCCGGACTTTCTGGGCCGTCCCGGTAAGGCGAGCATTGTGGCACGATGACAAATTACCCGGCGTAAGACGTAAATAAAAAATGCGGACCCTCCTCGGAACCCACCACCGGCCGGTGTCAGGTCGGTTGATGTAATGTCCTGCCCGCGAGCGCAACGACGCACGATCAATCATTGGACAATATTTATTTATATGAAACGCGCTGAGAAGAGAAGTGAGAAGATAGGGACCTGCTTGCCCGCCCCCTCCCTGCCGCCCGTCCTTATCCCTATGATACTGCGGGAGGGTAAGTGGAGGTTCGGCTCATTGTCGTGTTGGCGAGTGCAAGCTTGATCGGCTGGCGAGATAGATCTCTAGGACTCGGAGAGAAAGGGAGAGAAACCGTGAAGAGGCGCGAGGACTCGTCGGTATTATCCCCGCGGGAGGACTCTCGCGCGTCTCCCCGCAGGCGACGCAGGGGAACGTTCGTTTTTCGTCCGGTGGTTATGATTTTTCTTTCCCGCTGTTAACGACCCGCACGCGCACGATATTTACCGCGATCCCGTTCGCGCGGCAAGATTGATCGACGGAAAAAGCAGTCGCGCGTTTTTCGGATCTTTTTTTTTTTTTTGCTGCGCGCATTCTCGCGGACGAGCCGCCGCCGCGACTCTCGCGAGCGCGCGCGCGCGCGCGCGCGGACAGTTGGACGCGCTTTTCGGAGCATAGCGGTGGAATTTTAATAAAGCGATACGCCGCGGCCGCATATTGAATACGATCGTTTCAGTCGTTCCTGATGATTGAAAAATTGAAGCCCGCGTCCGTCGCGCGTACTCGAGAGAGAGAGAGAGAGAGAGAGAGAGAGAGAGAGAGAGAGAGAGAGAGAGAGAGAGAGAGAGAGCGCGCTCTCGAAGCTGCGGGGAAGCTAGAGAACGAAATCAATCATATTTAATGAAGATACTCGAGCTGGTGCGCGCGAGAAGTTCGCAATTTCCTCCTCGTCCGCGCGATTTTCGCTGCGCAGCCGCCACGCAGCGCGGCTCTCGGCTGCCGTGAGCGCTCGGGACAGGTGTCATTAAGATTTCGTTTCCACCTCGGACAACTGCAGGCCGGCTGTAACCGAGCGTCAAAGAGATGGGATACGGTAATGCGAGTGAAGAAAAAGAATGTATCTGTGGTCAGGGGAGAGGGAGGGAGAGAGAGAGAGAGAGAGAGAGAGAGAGAGAGGAGAGAGAGTAGGGCCGTAACGAGGTGGCTCGAGTTCCCGTAACATCAATCATCCTCCTCTAAATAGCATTTTTGTGTGCGCTATCTTCATTCGCGGCCGTGTGTGCGCATACATGCGCTCGCGCGCGCATTTGTGTGCGCGGCCGAACACGTTTCTGATGCGCGCTGTCTGCAATCTGAGTGTTTCAAGATGCACCGGTCGACTAAGAGGTATCGTTTTGGATAGCTTTTTTATTCCGCGTGACGTTGGCCGAATCGATTTCAAGCTGAAACGTGGCGTGATAGAAACGCAGAGAGCGCGAGAGCGATTCGCGCCGTGTAAGGATAAATACTTTCTGATAATTGGCAGAATCAATACAAAAGCAGCCCGAGATGGAGGACGGACGGGGCGATTTCGATCGGCGGGGGAGATTTCCAATTTTCCGAGCGAGTCTTTCGTGAATTACGCATTACTTCGTCATCGGTCGTTGAATTTCGTTTAAACTTCATTATGCGCGCGTTGTACGGGAGCGTGCGCATATATCCGAGTCGCGAAATTTTGCTTCCGCATTAATTCGGAACTTGCTGGCCCGACGGAGAATCTCGAGGTATATAACGCGGCTGCAGGCTACATCGTCGATTGCGATTATTTGCCGCCACTTTGTTGAAACTTAGATATGAACTTGCCCGAAAATTATTTAACACGCGATTATCCCAGCTTGCGTTTGAATTTCTTAATTCTTAATCCTTCGACGAGCGAGAATTTAATTAATTATGCGACTCACTCACTTTGACAGCGGAGATCACACACACACGGCTAGAGTTTTGCGATAAGAAAGTACGAGATAATCCGATGAACAGGCGAGTGTGTAAATGCAACGACGAACTCGTTTCCCTCGTAATTTCTTGATTATTATTTATATCGGCGGTATTTGTACGCTCAAGTTGGAGCCCGACACTTTCGAGATTCGGCGTCTGAAAACAATGGAGAGTCCGACGCGACGCCTCGCTCGTTATTCCGCGCGAGAGAGATCATGAGACTTTTATCGCGCTCGGTTTGTCGTGTCAAGCAGCGAATGCGCTTGACGCTAATTAAGTTGGATCAAGGTCTCGTGGGTGTGCCTGAAAACGGTATTCTAAACGAGATACGATTCCGCGATTCTCTGTACAGATCGTCGAAGCGGATCGCCGCCGTTTCGCTCGGAGCAGTCTGCGCGCGGCTCTAACGTAAACAGATAGAGCTCCGGCATTCTCGCGACTCTACGCGACTCCCGATTGCACGCGAAATAGGATTGGATGGCTCTTGGTCGGAAAATCGGACTTTCGTCCCGCGGAATATCGTACCGATTGCTCGGCAGATTATGCTGACTGTTGGAACGCCGAAGAACGGCTGACCGCAGTTCAGCCGGTTGTTCGTAATGCTCGCCGGCGCGGCGGTAACAACTCAATGCACGAGGCGTATCGAAATGAAGGAAATCCAGAAGTTACTGGAAAATCGTCTTGAGAAATTGTCCAGGGAGAATTACTCGAGAATTGAAGTCTACCTCGCCGAGTGTCTCTTACGAGCCAATGGGCAAATAACGGGGCGATTTCGACACGGTCCTGCACGCTTGCGCCCTTTAATATTTGTTTCCTGTGTTTGTCGTCCCCGACCCTGCCCCGCCGTCCTGCGATTTCAATTGGTCCTTTAATCAAAAGTCCGCGCTGCTCGTCGAATCGATTTTTCGCCGAGTTATCGTTCACAATGGCGAACCAAGTGGTCGCGCCGCCCGCGCGAAAACCATGGAAAATCGTATACAAAAGTGCCAGGGGCGCGCGAGCCTCCAATGAAAGCCCATCCGTGGGCCATTAGTCATTTCCTAGGCCAACGGAGAAAAACTAGCTCACGTACGAATGAATGCGAATACGTTCGTGCGCAACCGCGCATGCCACTTTTGTTGCGCATGCGACTCGCGCGACTATCGCAAAAGATTGCGGTAAATCTCATTTCCGCGGAGTAGCGTCAAGCGTGCGCTGTTATGTCGCCAAATCGCGATGCGACGTTTTTATAACGCCGTCGGCGGGAGCGTGACGCGACGTACAGTCGCGATGGGATTGCGCGTCTTATGAAACGGTTGGAATAATATTAGGGTGAAACAATAAGCAATTTGTAGCTTTTGTTGAACGAGCGAACGAACGAACGAACGAACGAACGAACGAACGAACGAGCGAGCTGCCGTGCGCGGGCGGAAACTGTAGCGACGGTTGAATTCTACGAAAGTCTAACTTCGTCTCGGCTGCGCGATAATGCCGAGAGAGGGAAAAGAGAGAGAGAGAGAGAGAGAGAGAGGGAGAGCCGGAGATTCGGAAAGTGCAATAATTCCGTAATGGAACATTGCTCGGCCGATGAGTTCGGGGGCGTATGTAGTTGAAAGGAAAACATTTTCGTAGGATAAGTTGGTTTTTGGAGCTTGTCGGTTAGCCGCGGGCCGGTTCGTTTTTCCATCGCGCGCGCGTATCTTCGTAATAATGGCGAGATTCGACTGACCAATCCCGTGGAGCCGCCGTCGTCGAGCTGCAAGAACACGGGGAAGAGAAAGAGAGAGAGAGAGAGAGAGGGGGGAGAGAGAGAGAGAGAGAGAGAGAGAGAGAGAGATTTGAACTGGAGTTCCGTGCCAATAGTTTGCCAACTGGTTGACAAGTTCCGAACCGAAGTAGGTGACCAAGTTCGCGATAGCGCACCGAGATTAAACGAGAAGATTGACCTATAGATCATCAAACTCGCGGTACGTGTTTCGAAACAGCACTCGCGCGAGGTAGAATCGATCGTGCACAGTTCCGATTGCACAGCGTTCCTTCCTTCCTGCCCGGCTGGCTGCCTTTCTCCTTGAAAAATAGCGATCACCGCGCGCGCGGGCCGTAGGCCACGGAGAACCGATTGCGAGCCAGAGAGAGAGAGAGAGAGAGAGAGAGAGAGAGAGAAAAAATCACCGCCGCAGATCGATCTTTCTAATTTCCAGCGCGCGCCGGCTGAAACTTTAATTTCGAAATCGGCCGGCGGAAGCGGCGCTTGTGTTTGACGGATCGTTATTAAAAGCCCGGGACCGCGAGAGCGCGACGGAACGGAACGCGCGAGGGTGGCGCGTTCGCAACGAAATTTCAATCGCGAGGGTATTTGATTTCGCGGTCACCACGTCTCGCCGTCTTGGCTTAGCCGCGAGAACATGTGGAAGAAACAGAGAGGGGGGACGACGACGACGACGACGACGGCTCTATATTCGCGATTAAGGGCTGATAAATGGCACCAAGTCGACCGGCTACACCGGATCGCTCGACAATTCGATCGCGTCCTTTCCCACACGGGGCAACCTGCGCGCGCGCGCGACGGGGTTCACCATCGGGATTCGAGACTCGATTCGAGATGAAGAGAAGATATGAGCTCTCTCCCGAGAAGTTGTTCCGGCTGAGCTCTCGGCGGCTCATGTCGAACCGAACGGCAGGTTCTCGGAACCCCTGACTGGCCGGTTTTACGCGCGAGAACGGTTTACTCTAAGCCGCGAGAGGATCATGCCCGTTTAATAACGCGATAACATATCAATTTCACGCAAATGCCGCCCCCGGGCGGCCCTGCTGCCGAGGTAACCGCGCTTTCAGCCTCGACGGAGGCCAGGAAACCGTCCTACCACCGCCGCCGTCGTCGTCGTCGCCGTCGTCGTCGCCACTGCCGTCGCCGCCGCCGCCGCTGCCACCGCCGCCACCGAGGAAAATGGCCTCGGATAATTAATGTCGGGCTACGATCGTCGGGAATGATTAATGGCGACGCTGCTACTCCGCGTATAATAACGCTTTCCTCGCAAATTAGTGCCCTCGCGCATTCAGTTCCTGCTCCGACCGCTTCGTTCTACGATCGATTTCTTTCTGACGCTTTTTTTCCTCTCGTTTGCTTTCCTTTTCCCCTTTTCTCTTGCCCCTCTTTCTCATACTTATTTTTTTCTTATTTTCATCGCGAGGGATGATTCTAAGCGCGCACGCGAGGATGTGAGAGGCGCCGCGGCAGCTCGTGAATTTTCCTTTGTTACGGGCTCTCTCCGGCCCGAAGGGGTGAATACGTTAGTTAGAAATTCTCGCTTAACATTCGGAAGCGCTCGAATCAAGGCGCTCGTATCTCATCTCTCCTCTGGCGTTACCGTCTCCGCGGTCGGCCGGGACGAGACGAGGGAGGGTGAGAGAGAAAGACGGCGGTAAAACGGCGTTAAAGATTTTACTTTGATTGTGGATGAAAAGAATGCATAAGATGGTCTCTCTGAACGTGGCCGATTGAAAGTTCGCTGGAAGCGGGTTCCCGTGATTTTTCGTATCGCGAGCGGAATGAATGGACGTTTTCCTCACACCGGCGCGCGCGCGCGCGCGCGCGCGACGTCGCGTTGTCCCGCCGTGGAAGTTCTTCGGTGATTACGGCGTGCGACGTTACAGAGTGGTGCGCGCGCGCGCGCGCGCGCCAAGCTTTCGCCCCGTAGCTAATAGCCGCAGCGAAGAACAATCGATCCAGTTACGCGCGAGATCCGGCTTTGAACTCGGGGCTAGTCGGATATGCTCTCAGCGTCTTTCATACCGTTGCTTAACTCGGTTTGAGGTTGCCTCGTCGAGGTCGTCTCGCGTGAGTCTACCGTGTAATTGGAGTATTTCGTTGGCCGGCGAAATCGATAGCTTTCCTCGGCGCTCTTCGTGCGTCTTCAATCCCGTCGAGCAACTTCCTACGTGTTTTTCCATTCCATTAAACGCAGCGTTGCGGATCCAGTCCCAAACAGGAGGCGAAGAGCTGCTTGGCTGTTCGACCAAAAAAATATTGCAACGGTCTAATCCAACGTAGAGTAGTACGAAATTTTACGGATCATGACGCGATGAATAGGTTTGCATTTAATGGAGGAGGAGGAGGAGGAGGAGGAGGAGGAGGAGGAAGAAAGAAATATAAATCGTGATCGCGACACTTTCTCGACATTAGGACAACACTCGGGATCGATTCGCGGCGAGTATTGCTCGCCGCTCGCTCGCTCGCTCGCTCTCTTTCGGCTTTATTAGAAACTTGTAGCGGGAGTTTTCATTATTCGCGCTGGCTTCGCCCAGGCGACGTCACGACGCGGCGGTGTGCGCATACCGCGAGCTTTTCCGTGTTTGGGACGAACTTAGACGCGATGCCTGGTATACAGCGTGACAGCGACTTGATCCTCCTCACTAGCTGAGCGCGATACGGCTGACTGCTATTCCTATCCCGTCTCGGCAATATTAATAATGCTAGGAATTTCATTACGAGTTTCACCAGCTATCTAAGCTCCCGCACACCGTTTCAACCGGCGCGCGCTACACGTACAGCTGTGATTCGGCGACGGTATTGGTTAAGAAGTCAAATATAATCGCGCACACGGGGAGCCCCCGATGCGACGCGCGCGCGATTGCGACTGTAGGCGAGCGACATTCAGCCTTCATTACAAACCGGGATACGTCCCCGAGGATAAACGACACGGCGAGTCGGAGAGTTGCGTGATGCGAGTGAGAATCCGTTGAAATCGCGCGTCTTTACACGCGTGCGCGCAAGAGTGCATGCCAAGACCGGCAGGGAGGAGGCGGATGGGAAGGGAAATGAACTAGTTTTCAAGTCGATTAAAATTTATCGTACGTACTTTACTCGCTCCTTATCTCGGGAGCGTAAATATTTCGCGAGAATCTGTCGGCGGTGTAAAGTCGGAGATTTCGATTTAATTTACTTTTCTCGCCGACGTGCGCGCGCGCGCGCGCGCGTGAGAGGAAATCTTCGGAGAGCAGAAGGAAGTAGTTCGATTTAAATTAATTTCGCTTCGTTCCTAGCGGTTCGAAATTATCTCGCCCGTCATCTGCCTCGCTCTTTCGCGTCCGCTAAGGGAAAAGAAAAGAAAGAAGGAGCGAAAGGAAGGAGCGGGGAAGAAGGAACGAAGAAGAAGAGAGCAAATGAAGCAATCCGACGTGTGTCGCTCGCACACACGTCATTACACGGGCTTATCCGTTCCTGTATTATGGGGGATGTTCGCGGGGCGGGGAGGAGCTTTCATGTACATATCCCTTCGAAACGCAGCCGAGCATGTAGGATTCCCGCAGGAACGAGGCATCTTTACGAGACTTTAAAAGCTCATGATTTTACAACTCGTTGAGCTCATTTCCTCACCGCCCCCCGTGGCATCGCGTAACTTTGATACTCGATTTCCACCGCTCGGCGAAAGTTTTCGTGGGAGAGCACACGCGCATAAAATCATTGCGTGCGAAACTCGCGTCTCCCGCCCCCCTCCCCCCCCCTCCGCGCTTCCGGCTTCCCCTGCATCCTCCTTTTCTCTCCTTAAATCTCTCGCTCTCGACAGTCGCGCGCGCACTCGGTGCCGTCATCGCGCAATTGTGCGCCGCTCGCGAGGCTGCACTGTTCGCGTAATCGCTGTCTCCTCTCTCGCCCTCTCTCGCCGTCGCGAGAGACTACATCACGCGACCGCGTGGTCTCTCTTTTTCTCTCGCTTTTTACACTCTGCATCGTGATTATTTATACGCTCGTGGAAAATGTTAGGTTCGCGTGGCGGTTTCGGATGCCAACGCGCGGTGCTAGAATTGGGGCAATCTCACAATGATTAATTAGAGCGTAATCAACGTTAGATTGCCTCTTCGAGTGCCAGTAAGCGCCCCAGGTAATTCGTGGTAACCAATTGCGATGTATGCGCGTACTTGAAATTCGGAAGTGGCACGGTTACGCGATGATCGATGACGAGAGGCCGTGCTTCGACCCCGCTTCGCCGGGCGTAGACACGTAGCTGGATATATATATATATAGCGGTCTCTCTCCCTCTCTCCCTCTCTCTCTCTCTCTCTCTCTCTCGGAAACAATCTCCGTGACGTGCGATTGATCGCGAAATGATCGATGAAAGACTACCAGACTCGCCGCCGGAGACTTCCCCCCTGACTGATGAAATAAAAATATAAGACCGGCGTGTCATCGAATGCGAAGTCGTGCGCGCGCTGGCGCTCGCGCCCGCCTGAGCTAGAAAGATAAGGTTTCGTTGTATCGAGGGTGAGGAAGAGACGGTCGAGTGAGAGAGAGAGAGAGAGAGAGAGAGAGAGAGAGAGAGAGAGAGCGCGGCTTTCGCGTCCAAGATTACGTCGCGCGATCGATCACCCGCGCAAATAGCGGAATTCCTTTGTTTGTTTAGGCGAAATTAGTTTTTGCTTCGGGACGTCACATCGCTCCCGCGGCGGTGGAGTCTACCGTACGCTCCTCGCGACGATCTGATCTTCGCCCGCTTCCTGGATGCGTATGTGCACGTCTCTGTTTTCTTACCTACATATTTGATTTATACCGCGCGACGGACAAAAGCCGCCCCGCGAGCGTCCCGGTAAAGTTTACGGTTTGCGATCTCGTTGCTGCGTTTGCTGCTGCTGCTGCTGCTGCTGCTGCTGCTGCTGCTGCTGCTGCTGCGAGAGGAAAAAGGCAACGTTCGTATCTCTCTCTTCCCCCCTCTCTCTCTCTCTTTCTCTCTCTCTCTCTCTCTCTCTCTCTCTCCCTCTCTCGGTATGCCGCGCGCTCTTGTGTTTCCGCAGCAATCTCTCACGGGGTAATCCGGAGCCACCGGCGGCGCAGTATTATTGTTTTTGATAACGTCCCCGATAACGATCGTCGCAGGGTCGACGACGTCGCGGCGACGGCGACGGCGACGGCGACGAGGAATTTACGTGCTGCCGCGCATGCCGGCAAAGTTTACGGGAAATAATAGCGTTAGCCGGGGTAGAGCGCAGGAGTCGCGCGATAGATCGAGTCGATATCGGTATGGTTGCATACTTAAAGCGCATACTGGAGGGTATATTCGAGCGATGCCGGAGAGTGGTTGCTGCAGCGCCGCGCCACGCTCTGCCATGTGCCACCATTATAACGCGCAGCTTACATAGCTTCAATACTACTAGGCAGCTACAAGCAACGGTGGTGGCGCGCGGGCGCTTCTACCCTCCTCCTCCCCCCCCCCCGGTGAGCAAAAGTTTTCACGCTTGAATCGCGGCGAGCATCGTTGGGGTGAGCAACGAGCTGAAGGAAGGCATATTTCGTCTCGGGGAAGCTTACGTCATGTACTGACGCTTTCGCAACCGTCAAGTTCTAACCGTGCGATCCTGCCAAGAGGGTTGCACAGGTTGATAAGCGCAAATTCCCATTCTCCCTTCACGCGCGCGCGCCGCGTCTCGTTGCAGCAGGCCGGGTAGTAGACGCGCACGAGTTACCCGCTGGAAAAAGCCGCCCTCGTTGCCCCGGGTAATCGATGTTGACGTCCATCCACCTGGAGGGGGAGAATTTCATTCGGAAAAACGCGCGACGCTCGAGCGTTGATCGCTCGAGCGCGCCTCGCTCCACTCTCGTCCGCGGGGAAGAGCAGCGCGGAAACTACGTGCGACGTATTAATTCGCACGATTATGGTTCGCGTCGGCGAAAGTTTCGCGATGGAGCTCGTGTCGACGTACCGCTACTACTGCTACTACTACTACTACTGCTACTACTACTGCTACTACTACTACTACTATTGCTATCACGGCATCGCTCACACCTGTTTTACGCGCTGCTAATAAACTACGCGCGCACATACACGTGTGTCGATCGCGTGTTTGGCAAATATGTAACGGCGGCGCTTGTGTGTCGTGACAACAGTCGCGATCGTTTATTGAGGGTACGCTTGTTTGTGTGTCCTAAGTAGACAAGCTCCTAGTCACGTCCCGGCCGCGAAAGTTCCGACAAATTTGACATTCCGACGCAGCCGAGACGTCAATTATTACAAAAGGAAATATCGGCATCCGGCGCGACGCGAGACACACGTCACTCGGCGGCATTTGCGTCACTCGCGTGCGCATCTCGCGAGCGAGATCGTCCGTCACGGCGAACGCTGTACAACTGTCAAGTATAATTAATACACGATACACGGATGTATCAACGGCGCGTCAATATGCGCGATCGATCGATCACCGGGCGTGCGAGTAATCGCGATTGTTTGGCCGCGATCCCTTCGAGAGCGACGAGCACTCCGCAAGACAAATAACAGCCGCCGCTCGACGACTCGCGTAGTAGCTTGGGGGAGGGGGGAGGGGGGGTATGATATTTTTTAGGCGATGGGAAAGCTCTTGCCTCGCGCTGTGACGCGGCCGTACTTTTACGTGGCCAACGGCTTCCGGTCTGCGCCATCGCGTGGAGACGTCCCCGCTGCTTGTTACAGCGCTTTCTCTCTCTCTCTCTCTCTCTCTCTCTCTCTCTCTCTCTCTCACGGGTCATAGAATAATAGAAAAATACGGGGAGCCCCCCGTCCACGGTCCCATGGCGAGAGAGCGGGAGAGACGCAGTTCGTGCTCGACACAGGTAGCGAATGCGCGAGAAAAAGCGAAAGACAGTCTCGGGAACGACGAAAAGGCAGCAGGCACACGGATAAGACAGGGAGCGCGAGAGGAGAGGACAAGAATGTTGATTGGCCTCAAATTGAATCCCGTCCATTTATCACTCTCCACCTCTGGCCTCGGCCCACCGCCGCTCGCTCGTCTCATTCGGTACCGCTGTGAACAAAAATCGCAACGGTCCTCTCTCTCTCTCTCTCTCTCTCTCTCTCTCTCTCTCTCTCTCTCTCTCTCTCTCTCTGTCTCTCTCACTCTCTCGATCTCGTCTCCTCTCTTCTCCAGTGAATTCCTTTCACCCCGTCGCTACCGCCGCCGCCGCCGCCGCCGCCGCCGCCTCCATTCTGCCCTTGCCGTCGTCGCTCTTGTTTTCCACCCCCGTCTCCGCTGGATGTCTCGTCCGTGGCCGCGCGAATCGGATTCGCAGAACGGCTGGACCGAGTTTCTTGCGGAAAGGGACCGTTCGCACCAGCTCGTAGATGTACCAGCTCGTAGGTAGAAGTTACACGTGTCGAGGTATATACACCCCGCCGCCGGATGGAAGAGCTTTTTAGCGGCGCGAGGCCACTCTCGCCGTTTTACGGGGGATGTAAAATTAATTAGCGATTCGCGACGGTGAGAGAGAAGGCAGCGAAGAGGGTGCAGACGGAGGAAGAGGAGACGCGTGTTCGCGCTCTGAGCATTATACGATCGACCGACGCGATGTCGAGTCGGCTGAAATCTATTGGTTGCTTTTTCTCGCTCTCGCTTGCTCGCGAGAGAAGCGGAGAGGAGAGGAGAATCGCTCGGGGCGCATAAGACGAGGCAATTACTGCCCCCGCTGGAGAAAAGAAAAGCGATCCCCGTCGCCTCGCATTCCCCGGCATCGTTAGCGATTACGATTTTATGAATGTATTCGAGGCGCTGAGCGAAAGAAAGAGAGGGGAAGGGGCTGAGGGCGAGGAAGGCCGGGAGGGAGAAAGAGAGTCGAGCGCGCGGATATCTTTCAAACACAAAAATTATGCTAATCTGGTTTAATCGCATATCGCACGATGATGGCGGAATTGCTGCTTGAGACATACACTGCCATGGGCAATTACTGCTCGTAACATTAACGGGGGAGAAGGGGGGAGAGTCGCGTGGCACCTGCGGAGCTGTCGTTAAAAATGATTCCTAATTTCGAGAATATTGTCATCATGAATACGTGCGAGTTTTTGTTTTAACGAAATATTACGCACGTTTGCGCTAATTTCGTACACTTACTGAAAAAAGTTTCACATTTGTTGTCAACGACGAGTTACGACGTAGTCGCGGATTTTTCTTACTGCGCCCGCGAAGAAGCTGATCTTTCCGGACAGTTCACTAGGCTGAAATTTAATTCTCATAATTTTTCACAATTCTTTTCGGCGTTAAGCATCTCTTGGTATGACTGCATTTGACATCAAACACATTCATCTCAAAATGAAATCCACCCTCTTCGATACTTGCGGAGTTTAATCAGCGACGAGCCAGTAATGTCCGGTGACTTGTCAAAAATTTGCGCAACCCCTCCGGCATTCCGCTGTAACGCGTCTGCACAGGGTGGAAGGAGGAGGAGGAGAAGGAAAGAGAGAAAGAGAGAAAGAGGAGAGAGAGAGAGAGAGAGAGAGAGAGAGAGAAATTATCATACGTAGGCGGCTGCGTAATTGCCTCGGCGAAAGAAAAACGAAGTGCGACCTAATTTCCACGCGCATCGTGATTGCGCCCGCGCGCGAGCGCGTTAATGTATCCCCGGAATGAGATAAAATAGAAACTTGGCGTTAATCGTGAGGGGAGAGATGAAAAAGAATATCCTATCAGGAATGCAATTCGCGCGGGGCTTTTAACGCGATTGACGTCGGTTCGCGCGTATCAAAATTGAAGGTACATATTCTGCCCCGATGGCGGAGGAAAAAAATTATGTAATGATTATTAAATTGGATTTCTCTCTCTCTCTCTCTCTCTCTCTCTCTCTCTCTCTCTCTCTCTCACGCTCACGCTCACGCTCCCTCTTCTTCTCTGTTTCTCTCCCTCTCCCTCTCATATCGTTGGTCCAGACGCGCAAATGAGATGGCTGCCGGTGTAAGACGTGGTAATTGCACTTGACGCTAGGAAAAAGCAATCTTAGAGCGTAGTATCTCGTACATGTGTGTACGTATGTGCGTCTGTGCATGTGTATGAGCGCGCACGGGCGCGTCCAGACGTCTCATGATATAGTTAACGATTATGTTTTTATGGGAGGCGATGGGCTAGCATCAAATTCCCCTCGAGCGAGCAACAAACAATTTCTAGGATTAATGTTTCCCGAGCGCGGCTATAATTTGCCTAGCGCGCGCGCGCTCTTCATCTAAAAATTAGCGCGCAGATCTTCGTTTACACACCTACTTCCTGCGTCGCGAAAGCTGTATTTTATTCATCCGCGTCGCCTTCATGTGTCGGCGGCATATTGGAATATGCATATTTATGTCCCGCGGATGTATACGCGCGCGCATGAAAATCCAGCCGAGCCGGTGGCGACTCGATTTGCGTTTCAACTTATGGTCTAATCATTATATTTGTTTCTTTGTTCCAGGTGAGTCCATCTCATGCATATTTTAACCGGTGACAGTCTTTCTCGCGTGAGTAGCTCAACATACATTGATCAACGATTCGCGTGGCGAGTTCGACGAGACTCCAGCGATCGCATTATCGTCTCGCGTGCGCGCGCACACGCGCGCCTCATTTCTCCTCCGCTGCCTTTTCACATCCCCCTTACCTTCTCCCCGCCCGCGACCGGCGAGCGAAAAAGTCGCGGAAGCGACGGGGCGCGCTCTTGCGAAGTTTTACCGCGTCGCTATGCGTGTCCAATTAAACGTCCTTCATCAGTGCGCTCGCAATTTGCATGATTGAATGATTTTAAATTGCGAGAGAGTAATGGGCGATATCGTCGGCGCTTTCGTGTAAAAATTATTAATAATAACGGCGTATATAAATTAATTTACCGCGAGCCGCTTGTACACACGGCCGTTTCGTAATACAATCTAATTGCGCTGACGCGCGGCATCTTGACATTCGTGATTTTCGTGCCGTCGCGCCGACGCGCGCGGCGTCTGTCGCTCTCACTCTCCTCGCGCGCACGCGGCACGAGAGCAATTTTTGCCAGATTAATGAAGTAACTCCATATTAGGCGGTGCATTGTGCGAAAGAATACATTCCGCCCCGAATTGTGTCTCATGGAACGATCCATTCCGCTACGCTCGAACACTCCGGCCGAAGTCGGCCGAGTGATGCGCCGCTTCGGACGAGATGAATCTTCGGGATGCGCTCTCATTTGTATGTTCGTGCCGTTGGAATATCGTATTTAGCGACGCATCTCGCCGGTGCATAAACGGCTGCCCCTTCTCTCTCTCTCTCTCTCTCTCTCTCTCGCATCGGCCGAGCGTGCTTCATCTTCCGCTTAATCGACGGTATTTGACCAAGCAACACCGTGGCGTCGAGTGGCCCTCGCGAGCAATTAACGGGGCAATCAGCAGTCCTAAAAATATTATATTTAATGATAGACTCCCCCTCCGAGAGGGAGTCCAGGCTCGAAACTATAGATTACATTGAGACAAGATAATTGGCCGGACCGGTACGGACCACTGGGAGCACAGCTGCCCCATTATAATTGCAGACTACTCCGCGCCTTGGCGGCGCGGGGAAAGAATGTTGGTGTAATTCGTTCATCGACGTAACCTCTTATTTTTGCTAGCAAGACGGCCTTCACCCCGGCGCCTCCGTAGCGACGCAGTCGACGTGCTCTCGACGGCGGAATTTGTCTGTAAATTTCACGGGGACGGCAGCACGGGGTAAGAGAGAGGGGAGAGGCCCCCGTAGTCCTCCACCTCGCAGGATAATTTACGGTTTCCGTGTGTTTACGAGCGCAAATTTTTATACCGCGCGCGTAATTGGCGCGGAACAATCAATTATCGCGTAAACGCGTAGAATGAAAGATAAAGACAGAGGCGGGGGGAGGGGGCGAGAGGAGAGAGAGGAAAGAGTGCGGAGAGGGAAGAAAGAACGAGTAAACGAACGAACGAACGAACGAACGAGAGGAAGGAAAAAAGGGAGAAACAACGATTACGATTTGTATCGGCCGGAATGAAGTTCCGCGTGAGAGAAAGCATGCGAAGACGTCGGGCTTAAGTTCCGAGCAATCGATCTTCGCTAATGTTCCTCGGACCGGAAATGTTCGCCTTCGCTCGTCCCGCGTCTTTATCGGGCATCTTCGTCCCTGTGTCGTTGATAGTTAAGACTTGGATTGATCTGCGCTTTGCGTTTCGTCGCATGCGGCGGCGACAAAGTAATGGGCGAGCCGGAGAATATGATTGATAGCGCGGACGTATTCGGTGTTCTCGTCGTCGAACGTGGACGCGCGCGCGCGCGCGCGAACGGACCTTCTCTCCACATGGAACTCTGCTCTCTCTCTCTTTCTCTCTCTCTCTCTCTCTCTCTCTGTCCGACTCTCGCTCTGCAATTTGCAAATAATAATCAACGACCGGCGCGTGCGCGCACATATTGGTACAATCGATCGCAGAAATTAATCAAGCGACACAAAAGACGTACGCGTCATATTCGCGAGTAATCGGGGCGCGATAAAAAGATGACGAGACGCGCGGGCGCGGGCGAATGAAAAAGCGCGCGAATGAAAATGAGGTAGTTAGCAGCGCGCGCAGTGCCGCGACTTTCGTCCCCTCACTTTTATTCCCGATTTTTACGGTCGCCGCGACGTTTCTTGCTCCCCTCGTTTCTCGCTCACGCACTCACGCCGGCTGGGAATTAACGCTCCACGCCTGCGTTACTTTTAATTTTCGACATAATTTTTTCGACCGCCGTTCCTCGCCGTCGTTTTTCCGCCTTTAACGACGAGAGAGAGCGGGCCCGCCGCTCGAGCCGCACGCATTTGTAATCGACTCGGTGCTTCGGAACGAAGGTGTCGTCGCCGGAGCGGACAGGGGCCAATTATTACTCGTCCGGCAATCTTTTCGATATTTTATTATTACCTCCCCACCGTAACTTTGAATTGGCTCCGTTCGCGGCGGATGACGTCGACTAAGGCGTTCTCTCGTGCCGGCTGCGGTCGCATACATCGAAATACAACCGCGGCTCTCTCGACACGTAGCTCGGGGAAAGAAGACGGGTGTGGGGAAGAGGGCAGGCCAGGGCGGTGTTTTGAGAATAATGCCAGGTAAACAACGCACTACGGAGCTCCGGGATATACGAGAGATGCCACCTAACTCATCCTCCCTTAATTGGCTTGTCCGAACCAATATCTCTCTCCATCTTTCTCTTCCGTTTCATCCGTACTTACGTAGTAGGTAGACGGGCCGCTCGTAAACGTTTGCTCGCGCTCTTCTTCTCCGTATAATCCACGGGAAAATGCACGGCCTGCATAACGCGGCCTGCACCCGGCCTTTTAAGAGAACTAATATCAGTCTCCGGTGCTGTTATGTTCGCGAGATGAACTCGCGCGTTTCGTGTGGGCGCGCGTGTCCGTCCCTGGATTCGTCGCTTCGATCAATTAAGCCGGCGAGTCCGCGCTCAAGTGGATTATCCTTGATTTATTTACGCGCGACCTTTGTCTTTTCTGTATTTCCGAAGATCGCGAGTCACATATTATAATTATATTATCTTCTCGAGATCTGTTGATTAATCGCCGGCTTCGTTCCCGTCCCGGCTAAGTATGAAACTTAAATGCCCCTAATAAATGCAGTTGGGAAGAGGATGTGAGAATATTTGATACTCGCAGACGCGAATTGGCCGTCCGCTGAGACGTCCGATACCGTCGCGTTTCGCAATATCGCGCATCGTTGCATATAGAAAATTTCGGTCACTCGTGATATCGCGCGCGAGGATGTAAATCGATTCGGCGCCTCGTTCGTACGTACTCGGCTTGTCGTCTACATTTTTCACGCATGCATGACGTCGCGCGACCATATCTCACGATACGATGGAAAACAGGATCGTAACGTACGGTGGTAAAAATCTGTGTCCCGCTGGTAATACCAATCATAGAGCACACGCTTGGCTGATCTCGCATCGTCCCTACCTAAAGACCAGGGAGATACGACAGGCCCCGCTGCAAGGGGTTGGGAAAGATAGAGGGAGGATGGAGGGGTGAGCCGTCGGGGTGAGGAGATTCGAGCGAGCGAAACTTTCTCCGGAAATCGCGAGGAGAACGTCGCGCATAAAGCACTGATTGTGCCTGCGGTCCGCATTACCTCGTACGATTTTCCCAACGAGCGCGCGCACGGAGATACATTTGTGTCCCAATTCGCGCTCGGTTTGCACATTCGCGTCGTCTCGATGTTGACATTTTCGCGCAGTGATTCGCCGCGATCGCACAGTGCACTCGCAAGTAGAGCGCAGTCGGCTGATTAAAGATTGCGAAACTTTTCATCGACGAGTTGCGCGCGGCGCATATTCCGTATCCGCCGGGAAAACGGCGCTATTGAGAATGACTGAGGAACGAATTCTCCCGTCGAATGTGGGACTCTCGACGAATCCGCATCGCGAATGCTCCGCGACGAGCGTCGAGACTTCGCGATCTATAATCAGCCGACTGTACGGCCGCTATTTGACGATTGACTGGAGGCTCGCTGGGAAGTACGCACACGAGCGAAGACAAAAAACGGGGGGGGGGAGGGGGGGAGCGAAATCGGCGGCCGAGATTAGCGCCGTATTCACCGCGAGACGTACGCGGCCCTACGTGCGTGGCTTTGACTCGCGGCGACCTGCGGAAATCTCGGAATGTAACGCATTAAATGGGCCGCGAGAGTTTAGCACGATTTAATCTGGTTAGTTTCGTAGTTCGCGGAAAGGGAAAGAAGAAGTCCCACGGTTCTTGGGTTAAGTGGTTTAGTTTTACGAATGGATGAGATCCGTAAGAGGCAACACTTAATTGGAACGTGCTTGTCCTCTCGAGGAAGGAAACTGTTCTCCCCGCGCCGCGCGGGGAGAACGACCCTCTCGTAGATCTCGCGGAAGCACTCTTGAAAGAAGAGCGACATTTCGCTCCCGCGCACGATTCGAACTCCCAAACTGGATTTCGACTATCGAGTAACGGCGTATGAGAGGCGCTCTCTTAAATATAAGTTCCACGCCGCGCATACAATGACGACCCAAGGCAAGGGTACGATTTCTCGCTCGCCGTGGCCGGCCACACGTGCGTGAAGAGACGCGCGGCTTACGCACGCGGCTCTTTGTCGATGGCCGAATTTCGCCCGTCCCGTCAGATACGACAGATACGGCAGACGGACGGAACGGAAATGACGTCCGACGCCGCGTATATCAGCCGCTCGCGTCCGTTCCGCGACGTGGAACTCGAACGTATGTAGGTCGATCGGCGCGATATCATCCGCGTTTTCCGTCTCGCGCACTGCCGCGGTCTATGCTACCCGAGCTTTCGTTTATTCAAAAGCTTTTTGCATTGATTATATATCCGCGCATAACGCCACGCCGATGGCGACGCGACGCGATGCGACGCGCCGGCAGAATTTTCCCGCGATAATTTCTCGCGTTTATTATATTATCGATTACCGGATTTAAATGTGTGAAATGTGAGGTTTTCAAGCGGAGGTGGCCGAAGCGCCGAACGCGATTATCGGCCCGTGTTTTTCCGTCTCGCGTCATTGTCGCGAATGTGCATTTGCGATACAAGATAGAATATACGCGCGTATACGCGCTCGCGCGATATTAACGGTATCGACTCGCGCAAAGGAGATTCACGGCTTTACAGCCCGATATTATTTTTTTATCTAAGAAGACGGCGGCCGCGCATGCACTAGGAAAAATGTATTGTTGCGTGAACCAAAATTTTGTCGTGACAACAAAATAATTTGGTTAAAATATGCCCAACAAAACTGTTTAGTTCCTGTAAACAAATATCTTGTTTGATTACGGTTGGTTCGTATAACGTAATACTTTTGTTACAGCAACCAAAAAGCTTGAACTATATGAATTTTGTTAAAAATACTGTAGTTTTTTCTCAATATGTAAAATCTAAATTTTAGTGCACAGAAAGACAAAATAGTATCCATTGGGCATTATTTTAGTTTATGTAAAATAATATTTCGTTATTATGTAATTTTTATGGATAAAATAACTAAAATGCTTAATTTTTATATAGTCTAAGAACAAAATCATTTGGTCCAGAGAACAAGGCAGAAAAATATTATTTAGTTGAGACAACTAAATATTTTGTTATATAAAACAAGATATCTGATTGCTATTAAAAAAATGCCTCAACTAAACAGTTTGGTTAGAGATACAAAATTTTTTTCCCTAGTGTATACCATATAAAGGGTGTCCCAAAATTCACGCAAGAAATAATTTCGATAGAAAGCACAGGTTTATAATTAAAAATTGTAAATTTTTAATAAATTTTAAATTTACAATTTTTAATCATAAACCTGTGTTTTCTATCAAAATTACTTCTTGCGTGAATTTTGGGACACCCTTTATATGTGCACGCGCGATAACCGCGCTATGCGTTATGCATTCAGATCGGTCTCTTCCGAGTTTCCCCTCGAATAAAGACCGCCACGTATAATCGGAAAACACTAAATTCTAGCCGGGGGCGCGAGGGGAGGGCGTGGTACGGGGGGCGGGATGGAGGAGGAAAAACTGTAACGAGAGTGATAATAATTATTGCGGATTTCTGCGCTGGCGGGACTCCCCTTTGCGACGTCTAAGCGACGGTAACGAGCTCAAGATATTACCGGGGAAAGTAGTAAAGCACCTTATAGATTCAGCGTGCACCCACCTCGCGGGGTATCGTTTCGAGTAGCGATTGTTATCGGGGCCGCCGACTCGGCGTTTTTGCGCATCGCGAGTCGCGATTTGCGATTCGCGCGCTCTCCAGATGTAGACTCTCTCGCGTAATCCCGGCCTCGCTTGTCGAATCGAAAGAAAGGGAGCGAAGCTCGCGCTTTTCGCGCGATTCAGGTCAGCCAGCGTAAGTGGTGCGAATTATCGCGGTGCATACATGTCTCTCTCTCTCTCTCTCCCACTCATTCACTCTCGCCTCCGTTGCCGTCGCCGCTTCGCCTTGCACGGCCCAGAGGAGGCTAGCGGAATGTTCTCGTGGCACGGCATCTGCATACGCCTTAGAACAGACCGACCACCGTCGTCGGTATCAATTTACTCGTTCGAGCGCGAGCGCGTATACAGCAACCGTTCTTTGGGCCGGTCTTTACGGCGCGTACCTCAAAAAAGCGAACTGGCAGCGTGAGACGGAAAGAGAGCCGAGAGCGGCGGGTAGATAGATAGAGAGAGAGAGAGAGAGAGAGAGAGAGAGAGGGAGAGATAGGGACAGAAAAAAGGAGAGACTGAGGAGACGAGGAAAGGAGGTGAAAGAGGAGGAGATGGAAGGATATCATTTTCCTCGTTTCCCGGCACACAGGGAAATAGGCCAGACACAAAGTGCATGCACTGTCGGGTTACTTCGATGTATCTCTCGCAAGCTGAAAAAGCGGAGAGCGCAAGAAATAACGCGAAAATAAACGGGACGTGCTGATGAGCAACAAAAAGGGATCAGCGCGAGCGAAAGAGAACGGGGCGAGGGCGCGGGGTTAGGGAGGGGGAGGGAGGATGGTTCCGACGCAATACGTCGGTGAAATGTGCGCGGAGGTATTAAATTATTTTCGACGTTCCGCCGTCGGGCTGCGGGAGGAGAAAAAATGCTGCGCGCGACCGCCGGAGGCCGTCGCCGCTCGCGCGCGCGGTTTCTCAGACGAAATTCTCGCGGCCGCGCGAGCGCGCGATCTCGTTATAAGATAATGGTATCGATACACAATGTGATAGTGAAACGTCGCGGCTGCGTCGCGTCGGCGTGATTCTCGCGCGTAGAGACGTTGCTCTCGCCACGATCATTTAGTTGCGCGTCACAGCGGCACATAAAACGCGATTTACCGGCGTAATTTCGGTGCGCGAACACTTCGCCCTGGTTTCTCCTCTCGGCCAGCCGTCGTGAAAAGTCCGTGCGTAACGTGAGCCGTGAGGCGAAAGACGATAAAAAAAGGAGAAACTTAACTTTACACCGCCGTGAAATCTTCAGCGAGCGAGGAGAGCAGCAGCGCGCGCGTGGAAGAACTTATGAGAAATAAGAGGATACTGTGACCTAGACTTGATATCGAGCGTGTGCCCTCGTTGGCATAGATTCGCTCGAGATGCACGGTTAGTCAAAGGATCTATAAACTTCGGCTACTTCTCGGGAGGCGATTTTCTGCGAATTTGCGTGGAACAGCTTAACCCCCCCATCCCACGTCTCGACGTTTCTCTCCTTTTCCCCGAAGGTTACCGACCGGTTTAATCTTTCCGCATGCTTAGCTCCGAACGGACGGTAGTCACGTGTATACAACAGCTATTTGCTGGTCTCAGCCGGAGTTTAGGTACGTCGTGGAGTAGTTCACGTGGATTGCTTCTCCGATAGCGCGAGAGAAAAATGGCAATAATCATGCCGATAGTTATGAAAAGCGTATGATGCTCCATCTGCCACCTCCTTGCCTCATCCTTTCTCTCTTTCACTCTCTCTTTCTCTCTCTCTCTCTCTCTCTCTCTCTCGGCCCTTACGCTCGTCTCTCCCATGGGGTTTCCTCTCGAAACGCATAATGGTAGACGCGCCGCTAGTCAATCGATGCATGCAGCCCGGCAGCTTCGCGCGGAACCGACTTTACTCGAATTTGCATGCGGATCCTCTTCCTCCCAGGATACCCGTTCGCCGGCTGCCCGCAGGTTGCTGCATCGACTGGTCAACCTATACTTACTTACGTCATAAAATGTTCCGGCATAAAGGAGCGGGAGAGAGATACGGAGCCGTGAGACCTCGTGACACACGAGCGCGCCGGCGCGGCGCGGGCGCAGCGTCTCGCTTGTCAATTTGCATTTCGCGAAACTAACTTTTCGCAAATCCTCCGCGACGAAACGCCAAGTTTACTGCCGCCGAAAGAGGAAGGTGTGGAAGTAACGCTCTTTCCGGACCAGCGGACTGTGAGCGATGCGACGAAATCGCGCTCGCTCGCCCACACGCACGCACGCGGCCGCCCGCGCGCGAGTGAAACTTTGCAACGCGTCGCTGTACTCGAAGCGTCGTTGTACTTTTACTGCCGGCGACGACACGACGCACGTTCCGACGGATATCGGGCAATATACGGCTAATAAGAGAAGATTTCTTCCTCCTTCGAGTCCCGTTTGCAAACCGCGCGCGGCCACACAGCTCGCCGATCGATTGGTCTACGAACGCGGCGCGGCGACTTTGTCTGAATTTGCGTGCAAACGATGTTAACCGGCCGAGTCTCTTCTCTCCGTGTCTCCTCTTCCGCCGCCGCCGCCGCCGCCGTCGTCGTCGTCGTCATCGTCGTCGTCGTCGTCGTCGATCTTCTCTCCTCCTTCTTCTTAGCCCGACGAGACGGCCGTTTCCTCTGTTGACCGAAGCCTGCCGGGTCGACTGCGCCTCGACCCATACTTACTTACCTACGCCGTAAAATGCACCGGTATAAACGAGAGGATGGCGATGCACACCCACGATACACGGGCCCGGAGCCGTGCAGCGAGAAGCCATCCCGAAGGTACGGTCGCCGGCGAGGTACGGTCTGGCTCCCTTTTCGTCGTGGCCATTCCTTACCGGGACATTTTTATGACCGACATTTTCGCCGCCGCCGACGACGACGACGGCGGCGGCGGCGGCGGCGGCGGCGGCGGCGACCTCGTCGCCACTCCTCACCCCTCCGGCCCTCCGGCGCGCAAGCCTCGAGGAAAAAATCTCGCCTTGGGTGGATAGCGGCGTAAACAGCAGCCGGCAGGAAGCGATTCTTTATAACGGGCGATCCTTTAACTCGCTGGGAGGCGTGCGAGTCCGCGGGACCGAGCGGTGTGTCTTTTTGTCGCTCGGCGCCGGCACCGCTGCCGCGCCGCCGCGCGCCGTGGAAGAACACGTAATATCGCCGCGACGCGATCGTTTTATCGAATGTACGCGAGCGACGTCGAGAAGAGAATGCCGATCGATGCGCTGACCTGCGCCCGTGATAGGTGTGTGTGTGTGTGTGTGTGGGTGCTCGCGACAACGCGTATTGCCGGCGCGCGATGTTCTTCGCGTCGTTGAAAGATCGCGTGCGCGCCGTACGAAGTACCATTTTCCGATACATGATGTAATGGGAGACTTGAAGCGACTTGAGGCTGACGCTGGATTCGCGTTATCCGCGCCGGGCTCCGGCGGAATCCCTCCGTCGTAAACATTCCTCTTGCGTCGGAGTATTCTCAGCTTCCGCCACTCCCCATCGTGTCTTAACCATTCTTATTACGAGAAAAAATTGGGAGGGGGGCTAATTGATTAATTAGCGCGAAGCCGCTTCGTCGCGCGCGAAGCGATTGTCGTCGCAGCTCGTTAGAGCGACGTATCCTGAAAATTGACGCCGAAATTCCCGCGAACCGTCATTTTCTCTGCGGCGGACGAACGGCCCGGCCTCGTCCCTTCGACGAAGCAGCAGGTAGGCGGCCAGGCGGGTCTCGGCCGATTTGTGAGTCTGATCCGCGATCGAGGAATCGATCGCGATTCATTATACGCCGGTCTTCTCATTATCGTGCACACGTTTGTTGTGAGAAATGAAACGGCCGGGCTTCGCCTGTCCACGAGCCTGCACGCGGCGGCGGCGGCGGCGGCTGCGCGAGTCTTAAGGACTCGAGTCACGCGACGTTTCACCGAATTCCGTTAACGAGTTATTTATCCCCCCCGCCGCGCCGCGCGCGGCTGTCGCCGGTTCGGAAATTAAATCGCACCCGTTAGAGCAGCATTATCTAATTACGTTGAAACAACAGGCAGACCGATTGCCTTGCCGCCGTTGCGAGTTTCCCGCGGAGGGACGGCGTGCTTTCCGCGGGGGAAACTCGTTCATCTCGCGATTTAAGCGTACGTTGAAACTCGTCGCTCGTAGATCACTCCCGACGACTTCACGAGATAAACCGCTCATGAAGCACGTGATAATTGATCGACGGAAAGCGGACAAATCTCGCGGCACGCGATGCGCCGCTAAAAACACCGCGCACGTCCGACGCGATCGACAGCGATAAACATCCGCCGGGATCAAACACGGAGAGGAGAGAGGGGGGTGTAACAGGCGTATCGCCCAGAAAGAGTAACGCACGTAGACACACACACATTTCTATGTCTATAATAACGAGTCTCGCCGGCACTGCGAGAGTCATCGCCCAAACGTGTCTTAACGAGCGTAACAAGCGACAGGCGAGCGAGAGAGGTGGCCCTTAACGAGGCTGCCGCGGAATTCCGCTGAGCGCGAAAGCGCATTTACGCGGCGCGGCGCACGCGGGGCAAAAAATGTCTGGACCGATGAAGCGCGCGCGCGCGCGCGCGCGCGGGTGCTGGCCGATTGCTAGCTGCAGCGGCGGCAACAGCAGCCGCGTGGAACGCGGATGCAAGCCGCGGGGAAAGAGTGCTAATACCTAAATAATTGCCGGCTGAACCTGATATGATTTAATAGCGTTCCGCTTGCAAAGGGGATTGGCGGGCGCAGGGGGGTGGAACGGGGTTGGGACCGCGGGACTGCAGAGTATGCGGAACGCGCGCGCGGTCGGTGGATGGTGCTCGCGTGTCTTTTTCTTCTCTTCCTCTCCACTTCTACCTGTTTCTCTCGCTCTCGCACGGTTCGTAGGCAAAAAAAGGAAGCCGACTGTGGCCGTTCGTGGGCGATAAACGCCGCCGTGGCCATGGGCGACGCCCGAAAATCTTCCTTGATCGTCGTCGTCGTCGTCGTCGTCGTCGTTTCCCCCTGGTCGACCGTTCCCGTGAATGCCACGGCGGCGAATGCGCGCCACGTGCTCGCGCTCCTGGTCACTCGGAATCACCTGTGCAATTTGTTTTATTACCCTCAAGTTGGCACTGTACGCGATCGCGCGAAAATTGCTGACGTTGCCCGGCGGTAATGCTCGTTTTATGGTTTTTCGCCGCCGCCGCCGCCGCGGGACAAACTGCCGGGCGATAGGCCGGCTTAAAAACGATAATGGCCATTTGCATGGCCATCTAAATGCGCGATTTTGACAGTTTTTTCGGGGTCAATAGTTTTATGCGTGTGAGCGGGTATGTACGTGTGTGGCGGTAGATCGCGTGAGAAATGCGCACGTAGCGCTCTTCTTTTTCGCCTTTGTGTGACGTCGGTGGAAATCGGGCGGTTAAAGAGCGCGGGAAATTGAAGGACCGCGGGGTGGCGAAATGTTGCTCGCGAGAAACTCGACGTTTGTCTGTTTGCACGGCGTCGATTGTCTCGGATGCTTCCTTTTCTTTCCCTTTCTTTCTTATTCTCTCTATCTCCTCCTTTTGTCTCTTCCTTCTCTCTCTCTCTCTCTCTCTCTCTCTCTCTCTTCGTTGTTACATGCCCTAGTTTATTAAATTACGCTATCGTTGCGACATCGTTAAGGTAATCAAGTTGAAGACGCCTCGGCTTACGTTAGATACACCGCGCCAATGTCTGACAGCTCCGCTGTACTAACCATGATGCATGCACGCGTGAATATGATATACCTTATATGGCGGGACTCGCGGAGATATATATCTCCCGGCGCAGTCACGCTTTATTTGAAATATTCACCATTTTCGTGAATAACGTGCACCTCTATATGCGGCGCCCCGGTAACGTAAGACGTATCGTGTGGCAACTTGCGAAGCGGTGTGCCGGTGCATTATACGATACGCCGATTAGATGCAATAATGCACGGATAAGGGCCGGCTTGATTAAACGCCGGAGTTACACACGATCTATACCCTGGACGCGTGAAGAGAGAGAGAGAGAGTGAGAGAGAGAGAGAGAGGGAGAGAGAAAGAGAAAGAGGGAGAGACAGGGAAAAAATGAATCTCCTCTCTTAGCGGCGGGAATCGCACGCGGTATCGATTTTTCGGGCTCCCCCGCGAAGCCAAAAACGAGAACGACAGCGGGACTGGCGCATGCCCTGCCTAATAAGTCCATAGTCGGTTTCGTGCGAGCGCGCGTTGTGTTGCTTCTCTCCCTCCCACTGTAAAGTCCCAATTTCTCCCGCGGTTAAGTAGCGAAGTTTCCCGGAGTTCATTTCGCCCGCGCCGGGAAAGGATGGCTTTCCGCTCGCCCGGATTGAAGTAGCGGCTTTTGTGCTCGAGAGCTACTGTGCGGCTACCAGTAGTCACGAATGTTTACCCGAGTTATTCGAACGGCACGAACAATGCCGACCGCACGGCGACGTTTGTGGAGCGACGTAATTCGATCGTCGATGCTAACAACAAGAACGTCGTTACGCCGCCGTTCGCGACGGCCCGGCCGATACGCGGCGCGGCGCGGCGCGGGCGGCGATTCTGATCGAACGCTCGTGTATGCATATCGGGGGATGCATTTAGCGATGCAACGTGCGCGCATACACGCGCGCGCGCGCGCGCGCGCGCGCGCGCGCGCGTGGGATTCGCATTCCGATCGTTAAGAAAATAAATACACGTGGACACGGCCGGGGAAAGAGATGCGAAAGCGCGACGAAAGCGGCCGGGCGTGCAGGGTCGGGAGAGATCGAGAGAGAGAGAGAGAGAGAGATCGAGAGAGATCGAGAGAGAGAGAGAGAAAGAGAGAGAGGGTGAGGGAGGGAGGGCGCATCAGACCGTAGCGAAAGACACGAAGCGGATCCGATTTGAGGGATCTAGAGTTACTAAATACTCTCTCCACGGTACTGCAGTCGAACGCGGGGTATTAGCAGGTAATAATATCAAGTGACGAGAGAGTATCAGCACGGTAGCTCCTGCGTAACGCGGCTACGGCGAGAGACGGAGGAGAAGAGGAGGAGCTGCTTCAGCCGTACGCGAAGCGGCTCATCCGCCGCGCGAGATCGAGCCGAGACGATTTGTGTACGGCCGGATCTCGAGTCTCGCATTACCGGCTTCGTCCCGTCGTTTCTTATCGCGCGAATTGCCGGCGTCGATCCGCCGCGCGCGATCTTCCCTCGCGGGAGCGTTCGCTCGCTCGCGTTCCGCGCTGATGTCTCCCTCCCTCTTTTTCCCTTCCACTCTCGGAGGCTGTAAACCGCCGCGCGACTTTACGGCGACCGAAGTGATCCATTCTTCTTGCGTTTTCCGTGCTTCCGCTCTCTCTCTCTCTCCCCCCCCTCCCCTCCCCAACTATTGTCGGTCGTGCGAATTGCGCGTGGACGATAGTCACGTTCGCGCGGCGGACGGGATTGATCGATTAAGTTGCGATTCGACTCGCGCGTGCTTTCCAGCCCAGCGACGCGTCGCTCGCTCTCTTTTCTCCTGGCCTCCTCAAGCGGCTGCTTATCGCGCGCGTCTAATGGACCGACGCCGTGGACCTTGCGATAGGAACGCGGCGATATTCGCGTCGCGGACGGATCGTTCTCTTGGTAATTCTATGTAAATCGTTTAGTCACGGAGAGTGAAAAGACGCTTAATCGGCCGTAGTGCGTGTGTGTGTGTGTGTGTGTGTGACAGAGAGAGAAAGAGAGAGAGGGAGAGGGGGTGGGGGGGAGGGGAGAGTCAGAGACCAGGGTGATACTGATTCGGTCGGCGTGGTAATCTGCCAACGGATAAAATACACCGCGTTGGAGGAATTATATGCTGACGCGGGCGAAAGCCACTAACGGCAGCAGTGAAAAGCGCGGTTTCCCTTGGATTCCCAGCGTAAGTCGATGATTTCGTTTCTGCCGACGCATGCATATGCAAAGTGCAAGATGCAAAATTTACCGAGCGCAAGAGCAGCGCGCCCGCCCCCCGGCGAGCGGGAGACCGCGACCCTCCCGCGAACAGTCGGTGGATGCGGTAGTAACGATACGCAAATGATCTCTCGACTCGATTCCAGGATGCTGCTGTATAAACCGCGTATATCGCATTAGATCCTGTTACCGTAAGTATACCCACATGGCGTAAACGTCGCGGCACGATGTTACGACATTAAGCGCCACCCGTCGCGTCGTCCTGTCGCATCCACGTTAAATCCTCCGTCGAATATCCGGCAATCAGGACCGACGAGCCAGCGACACGCGTCTTCTCCTCGTGAACGTGTTAACTCCTGTCCTTCTCCTCCTTTCTCGTCGCCGTCATCGTCGTTGATCGGTCAAGTGTCCCCGACTGTGTTAGCTTGAAAAAATCACTTTTTCTCAAGGAACGACGAGGATGTGAGAGAATATTGTCGTTGGCTGTACCTTTAAATATTCGTCATTCAGGAGTATAATGATCTAAAGATTATACACCGACATCATTTTTCGGGTCGAGACAAGTTGTCAGGTCCTTCCCGACCACGTCGAGCAAAAAATTCACCTGGAAATGTCATCTCGAAGATATCGCTCGGTATACGAGTGACTCTTTCCGTTTAACGCGAACAAACGGAGCGAACGTTAGAACGCAACGTCGAGAGAGAGAGAGAGAGAGAGTTTTGCTGTTTGCTATCGAAGAAACTCGTTTCGTATTGCGTTAGGATGACCTTCGAAGAGCGCGATCGATACATAACTGGAGGATCGTCAAAGGACGGCCGCGGGGGTGAGAAAGTCGTACGCGAAAGCGCGGCGAGCAAGGATCGTTTCGCGAAGATCGCTGATGATGGACGACGTAGAGTAGAGGCGCAACGAGTCCTTGTTTCCCGCGAGTCCTGGGAAATAGCTGTCGCCGGATAAGTATCCACGTCGAACCACCTGCGCGGCGCATTGAGGAGCCGAGCGAGCCGAGTAAGGAGATCGAATCGCACGACGATTCCACCTTTCATTCTCTCCGCGCGCGCCTCTCTTCCTCGCCCGCTGCTCTGTCCTTGTGCGTTTTATTAACGTCCACTTATCCCGCCGTTGAAGTTTACAACTCGGGACTGTACGACGTCTCGACGAGAGACGGCGAGAGACGGCGGACGACGAGACGATGAAAGGACGATGATTGGGGATTGGGTCCGTCGAGTCGTCGCAGACTCGCGAGATCTCGTTCGATCGTGCGCGTCATTCGCCGCTCGAAGCCGTCGAGTGTGTCGTCGTGTTTCGCTCGCGTCGAGTCCCATGAATTCCCTCTCGTGATCTTTCTCCCGCTTCGAGCGACTCGATCGGCCCTCGAATCCCGCGCGACCAGCAGCGCTGCGTCCCGCGAACCGACACGCGGCCTAATTGCGTAGTCGCGTAGTACGGAGCGCGTAATCAGCTTCGAGCGGTCTCGCTCGCGAAAGACGAGGCGGCGGGCGGCCGCGACCGCGGCCGCTAATCCCAAATTGCTAATTCCGGAACGGCTAATTCAATTAAGAGAGAACGGTACGCGCGCGCCCGGCGTCTGAGAGAAGCGCACCGAGGAGCAACCTCGAGGAAAAGGGCCAGAGGCGCGTCGGGTATTAGTAACGCTTTCTTGCTCGTGCACGTTTAACCGGTTATAATGGTAACCTAACTGACTTGCTGCGCGCGCGCGCGCGCGCGCGCGATGTTCGAGGCTAGTTCGGGGCTTCGGGCCCCGGTCATAATAGAAGCGGCTTGGTGGTGGTTCCTGCGGGGTAACCACTGACCAGAAACGCCGCTCCGGTGCCTACACGTCCGAATCATCGGCGCTTGATAGGAACCACCGGCGGAACGAGAGAATGATGGGCTATGCGGCTCTCCGGGCAGGATGTGCGCATGCAAAGTAGAGCGACCGCGAGACGGCGATCCGTGAAGAGGAACGGCGGCGGCGGCGGCGGCGGCCGGCTGGCCAAAAGAGAACCTGCCAAATCCGCCGCGTTTGTTTGCCCATCGATTCGTCCACGTCAGAGACTCAGAACTGTGCAAACCCTCGGCCCGGCCGACGGTCAGCGGGCCCGCGAGGAAATCGCAGTGTCTGCGGTATCAGCGCGCGATTTTCGATTGTCTTTCTTCGTCCCTCTCCTTCGTCGACGCGGATTCTCCGGCCGTCAACGACGAGGACGTCGCGAGTGGTGGAGTACCCGCGATGAGGTTGCGCTTATTAATCAACGCGATTGCGATAATCGCGCGATGACAATGAGGGAGAGAGATGGAATGATAGAGGGGCGGGAGGGAGAAGGAGGGAATCTTTTCACCGCTTGAATCGCGCAACTTTCGAGCGACGAAACCGGACACAATGGCTTCGATGCTTCGGGAAAAGACCAGTTTCTCTCATGTCTGAGTGGACGACGATGCCGGGGCTGGGGGGAGATAGGGGGGGATTGTCGACGAAGTCGGTGTTAATGACATTAAAATACCGGACAACCGATTCTCGTTAAAAAGTTTCGATTAAGATGAATCCTTTTAGCGCGCGAGGGCTACATCTTCGTCTACCCGCCCTCTTCAAAACGGGCTCGGCCACGCTCGCTCTTACGTCGTAGTAGCTTGACAAAAAATCTAATTAGAAATGGATTAAAATTTAATCACTCGCTAAAGGAATTTATCCTAGGCGCTATCGGTGGGTGGTGTCCCCCTCATTTAATTGTAGCCCAGCTGCTCTCCAACCCCCGCCTTCCGGTTTCGCCGTATCTCCCGATTATACCGGACTTGGTTTTTTCTCTTTTCCCCCTTCAGTCCCTCCCTCCCTCTGCCCCCTCTGGCCCCTCACTCTCCCTCACTCGTTTCCCTCGCAGAACACTCTCGGCACTTTTTCGAGCCACGATCGGGCTTCGCCGGGCAACAATTTACTTTGCATAGACATTAAACCCTGTTACTTAATCGAGCTACCGTCGCCGTTCCGCCTTAAACGCCGTGGATGGCAACACTTTCTTGCGTGGGCGGAATCTAAAGACTCACGGTCGAAGGTAGTTCTTCGAGGTAATTCTCTCTCTCTCTCTCTCTCTCTCTTTCTTTCTTTCTGTCTCTCCCGCTCTTCTCCATTCTCCCGACTGCTCTCGCTGATGCGTGCGTAGGAAAAAAGAAGAACCAATTTGACAAATTCACCATACGTGATTTACGATGGACGCGTTTCAATACGAGCGTATCGTGTTTCATTGCCATTTAGCACATTCGACGAGTGGCGCGTTTTGATTTTCTGCGAACCGGGGGAAAAGGTGTTGAATACCGTAGTTGGTTATCGACAATACACCACGCTCCGCTAATTTGCGCTCACTGTGGACCGCTCGTCGTCATTTTTCACTTTTACATCCCGATTGTCTATGCAGTCCGATTGCATACGCTCGCGCCGATAATTGTTAATCGTTCCCGCTCATGTTATCGCGGTGTCTTCGTGCTCGAACCTACCGGCGAATTTGCCAGTTAAATTAATAAGACAATTAACCGTTGACCCGGGGACAACGAGATTTCAGGATGAAATTATTATGTTATACAAGCAAGTAAATTACCGGCTCTACATGTACACTCGTGAACTAAAAGGCATATGCACCGATTTTTTGTTGACTTCGGAACGCGCTCCAACTTGAGAAGAAAGACAACCACTGCTTCATACGTCAGCGCTGTCACTTATTACGAGAGCAGAAGGATGGCATATACGAGTGTCAAATAAGTAGTGATTGTGGCGTAGACACAAATGTCTTGGAGACTTTGAGTTACAATTGAAGAAATGAAGAAAACAAATAGTGATTGTGAAGGAAAGTGGCAAAAGGCTTCATAAAATTTGTAAAACAGCATATTAAAGGATAGTATTAATTGTCTAATAATATTTTAAGCGAAAAATATTTGTAAATTTGAGTGTAAGTTAAAAAAGTTATAAACCATAATTTCTTTAATGTTAATAAATTTGTCATCGACGTTGAATGAATATATATATATATATATATATATAATGCTATTATTTCCATAGGTGAGGAATTATATTATTGTGTTCGGCAGAAGTAAGCAGCAGACCAAGTTGAGTGATATGAGTATCTTGTTAAAAAAAATATCACTCGACTTGGTCTGCTGCTTATTTTTTATGAGCGCAATAACATAATTTTCCACCTATGTAAGTGATAGCATTACATACATATTCATTTAACGTCGATGGCAAATTTATAGCTATAAAATTATTAGCATTAAAGAAATTATGGTTTATAACTTTCTTTTAACTTACACTCAAATTTAAAAATATTTTTCACTTAAAATATTACTAGACAATTAATACTCTCCTTTAATATGCTGTTTTACAAATTTTATGAAGCTTTTCGCCACTTTTCTTCGCAATCACTATTTGTTTTCTTCATTTCTTCAATTATAACTCAAAGTCTCCAAGACATTTGTGTCTACGCCACAATCACTACTTATTTGACACTCGTATATGCCATCCTTCTGCTCTCGTGATAAGTGACAGCGCTGACGTATGAAGCAGTGGTTGTTTTTCTCCTCAAGTTGGGGCGCGTTCCGAAGTCAACAAAAAATCGGTGCACATACCTTTTAGTTCACGAGTGTACGTGCGAAAGAGAGAAAGAGAGTAATTTAATTGTTGCGATAGAAATTTGAGAAAATTACCGCTTGAATGTTAGAAACCGCGCAATTTTGTTATCTCACGATAACGGATCACCGTTCCTAGCTCGCCCTTCTCCGTTTTATCTCAGTACAACCGCGTTGCCAGCGAGGAAACGTGCAAACGCTCCACGTGTACTCCACAATGGAACGCCATTCATACATCCGAAGATAACACTCGGGCGATCACAAACTCATAGTCGATGGCGCCGGTGTTGGTGAGAGCGGAACAGAGACAGGGGGGAAGAGAAAGAGAGACATGTCCGACCGAATTACATGACAGAGCAGACTTTAAATTCTCCATAATCGAAGCCACGTCTTTTCCCGTAAATTCGCCAAACTTTACGGCGCGACCGCTTCGCGCAATCCACGCCTCCGTTGTTACACGCGTGCTCCCACGCGTGCTCACGCGATATTTCTCCGGCAACCGGCTCGTTCTTGAGAGACAGTCACATCAACGACGACGTTTCCGCTAGTCTCGTCTCTGAGGCTCGCTCGCTCACTCTCACCGGATAACGAGAGAGTAATTGGCGAGAAGATTAGATTCCGCTGTAGGGACGCGCGGGAATGGCGCATTTCGACTCGGCGACCTACGCTCCGGCTTTCCTTCCGGTAAAAAGATGGCCTCGTTACAGCGTCGTACTCCGTCGAGCAGATATGGTAACGCGGTAACGGCCTACAACCGCGCATAAGTGAGCCGCCCCGGCGTGGCCGCTCGCTAACCGTCGCCAACCATTCCGGATTCCTCATGGGGAAATTCTCGCCAGCTCCGAGGGAGAGAGAGAGAGAGAGAGAGAGAAAGAGAGGGGGGGGGTGAAAGGGGTAGTAGCTTGACTCGATCTCCGCCATCAAAGATTCAGTTGCTCTCACACGCACCTCTGCGGCTCGCCCACGACCTCACGCCGACCCCAAAATCCCGACCCCCTCGTTCGGGTCTCGCGACTAAGCTCGACGTAACCGCCGTGCGCTATTACACCGCCGTTGTCGCCGTATCGACCACGGCGCTTCACCGATTCGATCTGCCTCGCGCCTATTAATTTCGCGGCCGCGATAACGCTCTCACGTGATATCACGCGAGCGCGTTGCGTAACGCCGCCATGCTCGGCCGTGCTGGCGACCCTCTGGTCGTCGCCCTCGTGTCGCGCCTGTAGAGGTCACCGCCACGGGGATGTTGTTTTTGGTGCGAAAGAGGGCGAGAGAGGGGAGTGCGGGAGGCACGACATTCCACTCGTCACCGTTATCGTGCAGCCTTTATTAAATATAAATGCCGACGTAATAGTACTTGGGGACTACGTCGCCATGATTGTGCGACCCTTGAAGTTGTCGGGAAATTACGGGACTGCCAATTATAACGTATTAAGTTCTTCAATGTCTGTTCTTTTCTACTCATTCTCTCTCTCTCTCTCTCTCTCTCTCTCACTTTCTAAGGACGTCGATTAGTCGCAGTTGGGTGGAACATAAGCCAATCATGTTCGCTTAAAAATGAGACACGACGGTCGTCGCTGGACGGGTCGTCGCGCGTCAGCGTGAACTGATATTGTCTTTAAAATGAAACGCTGACGGACACTTCCTAATCCGAGGTATGAGCGGAGGCCGTCGTGTCATGATAATCCCGTGGAACGATAGACGGCGCGAGCTCCCCAAAGTTGAATATACAAGCGAGGGGTAATTAATTGACAAGCCTTATCCGTCAACCGCGCGCTCGCTAATCCCTCCGCTGTCAACCCTGAAAGCTTCTTAAGAAGATTTTTGCATAAATCCTATTTGGCACGCCAAAATTAGTTCGCCGCCTTCGGAGAGGCTTGGATTGCTCGTCAAGACGCTATAATTATGAACACGTGTCGGATGCGATGAGGAAGGAACTTGTGAACGCTCGCACGGCGAAACGTGCGCAGAGAGATCACGAGCGCGATTGGCAGGTCGAGTCTCTCGCTCGCTCCTCCGCTTTTCCGAACGAGAGCGGAGCGATACTTTCTCTTTCGCGTTTGACAAGAACGATGGCGAGCATGAATTTCGCGTTCACTTTCAACATATTCGCCCAGCGAGAGGGCGCAGAGCCGTGGAGTTCGAGGCGTGGGTGGTCGACGAGGAAGCCGCGAATTCGAGGCGCGAATACATCACCGAAACCTCGTGCGTGTAAACAGCCTACAGCCTGCAGCGGGCCACGAATTAACTCACTCTCTCTCTCTCTCTCTCTCTCTTCCTCGGCTGGAGATACCCGAAGCCACACCGTTGACTTATTCTCCCAGGGAGAATTCTCGAGTAGAAAAACAAGATTATCCTCCCCCTGCGGGATATAAAAAAGAAGCTGCCGTCATCGTTTCCTCGTTTTTTCCTCAGGACGACGGCGCCACCGCTGCGCCGTCGCGAGGAACACCTTCTCGTTGCAGAAACGTTGCGCGATAGTCGATGAACGAGGTAATAGTGCACGCGCTCTTTTGGTCGGTTGAATTTTCCGCGTCCCGTTAATGAGGCGACACACGTCGACGCGCCCACGTGTTTCCGCTGCGGTTCCCGTCGAAATCCAACAATGTAGAAGCTATTTTTTTCAATTAAAATTTTTTTTTTTTTAATCTAAAGAGAGAGGGAGAAAGGAAGAGACGAGAGTGTTTTCGCGATGTGTTGAAAAAAATGCACGAATTGGCGATCGATAAAACAGCGCGTTCGGCCTTTAAATAAAATACAAAACTCGATGCGCGCAACGAACATCGCGCGCGCGATGCGTTTCGATGCCGTGTAAAAAATAATACTCATAAAACATTGCGCACATCGTTAAAAGCGCGCGCCGGAACCATTTGGAAATTTCAAGTGTGCGTACATGCGAGCCCCATGCAGGAGCTCGAATAATTGGCAATGAAAAAGAAGTTTCACCGCACATCGAAAAAAAATGGTACCCGTTGCCAATTAGATTTTTAATTACGACTCATCGTTCACACACACGATCCGTAGCGCCCCGCTACGCTGAGTCACGCGAAAGCAACGGCAGCCGGCCTGTACGTGCCTCGCTGCGCAAATCAATTTTAGTGCTCAATTTTTTTTCCGGTAATTGTGAAACGCACCGAAGCAGCCGTTAACGTTGCACCACGTTACAGCTGTTGAAGTTGCACGTAATCGCAAATTACATTAATTCACCGTCGAGTCTTGCGCGCGCGCGCGGCGCTCTCACTCTCTCATTCTTTCTCACTATTGGGATTAAAAATCTTTAAGGCATCCCCGTAGAATAAGAAATTGACGAAGTGGAAGGGAAAGCTCCTTATGTCAAGAGGAGTTATTCCCGAAGAAGTCGAAAGCGCATGGCGCTTAAGTTTCAAGGAGTCAACACCGGGCCTCCCGGTCTTCCTCCTCCTCCTCCTCCTCCTTCTCCTCTCTCTTTCTCCACCTTCTCTCCTTTTACCTTGGCGACGTGCTTATTTAAAAATCTCGCCGCAGCGATTCGGTCCGGCAGCTCCTGCGAGGTTCCGCTCTCGCCAAGTTAATGCAACGCGCAGACGGGAACGGAAGGTGCGCGAAGACGGCGGCGTGAAGGAGAATGGCGGTGGAGGGGCCGGGACGGAGGGGAAGTAGTTCCGGGAGTGTCTTCTCTAACTACCTGCGACGAATTAAGGGAGGCTAGGAGCGAAATTAAAAGAGTACCCGAGAACTCGAGGGGTTCAGCACGTTCCAATTATTTGCACGAGGCGCGAGGCGCGACGACCGACTGTGGAGTCGACATTTTTTCTCCGTCTTTTCCTTATTTTCCCCCGTTCTCTCGCGACCAGCTTTCGCGCGCCGTCTCATTTTCTCCGTCGCCGTTTGTCGCGCGATACGCGCGAAACGTGACCGAGGCCGAGGGGGTAGCGAAGCGTAGGGAATTATTTTGGATTACTTTTTATGCCCGGCTTTGGCAAAAAGCGACACCGACAACGAGAGAAGCAAGGGCAGAGAAAGAGAAAAACAGTGGGAGAGAGGGGAAGGATGCGAGAAGCTGGGAAGCGAGGAACGGGCGAAATGTGGTACAGGCGGAACTCAATACGACGCATAAACCGCGTGGAGGACCTCACGGAGCGAGACGAACAGCGGGCAAGAGGAATTTAATTTCATTAGCCAATGAATTTCTTAGTAAATCGCGTGTGAGCCGCCTGACGTGGGATCCGGGACCCGGTGATATAGAAACGCGGTATCGCCGATGCCGGAGGTCGGAAAAGGAATTAAACGAAGGGAGAGAGAGAGAGAGAGAGAGAGAGAGGCAAACGGAAGAATCTTTCTCATAGGCTCGTAGGTGCAGGGAGGGTGAAAGAGGAGTAAAGGACGGTGAGAAACCTTCCGAGAAGAAGATGCACAGAGGGAGAGAGAGAGGAGGGGGAAGGGGGGCTGGTAGAAACTCTCGATGCTGAGAGAACCAGTTCGACGTCCCGGCGTCGATTCGTATTCACGCAATGTGAAATACTCGCTTGGTAAGGATGCGCGAGCGGGCGATTAGGGTAATGGCCGTACCTGCTGGCTATTTTTACTTTGGCGCGATCCGGCGAAATTACACGGGAACGGTGTCACGACAGCGCGGCGCGCGAAGGGCCCTCGTTGTCTCGCGAGCGCGGAGATTCCGCGGTTCGTCGTAAAGCGGGCAGCGAAGAAGGGAGAACGAAGAACGGGAGAGAACGTAAAGAAGAGTGGCGGCCATACGTTTTTCCGAGAGGAAGCCGAGGCGCGCAGCGTCACTTCTGGTCGCGCCGCCGGTTTTCCCGTTCCGATCGTTAAAAGTCGATATCACGGGAGAAAGAAGCGCCGGAACGTAAACCCTCCGGTAAGTGCAACGTTATTCGAGCATAGAAAGCGCCCGGGAGCACCGGCGGCAGTTACACGAGTCATATAGCACCGGCGAAAGCGAGAAAACCCAGCCCGATCGTTCCCAGCCTCCTCTCGAGCACCAGAAAACGAGACTTTGATGGCGGCGCAATTTGAAAACAATCGTGACATAAGTTACGTCAATCTCGCGTGTCTCTTTGCGCGCCAAGTTTGCTCGCGATAGCGCACACGACCGCGTCGTCCGCCCGCAACGACCATCGTCCTGCGGCTCTCGCGGCCGCCGCCGCCGCCGCCGCTGCCGCCGCCGCCGCGCGAGAGGAGAAAACTCTCGATGCTTCGCTGTTCCTCTTTCTCTTCCTTCCCCGTTTCTTTCTTATTTTGCTCATCTCTTTTTGTCTTTTGCAAATAAAACACGCGATCGAGCGGACCGAGCCCTCGGGTCTTTTTCCTTACCTTCCGACGCGGTGAGTGATCCTGACATTTTCCCGAACTAATATCCGCGCGACGGACATTGGTTCCTTGCGGATAAATGAGAGCGTGTTAGTCAGCAAAGGATCGGAGACGAGGGTGGTGGCCCCCGGGGGTAAATGAGTGCGAGCTGGCCACGAGGGTCAGAGGGGGTTACAAACGATCGAGCGAATCGCCCGCATTAGTCTTAGTCAGAATCAGAGATAAGCCAAATGAGGGATAGCCGCATGAAAAACATTGGCCCGTCACCGCGCAACCGGATTATTCACCGGCCGCAAACTCATCTGAATAATTTGCATGCCGCTACGAGGCCTATTACGGATCAAAAAGCGCGATAATGGATAACCAGATCGAGCGTGAACCCCTCGGAGAGAGGGTCGTGTCTTGCCGCGTCCTTTTCGCGGTTTTACTCTCGCTGCGCGTTTGCTTCTCGCGTGATCCGCAAAACAAAACACGCGTGCTTTACGAGTGCGGGTGCTCCTGCGAGAAAGAGAGAGAGAGAGAGAGAGAGAGAGAGAGAGGGAGCGAGTGTGCATCGCCGTCCCCGTAACTGTAAACAATTCCAGCGCAAATAAATCGAAAGCGCGCGGGCGAAAGATTACCGGCGAACTCAATTTACTGCATACTCATATGGATATGATTTCGCTCAAAACGCATCGCGAGTGCATTAGAGGGGGGTAAACGCTATTAATCTGTCGAAGCAGCTGCGTGTTGCACGATTGATATTGCCGCGCTGCACAATGTATCACGTATCTCTCCGCGATCGTTTCGCGCTACGTCGATGGGAGAGAGGGGGGGGCTCCGTGGCTTTTGTTACACACGCGCGCTCTTTATTTAAGAGTGTACACACGGGGGGCATAAAAAATCCATCCAATACCATTATCTCGCGTCAGCAGACGCATGTCGCCGCTGGTGCCCCGGCGATATTTACAGTCTCTACGGCAGATGAAATCGAAGGTCCCGCGGAAAGAGAAATCCCTGCTGGCTGGCCGTCGTCGGGCTGCACCGTCGGCCATCCTCGTCGTCGTCGTCGTCGTCGTCGTCGTGGCGGTATCCTTCAGCAACGGCGCGGCGCCGCCGCCGATCGCCTCTTCGTCGTTCGCGTGATATCGGAGGGTTCGGCTGTTTCGTGCGTGTAATCTGGGAAAAAAGGCTCCTCATAATTTCTTAGCCGAAGTTTGTCGAACGTCGTCTTCTTCTTTTCCTCTTTCTTCTCTTCCTCCTCCTCCTCCTGCTTCTCCCCTCGCTCTATCGTGCGCTACGACGGATCGACAGTCGACGAGCCGCCATCCCATTCGGACCACTCCGCAAATAACGTCATAAGATAGACCATCGGGGACGTTCTTCTGCGCGTTATATACCGGGTGTATAAAATATGGTTAGGGGTGGAGCCGGGGGTGGGGGGTAGACAGAGGAACGATCGACGTTCTCATACAATAACATCCGCGGATCTCTTACGGAGAAGAGGCATCCTCGGCGATCCAGCGGCAAAACCCGGCGAGCTGCTCGCGTAGTAGGAGGGAGAAAATGGCGTAGGTGAGCTATCGGCGATTCTCGGACATAAATCGACATGTACTTACCGAATTGCTTCCGAATCGTTCCTTTATATCCCTTGTTCCCCGCGACTTCTCCGCCACTCCCCGCCGCTGTCTCGAGATTCTGCTATCCATGCTATCCGCGCCGGCCGTGGAATCCTGTTAACTCGTTATAGACACGAGTGGTTACACGTGCGAGATGCTCCGCGTGCTCGGCTGCGCATTTTGACGATCAAAGTGTAATTCGAAACTTTTCATTTCCGCTTCGGTATACAAAGCATCCTCCGTCCCGTAGAACGATTAATCTTATCGTTGCGAGACAGCCGATTGATCCGCTCGAGCAGAGTGATACATCGCGAGGAAACACGCGAGCGTTTTCCTGAGACTCGCCAGTGCGGGGTGAAGTGCGCGGCGGTAGTTTTCGCAGTTGTAACGGTCGCTTATGATATCGATTCAGCGACGTGACGTATAGCTTTCGGCGAGGAGAATTTGGCGTTTTGAATTACCGCGGCTGACCTCTCAACATTTATACACTCCTCCCCCCCCCCCCGACTCTTCGCTCTGCTGCTCCTTCGAAAGCGTGGTCCTCGAAAGAGCGGTTCGCGAAGATTGGACTTGGAACAAATACGGGGCTTCGAATAAATGTGGCGGCCGCTGGTGTCTCGCATCGGTCATTGCAAAATATCGTTTTGGCCGGACGCTCTCGAATTTCTTTTCTTTTTTTTTTATCTATATCGTGCTTACGACCTATCGCACCTACATTTCCATTATAATTACATGCTCTTTCACGGGATAAGATCACCACTGTTTTTCTGCTATCTTTCGTGTTTACATTCGGCTTTATAATTTACACAGTGTTTCAATTTCTGTGCTCTTTGAGTGTCTCGGCGAAAGTCCCAGTGAATTGCTACGGCAGAAACTCGATTCATTTCGCCCGCAATTTTACACGACGACGGTTATATTGTTATTGTCCACGCGCGCACGTTCGATGGATTTTACTGGTATTTTATACCATGCAAAGATCTAATTTCGTGCGGCGCTATTACGGCGGAAGGGATCCGTCGCGCGCGAGTGGGAGGGAGGGAGGGATGGAGGGAAGTCGATCGAAGTCGACCGGGGGGAGACGGCCGGCCGCGATGAGAAATCGATAAAGAAATTCGTGCTCCACTCTCGGCACGGCCAAACACTCGGGCATGCCCGCTGCGCCGATTGTTCGTCTCGCGATTAGCCGAGGTGCAACGCTGTGTAGCGGAAATTACTTTCCCGACGTCGGCAAATAATCGAATCGCGCGCCGCGCCGCGCTCTCGGGGAACGCTCGCGCGCTGCCGACGCCGCGCCGTTCAAAGGACTTTTTCAGGCTGCGGCGAAACTATCTGCCAGTTGCTGAGCATCGAATACCAACATTCGCGATCGCTTTGCGAGGCGCAGTGATTGATTCGTCTCTCTCTCTCTCTCTCTCTCACTCCCTCCCCCTCTCCCTCTTCCTCGGCTGCGAAACGCAGCCGTTAAACGTACGTGTACACATACCAGCAGCCCGACGCGGCACGGTCGCACGCTCGGGATTCCAGCCCGGTTGAAATGAAACTTCACCGCGGCGTCGACATTCTCCCGGTGCCTTTATTAAATTGGAATTTAATTGCTCGGTCCCCGTCGCTCCATTACATCGTGCATATCGTGCGCCGATGCAAATCATACGACGGTTACGCGTGTCGCCCTGTAGACGGCCGACGACGTTGGACGGACGCGGACGCGTCGTCCGCGCACTGATTTTTCGCACTCCATCCTGCACGCGCGCGCGCGCGAGGGAGAGAGAGAGAGATAGGTGGATTGGAGGCCGGTTGCTCCAGTTTCTTGGTAAGTTAACTGATAGCTGAATCATATGTTTGTGTTTGTTCTTCCTTCAACTTGGACGAAGACAGACATACTGATTTAACTATCAGTTAACTTAGCGAGGAATTGGAACAACCTGCCCTGGGACAAATGCACGCGCGCTCAGGGTGTCTTTGTCCGTCGGGGTCACCGGTGTATGGTACGCGGCGAGCCAGCCAATTTCCACCGGACGTATTGAACGCACGCCGGAATTAACGCCGCGTAATTCAGCAGCCGATGATCTTTGCGAGCGCGAGAAAAGCAGCGGCGCTGCCGGCGCGGCGCAAGAAGCCTTACGGCGACGTAAGTGCTCGAACATTGAACTCTGCAAGGCGATAGCGCGTGACTCCCTCTTATCTTATCTGGGAACAGAAATGGGAGAACTGGCGAGATCCCAATGTTTTGCTCGTTCCACATCATTTGTGCGGGTAACCTACGGAATTAGGAGTCGTGGGGGAGGCGACGGCGGCGGCCGTAGAAAGAAGCGGGCAATCTCGGTCCTCGTGACAAGCGACTCTCTCTCTCTCTCTCTCTCTCTCAGCTTTCGTCCATCCTCCGTCTCTCCTACCCTCTTTCATCATCCCCTGGAGAAAGAGCAGTACTTCCGTTCGGTCCACCAGCGGGTAGATCCTTTTCAAGGAGCGCCCTGATGAAAAACATCGTGGCGCTGGCGGTGAGGAACTTCTCTCATCGGCCAGGAGGGAATTTCATTAACGACCTTATCCTACCTACTTAAAAAAACATGGAAGGTCCCGGCGACGAGACCATGAACGAGCCGGAAGAATGGCTGCTGAACCACCCGAAGGACGAACGGACGGGGCGCGTACTTAGTCTCATAGACTTTGAGAGGGCGAAAGAAAGGAATTATAGCTGAACGTTCCTTCGTTCGCGCAGAGGATGAAGAGCGAGGATTAGGCGGAAGAGAAAAAGGGAGAGAGAGAGAGAGAGAGAGAGAGAGCGAGAGAGAGAGAGAGAGAGAGAGAAAGAGCGGCAGAGAGGAGGAGAAAACGACACATTGGTGGATAATACATAAGCGAAGGAAGGAGCGGGGCACGCGGCGGCATTTCCTTGATTCCGGATGGCAGGACGACGGTAGGAAGCCCCAGCTCTCGGCTAGGCGGGGGACTAGTATCACTCTCGGTGTCTTCGAGCGTAATCAACGCAGTTGGCTGAACAGTTCGCCGCTGTAACTGCGCGCTCCCGAGGCGGGGGCTGGGGCCGGGGTCGGGGTCAGGGTGCACGGAGCGAGTGAGCGAGGAAGCGAGCTGGAATCCCGTAATGCGGCAGGTTCCTCGTATCGCCGGTATGCTCGCAGTCAATCTCGGCCAGCGTCCACCCCGCCCCGCCGCGCCGCGTCGCGTCGCCGTCTGCGAGAGAGAGAGAGAGAGAGAGAGAGAGAGAGAGAGAGAGAGAGAGTCAAAGTGACGAAACCCATCTGTGATTACCGAACGCGACCACCGATGCAACCGCTTGACGTTGCATTCGGTGAACTACTTCGCGCACTGGCGTGTGTACACGTGGTGTACACACACCGGGACCCCCGGCTAACTTCGCCGGAGCTGTGTCTGCCCGTCCGTCCGTCGGTCGCAGAGTACACGGTGCATGCAGCGGAGCGGTAGCGAGGAGGACGCGCGCCATTCCCCAAGTACAATGGTGTCGTTATTAACTCCGTGACACCTTATCGGGCTGTAACGTCCG
Organism: Harpegnathos saltator; assembly: GCF_003227715.2. NCBI lineage: Eukaryota > Metazoa > Arthropoda > Insecta > Hymenoptera > Formicidae > Harpegnathos > Harpegnathos saltator. Next base: position 736,704 of record NW_020230724.1, on the reverse strand, counting down.
ATCGAAATTTACTGGAGAGTGCCGTTTGTTCGCGGGTCGTTGTAACGACTGCCACGAATCGGTTTCCATGCGGCTCACGCTGCGGAAGACGCTGAGAAACGGTCATGCGCGCGTGAATGGAAATTAAACAGAGGACGTGATGTACAAGGGCGCCGGCGCGTCCTTACGTCTCCTTCTCTGGCCGGGATGGACTCGTAAATAGGGAGCTATCTCCGCGAGGATGAGGACGAGGACGATTCACGGCGCGTTCAACGCGCGCGCGTGTGCCCCGAAGTGTGTTTCGGAAAGGGGTTTGTAAAACCCGCGGCCGTGTCGCGTCAATGTGTATGCGAGTGTGTGTGCGCACGCGCACGCGCGCGCACGCATGTGTGCCTGTGTGCGGGGAGTGTGGGTGTCCCACGGAAGCGATGATTCATCCGGGAAAAATTCAGCCTTGCACATTTTTGACGTCGTTTGCATCGAGTCACGATTGATGACCGCGCATCTGCCGGTGGATCGCGCCGCGCGCTGTGCATGATCGACGGTCGGCTGCAGCTGAAGAGGAAAGCAGAATTTGATAAAGGGCGAGCTTTTTATTGCGCCATTCAGCGTTGTGATATTTCTCGTAGATGCGTGTTCTCGTCATTACTGTCACGTCGACCCCCCTTGCGTAGCCCTTTTGTGGCGAAGAAACGCGGCGAACGCGCCATTCTTCATTCGCTCGTCCGCCGCTGGAACGGTGCGGTGCGGTGCGGTGCGGATGAGGGCGAGCGGCCGAGGGGGCGTATGAAAAGTCATTTTCTTTTTTATCCTTTTCTTTTTCGCCTTTTTTTCATTTCGACATCGGGGACGAAGATAATCGATACGCTCGGCCACACGAGCCCGTCCGTGCTCGTCGGGAGATTCGCGGTGTGTTTCATTTATAATTTTCCAGGGGAAAGGGTTAACGTTACATTTTTCTAATTCTTCCCCCTGCCCTCCCTACTACTCCCCCCCCCCCCGTCAAGTTTCGTTAAGATACTTGTCGAGTTATTAGTGCGAAATCCGGCGAAAACGAAAACTTTACTAAAACGTTCGGGGCCCACGAAAAATGCGCGAATGTGCTTAATGTCGCACGGTAGTTTTGAATCCCTCCGCCGCGCAGAGTTGCGAGTACCGCTTTGTTACTGTTACGCAAGTTTAATCAGCGTTATTACTTACTTGAGGTATAAGCTTCTTGTCATAATGGCTGCGGTCTTAGATATCTTAATGACTCTCTATTCACGTGAATTGTTTTCGCGTCACCGTGGCTGCATTCGGAAGTAAGTCTTTCCCTTTTCCCCGCCCCTCTCCCTCTCTCCCACTCCCCTCTCTCTCTCTCTCTCTCTCTCTCTCTCTCTCTCTCTCTCTCTCTGTCTCTGGTGGCAAGCTGCGAGCGACTTGTCGCGACGCCAGCATAACTTCTAAACTTGGCCGCGACTTGCCGGAATTCTGGAACTCGCTTCTGAGGTTTTGTATTCGCCGCGCGGATAAGGCCGTGCTTTGTAGCTGTATTATACCTGGCGCATCAACGTCACGTTACTCGCCTGTCGTGTACATGGGAGTTGTTAAACATCGCGCGAATAATTCGATCTAGTCGCGGTTGGATGTTGGTACTCGCGTTAGGGAAGCAACAGCGGCGCGTCGCGTCGTTACATCGTTGCTCATGGAACGCGCTCTTCGGAATTCCTCGAGGCCTTCGTGTTACTTCCACGAGGCCGGAGAGATAGAGAGAGAGAGAGAGAGAGAGAGAGAGAGAGAGAGAGAGAGAGAGAGAGAGAGAGAGAGAGAGAGAGAGAGAGAGAGAGAGAGAGTGAGAGAGAAAGAGAGACGGGAAGTGGGCAGGGTGGGAGGAAGAGAGGGAATCTCTCGGTATAATGAAATATTAAGTATCTCCCTCGGATCTCTACCTGATGCGTATACAACACACACACACACACACACACACACACACACTCGTAACGAACGCGCGAGCCGCGGCTCTACTTATCGGGCGTTTATCTATTTTCAATCTGACCGCCGGGGCTCCGCCATAACTCATTCTCGCGCTGATACGCGTAATCAGTACGTACAAAAGCCGAGGATCCGCCGCGCAGTGACGAACTCGGCGTAACAAGGTTCGGGCGTTTCATTTAGTAGATGAATTGCGCACCGGCGACTGCCCGCCATCATTATAAATCACGACATAATTACACGACCGCGCACGCGGCGGCGGCGGCAGCGGCGGCGGCGGCGGCAGCAGGGTGCAAGGGATATCCCCCTTCCCGTAGTCACCCCTACTTGCACCCCCTATTTCACTTGCACGGCCGATGCCATGCGTGTGTACCGCCGCTCGTTTACCCGCGCACTCACACCCGCGCGCACCCACACTCACGCTCGCGTAAACATCGGCGGATAGCGCGTGATTTTTTCCCTCTCTTTTCCTCCTCCTCCTCCTCCTCCTCCTCCTCCTTCTCCTCCTCCTTCTCCTCCTGCTGCCGCCGCCGCTGCTGCTTTTTTGCACGGCACGGCACGTGCGTTCAATATGTCTGACCTGAGCCGGCTGGAATTCTCTGTCGTGCCGAGTTAAGCGTCGGGATCGCGACCCTACGCCGTTTTTCTTCCCGCCCGTAATTAGTACCTTGCACAATATTGCATTCTATCTCGCCCGCGTCCGCACGTCTGTATGCACGCATTCGTACGATACGGAATATTTTCCTCGGTCGTCTTGTTGCTCGCTCGCGTCGGTGTGTGCGTGCGTGCGTGCGTGCGTGCGTGCGTGCGTGCGTGCGTTTGTGGTGGGTGCGCGTGCGCGCGCGCGCGCGCGCGTCTCACTTTTCTCCGCTGGCCGAGCCGCGGTCGGTGGCGCAAGGTTAATTGCCTTCAGATTTTTCCGCGCGGGATCATTGACTCCCGCCGTCGGAGCACGCGGATTTCCACGAATGCGGAATTATTATCGGCAGAGCGTTTGGCGCATTAACGTCGTAATCGACGCAACCTTTGGCACTTATTAATTTAAGCCCCCCTCTCCTCTCTCTCTCTCGCGGGACCTCCGCCGCTCCAGGAAGATTCTATTTATAGGATGGCATTTTTTAACCGCTCGCCTTGAAATACCGCCGGCTAAATTAGGAGATAAGCGAATATATCGCGTCGCGCGAACAATGCGCCGCGCCGCGCCGCGCTGCGCCGCGCTGCGCGTCGCGAGGGACGGTCTCTCGTAATTAGTCGCGCCGCGAAAATTCCTCCTCGCCTCGATCCTCGCTTCGCCGCGTTACGACGGCGCGGCGGCCGGGATACCGCGGATTAAAAACAGAGAAAAGAAAAACAGAGAAAGAAAGACAGCGGACGCAGAGCGGAAAAAAGGAGAAGTACTTTGGCGAGCGAGTCGCGCTTTTATCGTGCGCACTCGGCAACATACAGGAGGGAAGGCCGTGGAAAAGTCGCGCACAGCGACGCTGTTATCGCGGTAACGTCGTTTTATATCCTGTTTTACGAAGATCGGTGCGTCGCGCGGCACACGCCCCACGAGCACCGGAGGGCTCTCGTCTTCACGCGGTTACCGGAGGCGCAACGGGCAGGAGGAGGAGGGTAGCGCGTTTTTCACGAGCGTTCGCGTTTGCCTCCCTTTCGACCTAGACGACGCTCGATAAAGCCCGCCGATCTGATCCGTGCGCGCGCGCGCGCGCGCGCATTCCGCGATCCTCCCCGAGTTATCCATTAGCCTTAAAAGCCGCGCGCCATTTGATCGCGGTCATTTTTCATCGCGCTTCGGTAGGGAAGGATATAAAATCCAGGAGTCATCCTCGTCCATCGATTTCCGATCCAACGACGCGCCGCGCCGCGCCGTAACAATGTGATCGGCGGCATCGAGAGATATCTCGTGAGACAAGATCGTGATGTTTGCGCAACAGAGACGCCAGTTCGGGCTATTTATATGCATATCTCCTCGATGCCTGTCATATCGCCGATAGCAATCATCCATCGGTCATCGAGCACGGCTCGTCCGACGTACGCGCACGCCTCGATCTCGAATATCATTGAGCGCGCGCGCGGGCGCGTCCACTTTGATTGCAAATATTTTTCTCATAACGCGACGCCGAGCGCGCGCGTCTCCGGCCGATCGGCTGATCGTTAAAGGGGACATCTTGCCGCCTTGCTCGCATAGGGTAAGAGGAGCAGCGAGGGGCAGCAGGGAGAGGCTCGTTTTATCCTCCCCCCTCCCTCCCTCCCTCCCTCCCACCTCGCCTCCCTCTTCGTCCCTTCGCACGCACACCGTCATTCCCGCAGGTATAACGGGCGCGACAGTGGACTAGCTATCGCTTCTAGATGTACCCGGGCACCGAGTATATCTTCCCGGCACGACGTGCCATGAAGATATTATTGGCACTTCGTGCTACCACGTAGCATACGCTCGTCTCATTTCTTCCCCTGCCAGCGCCCCGCTCCTCAACAGCGAGGACGACGACGACGACGGGGTCGCGCGTACGTGTGCGCAACTTCTAGCGACCCGGAGGGTCGCTATATTCGAACGCGCCGTGACATAACCGTGACATAACCTGTACGGCCTATCGCGGCTCTACTGATCCGTAGAGGAATTCCGCCGGATATGTATACATTCGATTCCGAGATGACTACGCGGCGCCGCCCGGAGACGCACACATCGCGTCGCGGCGCGGCGCGCTTTTGCCTTCTTTGTGCCGCGAAACTGGTTGCACTCTCCGCGTTATACCTTCCACCTTCTCCCGCTTTTCTCCTCTTCCTGCTCCTCGCATTCTTGAAGGCGCGTATTGCTACCCCGCGCCATTGTCGGGCGCGGATATTAATGCTGATATACGACGAGGACTTGCAAATATGTCGCGCGGCTACAAGCGGCCGCGAGCATTCCTTACGCGCGTAGCGATTACGCGACTGACGGCACGGTTAATCAATCGGAACGGCGAGTCCCCGTTAAATGAGAGTGTCTCGTTAGCGACTGGGTGCGGCGGGTATTAATCGACGGCTCTTCCGGCCGTCCGCAATGTGTCCGGAGTAATGCGGGAAAGATTCTCTCTCAGTCGCGATTAATTTGTCAATAACGTTGAAATAATATTTCGAGAATTATATCGCCGAGCAGCTGAAAGCAAGAGACACGTATTGTTTCATACGTATTTCTTTGTTTGTATGTTTGAAAGTTGAAACGATCCTCTTCGCGGAAAGATATTCAGTAGTGAATATCGTTGGAAGCACATGGAACGGTGTGCAGGAAAATGTACCGAGCGATAATTGAGACGCGCTCAGTTTTCATGCGCCAATTAAAAAAAAAAAATATCGAGGCACTGGATTATAGAGAGAACGTACTTCCGTGCGTACTTCCTCGCGGAGGAGCCTCGCGGAGATGGAGTTACTGATGAGCCGTAAGTAGCGATCGACCGTACTTTATCGGGCGAAGTTTAGTAAAACTCGAAGTCGCGAGTCGAGATTTTTATCAATCCGCCGCTGTCGTATCTCCGCCGGCACTTAGCCGCCACGGTAATGGCCGAGGCGAATCCCGCACGCCGAGTGTGCGTACGGTAGGCGGCGATTTATCGCGGCAAAATTGCCCATTCCGCTCGTATAGGCGAGCACGGACGAGAGCCGACTTCGACTGGCTATAGAGCCATTACGGATTTGATTTCTGCTTTAAACCGCTGGGATGGTGGAAGTAGCTCTAAAACGCGCCTTCGGAGCCGGCTTCAGCGTTTTCTGTGCCATCGCGCCACGAGCATTAGACGAATTGCGAGACGCCGCGCGGCGCGGCGAGTGCAGAGTCGCATTCGTCGGGGCCTTTCACATTTCGGCGCGAGGGCAGCGAATGTTACAATAAATACTGCCGACGTTTCAGTCCACGTGCGGCCGCGCAGAAATAACTGCCGCGATCCTCGCAGATAGAGGGACGTTTCATATCTACATTAAGAACGCCCCGAATGTGTCAGCGTCGATATCGCGCGCGCTATTACCTTGAAAAAGTGCCGAACGGCAAGAATCACCCGTCATACTCGTATTCGTTATTGCCGGACGCTGTGTGTGTGTGTGTGTGTGTGTGTGTGTAGTTGTACTACTAGCGACTAACGTGACGCGCAATTTCGCGCGCGATCGATGGGAGAAAATAACGTTGGAACACCACGGCGACATGTGCGTTACGCGATAACGTCTTCAGCCCTGGCGACGTCCCGAAAACTAAAGTATCATTTTCCGCGATATCGATTCTGTCGCGAGTCGGCTTCGAGGAGGCGGTTTCCTCCACGCTACCTCGCCGCGCCGCGACACGTCAGCGCGCCGAATAAATATCGGCGGAGAGCTCGTTCCCTAATGCTCCGCGATTTCGTGCCCCCACATTCGCAGTGGAATTGCGCGGCGAGCAAAGAATGCCATTTAAACGCGATAGTTGGACGGAGTTGGGCGGAGGCGAAGGTGAAGCGCGAAGCGTCGCGAACGGCGTTTGCACGGTTTACGAGCTATCCGCGCCGCACAGTTCCGCGCTTTGTGGCCGGTTAATGCGCGAGATTGCGGGATTCGATGATCCATACTCTGGTCCAACCTAAACTCGGCTGGAACCGAGTTCTGGTCTCCGTCTTTGTCCTACCTCTTTCTCTCTTTCTGTCTATTGTATGTACTTTCCTCTCCTGCCGCTCTTTCGATCTCATATTGACTGTGCGCTCCTCTAAGCTGCAGCTTGTTCTCCATCTGTTGCAGTAACGATTCACTGTAAACTTTAAGGAGTTATTGCATCCCCCTAGGCCATGAAAAAGTCTTCTTTACTCTACTCTATCTCTCGGAGTAGTCTCTCAAAGTAGCTCGAAGTGCGCGTTCATTTCTATCGGACATTCAAGATTGTTTCCGCCGTCCGAAAAATTGCCGGCTAATTCCTAATTGCCGACTAATAATCCTCATCGGACGACTCGCGGCCTTCGACGACGACGGTACGACTTCAATTGTCCGACGTTATCGACGCACCGAGGATATTTAATATTTGAGGAACAATATTTATTTTTAAAGTGTACACTCTTCCCACGGGATTTAGGACGCGCGCGTGTAAATTCGCAAAATGGGATGTAATAGCGTCGCGTCGTGTCACGGAGTCATAAAAGCTTGAAAATTCCTCGAGATGGAAAGAGGATTTTCTTCCTCCCTCTCCCTCCCCCCCCTCTCTCTCTCTCTCGCTTTGCAGAAACGTGCGTCACGGTGACAGCGCGTTTTCCGATTTTTACGAGTCGAGGAAGTAGCTACGGGCCGCATAAATATCTCCGAGTTAGCGTGCCGTGCCGCGCCGCGGGACGCGGCGGAAATTGATGTTAACCAACAACGCTGCACAATAATCGGGAGCATCCTGAATTTGTCGATTCACCGGCGCGGCATTTGTATCTTGCCGAATCTTCCCCGCTCCGGCGCGGAATGACCACCGGCCTTAGCCCTCGGCCGTGTTGTGGCCCGCGCCGCAAGAACATCAAGTTCGCGGGTTCCCGCGGGAAGCCTTGAATGCGGCTCTCGCTATAACTGCCCCGGCCTCTGTGTATATACGTCGCGTAATTGCAGAGACGTGGATATTACGCTGATGGGCTCGACTAATTATTTTCACATTTCAACGCGGTCTTATTCTCCCCTGCCCCCGCCACCCCCGCTTCGTCGAAACGGCGACGTCCCGCGTCGGCAGCTTCGGCGATTACGCAGCCGTCTCCTGTGCGGCAATCTATTAATATATTATTTCGCGATTAGTACCTCGTGCGCCGTTAACGCGAGTGCGGCTGCGTTATCCGCCTCGCCATCGCGATATAGCGCGAATTTCGCTAAAATTGCACATCGCACGCTCTCTCTACTCTCTCTCTCTCTCTCTCCCTCTCTCTCTCTCTCTCTCTCTCTCTCTCTCTATCTATCTGTCTGTCTATCTATCTATCTATCTATCTATCTATCCATCTATCTATCTCTCTATCTATCTATTTACCTATTTATCTATCTATCTATCTATCTCGATCTCTCTCCCTCCGACAAGCTTGCTAACCGCATCGTCATTCTTTCTGTTTCAGGTGAGTACCAAAACTACCAATTTACCGCGAGCACGTCGCGCTAACGGAGTTGATGCATCGCCCGGATCCACGCGCCCCGGAGGTAAAGTTTATCTCTCGCCCTCTCACAATGTTTCGATAATACTGTCGGCCGATCGATCCTCGTCACCTCGTCGGGATACCTAACCGGAGCCCGACTCTCGAGGCTGGCCGAAGGGCGCCAAGGTCTTCTTTTCGCCGCGCACTTCATAAATCCGTGTCCGGATATTATCGGGCGATCGCGCGTCACGTTGCGTGTAAATAAATAAAGCATGAAATAGTATCGGTAGTGCCATCTCCCTTCCTCCCTCTCTCTCTCTCTCTCTCTCTCTCTCTCGCTCGCTCGTTGGTTGCCTCATGCGCCGGGTGGTGACCGTCCGCGGATAGCGCGATTAATAATCGCGAGAGTCTCACGAGAGATCGAGGGTAGATCGCCGCGCGACCGGGCGGGCGCGAGGGGAACGGCGGAGCGGCCGGGAAAGATACCGGACCGATGATCCCGCTATTAAACATATCGTGTACCGCGCTTCCAAAGACAGGTCTCGTATGACGTGGCCGGCACGCACGCCGGTTCCGCGGCTCTCTCGTCCGCGCCGAGGAATGCGAGAATGCGCGCGCGCGCGCGCGCGCGGCGAGTAGCGTAGCCGCTCGCGCGTGCTTTATGCGAGAAGAACGCGGCAGGCTCTCCGAAGGAAATATTATCGCCGACGAGCCGCCGTGAATTAACGAAATACGGCGGGCCGAGATTGCTCTTGACCGGGCGTAATTAATGCCGCGGCGGTTCAATCTTGTACATTATATGCGAGCGGCGCGTCAATTAAATTACTCGCCGGTAGACGTAGTTTTTACTTATGAATTCCGGTTTGCGCGTGTATGTGTGTACATACAACGCGCTGCGTCGCGGCCGCGCGCGCGCGCGCGTGTATTCTTTCCCGCTGCAATTAGGTGTTGAGGCGTACTTTGTCATGCCGCGGCTACGCGCCTGATATTTATCTCCTCCGTTTTAACGTCCGTCGCTCTCTCTCTCTCCCTCTCTCTCTCTCTCCCTCTCTCTCTCTCTCTCTCTCTCTCTCTCTTCTTCTCACTCTCTCTCCCCCGCGCGCGTATGATAATATTAGCGGCGACGTGTGCCGCTAATATTCCAGCGTAGAGCGAATCTTTTTTCCACGTGGCCGACAGCGCGCGGTTGCCCTCGCGGCTTCTCTTCGTGGTGCGCGATTTCGGCGGACGAGGAGAAAAAACGGCAGTACCGTCGAAGAGAGAGGGAGTCTCGGTAGGGATCGCTCGATGGGTTTTGTTCGCGGTTGTGCAGCCTCGGAGTTTTCCCCGCGGCACATAACGCGTATCGAACACACGAGTAGCGTGCTTGTCATCGTCGCGCTCCACGTGGTCCGCGTCGTATTTAACAAACTCGTATTTGCCTTGGCACTAATCCGATCCCGAAGCTCTTCGGGTTTACACGACGATCGCGCTTAAGGGATTAACGTGTAAAGCCACGCGAAACGCCGGCGAGCCGTAGTGGCGAGCTGAAAAAAATAACAGGGCGTGCACGTACAGGAAGTAACGCGCGCCCCAACTCTCTCTCTCTCTCTCTCTCTCTCTCTCTCTCGCGCGCGCGCTCTCTCTCCTCCCTCTTGTCGACCAGGGTTTAATCTCGGGGTTCACGAATCGGGCGATGCGACTCTCGCACACAATGTACTGCCACCCTTTATCCTGTGTGTCGCTATGGCCTGTGGGTTCCAGATAAAAATTGTAACAGGTGTTCCGCGAGTTTGTCGCACGAGACCCCGCGCGCGCGTGTGTTTGTCACTTGTTGGTAAATCTCCGTTCTCTCACGAGCGTCCGAACGAGAGAATTTCTCTCTCTCTCTCTCTCTCTCTCTCTCTCTTCGTTTCTCCTTAAAAAGCGACTCGATGGAGAGAGAAAAACGGCGATGGGGAGGAAGAGGAGGGAAGGAGTTTCACTTTACAATCTCCGTGCATAATTCAGCGACTTTCGCTTCATTATTTTCTCCTCTCTTTCTGTCCCTCTTTTCTCTCTCTCTCTCTCTCTCTCTCTTTCCCTTTCTCTTTTTTCTGTCCTTTTTTGCCGTTAGGGTCCCGGCGGCCGCGATTTGGCGAAAGCGCTCGAGGGATTGACCGGCCGGAGCACAGCGCGATTGTCGGACGTGATTCCGAATTCGACACGCAACGCGCGTTCCCGAGGAGCTTTCCGCCTCGTATCTCGCCCATAAATATGACTTCCGCTTGCACGCATTTAACGTCTCTCGCCTCAATACAATACACGGCGCGATACGCGCGGCCCATATTGCGACTACTTACCCGAGACGATAATATCGTATCCAACCCGCGTCGTTACGGTGGGTCCCTTGTCGCGTGGTTACACGTTACACGTCGCCGTTGTTCGCGGCTCCGCTCTTCTCCTCCTCCTGCACCTTGCGCGGAGCGGAACGGAACATATAGATGTATAAATCAAGCAGGGCACGTTGATAGAAGCAATAAGGGCTCGAGGAATGGGACGGCGGAGGGAAAGGGAAGAAAGAGTCGAGAGGTGGTGGGATTTGGCGAGCAGGAGAGGGAGGTGGAGGACGAGGAGGAAGAGGAGGAGCAGAAAACTCGACAGAAAGAGAGAAAGAAGAGGGGGAGAAGGGCGAAGAGGACGGGGGGGGGGAGAACGGAAGAGCAAAAGTGTACGTGCACGCGCAGGGACGCGAGTGCAAGAGACGGACGGCGGACGGACGGGGCGAACTCGAGGGGGAGGAATCGGCGGGGAGACAGACTTATATTGCGGCGTGTGTAGTTGGAACGTTAGCGGAGGAATTCGAACGTAGGCTAAGGTCCGCGAGAGAGGGCCCGGTGGGCGAATCGAACAACGGCTGCCAAATTAATGGCACCCCTCGTCCCACATTTCTCGACTTCTCCGACCACTCCTTTCTCTCTCTCTCTCTCTCTCTCTCCCTCTCTCTCTCTCTCTCTCTCCCTCTCTCTCTCTCTCTCTCTCCCTCTCTCTCTCTCTTCTGTGTGCCCTCCCCCTTTCTCTCTCTTTTTTTCGCTCTACCTTCCGCGTGAAGTCGCCCACCTGGCGATATTGGAACGATCGCCGAATTACCGATAAATAACTGGCTATTGAATTATTATCGGACATTCCAGTCACTGCACGATGGCCGGTCTTATAACCCGGGGTGTGTCGTTGTTTGCGTCGATTCGAGTATTGCTCTCGTGGGAGGTTGTTTTGCTCGGCGTCTTTCGTCGTATGAGGATATATGTATATATATATATATATATGTATATACATATATATATATATATATACACATATGTGTGTGCGTGTATCGATATCGAGATCTCTCTCGAATGGCGCGGAGCGGAGAGCTGAGAATGTCGCTCCGTTCGGCTCTCCGAGAGGAATGTTTTATGCACGGACGTAGGACATTCGTTCTTTCGCCTTTGAGACGCAGAGTTACGTTCGGTTGTTCCCGTCCCCGAGACAAGCGAGTAATGGTTAGGCGAGCCGGACGGACGATCTCGCGCAGCGGGGATGACGCGCCGAGGTTGAGAGCGCGGGGCCCGATGTCCGCTCTTGGGCTCTCTCGCCGCCGTCGCCGCCGCCGCCGCCGCCGCCGCCGCCGCCGCCGCCGCCGAAGCGGGCCGAAAACGTGATCGTGACGGCGAAACGCGGCGACGTTAAAATTCACCGTGATGTAAAGCGTGCACTCGCGCACCGGTGTACATGCCACCGCATTTAATTGGTAACATAAATCGCGCAGCGGTCTCAAAAGCGACCTTCCGAGCCGCGCGCCACTCGGCGCGCACGCGGTCGTTAATTTGTTAATAAACTCGCACGAGCGGCAGACTGAGCGAATCGAATGTTAACTAATTGCGGTTATTAGTGCATCGAGCATAATATCCCGGTACGCGCGGCGCGGCGCGGTTCTCTACGGCACGCTTAATAATCGTCTTGCCGGCTATGCGCGTACATTGTGTGCGCGCGCGCGCGCGCGCGCGCGCGTGTGCGTGTTGCGTAAAGAATACCTCCGTCGCGCGCGCGACGGTTAATGCATAGGCGTAGAGATCGGCTGCCGCATCAATCACGAGTTTTACTTCATTAGCGGTGTAATTGCGAATTTGATACTCTCGACTCGTAACGATAAATGATCAGCGCGCGTTTCCGAATTTGGGCCGCGCGCGTGCGCGTCCCGGCGGAAAATTCACGCATCGATCATGCCTCCGCGCGAGGAATAAACGCCAAAACGCGTAAATCACGTCCCACGCAACAAAAGCTCTTCTCCCCCTCTCCGGCCCCTCACACCCCCGTGCACCTTCCCCCCGCTCGGGTTTCCGCGCCCCGCCAACCGCCGCCCGCGCGGCTCGTTGTTGCAGTAAATATTTATTTACGTTTGAGAGAGACTCTTTCAAAGCGGTATTATTGAATGGCCCCGCGACAGCATTTTATCCGCTACACCGTTTATTCTGTATGGCATCGTTATGCACTTTGCGCACTAAGTTAACACGTAATCTTGACGCATGGCCGGGCCGCCGGAAAAAAAAAAAATTGTATTTTATGCTTCCCCGATGTGTTGCCTTCTGCGAAAGCCCCGACGGAGCGGCACGAGTGCGCGCGTCGACCTATAAATGCGCGCGCGGCCGCGTTGGCGCATTTCTAAATTTCCCGGAGCGGCGGGAATCTCCGCGGAACACCGTTTCATTGAGCTCTAATTAATGATCGCCACATCTTTTCCTCTCTCTCTCTCTCTCTCTCGCTCTCTACCTCGCGGAGAGTCCTCGGCGATAATCCGGAATGGGGGATTCCTTCATCTACTATCGTCCGATCTCTTACAACGAAATCGGCGCGTCAGGTTAGCGCGGGTGAGAGCGCGCACGGGCGACCTGCTGTCCCGGCAAAAATTTTTACTTTATACCCGGTGGCTGCACCTCTCGCGAAGGTCTGAAGGTATTTATCGAAGATGCATGGCCCACGAGTGCACGTGGCCTACATAGTAGGGCAGTAGGTACCTACCGATATGGTCGGTATACATTATCCTATGTATCCCCGTATCTACAATATGTAACTTACCCCCTCCTCTTCTCCTTTCTCCCCCCCCTTTCTCTCTCTCGCTCACTCACTCACTCACTCGCTCGCTCTCTCACTCTCAGTTTCTCCCCCTTCCCCTCCCCCTCATCTCGCTCACATATATGCACATACTCGGATTCACGGACACACACACACACACACACACACACACACACACACACACACACACACACACACACACGCAGACACACACATACACGTGCAACTCGGTCGCTGCGAATGCGCGTCCACGGGCATATCGTGGAGCATTATATACCGTGCCCGAGAAGTTCGGAGACCATAAAGAAAGATTCATGACGACGATCGGTCCATTATCAGGCTCGCGAACCAAGTTGGAGTTTTCGTTATGGTGACATCGTGAGGCTATTTTTCTTTGGGTAGTATCTCGAGAGTATGGGCGAGAGGAGACGAGAGGGTGAGCGGGCACGTGTCTGTAATTATGAGCACGGCCGACGTGGGAATCGTGCGAGAGCAAAAGTTCGGTTAATACGCGCGAAATACACGAGTATCGCGATACGATCGCCGGCACGGAAATTGATATCGCGATGTAACGATATTACCGGGTATTCTCGGTGCGCTTTGAAAACGCATCGAGAGCGGGCAGAATGATTTCGTCGCGGTCTGCAATTAATTAATTAATTGCGATCGACGGCGGGGGTACCCGACTCGTTTCGATTCGGCTCGGTTCGGCTCAGGGCTTGGCTCGCGAAAAGGCAAACGCTGTTGCGGCCGCGGTGTGTAATCGCCGCGCGCGCCGTCCGATCGGTATCGCGTATTTCTCGAAACAGTTTAACCTGTGCCCCCTCCCCCACCTCTCTCTCTCTCTCTCTCTCTCTCTCTCTCACCACCGGTCGAAGAAGCGGATTCCGCAGTACGAGCCTCAAACACCCGGTACACGATTTAGCCGAGCACGAAGCGATAGCTCCGACATCGTAGACTGTGCGGGAAGGGCAGGAAGGATGGGCCGATGTTTCACACTCCATCTCCTGCCACTCCTGGATCGTCTGTTCCTGCCTCTGGCGGCCAACCGGTGTTGGATTCTCGGTACTCGCTCCGCTCTTTTTATTCCCTTTAACCTTATTCCGCCTCCTCTCACCCCCGTGGCCGCCGCGCCGCGCCGCGCGCTACGCCGCGCCGCGCGCTACGCCGCGCACCGCGAGAGGAGAGAGATCATTTCCCGGCAAAATAATTTATACCCACTCACCGAATGCACCGACGAGGGAACTTATCGAGCGACCTTCGAACGGTTATCCGGGCGAGTTGCACGATGCCGACGAAGGGTCTGGAATGAACATTCGTAATGCGCCAAAGGCTTCGATCGGGATCCATTCGCGTTATTGATGCGAAACGTGAATCGACGATCGCGCCGCGCGCGAGTGGGATATTCTTGCGAACATTGCTAATATGTTGGTACAACTAATTGCTTACTTCTCGGTCTTTCCTCTAATACATTGTCCGATTATTAAAATTTTTCATCAAGAAAATTGAGTTATCGAGCGAAGGAACTTGGCTGCGGGATGGCGGCGAAGTATTCTCGAAAATTTACTTTGCGAAGAAAATTCCCGACGACGAGGACGTAATATAATTAAAAGTAACTCGCGCGTTTGTTCGACAAATAGTCGTATGCTAGTCACCCTGGAGAGTATCCGTTGCTCTCGCGGATCTCGAGCCCGGCTCAACGGGAGAGAGGGGGAAGGCGGGGAGGGGGATATCGATGGGAAGTAAATTGCGCTCGCGTGTGAAAGTTTCGGTCTCCGCTCGCGAGAAGTACAAACGAAAAGTTTTAAATCGCTCAAACGTGATCGCGGCGAAGAAGTACAACAGCGTAGAAGAGCCGCTCTTCCTCGAGGATTCCTGGTGTCCTCGAGACGGAGATGGGGCTGGAGAGAGCGAGAGAGAGAGAGAGAGAGAGAGAGAGAGAGAGACGGAGAGAACGGTAGAAGGTGGAGAAGTGCAAACGATCGAAGAGTAACGTGTGTTACGGACGACACCTGCGGAATTTCCTGCGGTTTGACTTTCGCGGATCGGCAAGAAGCGAAGTCATTTCGCCGGGGATAACAGGACGTCTCGATCCGCGGCCTTCGATAATGAGCTGTCGCCTTTTCTTTTATTTTTTCTTCTTATCTTTCTTTCTCGCGCAATCGTGAGAAATACAGCGCGGCCGCGCGCGCGTCGGCAAATTGGGTAATTGAAAAAGCGTCCCGTTCGTAACTTTATGAAAACTTTATTCATTTGCGGGCCGCAAACGCCGCACATCTATCAGGGGAGAAAGTTTATCGGGGCAAACTTTTTTCTCGAAATCGAGCCGGGAGGGGAGTGGAGCCCGCGGAATGAAGACGACGGAATATTGAGCGGGATTATCGGCGGATGCAGCATTTCACGACTCTTAATGCGCGAGAGCGCATCGTAGTGGAGCGCACGTCGCGAAATATATTTCAAATCGACCTCGCTTTACGACACACACACACACACACACACATACTCACTCATTCACACACTCACTTTGATTCATCGTCCCGATATGATGTTCTTCCGGGCGGTCGCGAATTATCGCGATCCACCTTTCGACGATAAGTTACAAGGCGCAATTGAAATTAAAAAGTACAACGCGCCGGTTCTTTCGTCGGGTCTCTCTCTTTCTCTGTCGCGCTCTCTCTCTCTCTCTCTCTCTCTCTCTCTCTCTCTCTTTCTCACACTCGCTCTCCCTCGCTACCTCTCATTAACGGCGCGACAATGAAGCACGCTGCGCAGCCTGCAATAAACACTTGTGAAATTGGTTATTTTCCCGGACGCCTTGACGAAGGTAATTGTACGTCAACCGCAGATATTACCATCGTTATGATTGCTCTTTGTTTGCGTGCTCCTACCATCCTTGTCTTTTGCTCTCCTCCACTTCTCAATTTTCGTCTTTACTCGTTCTTTTTATCACAATATGCGACGGAGGGGAACAATTTCGGCCATTTCTCGCGACATTTCGCGCTTCGACTCGTCAGAAGCGCAATCGGCGACGGGTAGGATCGACCACGTCCGTTGTCAGGATAAATCTTGTGATCCTGATTGAGCTCTCGGTCGATTCGGTCCTCGACTGACGAAATCGAACGGTGTCGGAGCAAGTCGCGATGGGCACGCATGGGCGCTCGCAAACATCCGGCTTTCTTTCTAATCCTCCGCGCGCGAGGCGAGTGTTTGATCTCGTCGTCTTTTTCTCTCTTCCTGTCTCTCGTCTTGATTCGCTGACGCGCTTGGATTAATTGCATCGAGTATGCGGGACGAGTGCACGCGCGATGAATACGGCTCGAATTGAGTCGCCGGATGGCGGAGGGGAAAAATAAAAAACCGCGGCGGAACAATCGATCCGAGCGCGCGGCGCGGGTATAAGCGCTTTATGAAATGTTTATGAACGATACGAATGCGCGGAGTAAATCCTTAGCGACTCGTTACGGCTTATAACGCTCGGATTTTTATATTTCCCAACCATCTTCTCTCTTCGCCCCCCGAGCGAAACGCACCCTGAACCGGTGATGAGGATCAACGAGAGAATATTCAGCGCGACAAATTGGAATGTTATATTAGCAATTACGGCAAATGCCTATCGGACGCGGCGTTATTGTTAAGGTAGGACGCGAGGGAAATTGTCGACTTCTCTCGCGTGATTGCTTTAAACTCGTTCTGTGACGCTCCTTTGAGAGATAATTATAACGCCAAGCGGCATTTCCCGAAGCGCGCGCGCGCGCGCGCGCGTTCTTCCTCACCTCCGTTTTTTTCTCGGAACGGAAATTGCCCGTACATAATAGATATTGGTCACCCAGAAATGCGATTTGCGAGCGACAAGCGCGAGCGCGCGAGTTTTTAGGTAAAAACGAACGTCTCTCGCGGCTGACAGCTGCGTCGTAATAAAACGCTAACGTACGTCGTAAAAACGTCAGTAGGAATTATTCATGTATTCGTAACGCGAGTAGCAGCGAGTCCTCCGCGAGCTAAAAACTCGGCCGCGGGCGTGCTTTCACCAATGGCAACAATAATCCTCCTTCGCGGATTAAGATTCCTCTTCATCGCCACCGTGACCGTCGACGACAATGGAGCCACTTTTGCGTCGAGTGTGCCGCAATTAATTAAAAATGCAGCGCAAAAATCCAGCCGGCTTTCATTTGCGACGGAGCGGGGCAGGGCCCTTGGAATCATTTGCGGTGTCCCGCTAAAAGAAGCAAAGCCAATTCCGCTTTCTATAGCGAAGAAGCGGCGATACGACCGGCGCTTATTGAGCAGAATACACCAGTCGCGCCCGCGACACGTAATATAGCCGCTGTAATTACCTCTTCCTTCCTTTGTTGTGTTCTAATTGAAAGAATGCACTCTCGCGCAGGAGAAACAAAACACTCCCCCTCTCTCTCTCTCTCTCTCTTGTGCGTGCCCGCCGTCGAGAAGAATGAATGTGATTGTGAAATTCCTCAGAGATCCGCTAGAGATTCGTTACGCCATAGTAGACTTAATAAATGAAGAGCATAACGACACACACAACGCAAATATATTCATATCATGGTATTAAATTCCGTGGTCTTTGTGCAACGTGCCGATAATACGCACGCTCGCTCGCTCGCAAGGACTTTTCTCCCGGCCGAGTGTAAGAACGCGCCGACAATAATATATGCATTATCGGAGCGTCGGACACGCTTATCACGCGATACCGATTTCTCATCCACCATCGAGCAACGCAATGCGGCGCTACGCAGTGCAGCGTAGCGCAGCGCGAGTCGCGCTCGTAAGGAGCGCAGGACGATAAATCGAGCCCGGGCTCCGGCCGAAGGACGCACGGGGCGATTCATTAGCGGACCTTGTAAAAATCAGGAAGCTACCCTCGGCTCATTTGCAAAGCATCACGGCTTTCCCCGCAGCGGGCGCGAGCGCTCGCGTACGTCCTCCTCTCGCGGATCATTTGCCTTCTCCCCGGCGCGAAGGATTTCTCGCTTTGACTTCGTCTTACGCGTCTCCCGCGCCGCGAGTGGAAGCGCCGCTGGAAGAAGGAGCGTCTCGTGAGGGCTCGAACAAAACGACTCGACGCGGGGCGACGGATGGGTGGGCGGGTGCGCAGGGGGTGTGGGGGAGGGCTTGCAGGTAGGGGGACTCATCAGTTAATGGAGGCCGCAATTAATAACGCCGGAGTCGTTTATCACTCCGATCCGCGACTTATCCTCGCGTACCTCGCAGCCGCCCAGGCGGAGTTCTCTCTCTCTCTCTCTCTCTCTCACTTCTTTCCTCTCTTAACCTCCTGTCCTCGTTCATTCCATCTTCCCCTGTGATTCTGCGATACGACGCTGCTTAAAGTGGCGAACCCCGAAGACGATCGTGCTCATGGAAACGCGTCCTATGTATATGTGTATGTGTGTGTCTCTGTGTGTATGTGTGTATCGCGCGCAAGTTGTGGCGATAGTTACGGACGAGTTTTCGCGATACATCCGCGGCGAACGCAGTAATGCAGCGGATGTGGTCCTGCGCCACGAAGGAAATCGC
Source organism: Harpegnathos saltator (assembly GCF_003227715.2). NCBI lineage: Eukaryota > Metazoa > Arthropoda > Insecta > Hymenoptera > Formicidae > Harpegnathos > Harpegnathos saltator. The sequence continues at coordinate 718,072 of NW_020230724.1, read as the reverse complement.
GCACGCGAAGGTGCGCGAAGAAGAGGAGGAGAAAGAGATTGATAGCCGGAGCGGTAACGCGAAGGAACGCGCGCGAAGCGACGACGCCGAGATCGAAAGTAGTTTGCCGGTTGCTCGATTTCACGCGCGTGCCGCGAAGAAGGGCGCCACCAAGGGTGATGCCACCTGCGAAAGCGAAAATGTTTTCAGTTCGCTAAACCCTGTCTCTTTCTCTCTCTCCCTTTCATTGTCCCCTTCTTTCTATCCCCTCTCCCCTCTTCTCTCTCTGTCTCTCTTTCTCTCTCTCTCTCTCTCTCTCTCTCTCTCTCTTTCCTTTTCTCCCTTTCTCGCTGGAAAGGGTATATTCAGTGGCCGCGCCGTCGAATATAATAAATGTTAAACCGTGGAAGTATTTATACGCTCATCCGACAATATTAATTTCCGTCGAGCGTACGCGCTTTGTTCTTTGTTATCAAATATTTAATATATTCTACAGAATTTGTTACACGGTTATAATGTTGCGCAGTTTCTAGGTTGCTGTATAGTGGTACACGAGATTTTCGCCTCTCGCCCGCCGTATCAGACGCGTTAATTTGTTCCGTATTTTTCGCTCATTGCTTTCGGATATTAAATATCTCGCATTAAGAGAGGGAGAGAGAGAGAGAGAGAGAGAGAGAGAGAAAGAGAGACGGAGAAAGAGAAGCAGAAAGGAGGGTGGCCGGGAGAGGGGAGAGAAGGAGAGCGAGTTCATCCGTCACATTATGTGAAATATGTTGCCGGTTATAATGGCGCCAAATAAGAGCGCATAAAATCGCCGCTCGATGGAGGATTCTTTTCCGGAATTTTGCGCTATTTGTTTTTCGACATCAAACGCAGGGATGTTATTACGCCGCCGGATTTCGCCGCGTTATTTCGCAGCGTCGCTAAAGATTTAATATCACAGTCGCGCGCGCGCACATGCGTGGATTCTTCGCGTCGCATACTTGCCATTATCGACTTTCCGCGATATTTAATCCCTGCCATTGATTCGGCTGCGTTGCGTTAAACATTTCGCGACTCGGGTCTCCCACACGCAGGAGATGAGCGTAATTTCAATGCGTGCGAACAATCTCTCGTACCATTCGCAGGAATTATTTGAAAGGTAAGAAACATCCTCTCTCCGTTACCTATACATTTCTCATCTTACCCGGGAAACATTGTCGCCGATATCGCGGGGGATATCGAGGGCTGTCTATAGCGTGATCTTGAAAACATCTTCCTGAGGAATCTTCCGAGACGTTTCGTAATATCCGGATTGCCAGTGAAATGGACGGTTAAGAGCATCAAAACGGCTTGCTTCTCTGTAGAGTGCACTCGGCGGTATGAATCCTATCGGATAGAGCCGGCGAGGGTGGGAAAGAGAGGAAGCGAGGGGAGGGGGGCGGAAAAACGAGGCGACGGAGCAAGACGGGAAAATGTCAGACGGGTTTAAGAGTCGAGGACGGGCTGGAAGGAACGCTGAGGAGCCCGGGCTCTTCGTTAATTAAGCGATCGCATTGATTCGTAACAGAAGCAAGCACTGCATTTGCATACCCAACCTCCTCTCCTCCCCCTCGGCGTCGTTGTTTTGCTCACAGTTTCATGTTCGAAGCCGGGCAAGCGGCCGGGCCATGATTCCACGGGCGAACCGAATTTGGCGGCTCGAGGCGATTGCCGGCCTGGGGCTGATCGCATCATCGAGGGCGCGCGCGCGCGAGAGAGAGAGAGAGAGAGAGAGAGAGAGAGAGAGAGCAGGTATCTTTCATTCGCGCTGGGGAAACGGATCGGCCTGGTACTGAGAAATTACCTCCGACTTCTCGTCCGAGCGCGCGGCGGCCACGTTACGCGTAGCACGCGGAGCCTTGTAAACCGATCGTACGAATTGATGGTTATTACTGGAGCATTATGTCGAAGGAAGCACATCGCCCTTCCTGGGAAGGAGCAGGGACGAGAGAGGAGGGAGGCAGGGAGACGTACGAAGAGACGTAGGCGAAATCGGCCGTGCTGTTGCTGAGGTCACGAGAAACGAGTTTGTGAGCGCGCATCGGAGGGTGCAACCGAGCGTGTACGCGTTCCGTGTACGAGTCGAAATTTCGGCTCCACTTTGAACCTACCGTCGACCTCGAAGGATGCGGAATCCCGAAGTATGACTCCTTACAGGCCACTGTCTTTTGATGCTACAAACGATCACTCGCGTTGCTGGTTTCTTCATTTATCAGAGGCTCTTGGTAGCTTTTTCTTTGGAAGAAAAGACGGTAGTATGTATGTGTGTGTGTGTGTGTGTGTAAGTAACCGTTTGCAATATCAGAGGCGAAACTCTCGAGATTCGCCGTTGATTCCTCTTCGGGATTGATGGAACTTGCGCGATTAATGTAGAATGAAAATTCCAGCTCGCTTCGGCGGCGCCGATGGCTGCTGCAATGGCGTGGCAGTGATATTGATTAACACAGCCCCAAGTTTTCGGATGTCCGCGAGCTGAGTGCTTTCGCATAGTAGAAAGCTGCTGTATGGGTGCGCTCGTGTGGGTTGGTTGATTTTGCCGAAGAGCATATTCGATGATCCCCGCGCGGTCGGTGCACACCGCGCTTCCATTATGCGTGTCTTCGACACCCGAATCGAGAACGTGCATTATGCTATTTGCCGAATCGAGAGCGAGCCGCAATACGCGCGGGCGGAATTTTGTAGCAAAAATTACTACAGAATTCCGCAACATATCGAGCGCAATGCGTATCGACATTGTGCCTTAATTTATTCGCTCTTTGTCTCACGCGCGTTATCTATATTTTAGAAAATCAAACGTACTGTTAATTGTTTTTTGCTCCCTTTAGCAAGATTAAATATATCCGCTCTGTTCCGAGTCGCTAAAAAACATGTAGAAATCGGAAGGAATTTCTATGAGAACAAAATTGTGCAACTTCCCCACCCCCCTCACCCCACCCCTCCCCCGTGTTCGATTGTTACGACGACGCGAAGACCTCGAAACTCAATCTCCGGATTTGACGTCGAAGAATAACGTATCGTTGCAGTTCTGAGATATTAATATCGCGTGCGATTACATTCCATACATGATCGAGCGCATCGCGATAGGCTCACTCGACGCACAAAGAGGACTGAAACGCATTGTTGCGTACACGACGCGCGTCGTCTCTGAGGGAAGACCGACGTAACCTCGCGATCCGAAGGCGCCCTCCCCCGTCGCCGTACGCGCTTTCCCCCTCGGTAACTTTCCGCTTGGAAGACTCCGTGCAACCATCGCGAGAGATTTAATGGAGGAGGCGCTTCGAGCCTCTCCCCGCTGGAGGATCTCCCAATTAAAGCAGGATCTGCACTCGCGACCGTCACGCGATAAGGCTCGCGAACGCGCGCGAGTCGCGCATCTTACGGTCGGCTCAACTTTGAGTTTACGCGAACGTCGTTCCGGAAGTGGCGTCGCCGAATCAGGAAGTTTCGACTCGTTTCCCCTCCGGGGCATGAGGAGGGGGGGGACTATCACGCTCAGTTACCGCGGTGTCGCGGCGCGCGATCTCGCGTCGACGACGTCGCGTCGTCGTTTTTGTCTCTTCCGTGTGTATCGACGTGCAGCGAACGGGCGGGGCCCATCTTGACGGGGAACCGGAAGCCCCTCGCCGTTCGCGCAAACGGCGACGGAGACGGTGGAAATTCGACTCTTCTCCCTCTTCCCATCGGTGCCCACCGCACCGCTATCTCTTTCTCTCTCTCTCTCTCTCTCTCTTTCTCTTTCTCTTCTCCTTCACGCGGCAAATTTTCCCGCGGCTAAGTTTATGCTCACGCTGAACTAACCGAACTGTGGTTACAACTCAATTACCAATTAGTCACGTTACACGGTACTTATCGGCGCGAAAAAAACGCTAATAGCGAGACCGTGAGTAGATCTTCCTCGTTCCCTTTGTTCATTGCGCTCGCACTTTGTCTTACCGAGCGAACCCACGCTCAGCCCCCTTGCCTCCTCGGTCGGCTGACTTTTTACCCCGAACCGCGTTTATTTCCACGCCGCGGCCTCATCCGTTTGCACGCATCTCGATCCGATTCTTTTTCCTTCTTTTTGTCATTTTTCTTTTCATTATCTCGCTCGAGAAGCTGCGATCTCGGCTCACTTCTCCCCTTGTCCTCTTTTTCCCTCTTCCTCTCTCTCTCTCTCTCTCTCTCTCTCTCTCTCTCGTCTTTGCTTCCTCTCTCGCGTATTGAGACGTAAAATCGATAAGTTTTTATGCCAGTTGCTTAACCGGCTCGACATGAAAAAGAGAGAGAGAGAGAGAGAGAGAGAGAAAGAGAGAGAGAGAGAGAGAGAGAGAGAGAAAGAGAGAGAGAGAGAGAGAGAGAGAGAAAGTGCTCTCTGCGGAGGCTGGTTGCACCTACCGTGAGCTGGTGGTGCGCGGCAGAAGCGCGTATTTATGCATCCGCGAGGACGGTACCGGGAGCATCCTCTCGGAGGATGCCGCGGGCTCCGGGGCGCACACGTCAGGAATCGACGATCGAGGCCGTGCCGCTTCATCGAGAAACTGGTTCTCGGCGCAACGCCGTGTTATCTACGCCCGCGTGCGCGATTTACGACCCGCACCAGCGCGCGCGCGCTGTTATTGACGAGGAAATACCGGCGAAAATACAAGCGCCGCGCGCGCGCGCGCGCGTTTGTCTCGCGGAATCGGTCCTTCCAGAGCCGATTCCTCGTCCGAGTTTCATTTCGCAGATTTATGCGGCTCGCTTGAGCGGCACGCCGGCGACACGACGTCGCGGAAGTGACAAGTGCGACGAGCGGCCTTTAATTGTCACGTCGAATTCGGAGGGATTTTAGACGCGCTCTCGTCCAGCGCGTCGAGATCCGTGTCCGCCTGATATTTTAATTGTCGGACTTTTTTACGACACAATCGGAATTGTTGGGACACAAGTGGCGTCGCGCGCGGGTATTAGGAGCAAGGTCAAGAGACAGAAGCGTTTACGATTCAGCCGCGGCGAGAGCACTCGGCTTTTCCTGCAGAGGCAGGAGAGCTCTCGACGAATTTTGTACAGCAGCCATTCGCTCTCGTTAAGGACCAAAAATCCGGCCTTTTTTCTCTCTCTCTCTCTCTCTCTCTCTCTCTCTTTCTCCCCCCCCTCTCTCTCTCTCTCTCTCCCCGACACAAGTGTCATTATTATCTCCTTCGTCGATAATGCCGAGGAACCACTCGACAGTCGCTAATAACTGCACCTTCACCTCTCTCTCTCTCTCTCTCTCTCTCTCTTTCTCTCTCGTGTTTATTCTCCCCCTCGTCGCTCCTCTCGTCGCTTCCCTCCCCCTACCACCCATGTTATCGGGTCCCGCGCATTTGCGAGATCGATGCGAGGAAGCACGGCAGAGGGAGCGCTTCATCGTCTCGTTCATCGATATCGATGCATTGCATGCGCGAAAGAAGAAAAATGAAATCAGATGAGGGACGAAGCGCGGCGCAACACGGTGGTTTCGTCCTCTCCTCCGTGTTAATTCTAGCTTACGTGCCTTCGTTGCACGCGATACGCGCGGATAGTGGGATAAAAAAGGGGAAAATCGCGAGAATGTGAGTGCGCGCGCGGACGGAACCGGACGGGGGACGGGAAGGGAGGACGTGGAAAGAGGAGGAGGAGGAGGAGGAGGAGCGGCGAAGAAGCGGCAAAGAGAGAAAGAGAGCGAAAGAGGAAAGGGGGAATCGGCTTTCATGCCAAGCGGCAGTAAATTTGTTTTATGTCGCGACGTAGAAGCGGCCGATTTCTTCTGCACCTCCCTTAATCTGCACATCTGACTACCTAAATTGGCCTGAGCAAAAGCTAATCTCGACGGCGTTATCAATTAGCCGCGCCGCAGATAACGCGCCGGGAGCACCCGGCGCGGCGGGCGTTTATCGTATTTTTAACCTTCGGCTGCGCGCCGCGCCGGCCCGGGGCAGGAGAGGGAGAGAGAGAGAGACAGAGACAGAGAGAGAGAGAGAGAGAGAGAGAGAGAGAGAGAGAGAGAGAGAGAGAGAGAGAGAGAGAGAGAGCTCTTTAACGAAAAGCTACGAACGACCGGGCACGCGGGATTTTTATTCGCGCTTAGATTCCGCCGGCCGATCACCGCCGCAGATATCTTGAGCGCGACGCCTTGTGCGCGCACGATTCCCTCACCTGCCCCTCCTCTCGCCATCCGTCTCTTTTTCTCTTTCTCTTTCTCTCCCTTTTTTCTCTGCCTGCCGTGTGCCGAACACTCCGCCGGGAATCAAGGCTCCGTCCTCGAATTGTACTCGTGCGCGTTTCACGTTTGTGATAAGCGGGGACGCGATGATGCGCTCGCGAAAATCGCGGCGCGCATCAACCGGCGGCGCTTTTAAATCAGTCCGGCGATTCTCGCATGTTTGCGGGGGCCGGGGTTTTGTAATAATGAAATCCCCGTCCGCTGCCCGACTCACGTAGGCGCGCGCGCGCGCGTCGGTTGTAGGCCGTTTTATCAAGATGCGATTCTACGTCGCGTATTTATGCGGGAATGATGGAACTCGGGAAGTCGTTCCGTGTACGAATAAATCCGGTAATGTACTTCGATCTCGATAGTGACTCGTGTACATCGCTGAGGCTCTCCTCCCGGGTCTCTCGCCTCTCGACCGTATCTCTCTCTCTCTCTCTCTCTCTCTCTCACTCTCTCTTTCTCTCTTTCGCGCGCGCGCGGCACGGGGGTACTCGCGGTGCGGGATAAGATACTACCGTGGGCCGAAGCCGAAGAGCAATGGTTAGCCTCGGTCGATTACTTCGCGATGAGGAGGCGGCGGCGGTCGCGCGAGCGAAGCGAGAGCGAACGCAGTAAATATATTCTTATCTATCCACCAAAAAGTTTAGCTGAGCCGCTAATTAAAGGTATAACCTCTTCCCCGCCGCCGCCATTCCCTCCTCTTCCTCCTGCTCCTCCTTCTCCTCTGACCGCCGCGGAATTCTCAAGTTGCCGCGATATGGAGAAAGAGAAAGAGAAGGAGGAAATGAAAGAGGGAGAGAGAGAGAGAGAGAGAGGACGGCGCGTAAGGTCGGCGTGGCGCTTAACTCGGTCTCGGAATTTATTATAAGGCAACGGAATGCACCGTTAACACCCAGCGGCATGCGACGTCGTCGCCATTCTTTCCGGGGCGGGGGAGGGAGGGGACGGGTCGAATTCGCGTCGGTTGAACTTTTTAAATTCGCAAACAGCCTTTCTCTCTCTCTCTCTCTCTCTCTCTCTCTCTCTCTCTCCTCTCCTCTGATTCCCTCTACATCGGCATAATTTGCGTCGCGCAGCCGGTGCCGTTTTCTCTCGTATAGCCGGCGCAATATCGCCGAACGTTAACGCCGTATTAATTTCAGCGCGTACTCGGGGCTCGGGTCTCGGTCTGCGTATTCCGCTGTAAACGATCATCGTCGTCGATTAATCGGCGCATCGCGAGCTCTAAGCGGCTCGGGTGTGAGCTCAATGGGAGCACCGGACGCGCTGCGATTCCCGTCGGTCTGTGAAATATCAGGCCGTGTTCTCGCAGGCGATCGCGTTACCGAGCGCGTCGTCGTCGCTAGCGGAGCTAAGTAGCTCGGGTTCATTAGCTCGTTCGAGATCCGCGAAATCGTGAAACATTTCGAGGTGCGCTTTGCCTCGTTCCGGCGGATTCGCCGTGAAACTTAACCCCATCGCCGCGCCGCTTGCGGCAGCTGTCCTCGGTAAGAGCTAACGCTCCCTTGCCGAGAGTCACATAAGTATTTCTTAATGAGCACGTAACAAGCGGAAAAGGAATACCGTGTATCGCCGGGAACTTCGGGATCTAACCGTAACAGTTTTGCGGCAAGTGTAGCCGTAACTCTATTCAAACTGCAGTTGTGTACCGGGCCAGGTTAGAACAACCCTCGGAGACTTATCGTACTTGAAAACTGACACTAATTAACCCCGCGAGACTGTGTAGGCTGCGGGGGTAGTTAAACTATCTGCCTTGGGTGGCGAACGAAAATTATGTCGCGCACGCGCGAAGTTTCCTATCACCGTGCATGCACGCCACGGCACACGGCGGCCGCCGGACGGGAGGGAGAAGCCGAAAAATTAATTTACTGTTATCTTATCTGCCGAGCAATTACGCGATCGATGGCTCCTCTGAGCGAGCGCTAGCAGGAGTGCGCCACGCGCGGGGGGATGAAGTATTCATCGCGCGAGAAAATTTCGGCCTCGCAGTCGAGGCTGCGCGTACGCGGAAATGAGACAAGGGAGGAAGAGGCGGAGGAGAGAGAGAAAGAGAGAGAGAGAGAGAGAAAGACAAAGCGACAAGAGGGGGAGTAAAAGGTAAGAGACAAAACATCCGCGAAGCAGCAAGCGAGTCGCATTCTCGCGAGTGAGGAATATCCCGGTCGGTCGCGTCCGCGCGCGATCAACAAACATGCGTGCATCCGCGAACAAATGTGCGCCGGCGGCGGTTGCATGGTCGAGCAGAGCCCGCTGAATCTTTCTTGGGAAGTAATTGCCGTAGGAACGGGGAAGCCGCGCGCGCCCGCGGATCGGGAAAATTAATTAGAGATCGCACACGTGGGAGAGAGCCGGCCGCGTATCGCGCGGCGGGCGCGTCCATCCACGTTTCGCTAGCTCGTCCGCTGTTTGCTCTCGCTTTTACGCGCGAGCTATCCGCACAACACTTTCGAGCTGTCGACCGTTCACGATTTAACGCCCGCGCACGCCAGCGCCATATGTCAAAAAAATGCAGCGCGCGTCCTCGTCTACGCGGGATATAACTCCGAGGCCGATCCTCCCCATCATGGTCCCGCTTGAATTTTTTAGATTCGCTGGAAGAGAATATACCGCGAGAAGAGAGAGAGAGAGAGAGAGAGAGAGAGAGAGAGAGAGAGAGAGAGAGAGAGAGTGCGCCGCTTGATTTCACGTTTAACCGCTGCAATTCTCTAACATCGGCCATCAACAACGCGCGCGCGCGCGCGGAGTGACGTGTCTCTAAATGAAAAATTGAAGGGAACGTGCATTCCAAATTGGCCGGAGAATTTGCAGGCGGAAGACAGAAAGGAGAAGCGATAGTTTCGTGAGAGGCGTCTTTTACACACACGCGCGCGCGCGCATACACACATATCTCTCTCTTTCTCTCTCTCTCGTTCTCTCTTTCTTTGGAATTGGAAGTAGCACGGGTTGAGTTGAGTGATCTACGAGCACTCGACACGCTTCGGGGCAACAAATGCGCCTCGCTACGATTTCACGGCGGGTGGTGCGTCGTACTGGTGACAGCTTGCCTTTTCGTTTCCTCTTTACACGTGATCGCGGGACATACACGCGCGTTATCGCGCCCGTTTTCCCGAGGCATTCCGTCGCGACTCCGCGAGATCGCGCAGCCGATCGACCTATTGAATCGGATTATCGCTTGATTAATGACGGCCCGCGGCCGCGATTTTTCTCCCGTCAGCGTGTGCGCGCTCGCGCAAACTTTTTCCCCCCCCGTATGACATGCAACTTTCGAATTTTGTTTTTGCCTCAATATACGCTGATGCGTTTCTTCAAAGGACGTCGTACATTTCGTTCCGACAGGGAGTTATTTATATCACACAGATGTACGCAGCGGACTGTCGAACGCATAATGCGTAAAATATCTCTGTTTGTAGGCGCGAAATGAAACGAATCTACACGGGACGGGGAGCAGGGGTGGTAAGATATTTCGGCGCATTTTTCGCGAACGCGCTGAAATAAAAAGTCCTCGAGTGGGGGGGGGGGAGGGGGCGGCTCGGTCAGCGACACGGTCGTGCCGTTGAACCGTCAGCGGTGGTTTTCAACGAATGCCACCCGCCCGACGAATTCCACTTTAATTGGCGAGATTCCGGCAATGCCGGTATATCGTTTGAAATCTTTATGTCAGAATGCTTAATTGCGCGAGCGGGCTTGCGGCGCGGTTCGTGCGCCACGAAACTGTATTTTCCCTCAGGCGGATATATCTTTAGTACTATTCAGTTGTGCAGCAAAGGGAGCAGGAAGGGCGTTGGTTCTGGATCTGTAATCGCGTTGACAAATGGCGCCCCCGAAGCGATAAATTGTTCTCTAGTTTGTAGCTCCTAGCGTCGATTACGCTATCACGGTAATTATAGCGTGGTGCAACCACGTCTAGGAGGATCTCGTTAAAAAGCCCGAAAGAGCGGGGAATTGCCGATCGAGCACGAGCGATTTGTTGCGTCGGAGATCAACCCCCGCCACTCGCTCCGCATCGATCTTCCGCGATATCAACGTTGGCGTATATAATTCTGGCGAAATTGCTTGTTGAAAATTACTTTCAAGGAGAAAGAAAACGCACCGATATGTGACACGAGTATAGCATGCACGCTCCGAGACACTAAAAAAAAAAGGAAAGAGATCCCTCGAACGGACGGGGAGCGTTGTCCTCCCGATCGACTTTTCACACCATCGAATTGAAAAGATACCCGTGAGTGAACCGAAAATGTTAAACGATCGCGCAGTGTCGTAAATAAATTTCAGCTGCGATTATATCGCTCGCAGTCGCTCGATGCAGCAGCAGATCGCGTTCAACTCAACGCGGCGAACTCGCGAACTAAGCGACGTTGTTCGACGTTGCGCGAGTAGAAAAGGACAAACCGTGGGCGGACACGCGCTACCGCGACCGACTTCTCGTAGTTACGCGCCTTTGTCGATGGGCCTTTTACGACGCGGCGTATCGGCGATTGGCACGTAAGAACGTTATCAGCGTTTTGTCGTAGCGAGCCACCGAGGGCTGCGGGGCGGACTTCCTTAAGTTGTGCTCTAACGCCGGGAACGCAGAACTTGAAAAGCATCTCGATGTTGATATTGCCGGATCTCGTGCGCGGCGGAACTTAGCGCGGCGGAACCCCTTCGTCAGAGAGTAGCGTGATGCGATGTCGTAAGGTTAAGCGCCGCTGAAGCCAACCCTAGACCCCGGCCCCGGGATACGTGCTCTCCTTCCTCCTTCGTGGCTCGCTCGCTTACCATTACACGTAGTTCTGGACTATCGCCGGAATCTGCGAATTTTTCCCCCTGATAAGACGATTAGGGCCACGCGGCGCATTAGCGTGTGTGTGTTACTGTGCGCAAGAGCGCGCGTTTCCCTCCGACATTCACGCGTCTCGGATAGATTCCTCGGCGAGATTCGCGCCGACCCCGATGCTCTCGTTGCATCTCTCTGACGCATCGCGCTCGATACTCTCCGACGCGACGCGACGGAGCGATCGAAGAGCGGGGATAAATATTTCCGTTATTCAGCCGGGAAATACAGATACGCGGTCTCTGCCCGCTGTTTGCCGGCGCGCGTTCACGTGATACTCGCGATGTGATTATACTTCCTGAAACCTCGGCCGCCGCGCAATCTGCGTTTTCGGCCGTGAAGCATCGACGAAAAGCCCACTCGGAAAATTTATAATATAATCACGCAATTTCTCTCTCGCAAGCCACGCTCACGTGCGCGCGCGAGAGAGAGAGAGAGAGAGAGAGAGAGAGAGAGCGAGCGGGGAGAGACCATTTATTGCCGGCCGATGGGATCACCGGGCTCGCCACCATCGACGGGCATAAATTTCCCGCCGGCCCGGCCGGCCGTCCCGGTCGATGCGCGTCCGCTTGCCTTCAGCCTCGAAACAAGCCTTCGCTAATTCGCTGAGGCATTCAGCGACGAGCTCGAGCAGTATCCGCGGCGTCAACTGTCGTTCGCGATTCACTTAGTCGCCACCAGCCACCGCGCGCGGTCTCTTACGTCTCTCGGCGAGCGCGAGTCATACGCGCGCACGGCGGTATGCAAATGCGCAGCTATGTAGCCTCTTTAGCGCTGCTCTTGCACGCGCGTAAATATCGCGCGCCCTTTTCGCTCCTTTTGCCGAGCGGCCGCGCGCGCGCGCGCGCGCGCGCATTGCCGCTCTCGCGTGTGCTCTGTGCGTGGTATAATATTCTTCCCGGCACGGCCGGTTTGCTCTCATTGCGCACTCGAGGCGCGCGCCTGTGATACGCGCGCACTACACGATACTCCACGAACACTCGAATTACACTAGCCGAGAGTCGGAGGAACAGAGGGAAGGGCGAGGAGGGAAGGAAGAAGTCGGTCGCGCCGAGGGGATTCGACGCTTACCGCAAATTCTGCTTAACCCACTTGCATCACAAGCGGATATAACCGTTCATTCCGCTCCGGCCGTTATCACGGAAGCGGATTATCGCGATTTCTTACCGAGCGACGGCGAGATCGGATCACAAAAGTCGTGCGTTCTCGATCCGTTTTATTATTACGCCCGACATCGGCCCAAGGTCTTATCTTTTTATCTCTTCCAAGTTCCCTCGAGCGATTTATTTTATCTGTTTATGAGAAAATATTATTACCGTAGCGGAATGCGCAGTCTCCCAGTCCGATGACACGTACGAAGGCAAATTTTATCGAGGCAAACAACACGCGAAGCGCTGCGCTGCGGCGGAGGAAAGCCCAGCCGGAGTCTGTCAAATCACAGAGTCCGTTAAGCAGGCGAATAAACACGAGCACGGGACGGGAGCGATTTCAGCACAAATGGCGTTCCCGCGCTCGTAAAAATCCGACCTGCTCGCGTATAAGACGGCTGACGGAAACGCGACGCGACTGCGTTCCTCAAACTCGTAGATCTTGCGGCCGCTCCGGCCGCTTATTTAATATCCATTGTCGAAAGGAAATTGGTCGGGGATGCCCAGTAGACGCTCGCACGATGTCGTTAGCGAGGTATTATCCTCGCGTGTGCACTTCTCTCGAACGCTTAAGCCCGGCTAACGGTCATTGTGCTCCACGTGAGATGCGCGCTCGGACTCATTTACGTTCTACCGGCGGTAACCCCTTCCCCCACCCCCCCCACCGCCGCCGCGCTGTATCATTGACCTTATGAGCCTCGGTTCACCGGGCACCGCCTCTCTCTCTCTCTCTCTCTCTCTCTCTCTCTCTCTCTCTCTCTCTCTCTCTCTCTCTCTCACTCTCTCTCTCTCTCTCTCTCTCTCTCTCTTCCTCCTCTCCCCCTCCGTCCTTTCTGGCTGTGTCACTGCCCCCTGCGCGGCCAACGGTACCCGGGCGAAATTTACTTCCGACTTGTTGTCCGCTGATTTAATTACTCACCATCCGCGCCGGTCGTTTAATCATCCGCGATGTGTGTTGCCGAGCAGCTCGAACGTGTCGAACGCATCCTGCGTCGGAAGTCCTTCGTCGGCCTCTCTCTTCTCTCTCTCTCTCTCTCTCTCTCTCTCTCTCTTTTTCTCCGTCTCTGTCTCTTTCCGTCTACCCCTCTCGCGCTTCCTCTCTTCCTCTCTCCTATGACAGAGACTATTAATCTCCGTAGCGCGCCGACGAGCTCGAGGAAGCCCGCTCGCTTCCGAGAAGTATCGTTTATACCCGACCTCTCGCAGGAACTCGAAGCCGCCGCCTCGGCGAGATCGTGAACGTTATCGCGGAAGGTGTTGCGAGGCAGCAACGCGCGCGAAACGACAGCAGGTGGTGCGGTGTCCTGTACCGACGAAGACGCTCTCGAACGGGCTGCTGCTGCTGCTGCTGCTTGAGACGCGCGACGGCATTGTCCGCTTCATTAACCGGCGTGTCGACCGCGAGGGAGGCCGCGAGGAACGAGAGAGTGCCGCTGTGAGGAGTTCCTCCGAGCCGATTACATCGCTCTCCGCCTCGCGTAGCGGCCGATGAAAGCGCGACGACGACGAGCGCGCGTCCACCCCTCCCCCCCCTCCCGCGGCGTTGTCGCCGCTGTGACTTTCAGTCGGCAGCCGGCTGCAGTACGCGGCAACGAATGACGGAGGAAAATACCAGTGTGCGTTCGGGGGTGGGGGGTGGGGGTCAGCGGGAGAGAACTCTGCGAATAACTCAATTTACTTGCCGCGAGTTCGGCGGCGTGGGTGAGAATAATATTTATCCGAAAAATATTTTTTTGCCAAGTCACACGCGCGAGATCATCTGCGCCAAAATGTCATCTAGTTTGTATAATAACAGAACAAATATATTCTGTGTGTTGGGTACACAGGGGCGTGTCGCGTCTGTGTCGCATATGCGACAGAAGTCCGGATGTGAAGAATAGAATAAACACGGCATTGTTGGTCGCTCGCGCTCGCGTCTTCGAATCGCATCGCAGTCGGACGGAGTCATCGCCACGCCGCGCTCGCGCGACGAAACGCGATTCGCGTAGTCGTCGTCGTCGTCGTCGAATCCACGTCGATCGACATCGACGGCTTTCTTTCAGCGCCGGCGCGCTGGGACGATCATCTCGAGTGGCTCCGGCCCGTAGAAACGGCGTCGTCATTGCCGTCGTAACTCTATTAACGTCACTCGCTAAGCGAGATATAGTGGAGTATCTGAAAAACACGTGCTCTCTCCGCTTAGTTCTCCGCGGTACGCGTGCGCCAGCCGCAGCCATGGAAGGAGCCGCCGACACGGAGGGACCCTGCGGCCAGTGCTACGAGGATCGGGAGTAAGAAACGCGGAAAGAAAGCGCGGACACGGTCGACGGTGGTCAGCGAACGGCGTAGACCCACGACTATTAGTCACCGAGCCCCCCCCCTCCGGTCCCCTCTCGCTTCCGGCTTCCGCTGCAATCACTACGTAACTCACCCCCGGTCGCTCCTAGGCTCTCCGATCCCCGATCGCCGTCTCCTCCCTCTTTGCTCCCGCCTCTCAGCGCCCTCCGCGAGAGCCGATATAGAGTAGCCCGCCCTTATCTCGTCGCCGTGGCCGATCGCTCTTGCGCGAGGGATGGTTCGATTACTCTCGCACGACGCTTACTATCTTATTCTCGAGCCGTTTCTCTTTCTACCGCCTCGTCATTTCTTACAGAAACGGCCCATCGATCCCACCGCGCCGCGCCGCCGTGGTGGTTACGCCGTCCTCTTCTAGCTCGCCGCCATTCGCGGCGCGGTGTGTATGTCCTCTTGAATGCCGGCTGCGGCAAATACGATTGCGCGAGAGATATCGCCTCGGCCGCCGCCGCCGCGTCGTCAAGTTATTAGCGATGCGCCGCGTCGTCAAGTTATTAGCGATGCGCCGCGTGCACGTGCAACGTCGCGGCATCAAACGGCCGAGGTGTCCGCGTCGATATTGTCAAGTTGTGTTACCGTCACAGACGTGCACGCGGTCGTTTGCGCGTTTGCGAAGGGGGCTCGTTTGCAACGGGGTGTAGAGAAGGTGTAAAGCGGCGCGATTAAAGGGACGGAAGTCCCGGTGATCGGAGAGGAAGTAACGACCATCGCGAATTCGACTAGGTCGCGGAGTCGCCGACGACATGCAATGCGACGCGAATGATGACCGCCGGGTGTCATTTAATAACGACGGTTACATTCATCCCCGAGCGATCCTTGCGAGCGATGCGAAAGCGGATACACGCGCGGTCGTTAGAGTCTTTCGAAACTTCATTCTACCGTGTTCCGGCAGAGCCCGCGCGACTCGGCGCTCGACGACACGAGGGGGAGCGCAATTGTGGCAATTTCTTCAACGTGCTCTCGCATTACGCCATTATACGGAGTATATTCTGTGCGGAGTACCGCAGCGAGGCTTAATTTTTCACCGCTCAGCGTGATGCCGACGAGAGGCTCGCGCGTAAAAGTTACAAGTGCGTATACACAGGCCGACTGCGCGAAGACGGCGGGGCGGCGGCGGCGGCGGCGGCTCTCATCGGGGGTGGTGTTCTCCGGGAGCGTATTCGTAGACGATGCGCGCGCGGTGGATTTCCCGGGATGGACAGCGGGAAGAAATAAAGAGGCTCTATCCGTGGTTTTCTTTAATGCGCGCTGGAACTTTGCTTCTACTCGCCCGCACACTCTCCCTCCCCGGCCCCCTCTCCTCCGCTCCAGAGGTCTCGACACTCGCGGGGAAGAGCACTGTTCGCACTCTCTCTCTCTCTCTCTCTCTCTCTCTCTCTCTCTCTCTCTCTCTCTCTCTCTCTCTCTCTCTCTCTCTCTCTCTCTCTCTCTCTCTCGAGCTGCTCCGAGTGTTGCTCTCTCCCGTGAGGGAGAGGCGGAAATCCGGCGTGAGAAGAAGAAAGTGAAGATTATGATGGATGGTTTTCCATAAATTCTTCGCGGGAGTTCCGATTCTCTTTGCCGTTGGCGCCTACGAAAATGTATTCAGAATGAGGTAATGGAAGAGGGCGGTTACTTAGAGAGAGAGAGAGAGAGAGAGAGAGAGAGAGAGTTCTCGCGACGGATGTAGTCTTCTGTGAGACACGTGATATCTTGAAAAGTTTCGCTCGAGGTAGGAGGGAGCGTGGGAGAAGGGGAGAGATTCGTCTCGGATGCGGAGTCATTAATTCGTTGCTCGCGCAAAGAGGCAGGTTTTGCCGGCATCTTGTGCGGGACGCAAAGCCAGCGGCGCGTCGAACGCTATCTCGCGCGTATTCGCGATCTGGCCCGTGCCGTTAATTCCCCACAAAGGCGCGACGTCTCGCCGGGGAGTCCCGCGAATCGTTCACTCGCACTCTCTCTCTCTCTCTCTCTCTCTCTCTCTCTCTCTCTCTTTCACGCATAGACACACACACATACACGTCTAGCTAACGTCGTACACGCGAACGAGACGCGGCGAAGTTAATTAAACGCGCGACGCGACGACGACGGCGGCGGCGACGAAAGTGGAAAATGCGTTTTATTAATTTACACGTGAACGGCGCAATCACGCGGCAGTCTCAAAGCATCGCGGACGTTCCTTTCATTCACACGTCGGAATAATTCAACGGCGGAACTCCGCGCGCGCGCGCGCGAGGCGGGTATATTGAATGCGCGGCGCGTCTCGAATACACGTCGCGCCGCTATATTATTTCCGCTATTAATTCGCGCGGTTCGCACGCGCGTTCGGCCATTCATCGGCCACTTAGAACACCGCGCGGTCAGCGAAAGGGAAATTCGATGAAAAGCGTTATGAAAGGAGAAGTTAGTCGAAGATCATGTATCAAACCATACGTTGTTTCACGAAATTACAACGACGTAAAATTACAATCGCCTTCGTTTCACCCACATACAAAGAAGCAACTCGAAAATACCTACTTCAAGCTTAATTTAACTTCGCTCCAACCAACTCTCCACCCAACTTCACTTGTAAAACTTTTTAATCATTAATAACCCAAAACCCGGTACATTTTCGTGATGCAATTTTGTGGGTCGAACGAGGTCGAAGACACCATATCGACCGGTGAAAGTCTCCAACGTTTGTCGCATTTCATGAAACACAGCACGCGGATATTCCGTCGAATCACAATCCGCGTCGTATCCGCGGGCCCTTCGCCCTCGACTCGCTCGCTCCTTCGGAAGCTCAGGTGGAAGAACGAAATGTCGTATTTGCCTGGAGACGCGTCGCCGTCGACGACGTCGCGTGTACGTAGCTGCAGTCGCGAGCATGTGGTCGGTCGTCGCACGTGTATCGCCCAAGGGACAACACGTGTGCGAAGAGCGCGCAGCGACTTTTCTCCGCTACGCTCGTTGCCGCGCGGACTTGCCCTCGCGTGTGTGTATTTTCTCTGTTCCTCTGTCCTTTTCCGTTTTCCCCTCAAGTTCCCCTAAAATCATTGCGCGGACGCCGCGCAAAGCGCGGCGCGATGCAAGGCGCTGCAAGGGACGCGCGGGCGTTTTCTCGCGCACGGCCGCGTTCGCGGTTCTTAGATCGAAGTGTGTGCGTTGCACGCAGCGCACATCGGTCTGAGGTGAACGCGGTGAAGATTGCAGAGTATATAGTGCGCACGTCAAGTGCTTGGAGTGTACTCAACACGCGGCGCCGAGTTAAATTGTGTATGTGCGGCATTTATCCCATAAATCCATTATAACAATCGTCCGTAATGACCGAGAACATCCGTCGCCCCTATTGATTGTCCTGTCTTAGTCAGCACACTCTCTCTCTCTCTCTCTCTCTCTCTCTCTCTCTCTCTCTCTTCCTCTCCCTCTCGTAATCGCCGCCGTAAGATGACACAATTCCTGCCGAAGTTGCATTACGTCCGCTATAATCGGCGATTTGTCTATCGACAAAGGACGACGGCGCGGTTAATGGTGGATCCATCGAGGACAGGGGACAGAGACAGGAAGAGAGAGAGAGAGAGAGAGAGATATATATATATATAGCTTCTATTTCCACAAAGTTAACAGTACGCATTACGCCGGTAATTGCGAGTCGACGACTCGAAATGTTAATCGATACGCCTCTCTCTCTCTCTCTCTCTCTCTCTCTCTCTCTCTCTCTCTCTCTCTCTCTCTCTCTCCCTCCCTCCCTCCCTCCCTCCCTCCCTCCCTCCCCCTCCCACCCCGCGTCTCGCACTCGACAATGCCGCCGACGACAATTCGTGCATCTCCGCGATGAATTAACGTCGCGCTGCCGGCAAGATGCCGCATCGCCGCCGATACAAGCTGTCCCGTACAAAGCTCGTCTCTCGCGCACTCACTCTCTTTTCCCCACTTGACGTTCCTTCTGATCATCCTCGCGTACCTCACGGAACGCGCATCTGCGCGTACGCGCGGCATGGGCGGGGTGTGCACCAGGCCACGGTACTCCAGGCTTCTTCAGGTTACGGGAGCGCGTTGCAATTGCTCGGCATGACGGCACGAGTACGCGAAGGCTCTCGTTAGTACAGCCGGCACTGTCTAGTTTGCGTAGCGAAATATGAAAAGCGAAGCCAGCAAAATCAAGAAAGCAGCTGGGTAAGCAAAGGAGCGCGGTTTGTCCTTTTCCATGTCGCGCTATCTCTCGCGCGCGCTTCCTCTCTCTCTCTCTCCCGTTTTCTTTCTCCTTCCCCCTTTTCTCTACTAGCGTTTGCGTCATATCGGTGTACGTGCATCAGCGAAGCAACTACCTCGTCGTCGTAAAACGGTCGCGCCGTCTCTCGTTTAATCTAGCTTTAATCTGCTAATTAACAGATCTTGCTTAGGTGGTGGCAACGTTGCGATTAGCGGCGATGGTGCGAGAGAATTTTGCAGTGGGCCATCCCCGCCATCGTTGGCGAAATAATTCACTCGATGTCGTGCGCGCGCGCGCGTATACGATCGATTTGTGCGCTATCGGTGCGCGGTTCTTGCAATCAATCGCTGAAATCAATCCCGCTTGAATTCATTGTTGACCCATTCTCCGGAGGAACGGCCGTGACTGGCGCGGGCGTAACACCCATTGAATTTCAGATTTGCACACCGTGTACATTATTGACGTATTCAAATTGTGCCGTGTCATTCGGTCGAACGGAACGACGCAAAAATGTTCGGAATTAAACATGACCTTAATATCTGGGCCCTGCGCTCCATCGTCGAGCGCTACTCTTCTTCTCCCTTCCTCCCTCTCTTTCTGTCCCGCAGCTCGCAGCGGCGCGGAACGAAACTAATGCCGTCATTTCCACTTTGTCCACTCCAGTTCTTACGCGCGCCTATTCTTCCCGAACGTCCGTCCCGCGCGCTCCTCTTTGAGCGAATCTAGCGGAAGAGACCGCATTTATCGTCCGCCGGCGCACACAACCGCTGCGAAACTGCGCGGAGCGAGATACGGGACGAGATGAATATACGGCGTGCATTAGCGTAAAACGCTGACCACGTCGTCCTCCTCGAGTAAGAGTCTCCGCGCTCGGTTGAACCTATAAAGGGAGGTACGAGCCCTCGAGGAAGGAGCCGCCGCCGGTCGTTCCTCGACGGCAACAACGACGACCACGAAAGCGACGTCGTCGACGACTACTACTACTACTACTGCTATTATTACTGCTACGACGTCGACGACGACGACGACGACGACGACGACGACGACGACGAGGACGTCGCCGATGCAATGATGACAGTCGTCGTTCGATAGGTCAGAATGGAGACGTTTCTTGCCGAATGGCGCGCTTGCCACGGCGAACGAAAGGAGAAGTCGGAGGGAAACGTTTAGCCCCATTAATCACATTATCTGAGCGAGACGAGGTTTTGCCGTTCCCCACGTTCGGCGAGCACGATTCGCCCCGAAGCCGGCTCAGCTTCCTGCCCGCAGCGCGGTCTACTTTCAGAAACGCGCGACTTGGCGGAACGTGCTCCGCTTCTTGCGATCCGCCGAGGACGGCCAGGCTGGCTGGTTGCGTATAGGTGGGCGGCTGGGTGGAAACCAGGACGCGTCGTTAATTGTAACGAATATCCCCGGTCGTCGCGGGTTGCGTCGCGAGTTGCACGCGAGTACTTTAATCAGGGAAATCTCCGTCGACGGTCGGCCGCGCGTTTTCCTCACGTCACGGCCGCGGCTGTCGTCGTTCCCCAGGGCGCGCGTGAGCATCAACCCTACGGGAAGGCACTACGCAGGCACGCAGATAGGGGGTAGTCGTCGCAAGGGCTGAAGCGCGCGCCCCTCGACGCGCTCGCCCGGCGGATCGAAAATCCCGAGAAGCGTTCTCGCTCTCTCGCGCGACGTGGCTGAGCGAAGCGCGACGCGGAACGGCGGCCACGGCGGACAAGGTGCACTCGTATTCATACGGAAGGGGTCGCGCGCGAAGGGATATACGTAAGTACCGGCGTAAGTTGGGGAGTTTGCAGAGAGGGCAGAGTCAGTAGCGGACCGTGGGCGCAGAGGAGAAGACAGAACTCGGTTTGATATATGGCTACAAGTTCTCCTCCGGCCGAGGAAGTGGGAACACAATCCAGGCGCAATTCTCTCTCTTCACCCTCCCCGGCCGGCGCGGCGCCCCGAGCCCCGAGCCCCGGCAACCCCCGTGGTCCTCGGTTGGCCGCCTTCTCTTTTGCCTGCCGTCCCTCGCTCGCGCTTGCTGTCGCCACCAGCCCTCTCGCCCCCCTCTCGGCGGGCGCTTTCTCTCTACGGCGGCGGTCACTACGGCGATCTCGAGGAGAGAAGCTCGGACGCGCGCGAGTTATGAACACATTTGTACGGCATCTATCACGCGGGCGGATGAAACATGGCATGGGCATTACGGAGGTGCGATGAAAATGCGATGACAGAATGGAGGTGGTACAAGCGTCCTCGGGTAAAGTCGTCCTCCGCGGACTTATGTCCCGGCGTCAAACTCCGCGACGCGGCGGCCGCGAGTTGGATGGGCCGGCGGGCAAAGCGATGTTTCCCGGCGACACGACTCCACGTGGATTCGTCGTAGTTCTTGTAGTTGTCGCACGGAGCGCACGGAGCGCAATCTCCTCCCGCGCGACGGCAAAATTGCGACGGCGACGGACACGCGCTTAACTTTGCCGAGCAGCGCGCGCTTGAAAATCGCTGTAATAACGGGCGCGTGTAATATTAATCTGTCGATATGCGCGCGCGCGCGCGCGCGCACGCCGTCGGCAAATGCGTAATGAATAAATGTTTTGATTAACGTTAATAAACAGGTTTTAAATAATATTAATTATTACGTGCGTATATTGATTATTAAGCACGCGTCCCGCGCAAATTGTTTATAGAATTTCCCGCGTCTATGAAATCCCTGATAGCTCGGTCAAATAAACCTCATTTCGATTCGCGTAAATACGCGCGAAATGTAGATTATTCTTATAATTACGTGTAATTATGCGCGCATTACCATCCTTCGGCCGCGGGGACCGGTGCAGAGCCGCGCGCGACCGACTCACGTGCGCGAGTGTGCGTGTGTGCGCCCGATAACACCTCTCTCGGCACTTTATCTCCTCTCAGCTCGATTCGCCGAGCAGCGCGCGGCGGCGACAGCGGCGGACACGTGCACGAAGAAATCGCATCGAGTTCTCGCGGTGCGACGGCGGGGGCGCCGCTGCGACAAGTTACACTGCGAGACAAGTCGACCGGGTCGGCTCCGCGAAACTCCGCGAAACTAAACTAATTTGGCGGAACTTTTATTAATATGCAACTTCGCCGGGCGCGCGCGCGCGCGTGGCTTTCACGGCGGGTAAACAAACGCGGAGATAACGTCTGGCCGCTTCCGGGGAGAACTCGCGGGCGCGGTTTCCAACGACGAGAGTCAGCGAGGCGACCGGGTGTGTGTAGCGGTTTATCCATTACACCAGTTTATCCAGGGCGGCATCGGAGAGCAACACAGTCGTCGTCGTCGTCGTCGTCGTCTCCGCCGCCGCAGTACGGTTTTCCGCTTATAGAGAAGCGATAGACAACGTTTGCCCTATATCGATCGCCCACGTGCTCCGATAATGGCCGCGACTTACTTGTCGATATTAACGTACTGGAGCATCGACGATACCGATACAATCGTTTTATCGACACACGCATACATATGCAGCAGCGCGTGCACACACGCATACACGCAACCCGGCCGGTCCGACATTCTCGCTTTGATCTTGCGATTCGAGCCCGAACGAGATTGAGCGCCATTGTCGCTCGATGCGTTTAAGATTAAACGCGATCGACGTGCGCATTTAAAGGGAGATCGACTTCATCGATCTGCAGGGAGGATCGCGCGCGCATCGACGCCGATGCCTCCCAGCGTGATTCCTGATCACTGGTATTAAAACCGATTTCAATGTCGAAATCTCTCCGCTGATACGATACGACCGCCGCGCTCGGCGGAGATTTATGATCGCGCCGGGTCTTCCGAGTGCGCGGAGTTGAATCGTAGTTTGCATAAATCAATATTAATTATCGCTGATAGGTATAAATATACGCGGCGTATCACGCGCGTAGCGGTACGTGGAGAGAAATTTCGTCGAGAGAGAAAGAGTGGCGAGAAGAGAACAGGAGGACGAGAAGGGAAAAAGGGGGGCGGGGAAGGAGGAGGAGGAGGAGGGGGAAGTCCCTGGACCCTCGAGATGTCGATTTTTACACGTGATCGTATAAATCGCAACGAGCGTGCGCGCCTTCGCGCGCACTCGGGAAGCACTTGCGCCGGCCTGCAAAAAAACATTCGCCGGCCGCGCGATCCGTCAAAACGCGCACTCGCTCGCAAGTGCGCAGAGTCGCCCTGCGAAGTCCGTCGAGATCCGCCAACGCCGTGGTGGCGCGGCTCCGCGATCTCGCGCGCGCGCGCGCTCCGCTTACGTAATTAAATATAATGCGGATAATTAATTATACGGCGCGGATCTCGCGCGCGTCGCTCGAAGGAGATAAATTATTTTCTCTTGGGAGCATCATAGGGTGCCACCGGTGAAATATCGGTTGCTCGAAGTACCTGGCAGAGGCGGTATATTTTCAGCCGCGCCGGGTTTTCGACCTCGCGCCACGGCGTGCGCGGCGATATCGACAGTAATTAGTCTTCATTGTGTGTCATTGGATTCGATTCGCCCACCGCCCTCGCCCGTCTCGCCCGCCGCGACCGCGCGGCCGGCCGGCCGGCCGGCCGGCCGGGCGGGGGAAAAAGTTGGACACAGAGAAGACCCGAGTAAACATCGCTGTGTCTTCCTTCCCTCCCGCCGTTCCACCTCTCTTCCCCCTCCCCCTCCTCCAACACTCCTCCGGAGTCTTCCTTCGGCTCCCCCTTGCGCCGCTCGACCCCCCCAGCCCTCGTCCGTGGGTGTAAATCTGTCTCCCAGATTAAGTCCGAACACTGAGTTGTATAAATTGAAGCCGATCTCTCCGCCGGAGCTCCGGAGTAGCTACTCGGGCCACTTTATTTTCGTTTATTTGTTGTCGGCAAACATGCCTGGTCTTCTTCTTCTTCTTCTTCTTCTTCTTCCTCCTCCTCCTCCTCCTCCTCGTTCTCCTCTTCTTCTCCTGCCCCTCCTTCCCCGCTGCAGCAGCCGAGCAAACGGCAGCGGCGGCGGCGGCGGCGATATCCTGCTTGCACGCCTGGCTACACGGCAAGGAGAGGATCCTTTCCGCCTATGCGAACGCGCTTATATGACTCCCTTTCCGTGTGTAAGCCGAGGGGGCTGCGCCGTAACCCGTGGCCATGTTAGCCCTTACATACGCGCGCCCTTTTCACGTACACGGGATGCTGTTCCCGCTCTCTGTCTCTCTCTCTCTCTCTCTCTCTCTCTCTCTCTCTCTCTCTCTCTCGCTCTCGCGTGTAGTCGTTGCTCGACGCACGGTCTCCGCATGCATGCGTATTTGATGCGTGCATACAGCAACGGGCGTTCCGGGAGCGCCGGACGCTCTCTCTCTTTCGCGATTCAGCCGGGCGAGGGTTAAGGTGAACGTTGATTGCTCGCGTTGATTTTCACCGGGTCTCGATCATTTTCCCGGCGTGTCGGAAATGAGACCGCCCGGCTCGGAAATCTCGCTCTCGCGTTGAAACAGATTCCGTCGAATGTGGAGCCATTGTACAGGAGCTATTGTTACACCTTGACGCTACAGATGGTTGCTTTTCCTCCTCGTGTCGAATTGATCTTGAGAAAGAAAGAACTCATCTCTGGATCGTTTGCTGTTTGTTTATTTCGATATTCCATCTACATTCGATTTTTATTTTTAATTTCAATATAGGGTTATGTGTAATTTACTTAACCGCGGGATGCACAATAAACATACATGCGGTAAACCAATCGGAATTATACAGGCGGATATGTGTAATAATAATGAGCAAATAGAACGCGTTTGAATAAATCGAGCACTTTTTCATTTCTGCTTATTCTTGGTTAGCATACGAAATCCAAAGTTACAGCTCCGTGCGAAGGGCATTATTGGGCACGTAACGTTATCTCTTTCCCGCTGCAGCTTCATGTCAGCTCTTTCAAGAGTTTCAGTCTCATCGAATATTCCAGTGCACTGAAGAAAAAATGAAAAAGGAAAAGAAATTGCGAGGAAATGAGATCAAAATGTATCGGATCTTTTTTCCAGTTCCCCCCACTATTGGTTGTATCGTATTTGCATATCTCGCATACGCTATTTACGGTTGAATATGTTATATCATTATTACGCTGCTGATTGAAATTCAGCGTAAAAATGGAATAGACGGAATATCGAGATGAATCAAACCGTTGGGAATTAATTAATCAAATCTAAATATCGAGATCAAATCAAGTAAAAAGTCAGATAATGTTCGAGCATATATTTCTTTTTCAAACATCCTTTTCAAATTTTTGCAAGGGAACGACGGTAAGCAGCCACTCGTAACATCCGAGCGGAGAGCGATAGCTCCCGAGCGATTCTCCTTCCGACCTTTCAAGTCCGACGGAATTTGCAGGATAAATGCAGAACCGAAATTTCATTCCCGGGCGAAACGGGCGCTACGTTAAATTGCGGGATATGAATCGCGTCACGAAAAATCTCGTCTGGATTTTCAATCAGAATGAACGTGCCACTCGATTTAACTTAATTCCCAAGATATTTTCTTTACGTTCGTTGAAGGGAGGTAACGGCGCGCGTAACATTCTGACAGATTTCCATTGAACGACGAGACTGATTGGCCGAAAGCTTGCGCGTTAAAATATTCTCGGACGACGACGGCAGCGACGACTGCTTGCGATATGGCCGATTGGCAATTTACGAAGACACAGTTTTCCCGCGGTGTGCTCACGCCGTAAATGCGTGCACACGCGTTCGCCTCGACAGAACATCGCCGGCTGTTAGTTAGCAACATGTTTCCTCGCTGCACGTGGATCATGTGAGCCGGCGGGAAAAATGAAGCAACCGCGCTTACGTACGCGTATACGCGCATAGTTATGGAGATCCGTGTATACAAGCTGCCGCTTAATCCGACCGCGCGAATATAGTATTGTTTTCCGTCAGACGAAGGAAGCGCAGCGCCGCGCCGCGCGGTGTTAACTTCGCCGGCGAAGTAAGGCGCACAAATGGGTCGGCTGTGTTTATGCTCGCCAAGATTTCGGGATTCATGGATTTTGCCGGCTGTCGCCGGCATTTATTTACCGATGCCGCGGGTGTTTATGTTATCGTATCTTGCGGCGCCCGTGCTCTTCAATGGGACACGCGCGCCGCCGCGCATTTGCACATTTTGCAAATAATGCGGATGTGGAACATTGTTTTTGCGATGAAATAATAAGATGCAGATGCATTATGCATGATATGATGATCCTCGCTTCTCGACACGCTTGTGCTAGCCGAGTCGAGCCTTAGAGAAGTGCCACTACGAAATATAGCTGATCCTCGTAGATCTACCCGGGGGATAGATAACGTCCGTGCAATCTTCGCGTCGACGGCTGTATGTGTATGTGTGTGCGTGTGCGCGCTCTTATTTCGGCCCCGTTAACGCGATCGAGTCTCGCGTCCATTTAATTAATATTCACCTCACCGGGCCACCCACCTTCGGAAGCCGATTTCAATTCGCTCTGCTTTCGCCTTTCCGCGGGAAATTCATTTGGCACGCGCGGGATAGTCGGGAGCTGGGCAGAGACAGAGAGATAGAGAGAGAGAGAGAGAGAGAGAGAGAGAGAGAGAGAGAGAGAGAGAGAGAGAAGAGGGATATTAAAAATTACACAGACACTGATACGCGCGCGAAAAATGCGTGTCCAGTCGAAGTCGATGATAAAATACGGGAGCAAGTCTTCCGGATAACACGGGGCTTCTACACGTACGAGTCTCTCTCGTATGACCCGGACAAAAATGCCCGTCCGACGCGAGCGAGCGAGCGCGCGGGGTCGCGCGCCGCGCTCGGAGAGAACACGAACGCGGTTCCCCGTGATATATCGCTGGGCTGGAAAAATGGTTTCGCCGGCGGGGGGGAATCGGGAGACCCCGAAATGCAGTTTACGCTTTGGTTGACGACGAATCGCCTTCCCGAGCACGCTCGGCTATATAGCTCTCACACATCCGCTCGTGCAAGCGGAACGCATCTAGCCGCGCGTTTGTCACCAGATGCACTTGGCTCGCACGTCTCGTCATTCCCGCTCATCCGTCCGTTCGCTTCGTTCGCCGGCGAACTCTTGGACGAGCACCGCGAGCGCCGCGCAGAACGCCACGAGAGTAGCCGGCTTTCGGTATCCGCCACGTTGTCGTAATTATCGCGACTCGTAATAGCGGCCGCGCGCTAAAGGCAGCCGTCGTAAACAAAGTCGCCAAGTTCCAGTAACCATTTGCTCTCCGCGTCCGCGTTACAGCAACGCCGCGTGTCCGGGCTGAATTTAGCATTATTTCAGAATCCCTCGGGTGAAGAAGAGTTACTCCTCCCCGCCTTTACAATTCAGTTTATGATCGTAGCGCCGAGGAAGGAACAGAGAGGCAAAGACACGGGCAGGCCGCGCGTAGCGGAGCCCCGCCGGCGTTCCGCGTACGCCATTTGCATACCTTATAATAAAAACAAATCCCTACAGCCGAGGCATCCCCGTGCATTCTCGTTTCGCGGGGAGATCTGTCGAAGCGCCTCGGTTAGATTCTACCTTGCCGCGTTTACGGCCACCTTTATCCCGATATGCCGCTCGTTCTTCCGGCTCGCTGTCTCTTTTTTTTTTCTCTCTCTCTCTCTCTCTCTCTCTCTCTCTTTCCCTCGGTCTTCCCGTAAACGTTCCTGCCTCCGTAACCGTTCTCCATACCGGAAGGTTTTCCGGCTGACTTTCCTCGTTCCGGCTGGTTCACTTTTTCGTCCGTACGAACAAGGACCAATGTGGCTCGGCAGATAACAAGTCCAACAATAAGTTCGCCGCGGTCACCATGGCGGGGAAACCTCGCGAAGGATTTCTTCCGGTCTCGGGAGGGAGGATTAACATCGGTCTCGCTGCGCTTAGCGCTTAGCGTAGCGCTGATCTCGCGACCTCCACAGGGTCTTCGCACGCGCGCGCGCGAACAGACGGCCTTCAAATTCGCTTACGACGCGGCTTTTCGAGACACGGCCGTTCCTGACGGCCGATAAACGACGGCTCGAGCTTGAGCTTCCGCGTCAACGTCGGTCACGAGGTAGATTATCGCGGAGTGATAAGCAGCAGCGCGGCGCTTAATATCTTAAGACCCGAGACGGTGTAAGGTTTTCCGGCTTGTTATATCGTTCTCAGAGCGAGCTCTGGCCGCCGGCCAAATAAGCTAAGCCAAAAGCTGTGCGAGGGGGCGGGGACGAAGACACGCGCATCGATCCCGCGCGGATTTACTCGAGCGCTGTGGAGAGCGCGACTGTGTTTTCGGAAAATCACCGCGGCGGTGACTTTCGACACGTCCCGTCCGTGCGATTTGGCCGAATTTGAAAATCCGAGTGTGCCGAAATAGCAACGCCCACGTAGAGAAAGGGCGGAATAGGTTAGACACGTCTCTCAGGGGCAACAGACAATCGGACGATCAGCGCGTCGAACGTACGGCGCTCGCTCGTCGCGCTTCTTTCTTGCTAGGGGCGCGGAGGGGGAGGGGATGATCGGGGCGAGAATATTCGGGCTGCAATATGCGACCTATGGTCATCGTCTGCCCTTGCAGAGAGAGAGAGAGAGAGAGAGCTTCCTCATACCGCCTGCAGTTTCCGTAATCTGGCAGATTTTATTTTCTCGACGACGACGACGAGGTTGAGAGAGAGAGAGAGAGAGAGAGAGAGAGAGAGAGAGAGAGAGGCGGGTAAGGGCAGGGGAAGAAGGAGGAGAGGAGGAGGAAGAGGACGACGGTGGACGACGCCGGCCTCGACGACAGTTCGCGAACTCATATCTCACAGAGCGTCCGTTCCTGCGGAAACTTCGATATCCCCGAATATGGCGCGGGCGAGAGGACGAGACGAAATTCTCCGCATCCTTCCGCAGACTGGCTGCTCCGCTTCGATTCCCGGTGACACGAGTCATTTTCTCAGCGATAGTGATCTCCGTCCGACTTGCCCCGTCACTCGTCGTTCGAGTCGAATGCGACCCGAAATGCGAATATATTTTATCCGCCGCGATCGAGAGCTGTAACAAGCTGTTACGGTTAAAGCCGGCTCTCTCTCTCTCTCTCTCTCTCTCTCTCTTTCCCTCTTTCCCTCTTTGTCTCTCCCTCTTTCTCCCTCTCTGACATCGCCTGCTTGGACACCGTCGCGACGTCGAACGTACGGTAACGTGCAGTAAATTGAGTCCGAGTATCGGATTACCCGGTCGATTAGCGCCAACGCTAATATCTAATCAGCGCCCGGCGACTTGCCGCATCAGCAGCTCCGGTTTGCCAGCGAGTTTGTTTTCTATTTCGCCTCGGCAATTTCAGCAGATTTCCTTCGCCGACAGGGCGACGCGCGTTAGCCCTTTCGATCGTACGAGAAAAGTGCATTCTCGTATTTCGATCGGACGCCGAAGTGAGGGCTCCGTGAGAAAGATACTTTGTGGAACTGCGTCCCGGAGTCACGAAGCCGGCGTTCCGGCAAAAGTAGCGATGCTTATCGCTCTTAGAGTTTCGTGAAATCGGAGCACGAGGGTACGTGGCGCATGGGAAGGGTCACCACCGCGCCGTGGCTATTTTGGATTGGACTGTCGAGACCGTCTTCTTACGTGACGATGAGAGCATCCGAGAGCTGCGATTCCGCCGTCGACGAGCGAGATGAGCCTGCCAAAAATTCACCGAGCATTTCTCGCTAATCGATCACGTGTCGTCGGTGATCGTCGACACGATACTCCGCGAGCGCGAACGTGCCGAGTAAAAGTGCTACTCTGGTGTCGACGAGGAGAGCAGGGAGAGCAGGGGAGAGGGAAAATGTAGTCTTTTAAATGCCGTGCAAACATTTTCTTAATTACGGCAACTTTCTGGAATCGCAATCTGTTCCTCCATCCCTCGCCTCTCACTCTCATTTTCTGTCTCGCGCGCGCGCGCGCGCGCGCGCGCGTTTAAATACCGCGCGAAAATTCTGCTCGCCCCAGCGATTTTAACCCAGTTTTAATTACAAGTCGCACGCGAGGTAACGAGTGGAAATGAAGTTTCGATCACGGGTGTCATGAAATTATTCATGAAAGCGCGAAGAAATTTAAGCGAGTGAGAGACGCTCGAGCAAATTCTCTTATTACCGATATCTTATTTCATTTACATATTTATTGTATCGTAACGGGGAAATAGAAGACACGGAAAAGAAAAGAGACCTTTGCGAAGGCCGCCCGCCGCCCGCCGCTCCGCCGAGTAAAAGTGAGCTTATTTGCTGTTCTCTTTTTCCGAAGTTTCATAAAAGCGGAGGAAGTAGCTTCAGGATATATCCGACGGATGCGACTGAAATATTGAAGCTCACTCGATCTCGTGTCGTTGATCCGCTCCCAAAGAAGCAATTCCGAAGAAATATAGAAGTATTGAAACTCATTTATGCGTGAGTCGCATCGCCAATACCGTCGTTGCTGTCGCGTTCGCGGCTCGACTGAGTGTCGCCGATTTAATGATCGCCCGGCGCACCGCCGAGAGACTTGTGACGTCGCGAAGTGCGATGCGTTCGCGTCACATGCGCGACATATAGCGATTAATATCTCGCGCAGATAGACAGAGAGAGAGAGAGAGAGAGAGAGAGAGAGAGAGAGAGAGAGAGAGAGAGAGAGAGTCTCTCTCTCTCCTCTTGGCGCGGGACACGAGAGCGGCCGGATTGTCTGTTTTTAAGTTATGGGACAAAGCTCGCACTCGCGCCCGGAACAATAGTCGAGGCGAAGCTGTCGTGTCGCGTCCTGCGTCGCTCGTATTCTTTATTTCATGGTAGAATAAAGGAGAGATGCGTCCTCCTCAGCAAGAAGAATGTGAAGTTTATAGTGGAAATGAAAGCCTCCGAGTTTCTTCGCTCCTCCGACCGTGCAAAACATTATTGCAGCGCGCGCGCGCGCATGCGTTCTTCATATCTTACGTTACATTTTGCATACGCGACTCGGAACTTACGCGCGTTTCGCTCCGCTTTACAGACGCTTCGCCGTTTCGGTGGCGCGGCGACTCGTCGCGCCTGGCCGTTACCTTACTCCACTTTGTCTTGGCTTTTAACCCTCCGAGCGTTATGGCGCTCATTACCGTCCGACGACTGTCATCGCTGTTCGCGGATCGGTGAACGTGTCTCTGGGTGTGCGTCTCCGACGACGTTTCTCCGGCTTATATACTCTCTCGCGACTCGCGAAACAGCAACATTCGCGGACAGCTGCGTACTTTTCGCGTATTCCATCGACGGTAATTAACACGCTCGCTGCCGCGGCGTAAATCATCGATCAGCGCCATGTCGCCGCGTCCCGCTAATTTACGTGTAAAACGTAACCAACGACAAATTAAATATATAGCCAGCAGCGAGCCAATTAAACGGGCTGAAGGATACACGAATGGCGAATTGCATTTGCTGACCGCATTGTCGGCGAACGAAGTTCGAGCATTGAGCTATAGCGATAAATCGGCGCGGCGTTGTCGACGTATCGACAGGATCGCACCGTGAGCTTTTGGGTCTTTCGGCGAGTTTCCTTCACCGCTGAAGTTCGGAGATGGTTCAGAGTAGTCGTCCGTGGATCGATCGCTCGCGATCGTAAGAATCGCAGGAATCGTCTGATCGCGGGAGTAGCGCGGTAACTAACCGCTTTAGTCGCGCGAAAACAAGTACTCGTCGGACAATGGCCATTGTCTTCGGGATGGTCCGATAAATACATCGCCGACTGATTATGTTATAGGGTGTCGTCTTGGTGCGCGCCGCGCGCACCAACGCGGACAGACGTATTGCGAGTTAAGTAGAGACAGCGGCTCGTTGTCGGGCGCGCTCGCGCTCGCTCTGAACGCGCGAATAAAAAGCGTCAGGCTGGAGGGACAGTGGAACGAAGAGAGGAGGAGGAGAAGGATGAAGGAGGGGGGGGGCAGGGGATCGGAGCAAAGAGCGACAGTAAGCTCGTTTATTCTTCGTCCAGTCGCCTATTGTTATTCGGACCACTCGATACACAGCCGTTCGTCCCATTCAACAGTGCAGCCTCTATCAATTGCAGGTAGACCTCGGCACCAATTGGCAATTGGTCGATCCCGTAGCGTTTCATCGCGAGGAGTTAGGAACGTTGAGGGAGGGTGAGTGGGCGGAGGGAATGGACGATACGGATCTCCAAAAAGACTCCGACACTCGGGAAGAATTGGAACGAGCCCGCGATGTGCGCTGCACGCGCGGCCCGGGGGCAGGAGAAAGAGAGAGGGAGGGGGAGAGAGAGAGAGAGAGCCGCGAAACGTACTGCATTCGGTACTCCGCGTCGTCGGTTGCGAGCGGGCGCGTTCGCGTTCTTAATTACACATCGGCGCGCCATTCCTGCGCAAACGTTAGTGGCGGCACGTATATTTGCGTAGATCTACTCTAACGAATAGTTCGCGTTTATCCAATCTCGGCGGCGCGCTCGCCCGCGAGGGGGGAAAAAACGCAAACACCGAGACGAGATTTAAATTTTACACGCAGCTTTTTACTCGCCACTTCTCTTTATCCGCCACCGTTGGCTACTGGCTGCGGACAGGAAGAAAGGAAGGAAGGAAGGAAGGAAGGAAGGAAGGAAGGAAGGAAGGAAAGGAAGGAAAGGACCGGTCCGGCGGAGAGAATACACTCGCCTCAAAAGACAGCGTGCATTACGGCATGGAAAATTTTACGAGCGAGCCTCACTTTTACGATTGAACTTTACTTTTACCGTGAAAAATTCACCGTGCCGTAAGTGCTCCGCTCGCGAGTCGGACTCGCGAGCGAGCTCCTTCGAGCCGGGTTAATTTCAAAACGTGATTCTTCTTCGAGAAGCTCGCCGCTTGAACCGGCGCGGCGGCTCGCGGTGAATGTGAGAATTGCACGCGATCTGTCTTCTCTTTTTTTCCTCCCCGCGCCGAGCCGTCTCCGTCCGTCGTAATAAAGTAGCCCCATGCGATATGCGGTTCGACTGTCCGACATAACTGCACCCGAACGAGCCAGCCGGGGAAGATCGTGCGCTGGATTCGGAAATGGAGCTAATTTTCCAGCGAGCACTTCTCCCTTTCTTCCCCCGACGTGTATCATAAATTCTCTGCCGCTCGGAGAGCACCCGCGATCATCCGCCGCGCCTTATCGCGATACACTTTGGCGCGCTGCATAGAGACATGAGGGATCACCGCGGTGTGCGTTAAATTCGTATCCCGAAAGGTGCGCGCGCGCTTCTGATGGATCGAACAACAGCATCGATCGACGCGTTCGACACTTTATTCCGCGGCAATTCCAGCAGCTTTGAAACTCGTCATCGTCGTCGTCGTCGCCGCCGCCGCCGCCGCTGTCGGTTAACGTTAAATTAATCCGCATTGGTGATTATATTGCATTACAAACATCGCGGACAATGCGCCCAACCTGCATGATTCATGTGTAGGCACACCGCGGCGCGTTTTCCAAGATAATACCGGTATACGAGGAAAATACACGGCTAATTACCGATCGCAATTAGCAGCGCAAACAGTTGGCACGATCGACTAGCACTAAAACACGCGGCTATCGATGCGTCGACATCAAAACCGCCGCCGATTGCGAGCAAATCCTCTTAGGGAGTCCGCGGAGGGAGTCGGATGTCGAACGTATTGTTATCATGACGATAGCTCGCGCAGGCTGGGCGACATATGTAAATCGTTGGAAATTAATTTAGTAGAAGTTTGTTCTCCCCCTCTCCCTCTCTCTCTCTCTCTCTCTCTGTCTGTCTCTCTGTCTCTCTCGCCGCCGGCGCCGCCGCTTCGCTGTGTGAAGCAGTGGAAAGTGGAACCGGGGCGACGGCGAAAACGGGATATGAAGGGAGGCCCGGGGAGCGAATGGGAGGAAATAAAGCGCGGTGGCCCACTTCCTACCTCAAGGTGCGGCGCGAAGGGACGGCTGAATCGCGCAGACGGGAAGGCGAAGGAAGGCAAAGATTCCGCACCAAGTTAGAGACCCGTCTCCGTTCTCCTTGTTCCCGGGCCGCGCAGCAACCGGCTCCTCTCTCTTCCCCGCCGGTATCCTCCCCGCGTCCCGCTCGTCTCGCTCGTTCCCCGTTCTGCAGAAATGCGCGCCGTGATCACCCTCGCTGCGCCTCGCTCTCGGAACTGCGGCGGACTCGCGCGCGACTCTGCGATTTCCATCGCGGGTTCAATGATCGAGTCCCGTGCTGATTCTTCGCGATTTTTCGGACCGTTTCGATTTGTCAACCGGTGGATATCGAGATATCTGGTATATGGCCGACGTGGATCCGCGTGGGATTTTGGATCAAAGTCGTGTCGACGCACGATCGATGTTTAGAAGATACGGTAAATATATAGAAAAGGGTACACCTCACCGATTTCTTTCATTTTGAAATATGTTAGAATGGACGAGATTCTGAGTGACTTTTGCTGATACAATTATATGGGGGTCGCTTATAGTTCCTGAGATATTTGACTTTAAAGTTTTATAATTGTACGTTGAAGTATATTTGAAGTAGAGGCAAATATATAGAAAGGGGTACACCTCACCGATTTCTTTCATTTTGAGATATGTTAGAATGGATGAAATTCTGAGTGACTTTTGCTGATACAATTATATGGGGGGTCGCTTATAGTTTCCGAGATATTTGATTTTAAAGTTTTGAAATTTTGATTATCCTGGAATTAAAAATTCCAGATATCATAAGCTGACGTTATTTACAGTATAATCCAAACAGTTAATCCAAACATAGTACATACATAGAAATATAGGAAACAGTACATATAAGCGGGAGAGGGGCTCTCCGCCTCTCTCCCGCTTCCCCAAAAAATCCTAACCTAACCTAACTTATGGCATCTTTATATATTGTTGGGCGATGTTGAAAAGATCTCCTTAAAAGTCACAACACCTAATTACACTCAGATATTATAAGTTAAG
Organism: Harpegnathos saltator; assembly: GCF_003227715.2. Lineage (NCBI taxonomy): Eukaryota > Metazoa > Arthropoda > Insecta > Hymenoptera > Formicidae > Harpegnathos > Harpegnathos saltator. The sequence goes on along the minus strand of NW_020230724.1, from coordinate 683,629 downwards.
TTGAGTCAGGTGATGGATGATCCTAAGAGAACTTTTTTTAACAATGTCCGAAAATGTATAAAGATGCAATAATTCAGGTTAGGTTAGGATTTGTTTGGGGAGGGGGTACGGGGGAGGGGCGGAGCCCCTCTCCCGCTTATATGTACTGTTTCCTATATTTAAAATGAATGAAAACTGCTTGTCTACTTCAAATATACTTCAGTGTACAATCACAAAACCTTAAAGTCAAATATCTCAGAAACTATAAGCGACCCCCATATAATTGTATTAGGAAAAGTCACTCGGAATTTCATCCTTCATAACATATTTCAAAATAAAAAAAGTCGGTGAGGTATACCTTTTTCTATACACTTACCGAAGATATCACATAAGAGAAGCATCGAGAATTCTCCGTTGATCCACGACTCCAGCAACTTGACTGCAGCATGCCTTCATCAACCTGAATCCTGAATAATTAATCCCTCGTAAGCAACTCTCGCGGCAGCGCGATCAGGAGGAAGAGGAGAAGGAGGAAGAGGAGGAGGAGGAGGAGGAGGAGGAGAAGACGGACGTTAGCGATCGCGCGGGCGAGCTCTCTCCGCTGCGGACTGGCTAGCTTCTTTTTTCCGCGTTAAGAAGCTTCAGCGCGGCGCGGTGCGGCGCGGCGCGTCGCGCGCGACGGGATAAAGGGGATAAAATATATGCTCCCGCGCTTGCCTGGGATTACAGTCGAAGTCGGAAACCGGCTGTCGTGGCGTAAGACCGGTGCTAGGGAGGAAGCACAATACGCGCGAGTTACGGCGTGTAATCGCATTCTTATGCGGAGCCGCGCGTATTTCTAACGACGACGCGCGCCCGCGCGGTGGACGTCGTCCACTCCTCGCTCGAAGAATCCGTCCTGTGGCCGCGACGCAGCTGCGCTTCTTCGACGGGTATCAATGACCGTCCCTGGAGAACTGTACCGGCCGCGAAGGGGTTGGCACATCGGCGCGGGGACTAGCGCAGCAGCTGCTGTCTGCCCGTTGCAAAGTGGATAAATGTAAATCTAGATTCGACCGCGGCTCACACGCGCTCGTGGGCGCGCGCGCGCGCCGAGTCAGGGTGTGTCCCGGACGCCTTTGTACCGCCCTAAAGCGTCGGCCGTCAGGAAATTAAGCGGCGATCGTGTCTAAGCGCACGCCTGATTTCCACGTACTCCGAGTACAATGCAGGAAAGCATTTGTCATCGCGTCGCCGAGCACCGTCGTTTTCCTGTTTCGCTCCGGACGCGTCGCGTCCACTTCGCCCGCCTCTCCTTCTCCTCGTCGTCGTCGTTGGTTAGGTCTCGCTCGCAGACAGCTCCGGTTAATCACCCACTTTCCGCTCCTGCTCCGTTGAACAAAAAAGCCGGTCCATCGGTTATCTCATGATCCCGCTGATAAGCGGCGAGCGATAACGCGATGTGACGATTTGTTTACACTGCGGTAATTATCGGTAAGTGCCGGTCGCTGTAATCAACATAATCGTCGCTCATTCAGGGGACCTGGAGCGAACCTGCGGAGCGTCGAACGCAAGAAGAGCGATGTACGAGTATCCTGTGCGAAAATCGTTATCGGTTATCGAACCGCGAAATTCTTCGTCTTCTTCTTTTCTCTCTCTCTCTCTCTCTCTCTCTCTCTCTCTCTCTCTCTCTCTCTCTCTCTCCCTTGCGTCAAGTATCGTCAAGTATCCGGCAGACGCGCGCGACGGCGTAAACTTGGCGAGCGAGTTGCGAGCGCGACGTATAATATAATATTAATGAAAAGGGACGACCACGTTTGTGTGTGTGTGTGTGTGTGTGTGCTCAAAGGATAACTTACCGGCCGACTGCTTACATTTCCATAAGCTGACTTCAGCTCGCAACTTAGTACTTTCTCGGGGGTCCCTCTGATTCGCGCACTGCTCGCAGCGTAAATGTCTGTCTGGATAATTTGCCCATGACACGGAGCTCGGCCAGTGTTACCACAGCCAGCGAGTTAACGCACCATATGCCACGTCCTGACCACGGTCAGGTGAAACAGGTTGTCTGGTATAGGCCACGATTCTCGCCGCAGGCGGAGAACGAGCGAAACGGAGAGAGAAGGAGAGGACTGTTGGCGCGCGGAGGCCAAGGCAGGCTCTTGCCGCCTTCTTGCGCCCAGCCATTTACCTCTTCTATATGGTATCTTTCCATCTTCAGATGCGCGTGTGGGTACCGAGGCATGAGAGAGTGAGAAAGAAGGGAGAAGAGAGAAAGAGAGAGAGAGAGAGAGAGAGAGGAAAGTGCGACCGGCTTTCTAAGCAACCCGATCGCGCGACGCGGTGGAATTCGCACTCGTCCAAACTCGGCCCGACGCGTTCTCGTCTTTTCTTATTCCCTCGTCTCCTTCGCTCGCCTCCCGTGCCCGCTACACTTCATCCCTCCACGATGTTCCTCGTACTCCTTTTTTCCTTTGTCTCTCCGGGCCTCGGCGAACCCAGCCGCGCGCGGCGTCCGCTCTCTGTCAATTTCGTCTTTGGAGAACGCGCTCTCGTTTCGTTCGTCGCCGACGACGCCTAACGGACGACGCCTAGAGTTTCCAACCTTTTGCAGCCTCTGTTCTCTTCATTATTTGAACTTTTCTATTTCCGGGCGCGAAAGTATGCGATGAGAGAGGGAGGGGAGAGAGAGAGAGAGAGAGAGAGAGAAAGACAGGAAGAAGAGGGTTGTTCTCCGCGAAAAACTTTAAAGCCCGCTCGTGATCTGTCCCTTTTGTAAAAGAAAGCCCGTTATAAACTTTATCTCATAGAGTCCGATGCAGCGCGGTGTCGTCGCGCGGATATCGATCTTCATGGCACGAAAACTACGCGTTTCCCCATCGACGGGAACTTCATCGTATTATTTTTGGCAATGTATGCGTGAAGGTGGCGTACGTACTTTCACGCGTTGTCCCGGCGTTGACGTATTACATTAACAACTATTGCAAATACCAGTCCTTTTCTTCGCTAGTGGTGGTCCCAGCAGTTTAACAATCGGACGTCCCGCGAGATCACGCCGTGGTTCTCTGGAAAAATCATTCGCTACGGCGGCATTCCTATTCGCACTTGTCTCTCGCCGCGTGGCCGCCCGCCGCGAGATTTGCGAGAGGCAAACCGATTTCTTGAACGCGAGTTCTCGTATAATCCAGCAAGTTATTCCACCCGACGCCGCCCCGTCCCGTCCGGTCATGTAACAGTAGTCCTTGCCAACGCGCGGAATATTCGGAAGGGAGCGTTAACGGTGAAAACTTTGCCACTAAGGTGCGCTTGAATGGGAAGGTTAGGCCGGCGGGTAGACGAGACGGTATGAGACAGTGAGGAGAAGAGAGTAGCGGAGAGAGGAGAATAGAGAGAGAGAGAGAGAGAGAGAGAGGGGGGGGAGGGAGCGAGGGGGAGAGAGAGAGAGAGAGAGAGAGAGAGAGAGAGAGAGAGAGAGAGAGAGAGAGAGAGAGAGAGAGAGAGAGAAAACGAAAGGCAAGAGCCGGCAGGCGAGAAGAGGAGGCCGTGAAAGATACCAGGGGACGAGCGGCAGGCGGGCTCGGTATTTCGGTGAGCACGACGGCCCGCCTGCACACACAAGCGACGTGTTGGAAGGCGAGCGCCTGCAGCAGCCTTCTCGACCGATCGCGGCATCCCATCGCGGGATGCAAGGATAAACAGGTTTCCTGCGTCCTTATAAGAGGCCGGAGGAAGGAGGAACCGGTGGCAGGAGGAAGCGAAGGGCGCGTCGGGGAAGCGGGAGAGGTGCAAGGGCGAGGCGAGACCACTCAACACGTACCGTAGGCGAAAGAAAGGCAGAGAGAGCGAGCGAGAGAGAGAGAGAGAGAGAGAGAGAGAGAGAGAGAGAGCCAGGAACGGGCAGGGAAGATCGGATCTACCGAGATTGGAAGCCGCGTATATTGAAGAAGAGGGAGATAGAGGGTGGCGTTGGTGGGAAAGAGGAGGTGTTCGAGACTCTCGCCGTGCTCTCTCGCGGACGCTCTGCAGCGGCACGCAAAAAGATGCGACTCGCGCTACTTTCGCGAGGGAAGAATCGCCCTGTCGGGCGGCAGTCCGACTGTGTTGCTGACACACCTTGCGAGAGAGCGCCGCGTCGATGGTGTCGGTGCACTCTCTGGTCTCTATCCCGCCGGCGCGCCGTCGCGGTCAGGTTCGTTCACACGCGCGTCTCCGATAGCCTCGTACTCTACAAGGACTGAATCCAGCTGCCGTCGGTTTTCTCCCGCGGTTTTTCCGCCGACCCGCTCGGAGATCTCGCGCGCCCGAGAGTGAGGGGCAACGGTGGGGGGGGGGAGGGGGGAGGCAGAGAGAAGAAGAGAAAGAATAGAGTTGAGCGACGGAAGTGCTCGTCCGGTTCACTCCGATTGGCGCGCTGCTCTTCTAGCGCGCGGCTTTTTCCCCCTCGTGCCGTCAATTGCCGATAGAGAAGAGTGTTCCTCACCGCGGAAATGCGATCGCGGGTATGATACGATGATGGGTAACGGCCGCGATGTCTGCATTACATTTCAGACGCGATCGAGGACTTCTTGTCGGATTCTCGGATTTGCTCCGGATGGGACGGTCCTTTTCGGTCTCGGAGAATCCGCGAGAAAGTCGCGAAATGCCGCGATGGTATATCGCAAGTGTTGTAGCGGAAAACTATTTTTTGCCTCGTACATGTGGGAATTTTTTTTTCTTTCTCTCCTCTTTTTCGGTTTCATTGATACGATTTGGCGAGGGGGTGGGGAGATCAAAATCGCATTTTGATCGATATCAAATGTCAATTTCAGGACCGATAGCGGGGATTAATCTGCTTTGATATTGTAGCGGAATTTATTGCATCGCGTCGCTGCGACTGCGTTACCGCGTTTCCGAATGGCCGAATTTTTTCGAAAAACACCGAGCTCGACGAAAAACGCGAATTTAGAATGTCTATATAGCGACGGGGGGATCGCCGAGATTTGGGCGTAATTTTCCGGATTTCCGATTTTGTTTATCGCGCTGCGCGCGCGAGAATGCGGTAATTGAAAGGACCCGCCCGATGATCGTCGCAAATGATAAATAATCGCTCGATCCGCGATTTTTTGCTGCGCGAGCGCCGGCGGCGCAGCGCACCGGTGCGTCGCTTATCGCGATTTATTTTCGCTATTCACGGCGAGCTTTGGCGCGCGCACACGCGCTACGAGAAATTTTCACTATACCCATTACTATTACACTCGTATTTACAGAATTGCCCTTTCAAACGCGCGCGCGTTCCGCGCGGGGGCTCTTTGATGAGCATGAATTCAGCTCGCGTGTCAATTACCGAAGCGGCTCAAATCCTTTCGCGCTTTACCGGAATTAAACACGCTTCCACCCGCCAAGTTTTTTCGGCATTTTAGCGGAATTAATTGCGTCCCTACGTAGCGCGCCTGACGCAGACGACTTTTTGCGTCGCTCGCGCGCCCTCGTAAATCGATCAATCGACGTGATCGTCGACGTCTATAGTTCGTGACCGACGCGAGCATATTCGAACGACGAAAGACGCTCTACGGACGGAAAGAGAACAAAACAGAGAAAGAAAGAGTGGACGACAGAAAGCATAACGAGATGGCAGCTGACGAGGACGAGGAGGAGGAGGAGGAGAAGAAGGAGAAGAGGCGGCCGACGTGCGGGCGACGGGGGGATCGCGCTTGCCCGTCGTCGGCCATGCCACGGCTCGTCTCGTCGTAAATATCAACGCGTTTCGCACATTAGTCGAATTAATTAAATGCTAATTATGATCGGCCGCTGCCTCGGTCTGCATACTGATACCGGGCGTGATACGCGCGCTCGTCTTTCTTCGTATATCTATATATATATATATATATATATGTATGTATGTACGGGAGCGCGTCGACGTTGCATACCTTGCATCTTATTACGCTCGCTGATAGCCGCTCTTCCTCTTTCCCCTCGCCCCTCTCTTTCACCCTCTCCCTCTCGCTCTCTCCCTTTCTCTCCCTTTCGCTCAGGGCGTGCCGTCCCTTTTTTCGGACTGGCGCGAATAAAAGAGCTCACGGTTTATACAGCCGCACGATCCAGGCACGAGATGCGACGCGAGCGAACGTGAATTTTTACACGCGAGTTGCCGTGCGGACGCTCTCTTATTTCGGCTGGTCCCCTCCCTCCTTTCTCTCTCCCACCGTCTGTTTCTCGGCGGCGAGCCGTTAATCTGGAAATATTCGGTGACAGTAATTAAAGACACGCTTGGTCGGGCGCCGTCGCCGAAGATCGCGCCTTGTATCATCCGAGGCGATCTTCGGGGCTGCTATACGACCACCATCGTCATCATCGGTTGATGAACCGTGAGGGGGGATGGGAACGAGTTTATTCGGGAGCGAATGGCTCGAACCAACGCGCGGCCAATCACATACAGCTGGGGTTAGAATTACATGTGTTATTATACGCCGAGGGAAATTGCAACGAACATTGCGCGCGTTCGCGAGTAAGAAACTAAGACGCGGCGAGAGCGCCGGCAATTTACTTATGTCTGCTCTTCTTATAGATCGTTCTTTTTGTGTGTCATACACACACACACACACTCACACTCTCTCTCTCTCTCTCTCTCTCTCTCTCTTTCCACCTTTCTGCGTTTTCTTATCGCGTCTCGATTCACGCGTCCTTGTATGCACGCTGCGCGTGCAATATTGAAATGCTCGACGCGGCCGCTCTCGTCTCGCCGCCTGGATAATAATCGGGGCCACGGACTGCGGTTATTACCGATAATAGCGCCGGCCATCGATAATACACGCCGTTGTTAAGAAAAAGGATCACCAGGACTACACGATGTACATGCCGTCAAACCGCGTGCTCGCGCGCGCGCGCGCGCGCGCGCGCGTATCTGTCGATTGGCGGACAATCGTTGAAAAATACTCGACGCAATTGGATACGTCACCGACGTGTAATAGACGGAGTGCCGATGTCGATAGTGTATACGGTTACGTTATCTAGATTCTTGTTATCCGAGCGCGATATCGAGCAAACGAGTGAACGAATGAGTGAACGTGCGAACGCGTAGCCGCAACGTTCGCGCGCTAAAACGAACGAACGCACGCGCTCCGGTACCAGCAATTACTCGACACTCGTCGTCACGTAATCACCTTCAGTCCGCATCGGGGAGACGTCACTTACACTCCCTACTGATTCTAATTAAAGTCGACAGACACTTCGTATCGATTCGTATAATCGACTACGGTTAACAACGTTGTGACGTGCTACAATAACAGTCATGCGTTTTCCCGTCCTTATCGGCAACTTCGAGCGGCCTCCTCGGCCCTTCGCCCTTACCGCAAGCCTCGATAGTTCTCCTTCGCGATCGTTGCCCCAAGACGAAATTGGAATTGGAATCGATTAACTTTTCGCCGCGTATCGATCGATCTATTCGGCTCCGGTGTAGCGTTCGTTTAATCCGTGTTTTCCTCCCTTCTCCGAGTGGGACGCATCGCGGTGTATTGAAATCGGCACTGCTATTGTTAACGGCGCGTTGTGTGTTTTCGCCTAGTTATGAATTCAGCGCACCGAGCCTTTTAAATTCGCAGACGGAACGTCGTCCTTTTGTCGTCGTTGCTCGAGAACGCATCTGCGGAAGGTCTCGAGATCAGGTCAACTCGACTTAAGAAGATCGCGTCTGCGACCTGAAAAAAGAGAGAATAAAGAGAGAGAGAGAGAGAGGGGGCGGGGGGGGGGAAAGCTACTCGCAATCGTGTATTTATGACGGACGTAGTCGTTCCGAAATATGGAGCAAGCGCTCGTTCATTTTTCATAAACATATATCCCTAGGCACGTGAAGGCATTAATAAAACAGAGACTCTCGGGACATGGATCGAGCGATATAAGAAAACTTAGCGATGAACACGAAAGCTTCTGTTCGGTCGTGCATGCAAACGACGATATTTAAAATTATCGTGGTCATTCTCGCGCGCCACCGGGGTGACGATTAATAAAAATTTAATGTCGGGCATATACTCGCTTGTGCTTTTGCGTCAAGATTACAATATTATCGCCGATATTGCGCGCCTGAGGAATTGCGGAGAACTCGTTCCACTTTTATCGCGGCATCTCACGTTGCCCCGTCCCTCGGAGAAAGAGAGAGAGAGAGAGAGCGAGAGAGAGAGAGAGAGAGAGAGAGAGAGAGAGAGGAAAGAGAACGACGAATGCATGAATTTATTTGACGTTCATTCCCGCTGAAGTAATCCCCGCGTCGGAACGATATTTATATCGCTCGCATCACACATGCGCGTGCACAAACTGGACGGGTATTTTGAAGAAGACCGTACGATCGATCCCGTCGGATTCGTCGCGCTTGTCAGCGTCCTCGTGTCCGTCGCGGTCGCGCCAATCTTTTGCATGAAAGCAACGACACTCGCAATTTTCACCGAAACATCCGGAAACGTATTAACTGAAAATTACGGGCCTGCCATTCGGGAGCGCCGTTGCCTTTCGACATCCTTTCACGCTTGTTATTTCGACGGGCAAACGAGAGGGCTACCGGAGCGAAGGATGACTTTCAAGTCCTCTTAATATTCTCCCTACCTCTTCTTTCTCCTCCTTTTCCTCCTCCTCCTCCTCCTCCTTCTCCTCCTCCTTCTCCTCTCGTTTTGCCTCGCGCGGCGGTACCCGGACGCTCGTTCGTGCAAAAAGAAATTATGACTCCATTCCGATGCAGTTTGTTTCCGCGGTGTCGACTCTCGTCGAGAGAAAAGAAATCCCCCGTGTTCTCGTGGACTCACATATTCCGATGAAAGTACACGTGAGTTATCGCGTGTCCAAACGAAAAGGATCGCGTGAGTGATCGACAAGGTACATCGACAACGAGTCGATGCACAGCGAGAGAGAGAGAGAGAGAGAGAGAGAGAGAGAGAGAGAGGGGGAGAGAGAAAGCATCGTCGTCGCGTGCGCTCCCGTCGATTTATAGCCCGAAAATTCATTTACCACGCCGACACGCTGCGAAATAACGGTTAGAAATTAATCATTCGTAATCCGTTATATTGTCGACTAATTATAAGATTACCCGGAATTGCACGCTGCCGGGTGAACGTACGCGGTAAATGGGACTTCGATTTCGTTACACATTAATCTCGGCCTTTTATCGGTGCGCGCACGTAAGTCCCCCTTCCGTCCTGCAATGTCCGTCACAGAGGCTTAAATTCTTTGCGTTATTCCGCGAGAAGGAGAGCGGCGAGGTAGAGCGGGAGGGAGGGAGGTAGGTATGCGTTTCACTTATGCGCAGCAGCGGTGGCGGCGGCGGCGGCGGCGGCGGCGGCGAACGCTTACGTCGAGCGATTTACGTGTCGCGCGTAGCACTTAATTTATTGACGCGCCACCGCAAATTAAACGCCTCGCGTTCGTTACGGTTTTACGAAACTCTCTCTCTATAGGGCGATGGTAATTGGAAAATGGATAGGTCGAGGATGCACCTGACCCGCTGGCAACCGCGTTGCCAATCTTTTTTTGCATTTCCCTATAAATTGCACGTCATCCTGGTGATACTGTTTCCCGGACAAATACACCCGCGCACGCGCGAAAAATAGTACCGCGCCGTGCGTTGTTCCGCCCGGGGATCTCTGTTGTTCCTCTGGGGGGCTTACAACGGGGCGGCTGCAGTTATTATTACGCATCGGGTGCGATTACTTGCTACGTCGATGACGTTAATGCGCCGTAATGCGCTACGACGATAACCGGGACGATACGTCTGACATTTTTAAACCGTTAACTCCCCGGCTCTCTCTCTCTCTCTCTCTCTCTCTTCTCGTTCCTCCCCCCTCCCCAGTCCTCTTTCTCTCTTTCTTCCTCCCTTTTTCTTCCTTTCTTTCGTTCGTTTTTTCTGCCCCTTTCTCTCTGTGCGGACCCGCAGCGGTTGAAATTCCGCTGTTACCGCGTTCATGCGAGCGCACCTCGACCGTGTAATGAAACCTATCGTAAAAATCGTAAAACCGATATGAGAGACTCGGATATTTGCATTCTCCGCTTCAGATTGGCCGTAATATGGAATATAGAGAATATAACGGATATGCGGAATGTCGGAGGGAAATGGTCAGTGGAGTCGCTTTAGGCGGGGTCAGCCGGAAAATTTCACACGTATAAATCGGGCAAGAATTTCAGGCTGGTCGATAGTCGATACGCGCGCGCGCGCGCGCGCGCGCTCGCGCTCGCGACTCCGCGCGTGACGCGCAGCAAGAATTCGCTGATGACACGGCATTGAATATTTCCGTCCATTCATTTTCATTTTTCGAAGGTCACTCACGATTGCATTCGTGCGGAAATTCGCAATTATGCGCGCGGCAACGTGCACGCGGGGTCTTTTTCCGCTCTGTCCGCTCCGCGGACAAACACGATAGATTTTATTTCAATGGACTCGCAAGTAAATACGCTCGACGCTTCCGCGCGTGTGCGCGAGGAGATGCTCGCAACTCGTCGTCTCTGACACGTAAATTCATTAATACCCCGGTTAATAGGGGGAGGGTGGTGGGGGGAAAGGAGACGCGGTACACGCTCTCGGCGCTACGTGGTAACGCGAGACTATTTAATCCCGATATTAATTCGTGCCTTTGTTAACGCGCCATTCTCGCGACTTCCATATGTTCGACAATGCGCAAAACTTTCCCAATTTGACACGTCAATGCCCTCCCTCTTTAGGTATGCGACGCGTGCACACGCTGCTGCCTTCCGTCGACAGCGGGTCCGGGTACGCTCTCGTGTGGTAGCTTCCTCTCCCCCTTCCCCTCTCTCTCTCTCTCTCTCCCTTTCTCGTTCTTCCTCGTTCTGCAGTTGCCTGACACTCAAGGGGTGGCATTAAATGACAACTATCGTCGTCTCCACCGTCTCCGACTATTTGCCTCCCTACCTATCTACCTACCTACCTACTCATCTCGCTACTTACCTATCTACCCCGCCTCTCCCCGATTACCGCAAAGCAGGGAGATCAAACGCGACTACGACGTTAGCCGAAGTTTCGTGCATGAAAACTCACACGAAATTGCCAGGCTCCATCTAGCAGGCGCGTGGTATCGCGCCTAGCGCCGCCATCTCGGCAATATCTCGCACCGGTGTGCGCTCGCAGTGCAGCTCAGCGCGCAGCGCAGCGCAGCGCGCAGGGCAGCGCGCGATGCATCCCATTGCGGCGAGGCCGGTTCTCCCGTGCATGCACACACGCGGTCGCGAACGGCTGCTCGGAGTCGCGCGCGCGCGTCCGGGCGCGCTGTCGAGCACATCCTACGAAATTTATGCGTACCAGCGTGCAATTATCCGCTCCGAAGTGCACTTAACGACTTGGACGTACGAATAAACTCGCGGCCCGACTACGAATGGCCGGCCGCGCTTCGCCTATCGCCTCGCCGTACTTGGGACGCGCGCGATATAGGTATTTATCCCCGCTCCCCCGGCGATACAGGCCCTTTAATCAGTCCCGCAATCTTTCTCAAGAGAGGAAGAGAGAGAGAGAGGGGGAGGGAGAGTGAGAGGTAGAGAGGAGGGAGGGTGAGGGAGGAAAAGCCCGGCGAGATTCGTTCTCTGCGGCACGAGCGTGCTCGGTCTAATGCGTTTCTTGTGCGTTTTAGCTAATCTTCTAATTGCACGCGTACGAAACGCGATGGATGAATATTCTCCGCGGCAAGCTCGTCGATACATTCTTGCGCACGGCTCGAGTAGAAGAGGCGCGTGTGTTCGTGCGAACCCGGCGTAATCGATACAGAAAGAGAGAAACAAAAAGAGGTGTGATGGAGGAAGAATACGTGTGTGGATAAATTATATGCAGAATTATGAAGACGAACGACCCGTTGCACCTCCCCTGTTCGCGGGGAGGGCAAGGAAAAAAGAAGACAAAGGATGTTTCGCTTCGCGTATCATCTAATGCACATCATACTTTTCTCCGCGTCGCGCTTTTTGCCACGTCGCAGACGTTGAATTTCCTCCACGAATAGAGTAGCGATCCGGGATCGGAATGACGTTTCTGCTGGGAAACTTTTCTTGCGCTTGAAGGGCGCAGAGAAACGTGCGCGCGCGGGAAAGGGGAAGGGGAGGAGCGCGGTGAACAGGTAACTGAAAAAGTCAGTCGCGTTAGTCGAAAAGCTGTATCTTTGTGAAACTCTCACACGGAAGAACAATGGGCCGGATCCCTGGTTTGTCAGTCGGCGAGGTTGCTCGTCGTCGACCTTACAATAGGAAACTTCGATCGGCACAGACAGACGCGATGGGTGGAAAAGTAGCAGAGGTTAGGGACGGGATATTTTTACGGGTAACGAAGGGACGACGGAAGGACGAGTGATTAAGGCTGGATTTTCGTTCCATCCGTCTGCGGACGGCGGCGGACAGGAGTCCGTCAAACCTCCGTCAAAAAATTCTCCAAGTGCTTTCGCACTGGAGCATCCACGATCCGCAGTCCGTCAACGTCGCGTCTTAATCATTTCTATCTAAAAGAAGAAGTTGGCGGGAATCGGCGGACTCTCGTCTGCCGCGTCGCCCGGACGAACAATGCGAATGCCCGGCCGAACGCGTCGCGGAATCCCGCGTGAGTGAAGTGTTGATTCTCAAGCTCGCCCGACGGACGGACGACACTTTCGCGTTGAACTGAGCGGCGGGTCGCGATCACTGGACTGGAATGATAATTAGAGCGGGAGCGGTAATTAGAAGTGCAACGCGCGAGCGCGATCTCCCAACGCTACGCAACCGCTACGCTACGCACTCAGCAGCTTTAATTTACCACCCGGCGGGGTTGCACGCGTTTGCGATAATCAGGAATTTATCTGAACGGCCGTCCCTCAAAGGGCCGTCCCTCGAGGATCAAAGGGCGCCGATTGTCAAGTTCATTCGCGGCGAAATGAATGACCGCGCAATCATCGGCCGAGAGCCGCCATTCCGCGCACGATTCTCGCTTATGACCATCGTCGAGGTCTCCGCGGCCTGATCCACCGACGACGCTTCATTATCGCGGACACCGCGACACGGTCAAAGGAGCTTTTATTAAAATGCCAAGAACGCGCGATATAACACGTCGGGCCAACCGCCCTTCTGCCTCGAACCACCGCCGCCGCCGCTTCCTCTCGCGCACTTTCCCATCCGCGAGCGCGCGCGCGGTTGTACCGTTTATCCGCGAGCGCATGCGCGTCGATGCGGTCGCGTCCAAGTGTATCGACACCGGCTGGCAGTTTCCACATGAAACAGACCGCCGCTCCCAATACCGCTTTCTCTGTGATCGCCGCGCACCACCCTGGCGAGCGACGCGACGCGCGGCCTGCCCGGGAACTTTGTGCGAGATACGCCGGTGGATTTTTGTTTGAGGCTGCCCCTCACCCTAAATTAACTCGCAACATCGTGTAGCGACGCACTTGTCGGCCTCCCACTCCTGCTGCACCCGTCGTCGTTTAATTGCACTCGCGCGGCGTGAAAATTTCGGCCGACCGCGCCCCCCCGAACGCGGACGTTAACGCTCCGCGTCTCTGTGAAATCCGTCCTAGAAAAGATCGTTCCCGTTCTCGGACGGCGTAGACTCGTCTCCATCCTCGCGATCGCACGCGATCTGAGACTGAGGGACGCGAAAGAAGAATCTCAGCGACCGACGTCTCTCAGTGAAGAGGATTTCAGCCGCCCTCGAACATCGCCAACCACATAAACTCCGCCTTCGCGCGTACTCGCGCTTTCTGCAATTGTATCGGCGGCCCGTTATCGCTTTCCGATATTTTGCCGGCCGGCCGGCCGGCCGCGGCGGTGAGACGCGTGCACGGCGTGACCACTCGGTATATATCTGTCGGATCCTACGTGTGTTTCTCCGCGCAAACTGGCTGCGCCGGCTGCATATGCATTAGAGAGATTATTTGTAATCAAGTTTCCGGCGCGAACCATGAATTGGAATGCTTTTGATTGACCCACTTCGCCCTATGCATCGAGGGTCAACGTCTGAACAGCCGCGAACCCGTTATTATGCGGAGAGAAGCAGAGAGAGCGAGAGCGAGAGAGAGAGAGAGAGAGAGAGAGAGAGAGAGAGAGAGGAGAGAGAGAGAGAGACCTCGTGTATCTCTCTCCATGTCGGCGCCCGCGCGTCTCTAAGGCCACTGCTACATTATAATCGATCAAATCCGCCCAGATCGCTCACCAGCAGGGCCAGATTAGACCATATTAGACAAGCGTGCCGACGTGCAGCGTACATCCGTATACAGAGAACGGGAGAGCGAGTCCGCGTGCCGGCGCGGCGCGGCGCGGCGCGGCGCGGCGTCGGCGCTTGTAATCGCCGAAGAGCAGAAACGCGGCGAAATACAGCGGGAACTTAATAGAGCGTGTATCCATTTAGCTGCATCGGATTATTTGCGGGCGCGCGCGCGAATCGCGAGATAAACGGTCGCGCGCGCGCGCGCGCGCGGCGAAAGAGCGGCGAAAACAATTAAATAGCCGCGACCGATAATTACAATCGCCGCGCACGCGCGCGCGCGCTCAAACAACGCGGCAATTTGTCTAAGTGTTCGCCAAATCTGGTTATCCGGTAAAATCGCGCACGCTCGAGTGCGAACGCACTCGCCGCCCCCGTCTCCGCGCGGGGCCATCTGACGCGCGCGCCGGGCGGGGGTGGAAACCGAAGAACCAAATGTCTCTAGCAGCTATGTATTATTCATGCGTCCGTGACGCGGGAAACAAATTCGTTCGTTTACGCGGGGCGGAAAAAAAAACTAGCGTGCTTAACGAGCGCGTCGCTCCTCCTCCAATATTTATCGCGACGGGTGCTTAGGGGAGAACTCGCGATTTTACTTATTTCTCTGCCAAATTGCCCGCGCGATGTTCTGCGGCGAGAGACGGAGAGAAGCGAGGGGGGAAAGGAGATCTCGCGTTCGTTGCGTGCTGCGTCCGGTTGAGCTAATGAACTCTCCGATATAGCACGGATATAATTGCCGAAGCCGAGTTTGCTACCCAGCGATTTTCGTGTCGTCGGCCGACGTTGACGTAGCTATTACGTCACCGACACTCACTCTCAACCTTGTTACATAATTCAGAGGCTGCTACGAAGCGCCTGGGCGGGATCGCGCGAGGTAACGCTTCGGATTCCGAAGGACTCGTGACACCGTAATGTCAGACATCATCGATGGTATTATTGCGCGGGTCGCGGTTATGTTATATTCTTCGGCGTTCTGGATGCACCGTGGCGAGGGGAGGGGAGGGCAGACCGTAAAGAACGAGCGTGCACAATGAGAGGTGGCGGAAGGGGGGAGGAAGATCTCGCGAATAGGAATAACGAAAGTCGAGGAACGAGAGCAAGAGGGCTTGAGAAGGAGAAAGGGAATGAGGGAACGAGCGACAGAGAGAGAGAGAGAGGGAGGGAGGGGGTTGGAGGTCGTTGTTACGCGCGAAGGAAGGGCAAAGCCTGCGTTGTTCACCAGACCTAGAGCTCAAACGGTTGAGAAACACAAAGCTTCTTTATCTCCGCCCTTTCGTCCGTTTCGTTTCACCCGGCGAAGCAATCTTCCTCCTTTCTTCCCTCCACCCCCTTCGCCGAGCTTTTCCGCCCCCTCTCTACCTTATTATGCCGCGCTACGTACGTCGATCCCGATGTCGCGTCTGAGACGATGGAAAAACAAATGAGCCGACGTTCTCGGGAACCAGGAAACACGTGATCTCTCGAGTTTCCCGTATCCTCCTTCCTTTCTCTCTCTCTCTCTCTCTCTCTCTCTCTCTCTCTCTCTCTCTGTCTCTGTCTCTGTCTCTTTCTCCTCCTCTATCCCTCTCCATTTCATCAAGTCTAGCCCACTAGACTGCTACCGCATCGTTGCTCTCGCGGAACGTCTTTCGCTCTCTTTGTGGGAAAGGTGTCGTTAAACCGCTCTCATTTGTTAATTAAATTATTATCCGTGAGTCGCAATACCTTTTTAGTATCTTCTTCCTTCGTGGTCACTCGCACGAGCAAGCTTTCGTAGACGAAATGTGCTGCTCGTTGACGCGAGCAGTTTCGAGCGACCGTCATTTCCCGGCAGTGTGTCGTGCGGTATTTTCACGAAAGAGTATCTCTACCTCAAACGACCTGACAACGTGATTCTCGAAATACATCGTGTCTATTTTTCCGGCTGTTCGGGAATCTCTCACGGCTACAGGTAACGTTCCGACGGTAACGCTGTCCTTCTCAAGCTGTCAAGTGTCTCTTTACATCGACGATCTGCAAGAAACGATTGTCTCATCGTTCGTTGTCTCGCGTTCATTCGGCCCCAGCGCCCACGACAGACTGTCGATACACACATCGAAATTTGACAAGAAAAATTGCTTTCCGCTAGCATCCCGATAAGTGCGTTGTATCTACTTAAAATGTATAAATACTTCTCGCGACTCCGCAACATCGCAACAACGTTCCGCGACCAGACCTTCTCTCCTTTTCCTTTCTCCCTCTCTCTCTCTCTCTCTCTCTCTCTCCCCCGCTCTTTTTCTCTCTTCCACAGTCTCTTTGCCGTGTAAAAGGTATATTAGAAATGGAGAAAGATGAAGTAAATAGTTCTCCGTTTGAGTAAATTTATTCAGAGCTCTCGTAACGAGTTCTGCGCTGGTAGCAGCCACAAACCGACAGTCCGCCGAAAGTCAAAGCAACAAGCTCGTTAACGTTTCTTTACACTTCATTCCGCATGATAATGATCTTAACATAATTCCCCGCGCGCCGCGCGCGCAATTATGTTTATATATAATAACGTGCCGATTGCGACGGTGCGTCGCAAATGATTACGCACTCACGCGTCTCAATCTGCCGCATCGTCGGGGGGACGAGCGTTATCCTGTCGTCGCGAGTGTCGAGATTCCGCGAAACCGATCGATAAATCGTCATTGTCTTAGATTCCCATACCCGCGGGGCGCGAGCGTCGGCGGCTATTCTCGCGGCAATTGGAAATTGTTCTCCGTTTCCGCGGTGTAACGCGCGAAAACCGCGCCGAAAGACGCGCGCACGTGCGCACACACACGTGCGCGCGCGCGCGCGCGTATCGCGTGTACACGCGGCCGCGAACCGCAGCGACTCGTAATAGAGACGAGTTGCGGCGAGTTGCGGTCACCTGCGTGCCTCGTTAATTCAGCGCACCCCGCTCGCACGCCCGTACCGACACCGCCGCAGCGACATCGGGGTTCATTCATTCGGCAGCTCCCGAGGTGCGTTTCGCCGAACGCCAGACGGGTGGGGTGAAAAATCGCCGCGGATAATCCGCCGCCGGACATTCGTACCGCACCGGCGCGGCGGGGCGGCCCGGCTGGGCCGCGATTCGCCGGATTCGCCGAGCAGCCGCTCGTATGTGGGTCACTTTTGAAATGCATCCGCGTTGATACCGTTTTATTTAATAGGTGCTCTGTACGACGCGCGAGCGCGAGCGAGAGAGGAAGAAACCGCGTTCGACGGCGGCTGGCCAAAAAATGCGGCTTTTTTCCCGGCCGGAAATGAACGCTAGCGCGATCAAAGCGGGGAACGAGGCCATATCCTCATCGCGAATTTAACGCTCGCGCGGCCGGTATGGAGCGTGTCTGACATTGGACGTAGAACACGATTCTCGCTCAGTGAGAGCGCACGGTCGAAAAGTCAAACGGTTCCATTTATAATATTGTACCTCTGAATAAATACATGGAGCGTACTCTGAATAAATAAAAAGACGCGCGCGGCCTTTCGAGCCGGGGAAGGTGCTAAAATCGCGAGGCTCGCCGGCCGCGGTAAAAAGGTCGTAATGGGGAAACGCTTCCACATTAGACGCCCGGCCGCGAGCCTTATTTACGAAAGCTATATCATCCGCGGGATTGCATGACTTTCAATTCCGGATAATTGCGAGCGTAGTGGTACATCGCCGGTAATAAATTCCGTTAGATCATCCCGATCGAGGGATTGAGCAGAGAAAGATAGAGAAAGAGAGAGAGAGAGAGAGAGAGAGAGAGAGAGAGGCCATCGTCCGGCGTAAGATATTTTTACACACTTTACGACACCGCGGAGCTGCCGGAGCATCATCGTCTGTAACGCGGAGGAATTAAGTTACAGATGGATATAGTGTTATTATCGTGTTACGAAACATTCCCTAAAGCATTCGCGGTCTTATCTATCCTTTTAATTGTAGACATTATTCGCGAATGGCCGGAGGAGCTCTCGCTTTCCCTCTCTCCCTCCTTCCCTCTCTCTCTCTCTCTCTCGCTCTGTCTCCCTCTTTCTCTCGCTCGCTCTGTCGCGCCTATACGTCTATGCGCAGGCTGGATTTGCAGAAAGCGTTTAAATTACTTTCGAGGATACGCACACGGTATAACTAGCGGGCATTACCGCGCGCTCGCACGCGTTAACCAACGGCTTATCCACGTTAAGTCTTCCTTCAATTATCGCGAATAGCCCGCAGTTTACGGTACCCGAAGGCTGCGCTCGGCATCGTCGGCCCGCGAGCAGCGTGTACGGCGAGAAGCGTTCTCCGCTCTCGGGAATGGTGCCCCCTCGTCGACGATATATGAGCGTGAATCTCGCCGCTCCGGCTCGCACGCCCGTGAGCGTAAGAAACGCCGCGAAGAAGGCGCACGGGAGAGGAAACGAAAGAGAGAGAGAGAGAGAGAGAGAGAGAGAGGGGCGGGGGAGGGAGAGGTAGAGGGCAGGAGGTGGCGGAGAAAACGGGTGAGCATAATGATTTATCTGAAACTGATTTCCCGCCTAAGCGCGAGAGTAATTAACGATCGACGGTAGAGCCGAGATTTATCTTGCCGCGCGTTCGGAGGCTCTCTCCTCCGCCGTCGGCGGGGAATTCCGCGGCGTGTACGCGCGGCGGTTTCGAGGTCGTTCGCTCGTTCGCTCTGTCGGCGCCGGGTCCCGCGGTGTAAAGGTCGCGGCGATCGCCGGCGAGATCGTCCTCGGAGGCGGGTGGGAAGTGACTCGGTAACGGGAATCGATACGTAAATACTCGATAAGAAAGTAGCGGCGTGGTCGGGCGGGGTCCGGCGTCTTGTAATTGCGGAATCGTGTCTCTCCCGGGGTGATGTTCCCGCCGACGCCGACGCGCCTGCGGAATATCGCGCACTCGCGAGCGAGCCGTGATCTAGAGGGTGATCCAATTACTTTGCAAACAAGCGGAGAGCGAAGTGTCCTACGGCTTATCTTCGATTTCTTCCGCGAGACGTGAGCGCGCGCTCATCCGCGGCGAGATCGCGAGGATTATTAGCCGACGGTGTTATCCAGCCGACTCATCGATCATGTGATTAACGTCATGCCGCGAACGTCGATCGCGCGACACCTGGACGATCTGTCGCGATCGTGCACCTGGCCGGGAACGTTTGGTGCCAGGCGCGTATCTTGCTGTAAAAAGGATATATATATATCCGTCTAGCGTATTCGTTAAGAGCGCGTAAATAATGATTAGACGCGTATCGTGGGGAAGCGCGGAGAGAGAAGCGCGATTCTGGAAATGTAATTTTTTGTTTTCGACCACCCTGTACGTGAGGACAAAAGGAACGAAGATAATGCGTGGGTCGCTTTCAGATGCACACTCGAATGTCGCCGCCTCGCGTTATCTTAACGGATAACCCGAGTTTCGAGCGCGAATATCGTACGCTGGGCGTGTGATTTAAACTTGTTCTTAAGCGCATTTCCATTATCGGAGGATATTCGTCCCGTTCGGCCGAGCGGACATTTCGTTCTCACGAATTAATCCCACGTCAGCCCGTCTGCGAATCTCTTCCTGCATTTGGTGTGCATCTGTGCATTTTTCATCTCGATGAACAATGTATTGATCGTAAGTAGAAACGATAAGCAAATAGTCGATAATCTGATCAAGATCATATGGGTGAATATAAGTAACGGGACAAGAAATTTGGTTTCTTTATAATTTCTTTCTTATTTATTCTCTTTATTAGCGTTTCGGACATGCCAGCATCTTAAACACATATATGTATTTATTCAGAAATATATAATGTATCGTTGTTCAAGTTTTGATGCGTCAAGATAAGACAACAGCCAGCATTTCGAGATTCTTCAGAACTTTGTAGGATTTGCAGGATGTGTGGAACGAAAATTTCGGATCTTTTCGTGAACATAAAGCGAGAAGGTGAGCTGAAATAGAATGTAATAATCCGCGACACGAGATGTCCTTTCGGGCATTTTCCTCTTTATTAGCTTTTCTTCGATTTTTCATTAGCTCGTTTCTCTATTTCCTCCTTCCCGCGTGTGAAGAAAGATAACTGCTTATTTAACGACGGTTATTTTTGTCGAAATGCTAAAAATACACTGCCTATAATAGTAAATTGCCGCGAGTTGAAATTTATCGGACAGTGGTATCGCGGCAAATTTTATCGCGTGTCGCGTGTCTTTGACCTTTATTCGCGCGGGGAATATCCGAGAGGCGCGTCAGTTTTTCGAGCGAGTCATTGCAAGTTTTGCCGAGCGGCGTCAACAAAATAAAAACGCCGGGCGCTCGTATTTCGCATACGAAATACCGCGCCGGGCACGCGGAGAGGGAGAAAAAGAGCGTGAGAGAGCGAGGGGGGGGGGAGGATACCCAATTATTTTTATCTGGACCAAGAGCGACAAAGTGGTCTCTCGCTCGCGACTAACCCGCCGCACACAATTAGGACTAGCGATAGCGCTTCACCGGCGGCGGCGCTTTTTCATTTTTCCGCGAACGACCTTTCGAAAGGAAATGCAATCTCGAATTACACGCGGAAATATGTAGCTCGTTTATTCGCTACTTAACGGCCGCTTTCGTCTCTCGCCAGCGTGTCGGCGCGCTGGAAAAATCAACGTTGAAAATTTACGCGATAACGTGCGAACGCGATCGACGACCGAGCGCGCGCTTGTAAATTAATTCGCGAAGAATATTACCACGGTCGGACCGAAATGGGAGAAGGGAGGGGCAGTGTGTAAGCTGTAAAATTGAATCTCCGGGAAACTTTCGGGCGAGGAATTGACGGGCGGGATCTATCGTGGCTCTATTCCGCAGCATCTCTCTCGCCGCGGTATCTATCGACGGAGAACATTTCAATCTCGAACTCATCTGTGCCGAAGTTGCCCGCCACGAAGTTGGCAAGTATGATTGTGTGCAATAGCGAGGCTATTCGAGAAACGCTACGGGATGCTTCCCAGCCGTGTAAGGAACATGATTTCCGCTTTCGCGATCTTCGTACTCTCTCCCGTTGGGTTATTGTTCGGCTGTTTTGGGCTGCGCGCAATGAGACGTCTGCGAGACAAGTCCGCGCGGAAAGAGTTCGATGCGCGAATATATTCGCAGCTACGTGCGTGTGCGTGTGTGTGCGCGTCTCGCGAACGAATAAAAAATATTTTATATTATCCGCGCACCGCGCGCGGCATTTTCGCGCGCGCGTTTCGGCCTGCGGTCGAAAAATATTTCAGCGCGCAGATTTCTCGCCCCGACAATTTTATTTCACGCTGATTTAAATAAATGCCCCCCCCCCCCTCCCGCGCTGCACGCACCGGCAGTTGCTTACGAGCGCGCACATCGACACATTAAATCTCGCAATTTCTCGTCCATGGCGCGCCTGTAAGGACGGATACGGCAAATTCAGAAATCTGCGCGTCTGAAAAGTTTATCTTTGATGTTGTAATGAGGTACCGCGTATATAATTATGCTATTTGTCCCCCTCCCCTCTCTCTCTCTCTCTCTCTTTCGCGAGACCGTGGATATTGTCTGCGCAGAACTCAATTGGGTTCATCGTTTTACTACCTAATGCCAGTCCATTTACATTACCGCTTTCATTATGTACCGACATAAACATCAGAGCGCGGCGCGATTGTAACGTAGGCGCGCGCGCGCGAATTCAGCGGTTTGCAGCAGCCGTCGATAGACGCCGCCCGATATCCCTGCGGTATCGTTGCGTGCCTCGCGCGCGAAATCGCAACCGTGTTACATTCCATCGTCGTTACCTCCTCTTCTTTTTCCTCTTCTTCTGCTGCTGTTGCTTCTTCCTCTTCTTGTTCTTGTTCCGCTTCTTCTTCTTTTCCTCTTTTTTCTTCTTCTTCTTCGTCGTCTTCTTCTCCTGCTTTTTCTTCTTCTTCTTCTTCTTCGTCTTCTTCGTCTTCTTTGTCTTCTTCGTCTTCTTCTTCTTCTTCTTCTTCTTCTTCTTCTTCTTCTTCTTCTTCTTCTTCTCCTCCAGCGACTATCGAACCTTAGTCTCGCGCTTAATTATTTCTCTCGCAATAGTCCTCTCTTTCTCTTCCTCCCGCCACACCGCCGCACGTCTCACGTAAACACATCAAATTATACAGTCCCGTTTATTCTAACGCGGCGATAGCGCGCGTTTACAAGCTGCAAGACGTAGTTTCTGACGCGTTCAATTAGATTCACCGCTTTGCCTGGCGTGTCCCGCTCGCGTCACCGCTCTCATTATGAACAGACATAAACGGATTCTAGTATCTTCCTGCGTGGGAATATCATCGTTTACGACGCGACAATAGCGCGAGCCGCGAGCGATGGTGGAGCGCGCGGGCGCGCACGACATTAGTCCCGATTTGCAGTTACATTCAGCGCTCTGGAGCCGCGTTCCGCGTGCTGCACGCACATACGTACACACATATACACGGCGATTTCACGGTTCGCGTTGCTGTCTTGCTCGCATTAACTCGTGCGAATGGAGCGCTAGACGGCGGCGCGGTCCAGAGATTCTCGAGGTATTTTCAATATCCGCCAGCAGCCCCGCGTTTCCGCTTTCGCACTCCCGCCTGCGTACTTCCGCCGAAAGCATCCCCCTTTTCCGACCTTTGCGAGGACCAAGAGAGGTT
This sequence comes from Harpegnathos saltator, assembly GCF_003227715.2. Classification (NCBI taxonomy): domain Eukaryota; kingdom Metazoa; phylum Arthropoda; class Insecta; order Hymenoptera; family Formicidae; genus Harpegnathos; species Harpegnathos saltator. The sequence goes on along the minus strand of NW_020230724.1, from coordinate 660,945 downwards.
CCCCGATGTAGACCGCGACGCCGCCGTCGGTCGCCGTTATCACCGGTCGTCCTCTACATCGGGCTTCGCGTGCGCACCCTTCTATGTGCTCCGTAAAGATGCGGCAGGCGATGCCCTCGAGCTGTCAGAGAGCGACGGTTAATTGAAATATCGAACTTACGTTTCGAACGTACTTCTTCGTGTACTTGAATATTTGGCACGGTATCGTAACTTCATCGTCTCGCAGCGAGTCAAAGTCGCGCTCGAGGGTGGCTGCGTGCGACTTGCGAGTTAATTCGATTCATTTGCGCCGACACGTTGGATTTCGTGTGTGAAAAATGTCAGCTTGATCGACGGAACTTTGAGTGTAAATATATATGTAAGCGGGCGTAAATATGTAAGATAGAATAAAAGGAATCACGAAGGAACGACATCTGAGGGAAGAGCCGACAATGATGACAACGCGCGCTATAAATGTTGATCCTTCGTATCGCTTTTGTCTGACAGACAAGAATGCAACAAGGATACGTTTTCCCCGAATCCCTTTGACGCGTTGCAGAGTTGCAATGTCCGTGTCTCGCACGTCCCCCGACAAAATATACATCAGCCCGACTGGAAATTTTGATCAGGTTTACCTAACATTGATAAGGACCTAATAGGGTGAATGGAAGGTAATCCTAAGTAAGCCAGTCCTTATAATGTCCTAACGACAAATGAGTAAGGAAGACCTTTATAAGGTTATTAATGATTGGATTCACTTTAGGATCTTAATGTACCAACCTAGTGTACGATATAATATGGTGTTCAGTTAATCAGTTAACCTTATCGGGATCTTATTCATTGTACATAATATGATTTGCATTATCAAGTTTTAACAAAACAATTTTTGGGTGTCATTTCCAAATATAAAGATGTTTGCATTGAAAAAGCACTTCAGATCACTTGAATATATTTGTAAAATGATGTAGAAACTACCTTTTTTTTTAGCAGTCAATAAATATTTGTAAAATTAACGTGACATGCAACTTTTCTCTTTAACACTACTTTATGTCTCGTCACCTTGTGATACTTTATGATCTTGTGATATTCATTTTATGTTTCTTTTCCGAAACATTTTACAAGTATGCTCAAGCGATCTAAAATATTATTTCATGCAAATATCTTTTTATTTGGAAATGACATGAAAGAATTTTCAGCGTGTCATCTCTTATTTCTAATCCAATTCAATCATCCAACATAGCCGTGGCGAGTAATCAGGAGCCGTAATTTGAAAAAAAGAAACGTAATAAGGATTCCATAAAGTACGAGGGTAGTCCCAGAAGTACCTGACCTGACGTATAGATAGCGTTAGTTGTTGTTTGAGAAGAATGACTATGATAGAAAGTGCCAACCTTATAAAGCTTAAGTTTGAAGTTTGACGACGCTACGTTGTTTAGTATTTGTTTGGCAGCCATCAATAGTGAACGCTCTCAGTGAATTTGTGAACATGGAAAAAATTGGTCATCGTTATGTGATATAATACTTTCATTTGAAAGGCCTCAGTCCAGCCAATAAAGCGGAGCTAGATTCTATTTTGGGGGAGTCTGCTCCTTCGTTGACAACAGTAAAATATTGGGTGGCAGAATTTAAACGAGGCCAAGACGAGCTGCCAAGACGAACATCGCAGTGGTCGACCAAATGAGGTAACCACGCCAGAAATGGTGAAGAAAATCCACAAAATGGTATTGGATGACTGTCGCGACTGAAAGTGCGCGAGTTAGCCAGACATGGTAGGCATTTCAAAAAGTGCTGTATATCGCATAGTGACTGAAAATTTGGACATGAGAAAGCTGTGCGCAAGATGGGTGCCGCGATTACTCACAGTGGAACAAAAACAGCGTCGTGAGGATGTTTCAATCGAGTGTTTGGCGAAGTTTCACAGCAATAAAGCCGAGTTTTTGCGTCGATTCATAACCATGAATGAAACATGGGTCCATCACTTCACACCTGAGACGAAGGAACAGTCAAAACAATGGACTGAGAGGGGAGAATCGGCTCCAAAGAAGGCGAAGACAGTTCCATCTGCAGGCAAGGTCAAGGCGTCAGTTTTTTTAGGATGCGCGTGGGATAATTTTCATTGATTATCTTCAGAAAGGAAAAACAATCAACGGCGAGTATTATGCGAACTTATTGCAGCGTTTGAGTGATGAAATCAAGAAAAAACGGCCGCATTTGGCGAAAAAGAAAGTTTCGTTTCATCAAGACAATGCATCAGTTCACACGTCCGTTATCGCGATAGCCAAAATCAATGAGTTAAAGTTCGAATTGCTTCCTCACGCACCCTATTCGCCAGATTTAGCCCCCTCGGATTATTTTCTGTTTCCAAACTTGAAAAAATGGCTCGGTGGTAAAAGATTTGCCAACAATGAAGAGGTGGGGTCTGCGGTTGATGGCTGTTTTGAGGAACTCGACGATTCCCACTATAAACAGGGTATTCAACGTCTATTGAACATCGCTGGGAAAAGGAGACTATGCAGAGAAATAAAGATATTTTTTCCCAAATTTTTTGTGTTTTCTTTGTTAGGTCAGGTACTTCTGGGACTACCCTCGTAACTCAATAAGGTGACTGTGAATCCTTACTAAGGTCCTGATATCCGCGCTGCGTTACATGACTTACTAGGACCCGTAGTATAGTATTACCTTATTGAGACCTGATGTCCAAACGAGGTTAACCTGATCAGGACCATGGGATAAATTTCTAATCGGGAGTCTGATACATCATCATTTCCGCTCCTGTCGCGAGCAATTATCGCGCGCACACTCGTGAATAATGACTCGCAGTTGCGATCGTGCGACGCGCTTCACCGGGGAAAACGGCCTTTCCCTTCGCTTTGAAATTCACCGGAATTTTACACGCGCGCAACGGGCGATCGTCCACCTTCCGTTGAAGCGAACCAACGAACGAACGAACTCGTTCGATAAGCGATGTCGGACTTCTGGTTACATCACTCGACCGATTCCGCTTCGCGCTTCGCTTGGCGCGCCGGCCTGACCGCGGCCGGCTAATGGGCTAATTCAATTTCCGCCCGATAGGCGATCTTCCTTCGGCGTGTAAACAGATCCGCGGCGGTATCCGACTACACGGACGCGCACCGGCCGGCATTCATGATTCCGAGATCCGCCGCCGCACTTATTACGCCGCCGTGGAAATTGGGAGGCCCGCGGTGCGCTCCAAAGCGGCCAGAGGCGGCGGGAGCTTTCAGGCATAGCGGCGGCAATCGGTCATTACCAAGTATTACCGGGTACTTACGAGGGACAGGCAGATAATAACCGGTCGTTTTAATGCACTTGGCATTACGACCGCGCCTCATTAGCGAATTGCCCGGGCTCCACAAAGGGCTGAATAACGTCTGAGCGCGCGCAGTATCCGGGGCCAGAAGCCGGGGAGAGTGTCATCGGAGTATTTTACTGGTGGCGGGCGCAGTTATATGATCCCCCGGTCGCGCATAGACGAATCGGGGCTTAAAGGCCCTCGATGATGATGGAAGTCAGCGCGAGGTGGTGGGCTAAAGCGGCTGTTGCCGCGGCGCATTACGACATCGCCAAACCCATCAAACGACGAAACGCTTCAAAGCCGCCATTAAGCCGGGTTCCCGCCAGCGCCCAAGCGCCGAGGGGCTCGAGGGGGAGTGAGGGGGAATAGGGCGAAAATCCTCTCTAGGGTCCGACAAAGCCCGGAGTTGTTGGATATTATAAAAGCTACCGGAACAGAGAGAGAGAGAGAGAGAGAGAGAGAGAGAGAGAGAGAGAGAGAGAGCCCCGTGGCCGTTTCGGCCCGCAGCTATGATCGAGGAATCGACGAGAGAGGAGCTACACGCGCGTTTTCGTGCGAGCGACGGCATAACGCGCCGTGATAACGAGGAGTCTCGTTCGCGCCCGTGGTCTAATTAAAATTTGTCGCTAATTGCCCGACCGTTTTGAGTCGAGTTATTGGCCGGTTCCGCACGCGTTCGTCTCGGCGAGCGCAATTTGAAGAACAATGAAGGAAGATTTTCTCGTCTCTTCGCACGGCTCATTTTCTCGCCGGCGCGGCGCGGCGGTCGGTCGAGGAGATGATCGTCGAAGCGACGATCATTCCGCTTCGGTTCTCGGCGCGTTCGATCGCCGCGCGGCGGCGGCGGTTTTCTTTTCAATCCGCCCGAGTCCCCGTAATTCATCGGTACAGATAACAGAGCGTAAGCTCTATTTCCGGGCGCGCTGCGAGGCAGCGTTCATACATGGATTCCTGTGTATTTAGATCGGCGTGGCTCCGCCACGCTCCGCTAGTCCGACGCATGCAATTAGTAATTGTAATAGGTGATTTCCACGGGCGCGCGCAGTCCAGGCGCGGCTGATTACTTACCATTAATATTGCATTCGCGAATTAATTAATGACAAAGCCCGCCGCCGCTCACCATTGTAACGCGACGTTACGGAGACCGAGGCTGGTAGCAGCGGCCGTGATTCTCGCCGCACGGACGAGGCTTTCCATCGTGCGGAGCTGCGCGCATTGACGTCTCTGAAATCAATCGCACAATGGCACGGCCGCCCGCCCGTCGTGATCCGTCGTTATTCCCGCGCTCGCCGACGCACACGCACGCATACACGTGCGCGCGTAAGCGCGGCACACCAGCGCCGGCAATATTCTCTTTGCCTTTCCGCGAATGACTCCGTCGCTTCACGAGGAATCGGTCAATAGATACGCAAATTAACTCGGTTTCACGCAATGATAATCAGCTTAATACGGTGGCTGCGGAGTGCAATCTGCTGTCAGAGAGTCGCGGGTCGCTGTTGATGTACGACATTTAATGAACGTTATCCGTTGTCCGAGCGGCGTTACCCGCGCGCGCGCGCGCGCGCGATCGTTCGCCGCGCCGATTCGCCGCGATCGATATGCACTGTAGGCGCGAGCGGGACGTATTTATATTTAGGCGGCGTGGGACTTTTTTATTTCGTCGCGCGCCTTCCAACGACTGCCGGTGTCCGGCTTTTACGCCGCCGTAATCAATCACGGGGGCAGGACGATACCGTGTACGTGCGCGCGCGCGTGTGTGTGTGTGTGTGTGTGTGTGTTCGTGTCCGGTTGATCGTCATTAGTTAATGCGCTCCTCTCGCCCGCGTCAGAATTTCAATCGCGCGGAGACCCCGGTGATGGAGTGCGTTTAAATACTTGGAGGCGGCTCGGACGCGCCGCGGTGCGTCCACCGGAAGGGCGAATCGCCGCAATATGAAAGCGCAATAACGCGCGCACACGCTGTTCGGACCCGCCGCGATCCGTCGGACTGGAGTAATGAAGAGCGGCGAGAAGACAGCTGGACGAGCGGCCGCGGCTGTGCGAAGGAACGTGAGCTTCGCGAAGTCCGTGGAAGGCCGGAAATTCGCGCTGAATTCCAATTCAGCCGGGCTTGCGGCTGCGTCATCGGGGTGTTTAGAAAAAAGTAAAAGTGACAATGATCTTTTTCCTTCTGATTGGCCGCGAGTAATCCGAGGCTGGACGAAACACGTGATTCAATCCATCTTCAGTTTGCGCGAGGAAACACATTTTATATAAATATGTACAGAAGCGGGAAGACGGGAATATAAATGAACTTATCGAGCGATCCTACGCTGGGAGGGGGGGGGGGACAACCAACAATTCGGGAACTTGCCAGATTACATGAAGAGGAAAAGAGAGAGAGAGAGAGAGAGAGAGAGAGAGAGAGAGAGAGAGAGAGAGAACGTCCAGTCGCGGTTCCCGAAACTTACGCGGCGCGATTCGGCGAAAAATCGCTCGCCTTTCCGCACTTGCGGTGCGCTTCACGCGGCCGCGAATAAGGCCGTTAGCAGCCGCGTTAATTGATGGCGAGCGGAGGTGTTTCGCGAGGCGTCAAATCATGTCCGATGTACGGGGGCGGAGAGCGAGCGCGCGCGCTCCTCTCTGTACTCGTGGATTATGTTCTACGGTACGAAACTCGGCGAGTACCTGGCGATGACAGGCGGTAACACTCGCGCGCGCGCGAGATGACAGCCTTTGACCGGCGTTACGCACAAGCCTTGCCTTCGAGCCGGCTTGGTATCACCGTCCAACATCCGCTATAACCAGCAGCGCCGGAACCTTCGCAGGGATGCCGTCGACTCCCTGCGAGAACCACCACCGACCACTCCATTGTGCGTAACCTTTGTATTCAGCGAAGTAGCGTAGGCTTTGAGCGTGTCCGGCACTTTGTGCGCTCCGCTGCAGACGAGTCAGCGTTGTTAATCCATTGGCAGTCTTCAAAGGAACGTCGTCGCCGCGCTTTTGTTCCCGTAACAGAACGTTTTCCGATTTTTGTTACGCGACAACTTTGTGCCGGCCGCGCGCGAGAGAGGATGGACGCGGCCGAGGGTGAGATAGGGGCAGGGAGACGTACGGAAAGGTCATCCAGAGCGTGCTACAAAAGCGTTTAAGTAAAATTGCCCGCCGGACTCTCTAAGCGAGAATCCGCGAGGAACTAATCGAATTAATGGACAGCTCCGTTTCCGGCTCCTCGCGAATCATTCTGCCCGCTCCTTTTCTTGCCCTTTTTTGCCCTTCATCCTGCCCGCCGATGTCTCTGACGCGCCAAGTCGCTGTCCGCGCGCTCTCTCGGGCGATCTCTCGCGAAGGCAGCTGATGGTAGCGGCGCGTTGTACTTTTCTCTTTTTTCTATCGTGCGCGTAAACTCAAGTCCCGCGGATAAGTCGCGAATTTCTCTTGCCGGCTCCTCGCCGGTTCGCGAGAAGAAGGGAGCGTCGCGCTCGGGCCGGTGTGTATTTCCGCGCCGGCTCGTTTCGTGCGTGCTCTGATAATGACACGCTCATTGTCTCTCGGGGAAATGACATTTCGTATCTCGGTCGATTCGACGTCGTCGCGACAAAAGCGACTTCCGCATTGCGAGGCGGCGGCAGGCTTTCCTTCTGTTTCCGCGCGTCCCATGTAAAGCCCTCGAGGAGAAAAGCGCCCGTGCATATTTGCCAGCCGGTGGAAACGCGATGACCGTCTAAGGGAAATTAATTCCGCGAGGCTACTACCGGCAGCCTGAGTACGAGAGAGTGAGAGAGAGAGGGGGGAGGGGGGGAGGCGGGGAGGAAAGAAAGTCTAATGAAAGCGTTCGTTAATTAGATCGCGGTTAATCTCTCATTCGCTCGTTGCCGTTACCGCGAAGAGCGTTCGGAATTGTTCCCTTTCATCTCTCCGCGCCGCGCCGGCTAAATTCTGTGCGGTCGCGGGAAATTGACGGCAGGGCGCGCGCGCGCGACGCCCACCGTCATCGTCGTTGCCAAACTCTAAAACTGCCGCCGGAATATTATAATAAAGGCTCCCTTCCGATGCGCGCGCGCACTCGACAATATGTAGGTCATCCGTGGCTTTCTTCCATTTCGACGGAATTTACACCGCGTTCGAGAAATTTCGCCGGGGCGTTGCTCCGTAGTTTAGAAGCGGGAAATTAAATTTTAAAGGCGAAGTTTAACACTTCGATTACCGCCGCGCACACAGAGCACGATTCGCGCGAACCGCGAGCAATAACTCGCAATTTAATCTGTCGTTCTTTGCATGTGACGAGCCGCGGGTTCTCTCTCTCTCTCTCTCTCCGTCTCTCACCATGGGGAAACTTTTTAAACGGCTGTGTGTCACGGCAAGGAGCCGCGCGGGACGGGGGAATAACGATCGATTCATGTTTCTAACGATGTTAACAGTTCCGTAAGACGCATTCTTGAGAGACGACGACGGCCCCTCCGCTGAATACGAAGAGGAGCACGCGGCTCTTCTTGGAAACAATCGAACGAATTGTTTCGTCGTCGCCGCGTGTCGGGTGGCTCTCGACGCTTCGCGCTCAACAGTGCGCTCCCCCGCGTGCGACGGGGGCAATTTTGTTTTAATCGTTTGGCAATTATGTTTTTGCACAATGTGGGAAAAAGAAGGACGAAGAAACAGACAGAGCGGTAATTTCGCAGGCGGTGACATTGCAGCTTTCCCTTGATAACGAGCGGAAAGAATTATGTTACGTACTGGAATTCCGCGCCAGAGAAATGCCTTCATATGCAGACATTTTTTTATGATTACTCGCGGGCGTTTAACACACAATTCGTTAGCGTGTCTGGGAAAGGGGAAGACATAAAGGATGATGCATTCTACTTACGACCGCCGAAATATGTGGCGCGAGGGAGGACGCGCCCCCGACACGTCCGGAATGAAACATATTAAAAAAAGAATGAAAAAAAAGAAGGAAATAAAAATAACAGCCCGGGACACACCGCGGGATACACATAAGACAGACTGTATATTTATGAGATTTGCCCGGCGTTTGATGCGTAGTAATGCAGCAACAGAACGGCAGTTACCGCGGCAGTTTGATTCGCAAATATCATCGCTGCGCTGTATATCGGCGGAATACGTAAATACATCAGTCAATTTTATTTCGAGCGCACGCCTCCCGCGATGCGAGCGCGCGCGGATCGAGCTTCACATATCCGCCGAAGGGAAAACGCGAGCGCGTTTCGAAATATTTAACTTAGGACTCGGATTTTTGCACGCAACCGTCGAACGCTCAACATTCATCGCGGACAGCTTGACGTGACGAGACGAGTCGGCGCGCGATCGCCGACGTCTCGACGTTTCTTATTCTCGCTCTCGGATGTAACTCCGCGCGGTGAAACCGCGAGAGAGACCGGCGACTTGCGACCATCGACGCGTCTTCGTTTGTAATCGCGTTTCCAACCGCCGCGACATTTCTCAGACTCGCGGCAAGACTCTCTGTCTTTGCGCGTTCCCGCGCAGCTCGTGTTTTGTCCGCGAACGGTGATATTTAAAAAGCCGGCCGAGAAGAGGAGAGCAGCGGAAGCACGAGTAGAAACGAGCTTGCGGGGACGGCCGTCGCCGAGTGGAAAGGACGAAAAAAATCACCGACGTCTGGCCGACGACAACGACTGTTGCGTCTGACCGCAGCGCAGCGCTTTTCACTAATATTTAACGCACGCGGCCGTGCCCGCGCCGGACGACCGACTGAAATATTCGGGCGCACGTGCGCGGACGCGAGCCCCGGGTATAATTACAAATGTAATTCGTGAAAAAGCACTCCGCGAAATGTTACTCCGGCTGGACGCTATTGTGCGCCGCCGTACCTCTTATTTTCGGCTCGACTTACCCCGCCGCCGCCGCCGCCACCGCCGCCGTCGCGTTCGTCGTACGGCCACCCTCGGAAAGATATAATCCAAGCGTGCTTTTGCGCCACCGGCCACCACCTCGGTTGGTCTCGTCCTCGTTCCGTACGGCGTCCCCTCTCTCTCTCTCTCTCTCTCTCTCTCTTGACAACGGTGGCTGCTGAACAGAACGATATATACGGGGCGGGCAGGCGCGCGGCCAGCAAGACGGGAAGGGGCGGTTGGGGATTGCGGGGTCGTGGAAGAAGTTAATACCTTTACAATCCACTCGGGAATTTTTACGTCGGACAATTTATTAGCGAAATTAGGGAAATTAGCGAGAGCGCCGCTGTGCTGGCCTCGTGCAGTCTTATACTTTGTCCTTTCATTTTTTGGTCCGCTCTTCTTTTTTTTTTCATTTATATGCCGCGGGGGATATGTGTACGTATGCGCGCGTATGTGGAGGTTCAGACAGTCGTGCACACGGGCGATTTTGCGAGGGGATCTCTCTTGCGAGGAGATTCATGCGAGGCGCACATTTGATTGCCGACCGACTTCGACTGGCGGGGCTCCTCGCGACGGATTAATTCGCGCCGAGCGCTCCGCGAACTCGTCTCGCCTCTGCCTCGTGTTCTTTCATCTCGGAGGGACTCTCCTCCTTTGCCTCGCTTCGCCTCGCCTCGTACGCGTCTCTCTCTCTCTCTCTCTCTCTCCCCCTCTCTCTCACTCGGAGAGAGATCAGAAAAGTTGAAAAGCTTTTGACGCATCGACACTCTGGTCTCGTAGCCAGTTTCTCACGTGTATACTTTTCGGTGCACACGTCGTTGTACGTAAATCATTACGTGCGGCCGGCTCGAAAGCGCTCGAAAGCTCTACACACAACAAAAGCGCAGTCGACGTCGAGCTGCGATCGGTTATCGGAGTTTTCTCAGACGGCGGCTCGTGAAATGTCGTCGATTATTCGATCGCGCAATTAAACGCGTTGTTTCGACGAAACGTCTATACGACCCGCTCGTTTTGCGCTCGATTGTTACGCGCAGAGGGAAAAATGTCACGTTTCAGCGTGCCCGGATTCCCATGCATAGCGATATTTCAGAAAAATATAAAACTCAATTTAAGCACGTGCTTTTTATTATGCACTTTTAACGTATGCTCATGCACGCGGCTAGGGGCTGGCAGGAGAGGGTGGAGGGTGAAGGCGGCGGGAGCGGAGCGCGTAGAAACTTTTCATCATCCTGCATTTTATTACGGGTATAATTGATTCCGGGCGCGAATATGAATGTCGTACTCTCTCATAATTAATATTTGGCGTGCGCTTTAAAGGATCGGTCCGCTCATACGAGCGCATGCGAGTCTTGTTTGACAATTAGCGCGATTAAATATCCCTTTTTAATTCACGTATTTGCACAGTACCGGAAAGACACCCCCCTTTTGTGCGCGGCGGGCACGCGCGCGCGCGCGCGCTTTGTCATTACATTAATGCGGTATCCCTTCGGAGCGTTACGCTATTCTCTTCTCGTGCTATACGGCTATTTTTGTCCCCCCGCCAAATTAAACATACATCTGCGCACTATCGTACGCGACTCGCGCGCCTGTTATTCACGCTTCGTGTCCTTTTCGAGAGCGCCTCGACGACGAGGACGCGCACAACTCGGCGCGCTCTTCGCCGATGCATCTTTCTAACGCGTTTTCCGTTCTCGCGACGGGTTTCCGCGCTTCGAGCCGAACAAGCTAGTCGACTGCGCGCCGTTTCTCGATTTACGAGTCGCAGTTTTCGTCCGTCTCGGCTCACCCGCGCTCTACTCGACTCGGTTTAATTTTCAATGTAGACAAACAGTCGCGAAAGTGCATCCGCCGCGCGGCAACAAACCCACCCGCGGACTCGGCCGGTCGAAAAGCGAGACTCCGGCAGCCTTCGGCGGTAAAAGATTAATCCTTTGGACTTGAGCATCAATTAGAAACGTCTGCGGCGGTAATCAAAGGTAAACGGCGCGAGGCATGCGCGGCAAGGCGCGTAATGGATACGGCTCTGTACCGTTAATACACCTTAATTAACGGATCCGTTATTCTTCCGCTGTGCATCGACGCAGCGGTGCTCCGGGCACGGTCTAATGCGTAATTACGTCACCGCTTTGCGCGAGTGCTCTCCGTTGAATTATTTAAGTGCGTGCGCGGCCCTGCGATAATTCCGCGGTTATTCAACATTATAATTTATTCGCGCGCGCGCGCGCCGAAAAGAACGCGGCTCTTCGCCGGGAAGTCGCCGGGATCGAGGGCGGCTCCTTAAAATTGACGAACTCGTGAGCGTGATGCGCCAACTGTTGAAAGCTACAACTCGTGCGGAAGGTGGATTATTGTTGATTCATTTGCCAGGTAAAGTTGCCGTGTGAAATCGTCTCGAACGGCGCGTTGAACGGTTGGAGTTTTCAGAATCGGTAGCCCGCTCGCACGCGCTCTCGCAATTCTCGCGTTTTACCGTGGCGCGTTTACGCCCCGGCATGTGTCACGATTGTTACCGCAAACTTGTACATAAGTAAGCCAGCGGTTAACCGTGACATTAGGGTATCCGACAGGAAACGACACAAATTGATGGACACGGGCATAGGGCGACGTGCAGCGACGAGCCGGCGATCGAGCGAGCGAGCGAACAGACGAACGAATGAACGGACGGATGGACAGACGGGCGAAGGAAACGATAGATTACAATGCTGCTTGCCGATCATGCATAATTGGGACGTTCGCAACGAACATCAGTCACACGTAAATCGCTAAACGCGATCGCCGAGCGCGCGCATTACGAGACGCTCGGGCGAGCGTCGATCGGGGCGCTATTTATAAACCGGTCTCGCCGTGTATTTCAGCGAGACGGAAAGAGAGAGAGAAAGTGTGCCTCGAAATGGGAAAACTCGCGGATGTTGCTCTATGCTTTATCACGCGTGTACGGCACAATCGTATTGTACGAGGGCAGTCTGAAAAGTTCTCGGCCTAACAATGAAAGAAAATTTTTTTTGCCGTGAAATATGTTTTACTTTTCAATATAATCTCCTGAAACTTCAATACATTTGTTCCAACGTCTTTTTTTTTTTTCCAATAATTCCATACCGTCATTGTGAAGTGTGATTCCGGAAAGGTTCTTTTCGCTCCGGTGTACAGTGGTGGATCCAAGTTTCATCAGCAGTTATGAAACGACGCTTGAAATCCGTTTCATTCTGCTTAAAACGCTCGAAACACGCTTGAGAAATGCGGCATCCATCTTGTAGAAAGCTTTTTCAACTGGTGCTATTACTCGAATGACACTCGACAGACCGAATAAAATTTTACACGGGTTTATACGAGGGATGCCACTTCCCAGTGCAATTATAGTTTGACAGTTTTTAATGCCATGTATGTGTCAGGTCGGGGACTTTTCAGACTGCCTGTGTACGAAGAGGAGCGTATAGTAAAAAATCGTCGCCGTAACGATCGCCTTTCGAATTATCCGAAAAGCATCCGGAGACGTGCCGCACGCGTGCGAGCGCATGCACAGCCACCGTATGCGCTCGCATCAGTTGGCGAGCGAGTTATTTCGATGAGCAACGATGTCCAACGGCGGATGGAAAAACGCCAACGGCTCTGTGAATTATATGCACTGTGCGCAAAATAACGGCGCTCACTCTCCGCGCTCGCTCTCCGCAGCGCCGTCGATCGTTAGCGCGCGACAGTTTCGCGGTCGTGCGCGCGCGCGCGCGCGCGTTAAATTAATTTGCCGGCTGTAACTCCGCTATAAATAATCTCGCCGGCGAGATTCGCGGACGATTGAACGGTCCCTCGAGCAAAGCGCCGAAACGATCCGCCGGGACGTGCAACACGCCGGTTCTTACGGATTCGTGTTAAAAGAGGAATTTTCTTTTCATTTTTTTCTTTATTCCTCAGTCGCGAGGCGTATACGCAGGGAGGAGGGAGGGAAATACGCGCTTCGTTTCGGTCCCGCCGGTCGCGTTATGTAAAATTTTCGTGAGGAATGAGATCTTTCTTGGGGCGATTTCGCGTAGACGGGACAAGAAAGAGAAAGAGAGAGGGAGGCAGGGAGAGAGAGAGAGAGAGAGAGAGAGAGAGCGGACTCGTTCCGTCTCTCGGTTTCGAAGAATGGCGTGACGCAAATGTTCATCATTGCAGCCGCACGGAGGGGAAAAAATGTGGGCGGAATCCTTCTCCTTTTGGCCCCGGCAGCGGGGACCGTTTGCATTAATTTGAATGGGAATTGCGGCGATGTCTCTCGCCTTGCTCGCCCGGCTCCCGCCTGCCGTCGCGCCTCACCTTCGGAGTGTTCCCTCCGTCTTTCTGCCTTTCCTCCTTCTTGAACAACTCACCACTTCTCGCTGTTTGTTATCCCGAGGAGCTCTCCTTATTTCCCGCGGCCTGCACCGCTTATTTCCGGCTCGTGCCGTCGTAGATGACGATCTCACCTTGTCCGCCCGCAAATTACGAATAAACGTCGGCCACCTATTTGCGGCCGACGGAGAGCAGCAGCAGAAGCAGCAGCGGTGCAGCAACAGCAACAGCCCCACCGTCACCGCCGCTTACGCTGTGCGGAAGGAGCGTTTGAGAATTAATAATTTCCGCCGTGGAATATTTTAAATCCCGGCACGGAATGCAATTTCCCGATTATGTCGCGATATCAAAGTCGATTTTGCCTTAATGCGCGACTCTTCTGTATGTTTTCCATATTGGCCTCTCTCTCTCTCTATCCTTTCCTCCACGCCTGCCGCCATATTAAACCGCTTTAATCGGACATCGCGCGCGCGCACTTCTGTACGCCCCAGTAGACGCCCGAGTATCGTCGCGAGATGAAATTGTGCTTAGACGCGACATTTGTAAATGCGCAGACGTCACCATTTATCATTCGGCCGTTAGAAGTCTGCCGGATGAGCTTACTTTCGTCATCAATCAAGCGGCGGAGAGCGTCGCTAAAACAGCCGGCGGCCGCGCAATGGCCGATCCTCTCGGCTCGTGCGGGTGTCTTGACAAATCTGCTTTTACGATTTCTACTATCCACTTGTCCACTCGTCGCTCCTCTCTCTCTCTCTCTCTCTCTCTCTCTCTCTCTCTTTCTCTCGCTCCCCGTCGGCTAACGAATCGCTCCTACGGTAAAACTGCATAAAACCATGAAGTCCCCGGGCGGGCGACGGGTCACGAGGACGATCAATCACGACACCCAGAAGCGCTCTCACGCCCAATACAGGCGCGCGGGCTCGATCCGAGAAATTCGCCGAGAAACGAGACACGAGGAATCCGGAACGCGCCCGGCTCCGGTTACGGAGTTCATCCGTATTCAAAAGCGCATAATTTTTCGCACCGTTCATGCCGGCGAAATGAGCCGGACCATTAATTAAAGGTCTCGCTCGGCGTGGCGAGACGAGGAGAGGAGAGGAGAGGAGAGGAGAGGAGAGGCGACGTGAGGTGAGGCGAGACCAGGCGAAGGCCAGGCCAGGCCAAGCCAGGGTAAGAGAGATGGCGGTCAAGGGGGAAAGAGAGGAGGCGAGAAAGGAAAACGGAGAGCAAGCGAGTCACGGAGAGAGCACAGATCGGATGGGGTGAAAGAAAGAGATAGATAGAGAGAGAGAGAGAGAGAGAGAGAGAGAGAGAGAGAGAGAGAGAGAGAGAGAGAGAGCGCAGGCTAGGGGGTTGTGAGAACGGGTAATGGGAGCGAGTCGTCAGTGCCAGCAGCATATTCCGCTAAATCAAAAGCAGCCCCCGTACTATTCCTCATACGAGAAGGAGAAGAGAGGAGCGCGGAGGGTGCAGCACTTGGTTGGTACGGCCCGGGGAGCAGGCCGGGGGAGGGATGGGACCGTGGACCGGTCGTAGAAGAGGCACGGTTTGTTGGGGTGGCTTAAGGGTGGCGTGCGTGCGTGTCCGGAGGAGGGAAAGGGCTGCACGATGATTTAACAGCCGGGGTAGTCTACGTGGACAGGTGACCCGCAAGTTCCACGCAGACAGTCCTGCGTCCGTCAACCAGCCTTGATTTAGGACGGACAGTCGGGGACGGCTCTCGCCGAGTGGAGCAGCCTCGTCAGGTACGACCGGGCGGGATCGCGGCGGGCACGACAGCATCCATCGCGCATATCTTTTGCCTTGATGCGCGGTATCAGCCGGTGACAACTGCTGAATCGGCGCGACGAGTTGATGAAACGCCAAATCATTTCTGTGCCGAGTTCCGTTGCCCCGGTGAACTCCTTTCCCTCTCTTTCTGCCTCCCCGCTCTCTCTCTCTCTTTCTCTCTCTCTCTCTCTCTCTCTCTCTCTCTCTCTCTCTCTCTCTCTCTGTCTCTCTCTCTCTCTCTCTCTCCCTTTTGACGGCGCGAATGCCATGACTCTGGGTCAACGTGGATTGATAAGGATTCGCTTGACGAGCTGGCGCCACGAAGCGTATTTCGACGATAACGAGATGGAATTTTATGCGTTTGAGCGCCGTGCATTATTTCATCCTCTCTTTCTCTTTCTCTTGGCAACACTTTGCATACGGATGAGTTGCTTGATTGACGGACGAAGAGTGGACGAATTATTCGCGACGCGTGCGTCTTGACCGGCCGGAGATGGATAAATTGGCGGGGAATAGCGCGGCGAAGGCGCGCTTGTTTCCCGAAATCTGATTAAATTCCTCTCGTTCGGGCTGCCGCGTCGAGAGGAATCGGTTCTTGCGCGAGGGGGAGCATCGAGTTTGCATAAAATATTCTTCCCGCGGGAGAAGCGGCAACGGGCAGGGAGCGCGGCGTCAGCGGCGACGACGGCGAAACGTAGAGATTCGAGGAGCTCCGAGCTGATTCGAGGCGGAGAGGAGCGTGATTCACGGTCGAGCAATCTAATATGTGTCGGAAAGCTTCTGATATCTGTCCCGTTCATAAAGTGCGCTCTCGCGCATGTATGTGGGTGCATTAGGCGACGTTAGCATCTTTTCCGGCGCGGGTAAATGGGACGAGCGGAGGATTGCTGCGATGCAATCGCGATAGGTTTTTCAGGACGGAGGAGAGGATATAAAATCGAGGAAGAAACTGTGTAACGAGAGCTACGTATGAGGTAGGAGTAGGAGTGTGTGTGTGTGTGTGTGTGTGTGCGCGCGCGCGCGCGCGTGTATGTGCATTTTCCGCCCAGAGACACATAAAAGCGCGCCCCCTGAGAAGCGCAGATGTTTGCAAGGCATTATTTCTCATTACACGGAAGCAACGCGTCCCGCGTCGCTCGCGGTGTCTCGACGGCCCGAGAGATCTCTCGTCTTCTTGCCCTCGTCTGTGCTAATGTATTAAGTCCCGAAGCCCGGAGCCAGCCGGTTTTATCCGGCGGTAAGCGCAGCGTTGTTTTTCGTCGATCTCTAATCTTGACAAACGAGACTAAACGATCGAGAGACGCGCGAGAGAGGCGATCGATTTTTCCGGTTCGAGGGCCTCGAAACGAGATTCTCTCCCGTAAAATTAAAGAGGACCGTGAGTAGCAGATCGGGCGTTACAATAATTATGGATTGCCGCAAAAAATCTGCAAGGTAAGGGGGAGTTAATTACTGTCTCGTCTCTCCGCCGGCACCGGTTATAAAAAAGTAAATGAAGGTAAGCGAAGAAACGAGAGGCGCGCGGCAGAGGCTGACTCGCGCGCTTCGCGCCTGCCGGCCGCGGCGACGGGGAGGAGGCGGCCGATGATAGTTTTGCCGCAATAACATATGTATCGCTAACTAACTAAGAGCTACGAGTCCCGATCGCGCGCTCGCTTGTGGCCAAACGGACCGCTCGTGCTTGGCACGAGAGAGGAAGAGGCGGACGTGCGCGCGCGCGACACATCGAGGTGGCGGAGACGGGCGTGGAGAAAGAGAGGATCGGCGAAGGGCCACGGACCGCGCGCGAGAAAGATGGAGCGCATCTCGTGGCGGGCATTAATGAGCGCTCTAATTAAAACACAGGCTAATGAGAATATATTAGAATGACGGCGGCTGTTTTGCCTCACGCACGAGAGGAGGGGGGGGAGATAGGGCGAGGATACACCATCAACCGCGCGCGGGCATCTCGCTTCGTCTCGTTGCGCGCACGCGAGACAGCGTCCGAAGCCTCCTCTGCTCCGTGGCCGCGGAATTATCGTGCGAGCACGGAGGGAGAGAGAGGGGGGGGAAGAGGGAACGATCAATATGCGGGCATGTTGGAAAAATCTGTCGGCGAGACCGTTGCGGGTGATGTAAAAATTGTGACTCAAGCTTCCCGCGGCTGCCTCGTGCCGCGGTTTAACCTTCCGCGCCGAACGGCGCCGATGCGCGCGTGCAAACTACAACGGTTAAACAATTTATCGATCTTCTGCGATACATGTCGTCACGCATCCGCACCCTCGCTCGCGCTCGCGCTCTCTCTCTCTCTCTCTCTCTCTCTCTCTCTCTCTCTCTCTCTCTCTCTCTCTCTCCCCCTCCCTCCCTCTCTCTCTCTCTCTCTCTCTCTGCACACGCAAAAGAACGATTTCGGCTGTCAATAAATAAACGTCCGGCGCATCCTTCTTTATTTGTCAGCGGATAGATCATGAATGTCCGTTTTGCATTATTCATAATCCAACATCGATCTTCCGGTCCAGCGACGCCGCGTGACGTTAACCGTTTTAATGCTCGCTAAAATTTTCAAGAAGGAATATCGATGCCTCGGGCCATTATTAAAAAGATAATGAGATGAATATTTTATATGCGCGCGCGCGCGTCTGCTCGTTCGTTCGCTCGCTCGCTCGCTGCGTGTGTACGCCGCATTATACCTCCGTTGAATATTTATACAAGAGTTTAATGTACGGTGCTTTGTGCGAAACAAATTCATCGAGCGCGCGCTCGTGAAATTTGTTACGAGGGATGAGCGCGCGCGGTGCTTCTCTCTTTTCGTTTCGATTTTGCTTTTTGTTTTCACACTCGTATATACGACGCCGCTACCGCCCGCGCCCGCCCGCTCGCCCGCTCGCTCGCTTGCTTGCTCCGCGCGATTATCGAGAATATCGTATGACCGAATTGACTTTATCGTCGCGCGGCAGATGTGTAAATTACTCCGAGCTCGCTCCGAGTCCGTTCAATCGCGACCGCCACGGTACTCATTATTCCGGCGTAAACTACAATCTGATATGCGCGTGACCGCGCGAATCAAGATAATTAGAACACGATGTAACAGGATCGTGTCCACAGAGTGGCAAAGTGCGTTTCAGGACGTGACAATCGTTTTAATGGTCCCCGCGAAGTGACATAACAACGTTCACCGAATACACGAGAATACACGGCCGCGATGCCGTTCGCTCTGTGATGCTCGCTAATTGTCTCCGCGTTATTGCGCTAATGAAATAGCATCGCCTCGTCGCTGGACGGAGGACGAAATCTTCCGAGCGAAATTGAAAAGCATACGTGCCAACTCGAGAAACTCGTTCGCTTCGTTCCACCTTCCACTCGACATCCACTCGGAGTCGATAACAGATACGCGCGCGCGCGAGAAGCTGCTAAATTTTGGACGGTCTGTTCGCCCGAGACGTTCTCGAAATTACTGAGAGAGAGAGAGAGAGAGAGAGAGAGAGAGAGAGAGAGAGAGAGAGAGAGGCGGAAAGAGAAAGAGAAAGACCGTGCGCTTCTCAGCACTCGGAACGAACAGGCAGCCGCGACCCACGCGCCGGCTGTTTATTCCGTTCCGACAGGTATCTTTTCGTAATGAAGTCACGCCGAGAGTCCGCACCCGGCTTCGTTTCACGGCTCGTATCGCCCGGTCGGTCGGTCGGATGTCCCGCTGCTCTCGGCGACGATTCCACGCCGCCTGGGATGCACACGCGCGCGGTGAACGACTCGTAAACAATACAAAGCGACCGCGCCGAACAAATATAGCCTTCGGTTTTACGGGCGACACCCGTGCGCGCCGTGCTGTCGCTTTATTGCCGTACGGAAAGTTGCTTTATCGCGGCGCGAAGCACGCCACCCACCCCCTCCTCGGCCGTCGTTCTCCCGTTCTCGACGACTAGTCGGATCGAGATGCAAACGCAGCAGCGAGATGATCGGCAGCGGGAGGATGGCACAGATAAGGATCGGACACCTGCAATATATCTTCGCCGTGGGAGCGAGACGTGGTCGGGCAACTTTGTCGTGCGGCGCTTATCGCGACGTTTCTCTCGCCTACCTATCTACCTACCTGCCCTTCCGCTTTGTCGACTCTTG
Source organism: Harpegnathos saltator (assembly GCF_003227715.2). Lineage (NCBI taxonomy): Eukaryota > Metazoa > Arthropoda > Insecta > Hymenoptera > Formicidae > Harpegnathos > Harpegnathos saltator. Next base: position 641,637 of record NW_020230724.1, on the reverse strand, counting down.
GTCCTGGCCCTCGCGCGAGGCGTTTAACACGATCTGCCTCGTTCTCGTAATGCCACGATGCAATCTCGCATAATGGTGGCCATACGTTCGGCCGGTGTCGTCCCGCGGATTGAGAAGTGCGATAGATTCCGGTCGCCGCTCTCGGGACAGGGTGTTAAGCGCCTCTCGTTGATGTCGTGTCTCGGACCGCGCGCCAACACGCCGGCGTGTACTTCTTAATAACACCGCGCGTCCGGGAGGATTATGGAGTGACGGGACGCGAATAAGAAGCGCGACGGAGATTAAGTGTATTGTACGCGTCGTGAAGCCGCTTCTTTCTTCCCTTCTCTCTTTCTCTCTCTCTCTCTCTCTCTCTCTCTCTCTCTCTCTCTCCTTTGCGCGCGCGCGCGCGTCCGCAGGACATGTTCGTCCGCCGCGCCGTGCACGTAGATCGCGCACGTGTGCGCGCCAGCCCCGTTGATTTCTCTTAATCAATCAGCCCGCGAATTCGCCGGTTCGAAGACGTCGTCGTAGAAAGGAATCCAGCGGACCTAGGGGACGAGGGGCGAGCGCGGAGGGGGAGACGACGAGCAGATAAAGAAGAGTCGTCTTATCTGTTCGGAGTAATCCCAATTACAGGAGATTTCCACTCGGTCGAGTCACAGAGATCACAGGTGGGGTCGAAGTTTCGGCTCCTTTGTGAGGATCACCGCCGCTGCTTCATTTCGGGGCGGCGGACGTTTTCCTCCTTTGTGGATACTTTCCTCTCGAATGTGCGCGTTTGCCGACATCTCGTGAGGAATAAAACGTAAGCAGCGCGTCGTAAGCGCGGGGACAAAGACACCTCCCCTCTCTCCCTCTCTCTCTCTCTCTCTCTCTTTCATGTCCTCTTTTCCCCTCTCCCCTCGTCCGATCACAAAGCGGGAGATTTAATTAGCCGAATTACTTGCCTGTAGCACTTACTCGCGAGCGCGCGCGATTTCCGTCGTTTCGGATATTCGGCTTTCGCCGTCTCGACAGTGTACTCTCCTTCGACCTGACGCTCTTTGCGCTTTCAAAGCGGTTTAATAAGCCTCCGTTAGTCCCTAATGCGATTTCGGCCTCGATGATCGCAGCAGAGAATGAATCCTCCGAGCTCAGGTCATCGCGCTCAGGTTCTCAGGTTTTGGTATCTCCGAGTCTCACGGTCTTTTTCCCTCCTGCAGCCTCGATGATCGCCGCGAGCGCAAACGCAAACGTTTATATTCGAGTACTTGGCTATAATTTAAGGGTTCGTGTAGACTCGCCTACATGATTCTGCGACTCGCCCTGGCAAGATGGGCATGTGCGTGCCGCTGCTGCGGTTGTCTCCGCAGGCGACAACAAGAAGTGCTCGTAAAAGGGAAACGCGGACGTGTCGGACACGAGAGTAAAAAGCTCGCAATGACGCCATCCGCGCGCGCAGAGGCCCCTTTTTTAGAGCGTTGTATTCTGCGGCACCGCCGGACTTCCACGCGCTAGCATTTCGCTAGCAGCACCCTCTCAAATTGCTTCCCCACTTTGACTTTCCGTTTCTCTTTAGCATTATCGTTTTATGCATCCTGCGCGTCTCACACAGAGAGAGAGAGAGAGAGAGAGAGAGACTCCCTCGCGCTCGCGGCCTCCCTTTCTCGCGCTCTCTTCTCTTGCCTCGCGGATACCGTCGAATTGTCATTGCGACAAGTCGCAAAGTCTAAACGGCGCTTCGCCTCGGAAACTGCGCGTCACGCGCGCGTGTGTGGTTCGAGGAAGGCGGAGGGGCTGGGACCGCGCCGGTATGCTTGCGTCAGTGTTGCGTTGCATCGATTTTATTTCTTGACCGAGTTTCGAACATGACATCCTGCTGCGACATGTAATCGTAAAAGGATATTGAAGTTTCCGGTGGCGTAATCCGAAAGTTTTGAGAAGTAAGATTCCGCCTCTAGCGTTTCCGCCGAGTCCTCGGGGATTCCCCTTCCCTTCTCCCCCGCTCTCTTTCTTCCTCTTGTCCTTCCTTTTTCCCTTATTTCTTCTGTAAATACGCGCTAACGTGCGGGACGAGCGATTCTTCTTCGCCGGTCGGCGTCTACGAGTCTCCGAGCTCGGAATAGCGATGCCGGCGATCATGTCCTCGCGGATGGATTTTCCCTCCCCCGCCTCCGCGTAATTTCAGCCGCGTCGACGCGTTGGCGCGTTATTTCGCGCGAGCGCGAGAGAGAGAGAGAGAGAGAGAGAGAGATTCGAGGCCGGACGGTGCCGGCGGTGGTCGCTCGAACGTGAACGCGGCAACTTCCGGCGTCTGCAGATTGTATCGCCGAGTTCGATAACAGTCGCCCGTAATCGCGAGACAATCCTTCAAAGCTTTCTGACAGCCAGAAGGGTAGTGCGGTCCGTCGGAGTACGCCGCGTGCAATGGTCTCCTCCTGAAAGGGACGGTATTCACCGTGCATTTAAATGGATGAGAGGAGCGCCGGCGGTCGTAGGAGGGTACGGACGCGCAGAGGGACGAGGGTGGAGAACTCTTGCGTCGTGCCGGATAGAGGCACCGCGCGTCCAAACTTGGTTGAATAAGCTAATGCAATCAAACGGCCGAAAGCGCTACTTACAACTTTGCCAGTCCGCGCTTTGCACAGGCGAAAGGGCGCCGGTGTGGGATGACGAGGACGCCAGGGAGAGAGAGAGAGAGAGAGAGAGAGAGAGAGAGAGAGAGAGAGAGAGAGAGAGAGAGAGAGAGAGAGAGAGAGAGAGAGAGAAAGAGACAGACAGACACACACACACACACACACACACACAGAGAGAGAGAGAGAGAGAGAGAAAGGGAGAAAGGAGAGGGACATTAAAGAGCGGGGAGAGGAAAGTGATAAGGGGAAAGCGGTGCTTTCGGTTAGGTTAGTCGCTGCGGTGCCGACGGAGACGACCGCGGAAGCGCGAACGGGGGTTGCGTCGATTGCGCATACGCGATTCTACCAGCCGGAAATACGCCGATGCACCGCTGCTGCCCGTCTTCAAGCGTGACCGTAACTTTTGATTTAACTCGCGAGCTGAAGGGAATTTGTGCCGGCGGGTGTCGGGGGGCGAGGGGAAGGAGGGAGAGCCTTCTTCGGTGTCGGAAGCCGTTTGCGCGCGCGCGCGACATTCGCGAGATCCTTCTTTCCTTTGGCCGCGGAAAGACGATTTGGGAATTCAAAACACACGGGTGACACACAAGTTGCACGGTTACGTTATACGACGAACTTATAAATCGTTTAGCGCGCGACGCGACACAAAGTCACGTTGCTCCGCCGCTTGCTACTCGCCCGATTCAACAGGTCTTGCTATTTTCACGCGTCCATTTTTTTCCACAGTTAGCGCGCGATCAAATGTCGCGTACACGGTGACGCGCGAGAATAAACAATCGCGTTGTTGTTGCTTTCCAAAAATGAGATCTCCTGTTACGGGGGAAGAATATTGCTGCTGCATTTGGTCGCGATCAATTTAACACGCGGGTTTAATTTGATATTTTCATATTCGCGCCGGCCCGGTAAATGATTGATGCGCAACACGTATTATTTAATAATATACACACGCGCGCACACACCCTCTCTCTCTCTCTCTCTCTCTCTCTCTCTCTCTCTCTCTCTCTCTCTCTCTCTCTCTCTGTGTCTCTCGCTCTCTATGTTGATCTTGTATACGCGTGCGCACATTCTCTGGCAAAATAGCCGCGCAAAGTATATTTCTGTTAGATTCCATTAACTAATTGGCAATCTTGTTTGGTTACAAAATTATGTAGCTGTGCACTTTCGGGATGCAATGTAGAAGCTGGTACCCAACTTGCCGCATATGCACGGTTGACACGATATATCGCCGATGATTCATCGCCCCGGCCACGTCGATACTAATTATTTGCAGATAAAACTCATTACTCAAGCGTGATTAATGACGGATCGCGGGTCGATCTCTGGAATTTCATCCTCTCGCCCTACGCCGCGCGGAACCGGTTGCGTTATCGAGGAAAGCGCATCCGTTATCATTCATGAAAAAAATATATGAAAATAATAAAAAACCGCCGCGTCAAAAAATGACGGCGGCGTCGGCGGTTTATTTTGGTTTCAGTGCGACAAAAATTCAGTTAATCAATAATATCCCCACCATATTTTCCCGAAAATATATTTAAGTGCATAAATTTCGGAACAGTTTGAATAAACATGCTAAACAAATTTTAAACAAAATTTTATACGCTCCGGCGAGAAGACCGCGCACGGAAATTTTTTTTTTTAATAAATCACGACGTGGTAAATTAATTAGAATTTTGTACCAATTAATAATTTGTTTTTGGCGCTTTGTTGTGGCCTTTGTTAAAATATTGGAAAAATATCGTGCGTTTCTCAGCGAGCTCGCAGGCCTTCGGCCGGTGGCAACTTGCCACGAGTGATCGAGGACGATCGATATTCCCGACGGAGACAGTGCAGCAGCAGCTCGCGCTTTTTTCGCATTTCGATCGGAATGAACAAGAATAAATCGCAATCGCGAAGATGAAATGTACCGGCTCGGTATATTGACACGGTATATTGCTGTTAAACAATCGGCCGGCTTAGCAAGGCGCGTACGCCGGACTTGCCGGGTTATGCGGAAGAGTAATACGTTGCCTGCCGTGATCCCGGAACAAACTGAGGCAATAATTTTAAATCAAACGCGGGAGCTCCGGGAATAATTTATCGTGCGTGCCGCGTTGCGGTAGCGCGCGCTAATCACGGGCCCCAACCCTAGCGCGCTCGCCGGAAACCGGATGTTTTTAAATGTCCTGTACAAATTTCATTAACACTTTCTACCCCGCCCGATTCGTAAAACTGTAAGTCTGCGAGCGATAAATCACTCTGCGCGCTAACGAGCACGAATTGGAAACCGGTGGCGACGGCGGCGGCGGCTTGGATTAAATTTTCTTGAAATTTTACAACGGCGTGTCGGATTAATGACGAATTAAAAAATTTGCGCAGCGCCGTTATTTGTCTTGGCGAGGAAAATTATTCTCTCGGCGCGAGATTCAGTCGGCCGTAATTGCAGTCGCACGCGAAATGTATGTATAAATGTATGATTTCTCGATGTGGCTCGTAGAGTTCCGCAATCCACTTTTCTCTCGGTACGCGAGTTTACGCGGAAATTGACACGCGGCTTGCATTTTCCCTCTTCGGAGAAGCAGATAATCGCGCCACGTGAGGATGTCTCGAGTGCGGCACTCGACTGTCTTATTAAATTGGAAGTGGATACGGAGAGAATCGCGGCACACATAAACCGGATCTCGACCTGGTGAGATTTTTCAGCGCGGCGTTAAATAACTGTAATGAGATACGGTATCACGCGAGAAATAACACCTGAGAGACTCTTCTTATTCTCAACATAGTCGCGTGTCCCCGTCGAAATTGCGCTCTCGCGAAGCTGCGGTGAATCTTCTCCTGCGCGAGGAAATAATTACCGCACCGTATGTAGCGATAAAAACAAAAGAAAAAAAAAAGGAGAGAACAAGGAAGCAGGGAAAGGTAAAGTGGACGAGAGGATGTGCGGTTACACAAACACCCTCTTCGCGGGGCTTCGATCGGCCGATGATAAACGACACGCTTCTAGCTTTGACAAGCGTTTCAAGGAGACGCCGTTCCCTGAAAGCCGAAAGAGGAAGTTCTCATAATATCCGGCGATAAATATTTGTCTTGAGCTTATGCCAAAAGTGCGTGGCACTGTTGTTGTCGCCTCTCTGCCAGCGTCGCCGCGTGCGAAGTCACCGCGTTAAGAAAACGCCACCTCGGGATCGCCGCCGTGAAAAGGATAGCGCGGAAAGGGGTGCTGCCACGGCCGGGGTCTCGGCGACACAGTAATTGTTTTCGCAGCTAATTGTTTAAAAGCTTGGCAAACCCGCGAGGAATTACGCGGAGGCAAGGACGGAGACAATCCTCGAGTCAATATTGAATTATGAATTTATTAGCTTCCACTCTCTCTCTCTCTCTCTCTCTCTCTCTCTCTCTTTCTGTGTGTGTGTGTGTGTCCTCACCGATGGCGCGTGAGAGAGGTCGGAGGTCTCTTCGTGTGTCAGTGACGGCGCCGTGAATGGAGGATGGAAAGAGAGGAGGAACCAAGACTTCCTGCTTCCATTCCCTCGCACCCCCGCGGGGGGATCTTCAACGTGTGCAGACAGTAATTTTATCGAGTCCCCCCCGCTGTGACGATCTCGTTGATTGACTAATCGTGTCTTTTGCTCTCCGTGTTCGAGCTTCCGTCTTCGTAATCCGCGGCTCTGCCTCCATTATCGCGCTTCGTCCTCCACCTACTGTTCTTTGGTGCCCATTAGAAACATCTTTTTTTTCTCTCTTTCTTTTTCATATATATATATATATTTCTTGTCTATCGAATGTGAAACGAATTAAACGTCGCGTAATTGTGCGTAGCGTCAGGAACGTCGTTTTAATATCTCCGAAGAAGCGGCGAGAGGGAACGCGCTTCGAACAAAGTTCGAGAGGAATGCACGACAGTGCGTGATCAGTCTGCGCGGATCTGCGCGGGATTTATATCTCCGCGGCCGCAGAAGCTCATCAGCGGGGTTGCGCTAACGAGCGCAGGAGCGCGAGGATTTTTTTCGATTCGGAGAAGAGAGCGGAAGGAGAGTCGGAATGAAGTGGAGAACGAGCGGCGCGGCGAGAGCAAATTTCCATTTTTATTTGCATTCGGGCGATTTGCGATTCGATTTAAACGCCCTCCGCCGAATATAGCAGTGGCTCGATAGGTTGGAGGCTCTACATACATCGTGATTCACATTTATTCCTCAGGTGAATCAAATTACGGATAGGGACTGCGCGTCTCGTCAGATTTAGGTCACACCGTGGATGCATATGAAACGCGCGCCCGCTCGCGACGGAGGACTTAAATATGCGTCCCGTTCGATCTGGTTTAACTTAATCGTGGCTTTATTTTCGTAATTTTCCATCGAGGCAGAGAGACAGTGGAAATCTCTCGCTACGCTATTGAGTTACCGCTTAAAAGCATCTCGCCGAAAGTTCCCGAGTGGATTTCGACAGAAGAAAAAAAGAAGAAAAAGAAATGGTAACAGTCGCAAGTAAATATTTTTCGCGTTCTACATCGCGCATCTCGCCATCTCGTGTCAGAGCTGTTCTGTTTCTACAAAAACGAGCGACGTAAGTTTTATTATTCTAGGATGTTAGCATCTCTCTTTCGCGATTATCGAGGAGAAAGTTTTGCAGAAAGGATTGCAACAGGCGTTTAAACGGGCCGGCGCTCTGTCGCGCGAGTAGTCGCGCGGCAGATTGCATCGGTTCGAAATATGACGAATTTATCGTCGCGCGCATATGTGAGCGATGAGAACAAATGGAGTGATGAAGATGAAGTAAACGATGAAAACGAGGTGGAACGGCTCGGATGACGGGGGGCGTGACGAATCGGGGCGTTTCGCAGCTTCACTATTATGCAAATTTCATTAGAGTTTTTGTGTTACGGCAGTCCCCTGCGTGACGACCCTACGAGGGCCCCCTGGGACCCATTATTAGCTCTCAGATTTTTCGATTCCACTCTCCGGCGTCTCCCGTCTCGCTCAAGTGTTACAGGGATACTTTCGATCGAGTGGACTGTTAAAAAATTAATTGTACTCCTCAAAACACAGCGCGTTACTCTCGTCGATCGATCGAGAGAGCGTAACATCTGACGTGTGACAGCGTAACTTTACGCGCGTACGACTCTACGGGGAAAAGAAGCGTGCGGAAGCATCGAGAGTGACAGAGACGAGGGAATAATTTAAATAGCACTCTGAGAATTATCCATCAAATCGCGCGCGCGCGCGCGCGCGCGTTTCCAGGATGCGTTTCGTTTGTTCGAAATATCACGAAATTCGACGCATCGACACGCCCGCGCCGGCAAGGCCGGACAGACCTGTGTAGACGCCGTCTTTTCAAACGGCTTCTTATACGCCCGCGAATTTTATGGCGAAATTGCAGCGGATGTTTAAGTGCACGCCCGGGGCGCGTGATATCCTAGAGCTGGGCACTGAAATGGGAGTCTGTCGCCATCGAGATTAGGTATATGACGGGAGGAAAATCTAGGTACGGGCGGGTTTCCTTCTCTCGTTTTCCCCGCGGGGCTTGGCATAACAGTAAACTGACTTGAATCTTTGTCCGCTATCCCGCGGGATAAAATTCCGTGGCAAAGGGGGCACAGCCTTCTGTTGACCTCGCAAATACCGATACTCGTCCGTGGGCGACGCCACGGCTTACGTTCCCGCCGACGTATCGACTGCGCGACGTATACTCGTAACAAATGATACCTACGCGTGCGCGCGGGATAAATCTCTCTAACTCTTTTTCTCTCCGCCCTCCCCCCTCCCTCCCTCTCTCTCTCTCTCTCTCTCTCTCTCTCTCTTTTCGACTATATTTTACGGTCGTTATTCTTACGTTCGACTGACTCCTCGAGCATATGAAAATAGCGCCGCGTCGTGCATCCAGTGACTAACCTGCCCCGATGTATACAACGCCTCTCTCTCTCTCTCTCTCTCTCTCTCTCTCTCTCTCTCTCTCTCTCTCTCTCTCTCTCTCTCTCTCTCTCTCTCTCTCTCTCTCTCTCTCTTTTCTCTTTCTCGATTCGCGCATATTCATTGGTATGTCAAACGGTCGACGATATCTGCGGTGTCTCAAGTCGCAAATTGCACGATACGGTCAAAGGGATGCTTGAATATTTAAGCTGAGAGACACTTATTGTCATTTGATGTATCGCGTCAGAGACACTCGTGACTTAATGTACTCATTAACCTAATTACCTGCTTCATCACTTCGTGTCGTATTCATGCGTAATCTTCTGAATCGGATTTCAAGCGCGCGGTTTAGAATTCTGCCCGATCCCGGCGAGCCCACGTAATGGGCGCGATCGTGCAAAGGTAATCGCACGTTATCGTTTTGTTATCAGAGAAATTCTCGCGCATTAACGCACGGCTCAGTCGGATTATATCAACACATTCTTTTTATTCCGCCTGATGAAGCAGCGAGAAAGCGTTAATTTTAACAAACGTCGGACCGCAAGTGCAGGGGGCTTCGGATTATAATTCATCGCATTCGCGGCGGAAGAATTATCGATAAAACTGACAGATATTGTGTTAATAACGGTAAATAGCGGGGCAGTCGCGCGTTAAATATTCCCCGTGTTTTATATTTCGCATTTCGCCTGGTATTATGTCGAGTCTCACGCTGAATTGGAATAAATACCAGACCACCGGCGACTCCTCGGGCTCTTCGTGAATAATCGATCGCGCGGTCCCTGCGCTGCCGCGTTACGGGGGAAAATACTTTTGTACACGGCACACCGACGAAAATACTAACGGCATTTAAGTATCGCCCACGTGTGCGCGATGGTTCAAAGCGAAATCGCGCGAGCGTTCAGCATTATCGCGACGTGTCAGCGAGGAGGGAACGTAATCTCTCGAGGGAAAAGGGCGTGAGCTCGCCGAGTCGAATTCCCGCCGAAGTTTTAAGAGGAGTGGAAGATTGCCGTTTAGAAAAGCCGAATGCTCTCGGGTGGAATTTTTCAGCGCGAGACGGTCGCAAAGGCGGTGCATAAATTTTCGGCGGCACGAGTTAATTCGGAATAAATCATGAGAAAGAGATGACCTTAAATTTTAACGAGTCTGAAAAAACTCGGAAACTCCATCGGTGGCGCGAGCGCGCGAGTCCAATTTCTCCGTCGCGAGAAATCCCGGTGACGCCCATGGTGGAGCGCGCATCCCCCGCGAGGAACAAGGTCCACAGTTGCAAGCACGGTGGTGCTATGAATAAATTCATGGCGGAGAAGTCGCCCGCTGTAGCGGTGATGGTGCTAGTGGCGGCGGCAGCAAACGCGAGGAGGAGGACGGCGCGGCGCGGCGCTCCGCCGCGGAGAACGGCGGGCTAATCCAAAACAATGGAATGCGGCGGGCGGGCTAAGCGAATTAATCTTTCACATTGCCGGATGCACAATGGGCCAACGAAGTTACATGATAATTACGCGTGGGATTCGTTATTGTGTATAATTTCGACCGGTCGACGTTTCGGGAACGCGTGGCTTCGCACGCCCGCGCGAACCCGCGGTGCATTCCCGCGAGAGAAACGTCTGCTCTTAACGGGCGTTCCACCTTTGTGCCGCGACGTTCCTTTTGTAACGACGAGACCCGCGACCTTTTTTCCTCCCTTGCGCGGAAAAGCGCTGAAGGTGTATGGCGGGATGCGCTCTCTCTCTCTCTCTCCCCCTCTCTCTCTCTCTCTCTCTCTCTCTCTCTCTCTCTCTCTCTCTCTCTCTCTCTCTCTCTCTCTCTCTCTCTCTCTGAAAAATGTTGCGGCAGGAACGCCGGAATAGCCGCAGTTTCTCTCGTCGCGGGACGCGTTTGCGGTCACTGTCTCGGGATATTTCGCGGAATTGCAATTTCAATTTGTACTACGTCGAGCGGGGATACTCGAAGTGCCCGAATCCCCAGGGGAACGAGAGATAGAGCGAGAGAGAGAGAGAGGGGGGGGAGGAGGGATGGGCAGAAGAGGAGAGAAAGAGGGAGGAAGGGAGAGGGAGAGAGAGTCCAGGACTACCCTAATTGCGTGCATCGAATACCCCATTCGCGGTAGCCATGGTGAATACCTTCGCTCCCTCGTATCGTGCTACCCAAGTCCGCCCTGGAAGCCCCTTTTGTCACTTTTGCGACTTCTAGCTTGTCGAAACGTTAACGAGCCTTAATGAGATTCCGCGGCGAATTCTCGCGAAATTGCTCCATTATTCCCATCGTCCGATTATATAATTGTAGCGCGCAAGCTACAATTCGATGTTCACACTTACTCTTCACGAACGGCGGCGACGGACGCGCGTCTGACGTGAGACAGGGGGACGGCTCTTATCAGCTTCGGCGCTCACGTTGTCGCGCTGCGGCGGAATATTTCCATTATGTATGTACGAGAGAGAAAGAGAGAGCGAGAGAGCGAGAGAGAGAGAGCGAGAGAGAGAAAGAGAGAGAGAGCGAGCGAGCGAGCGCACGTCGTTTTTCATTTAAAAATAAAATTAGAGAACGAGACGAGGGGGAAGAGAGATAACGCGCAGAGAGTGGACACCGGCACGAGGGAGGATCGACCTTTCGCGATATTAACCCAAAGTGCTGGCGCCTCGGCTGTCTGTCCTGCCTACGATGGCAGAAACGAAATGGCGCTCTCGTTCGATAGCACATGTACGTCTGGAAGTATTTTTCTTTCGCCGCTTTGCCTCGCCCTCTTTCTCTCTCTCTCTCTCTCTCTCTCTCTCTCTCGCTCTCTCTCTCGCTCTCTCTTTCTCTTTCTCCACGGTCGTCGCGCCGACGACCGAGCGAGAGATCAACGAATCGATGCGCTTTAAATGACACGATTCCCTCCCGCGATAAGGACGGTCTGCTTTCAGCCGGGATGCCGGCTCGCCAAATAACAGGGCGAGCTCGCGGAGCTCGTCGGGGTGGCAGCGAGAAGCATTCAGACAGTACGCGATAAGACCGCCTTGTGTCCCCCTCGAAACGGAAATTGGACCTGAGCCACTGTCCACGTGGTGCGTCAGAGCCGACCCGCTGGCTCGCGTTGGAACGCGGATACGCGCGTCCACGTCGTCAGAATTCTGTCGTGAATTCATCCGCACGACGGTCATACGCGGAGCCGCGACATCGGTTTTTCCATCTCCCCGCCAAAGGGCGATCCCTCTCCGACCGGCGGGATTTATTTCGGCGGACGTGCGTGCGCGCGCGCGCGCGCACTCGGCGAGGAGCCAAAAGCGCGCCGTCGATCTCGCATCCGACGTCAATCCGACGTTGTCACGCTATATTTCTCCGGGCTGGAGACTTGAATGTCAAGTCGCGCTTAACGAGATTAAGCCGAACATATTTCCCGGCGGATTCCCGAGCGCCGAAGCGGAGCTCTCGCTCGCGCGTGTTACGGGAGCGTTGCGCGCCGCGCGGCCGCGAACGGGCCGCATTACGCGAAGTTGATTTACATTGTCAACGGCAAGCCAAACCGGCCGTCTTGTGAATCGCGTCGCGATATGTAACACGAGATTAAGCCGCGGACTCGTTTCGCGATGCAACGCGCTCGTGTGCATCCGCGATACTGCGGCCCCATCGCGTCACAAACACGCACGACGTGAATTACGCGTGTGCGGTCGCGCGCCGTGCGCGCATTCCTCCTCTTGGCGTAGTTCCATTAGCATGCGCTTGGTTAAATTCCCCGCTCTGCGGTAACCTTATATCCGCGGCAAGGAACATCGATCTGTCAACGATAACGACGCGGCGCTCGCGAGCGAACGTGCGTGCGAGTACGCAAGAAATTTCAAGTGCGACCTCGCCCCCCTCCCCCCCCCCCCCGCCCCCCCTCCGCCGCCACGGAGGCCGACGGGTTTCGGCTTTGAGCGACACACGAGTATGCTTCGCGTATAAATAATATTATGTCCGCGTCACGAACATTTCAGCATTTTACGCTTCGGTGAAATTGTACTCGGCACCGCGGCGTCATCTGCTCCTACAGCGGTAATTACATTTTGCGATTGCACTTGAACGTATTCGGAACCGAGCTCCATATTTACGGTACATACCGACGTACGGACACAGGGAACGCACACACACACACACACACACACACACATATATATATGCGCATTTGTAGACCACCGTGCATGTCGCAAACTATATACGTGCGCGCGCGTGTATTTTCGGCTTCGTCAAATTATTTTGTGGTCTCCTTTCATTTTGTGGTGCAAAACACACCGCATGCACGGAGGGATCGCGAGAGATCGGCGCGGTTTGAGAAATCGCGCGGTCGCGAAAATGTTATCGCTGTCCGGCGGGCGCAACGTCGCCTCATCGGGTAGAGTCGGCCGGTCGGCCGATAAGGAACGATTTATTTCGCGCGCAACGCGCCACGGAAGTTTCTCCCTTATACAGCCGACAATATGGCCCGGCCGCTTTGGCCGGCAGGCTTTTTTCGCGCTCGCGCCGGCCTTGTGTGTTGCCGGCGCTGTAAAAATGACGCGATTGAATTTCAAATCGCGGGTCGTCGACCCGAATTTTTCGCGGCCGTTTGATCTGATATTTAAAAATGCCTCGCTTACGCGGATGTAGATCACCACTACGCTATAATCTCTGGACTTTCGGAGCTCGACATGCAGAGTGGAGGCGAGCGAGCGAACGGCCTGCCGGCCGGGCCGGCCGGAGGTGGCCGATCGATCGGCCGACCACCGATCGACTCGAGCGGTGTAATTCCGGACCGGCTGACTCCGTGAATTCGAAATTTTCTCCGGAATTTTCATCGCACACGACAATATCAGTATCGATTGTATCACACGGATAACGCGATTGCCTTCGAATAAACCAGAACCGAGGATGAGATAGAGGGAGTGCGAGTGCGAGAGGGGAGGATCGAGAGAGGATACTACACGCGGACGCGCGGAACGTGCACTCCTCGAGTCTTGCGAGAGGATGGTCGAATTCCAGCAGAGCCATCGATATCGCGAGTGTGCGGCGAGTATATGCGGCGTTACAGCTGGTACGAACTTGTAAGGCGTATTTGTACGTGACAAATGGCTGCGAGTTTTAGTCGATAACTGTAGTTCCGACTGACCCACTTTCGGTTAAGTGCTCCTCGATAATGGATTCAATTATCAGGAATATGAGCATTCGCCGTTGCTCCGAAATAATGAAATTTGCGCGGAATGCGCGAATTACAATGCAGCCGGCGACGCGCTGCAGTTAAGTAAATATCCCCCGATATTGCCCGCCCCGCGGTCGCCATGTTGTTCCTGTTTTTCCCCGTGTCTCTCTTTCTCTCTCTCTCTCTCTCTCTCTCTCTCTCTCTCTTTTTTTTTCATTCTTGCTCTCTGCAGCGAGCGATCGCGCGCGATCTCGCGATGAAAATCACTCTCCTCGTAAATAGATATTGCATTTCTCGTTTTCTGCGACGCGGTCGCCGATAAAATCTTTGTTTTCGGGCTCGCCGAGATCGTCGGTCTCTTGCGCTCGAAGGGAAAAGAAATGGATGGGTGTACGAATCGCCGCGAAGAATCCACCAAATGAATACGAATGATTGTATTACAATGCGAGGTATTTGGTCTTCGTTATTTATCTCGTAGCGGGGCAGAGAGCTGCGGGCGCAATCGATTTTAACTCCTATTTCTCCGAACGGCGTTTCGGTGAGAGGAACGAGGGAAAAGAGATCGCGCACGGCGAGGATTTCGTACGCGGTCAATTCGATTCTACTCGTTCGATCGCGCTTGGTCGAAATAATAACGACTGTTCTTTCTTTCTTTTCAGGTAAGTACCGTATTATCTACGCTAAAAGGGCTTCTGGATGCGGCGGACGTCTCTCAGACGCCGGCAGCTTTATCTCGTGAGTAAATACTCAGAACAGCGTAGAAATAAGTCGAGCTAAACGCTAAAAATAAGAGAAATAAACAAATAAACGATCGCGCAAATAAGTAAATGAGCAAATCAATCAGTCAACGAGTGACTGAATGAAAAAAAAATTAAAAACAAACAACCACGATGAGAAGTGAGCGGTTCCGCCTCGCGATCGGATTATCTTTTCGCTCTATCTATTACGCGATCGATCGCGCGACTTCACAATGCTCCCGCGATGCATGTCTCAGCCGAGCACAAATCATCGCGAGCGCTCAGACATTTCCTCGCACGGCCATTGTCCGAATGAAAATCCGATTCATCGCGGAAAACTGATTTCTCCAAGAATTCCGCGCCTTTCGGCCAGCGTCGCTGCAGTTTGCGAGCAGACGCATTAATTTTGCCTCGCCGCCGTCGCGCGTTCTCTCTCTCTCTCTCTCTCTCTCTCTCTCTCTGTCTCACCAACGGCGGCGAATGGCGAAATTTATACGGAAATAACGCGCCGAATAAATTGCGCACTTAATTGTAATTCTAAAGCCTCGCCCCTCGGGCGCGACCTGCGCGTGATACATTTTTAATACCACAGGACATCAATCTCGCATTAGCCCTCCCTCCCTCCGCCGCTTGTACGTGCAAGAAAAAACGGGGAGAGTGCCCCTCGGAAGATCCGGAATTACGTGACACGTAACTACCGCGGAGGGCGCTTTTCATTTATATATTCCTTTCCTTACATTCCGTCCGCTTTATTCCGCCGGCCGCCGCCCGCGTGTAACCCTGCAGCGCCTGCGAGAGGGCGCGGAACGTGTACCTTACGGGTCTCTCTCTCTCTCTCTCTCTCTCTCTCTCTCTCTCTCAGATTGTGACGCGGCGAGTAAAACGAAAGCGTTTCCCTCCTTCGCGCGGGTACCTCGAGTGTCATTAGCGCAGCGATCTGACGTGCGCGACCAGCGCCGTTCGTTACGCGGCGTTACGTTCGTTGACGGACGTGCGAACGAGTCGATGTTAATTAACGAGTGAACATCCGATACCCGTGTGGCATTCACAGATATTCCCGCATACACACACACACACGACGTATAGTCAGGTCGACGCGGAGCCAAGTGAGATTTATCCGGCGAGACAGATCCGCGGCGGCGAGAACGTGCAAATCCGCGAGCCGACATTTCGCGCGTTGAATCGTCGCTATGCTAGTTATCCAGTTCGCGTTCGCGCGAACGTTACGTGTTACGTGTTACGTGTTACGACGGGGTGCGGTTGCCGCAAAACTGGTTTATAAATGTAATAATTTACGGCGGATACACGGCGGACAAATCGATATTTAAGCGCGCGGCCGTGGTCGCGCGCGCGCGCGCGGGCTTTGCAGTCGGCGCACGAAACATTCAGGGGGCTCGTTGCGAAATGTAAAAAAGCGGTCGCGCAGCAGTCACCGATTGTTCCGATAACTCGCTGGTGTGAGCTACTACCCACGGCCGCCCCTACACGAGGGTCGAATCGCCGAGCGCCGCTGCACTCCGACGCGCTAATTACGATTCCGACGCGCCCTCGGCGCGTACGTAACGGCGGTGAAATCGCGCCGCGCTGCGTCTCGCCTCGCCGAACATTATTAAAAGTCCACGCTTTTACGACCTTGCGGAATCTTTTTTTCTCTCCTCCGCCCGCCGTCCGCGACTTTAATCAGCGCGCCGTGCAGATACGCGTAAATTATTAGCGAGAGGAGACGAAGCGGCGCGTGGAGAGCTGTTCTGTAACGCCGCGAGACTCGCTTTCGTTCCCTCGCGCGCGCGCGCGCGCGCCGCCGCTCACATACGTGACTATCATCATTTCGCGTACGTATCTTTTTTTTTTTCTCTCTCTCTGAATTTTCCTCTCTCCCTTTTTCCACCGCGATAGTCTCTCAGTTGCGTCACGAGTTTCCAGGCTGCAGTCACGTAGCGCGCGCTGCGTGGCGATTAACGCGAGCGACGTCGCAGTCACGAAGAAGTCACACCGTGGCAATTCTCTCACAACGGTGTGACACACTCGTCGATCGCGTAAGCGCGCGCGCGTTATCATTTCGAAACGTGCGAACGTGCGGGAATTGGGAGAGGAAGGGTGTATAGCGCGAGATGGTGAGAGAGAGAGAGAGAGAGGGCATCGCGGCGTAACGAAAGGAGGTGTTATGAGGGTGGATAAATATGTATGCCAGCCGGTACTCCTCAAGCGAGTGTTCAAACGAACGAGGGGTGGCCTGCGGCGAGATAAAGGGCGGTCGAGAAGTAAGAATTCGATTATCTCAGCGGATGCTCGAACTTCTCTCGGATTTCCTGGTGCGGATAATGGAGCACTCTTTGAAGAAAGCTTTCGCGCGCGCGACCGAGATACTCGAGCGGCGTTTTCTCTTTTTGCCCTCTCTTGTACGCATCTACTCCCTTCGTCCCTCTCTCTCTCTCTCTCTCTCTCTCTCTCTCTCTCTCGAGCTTTCTCTTTTTTGCTTTCTCTCTTGTGCACGCGCTACTGGCCCTCTTCTTTTGCCTCATAATTTCTCATTCGTTTTATCGAATGAAAATTCAAAGCTGCTCGCGCACGAAAGAAGCGAAGATATAACGACGAATAGACAATGACGATGAAAAGGCCACTGCGATGTGCGCAATGCCTCTCTTTTGACAGACGGAAACAGAGAAGAAGAGGGCGGAAGTATGATGCCGAAAGCGAGAAACAATACCGGAAATTTTAGCTGGCGGTTGAGATAGAGAGAGAGAGAGAGAGAGAGAGAGAGAGAGAGAGAGAGAGAGAGAGAGAGAGAGAAAGAGTGTACGCCCAACACGAGATAAAGGGCCTGAAATTTCAGGATGGAACGTCTGTCAGCCATACTGCGGCTTTGGCTAGGGCTGTGAATTCGGCTTTTAACGTATAGCTTGAATCACCCCGTCGCATCGCCAGGGTGATTGAGCGCGCCTTTACGAGCTACGTGAGAACCGCGGTGCGAGACAACGGTAAGCGCAACCGAGTCGAAATTTTCGTTCCGCATTAACCTTACGAGTTCTGCCGAATTTCGAATGGGTCAAATGGGTCACAAACCACAGGTACCATCCCGATGCCACAAATGGTTAATCAATGCCGTTCTCCCACGTTCGATAGAGGAGTGGTTTCAGAACCGTTTGATATTCGTTTATCTCAATGTTCCATCCGCGTTCAGTTTTTACTCTTAATTATAACAAGTAATATATTTAATTACGTAAGCTGATTGCAGACAAAGTATGTTCAATGACCAATAATACATGATTAATACGGATAAATATTGAAATTAACGGTTAAGTAAAATACACACATTTCGTCCCTTTGTAGTCCCTTTGTTATTTGTTTTAATTAGCGTCGGAATATTTATGCGTATCGGCTACGGTGTACGTTTGGAAATATGTAGTGTTATATATATCGTTGCCCGCGTGTATCCGCTATCCAGCGTCCTTTGTCTTACTCCCCTCCCCGATGCAGCATCCTGCTGCTGGCTGCACCGTCGTTACGCTGATACCCGTGTAGATACGATTTGATAGGAACAACGCGTGTTAATTAACGCGATGCCGCCGTGAGATGCTGATTAAATAATTTCGGAGTCGGCGGAATATATATTGTGCGCAAAATGCAGCGTAACACCCGGTTACGGAATAGTGTACAATGCGCGAAACAATGGGCGAGGAAGCGCTACGTCATCCCGCGTCAAGACGCCACTCACCTACGGCCCACCATCGAGCAGCCGAGCGATGACAACAATCGACACTCTGAAAACATCGGCCACCTCCAAGGAGGTCAAAATTACCTTCGCGCGCCGCGCGTCCCGCGCGTTTTTTCAGAAGTTTCCGTTGTGCCTCGCACGCGTCTCAAGGTGATTGAAATATTTCGCCGGCTCTTTTGAGACACTTAATTAGTCTGTCGCTGGCATCGCGGCGCGCAACACGCGTATCTTTGATCGAATCGCGTCAGCGCGTGTCGGCGGTGTGTGTCGGTGCGACGACGGGCCAACTGGCGGATACCTGGAGTCGAGGAGCCAGGATGGAGGACGCAGCGGACTCTGGCAGCGGACAGTGACGCGTCGGATATTAGCAAGGTATGTGAAATAATTTATCATCGTACATACAGGTTTCCGTTTCTCACGGATGATGATTGACGAACTTGTTGAGATTTTGCCTGATTGTCGCGATTGTGCCCTCCGAAGTTTCCACCTCGTGTCTCTTGCGATACGCACGGAATACATGAATAATTTGGTTACCCTGGATTATTGATTTTCCGTTTCGAAAAGCGGGATACACGGTTGCATTGCCCGCACGATGTTTTATTCTTTGGAAAAAAATGAATTGTTCGCGACGTTTTGCTCGAGTAAAGAGGTTCCGCCGTAACGTTATCTGTTTACGCCGCGTGCTCGTCGAAAGGATTTTGCCGTCAAACGCATGCGAACAGCGAGAAAGAAATTTTTTTGTGCGCGAGCCTATACGTGTCGTGTGTTTGTATGTGTGTAAAAACCAGGCCGGCAGTCGTTCATCATCTCGTATCTTTTTGCTGCCGTTCGGCAAACGAACAGAGAAAATCTTAATCCACTCTTCTCGGGGGGAGGGAGGGGGGGGGGAACTATCGTCATTAGCCGCGCGTTATGTTTCACTCCGGACGACATCGCCGAGTTTTTCTGCTCAAATGCATTTTAGCCCGTCTCGTTTTTGCCGTAACGAACTAATAGAGATGCTATCGAAATAGTCGGATCCAAGGCGAGTCTCTTTCGCCGACGGGAAGCCGATATAGCCCGAATAAAAGGGAAGGCTCGCTGCTGGCTGCGAATGAAGAACTTTCTCGTTTACGGTAATCGCGTCCGCGATAGAGTTGAGCTTTAATCATATCTAACGCCACCGAGAGATATCACGGGAAATTAAATATTAATGAACGGTCCCCCTCAAACGATAATATTGCGCTTAGCTCTGCGGGCGGGGTGCGAAGGGAATATCATTCTCGGATATCATTCCCGCCGCGTTCGCGTAACGAAGAAAGCGATCGAGTTGAGAGGCCACTGGAAAATTATTATTCACGAGGTGTGTGTTATGCCTCGCCCCAAGTTCCCGGCGTTCGGTTTATCCGGCCAAGATTCGCGGCGTCCCGCGGGCATTTCACTCACTCTCTCTCTCTCTCTCTCTCTCTCTCGCCCTCTCGCTCGCCCTCAACGAGCTTACTTGTACGCTAATTGCCGAGGGCGACGCACAATAACGAGTTGCCGTTCGTAAATTTCGGCGGCGCAGGTAACCGAGTGAATTGAAAAGCCCGAGCCCTGGACTTCCCCTCTCTTTCAGCCGCGTCGAACCACTTCCCCTGCGATCCTTCTTTCTACCCCTAATTCCGGTACCACGCAATCACAAACGGTGGCGCGTAGGCAAGACGCGGGAGTGAGCGGGCGAGAAAGAGGGAGGAGGGGAACGAGAGACAGAGACAGACAGAGAGAGAGAGAGAGAGGGGGGGGCGACGGCGAGTACCTGGGTGGCAGTGTACATTGTTGGCTTAACTGCTCGTGGAAAATTGGGTGGGCAAAGCTTTGACAGGTTGTTTGGTAAACAGGCTCATGCGTTTACGTACAAACTGTAGGTAGCGCACACTGTGCCTCCGTCTGTGTGATTCGTCAATGCTCCCTTTTAGTACGTGTTACCATGGAAAATAGCCTATCGCAAAGTGGTTTCACAGTCCGCGGCATGACAACAATTGTATTCCGCTAGGAACGTCGAGGCCACGGTCGAGATTTCTATGCGGCCGACAAAGCGCGCGCGCGCGATGCGAGAAACGCGCGTGAGCGCGTGGATCGAATCCGCGAAAGATTTATCGGGAGATATACTCGACGCCGTACAAAATACACGCTCTCGCGATGTTTCCCCTCAAGATTGCGAATTAAAGGCGCGGATATAAATGGCGTCGCGACTTATCTCGCTCGCGACGACACCGCACACGTACAATCAGCTTCACATCGCGTCGTCGTCGCCACCGCGGACAAACGTTACCCTGAATACACACCACGAGGTGCGGTGGGGACGAAATTTTGGGAACAATGGAATTGTCGATAAGGTGACCGGGCCGAGAATAGTCGAAGGAGATTGGTGGGTCTGAGGCGACGAACCCAGAAGAGAGCAACTTGGGGAGAGTCGATGGACGAAAGAAGCGGGGGTGACGGAGAGAAGGCCTGCGGTCGTGCTTGGTCGTTTTAAGGACTCGCTTCGTCCTTTCCCTTGCCGCCACCGTTCCCTCCTCTCACTTGCGCCGGAATTGACCGTTTCTATTTTACGGCTCCTTTGTTCTCATTTAATTCTTATCCCGGGCTTATTGCGTTCTCCTCGGCGGCGTCGCCGTTGCGGTGTACTTTAATGGGAATCCATTTACGATTGGCGATCGATGTTGCCGCGCGCGGCGGCGCGAGCCGGATGTCACGTGCGGGATACAGGAAGAGAGGAGAGCCTCACTGTTAAAACGGACAGCGATGAGGTGCCCGGAGGATGGGAGGGGGCGACAGCTGCGGGGAAGGAGGGCGCGGGTGGAGAAAGAGCGGCGGGAGCGGCATTCGAATTTGCAGTTCGAATTTATTAAACTCAACGGACACTGGGATTTTTTATTAAAGGGCAAATATAGCGGCCCGTCCGTAAAACGTTTAATATTTGGCGCACGAATAGCCCCCGCGATTTTTCTCTCTTTTTTTTATTTTTTTTTGCAGCCAGCCGGTCTCCCTCCCCCGATTTTTCATTGTATTTTCGTATCTCGCTGCGAACGAAGTGATAGTCGTCGCACGACACGCGTTGCCGTTGATGGCTTTCCGTCATTCAATTAAGCGGGCCTCTGCCCATTGGCGCTGCGAGCGCCGGGGCTTTATTGTCGAAATTCTGATCCGTTCATTGTCGATTTCCTTCGCAGCGATTTCGCGTGCCGCCGATTTTCCGGTGGGAAAAAAAAAACCCCGGCCGCGTTGCCGCGATTTCGATAACTGTGAAACGAAGCGAATAACGTTCACTCGCGGACGAAAAACCGTCCGTTCGAAAGGGCCACGGGGAGACCTTGATCCCTAGCCCGCGAGACAGTCGTCCCTCGCTTGTCCTCGGACAACGGTCGACAGTGCGATACCGAGCCGGACGCTGTCAGAGAAGGGAGGAAAAAAACCGCGACAAAGAAAAACGCAATAAAAATCAACGCGAAGAGGGAGCAGAGAGAGAGAGAGAGAGAGAGAGAGAGAGAATCCACCGCGCTAGTCGCACTCGCGTTAATAAAACCTAATGCAAATCAATCGACGTCGTCGGTCCGGAGCGGCGCGCACGTACCGGAGATTCTAGTTACCGGTCGAAATCAAAGTTCAATTAACTTTTCCGCGAGAACAATCGGTGGCTGATGAAGCGAGGGCGCGAGGATCGCGATTCGCAATCCCGATAGAAACGCGCCGCGCCGTCGTTGCAGGAAGTCCGAGCCGAACCCAGCCGCGCTCGCGGACGCTCCGATACTCAGGCATATATATATGCATATATGCGTGTGTGTGTGTGTGTGTGTGTGCGCGCGCGCGCGTTCACGTTCAACGTGTATACATTTTCTCCCGTTTCTCCCTCGCATCGTTGGGCCAACAGAAAAATACTCGTTTGTTTTTTACACCGTCTACGCCGACCGCGGAACCGGAGCGGAGCGGAGCGGAGCCGAGCCGAGCAGAATAGAACGGAACGGAACGGAAGAGAACGGAACTCCTCGGCTACCCCGCTTGGAAATACGTAATTCCCGTACTTGATTAGTTTCCTTTGCGCTAAAAGGATTTTTAACCCGAGCGGGCATTCAACGAGGAACGCGCCGTGCTCACGTTAATCGTGAACGAACCGGCTCCTCCGCCTCTCTCTCTCTCTCTCTCTCTCTCTCTCTCTCTCTTTCCCTCTCGCGGCGGCAAGGCTTTAATTCGGTCGGCCGACTAGCCGAGCGCCTCGGTATCGAGCGATAGTTTTCAGCACAGCCGCGTGTACGCATACGCGCGGCATATGTGTACTGTAACTCGCGGAGGTTTCCATTACTTTCCGGAGAGAAGAGCCACGTGGAATAAAAAAAAAACAATGAGGGTGAAACGATAGAGAGAGAGAGGGGGGGGGGGGGAGGAGGCGGGAGGGAGAAAAAAATACAGTCGTTCGCGATTAGCTCTCTCTATAAGTGATCAAGATCCGCGGTCTCCGATTAACACGCGTGATTTATATTGTTCTGTCGATTCCGCCCGCGGATAAAGTGGAACGATATCTGATGCAACTGTTAAAGTACGAAAGTCCGCCCTCCGCCGCCGCCGTTGATGCCGGCCGCCGCTACGTATATGGTTATCTGATTCCCATCTGGGATTTACGCGAGAACGCGAGGTTTACATTAGACGCATGTACAATTTGGAGCCGTAATTATTTCCGAAGCATTTCGATGTGGAGAGTTTATCGTTTCCTCTTTCTCTCTCTCTCTCTCTCTCTCTCTCTCTCTCTCTCTCTCTCTCTCGCTCGCTCGCTCGCTCGCTCGTTTCTTCGCGAATTAACGAGGTTTGCGAGTGAAGCGGATAATACAGCGGCACGGGGTCATTCTCTCTTTCCCCTCTTCGTTTTTTAAGGTACTTGGTAATATTTCATGTGAGAAGGCATATCCTACGATATTAATAAATGCTCGCTTACTCACTCATTCACTCGCTCACTCTGTCGCTCGGATAAACAGAACGAGGGTCTCGCACACCGGCTGCGCGCAAGCTTCGCGTGTACTTCCCCACGCGACACGCCGCGACTTAAATGAAAGGCCGCACCGTACATTTCTTCGCCAGACGTCAGCAGACAACTATCCTCCTCCAGCCCTCCCGAAAATTGCGTCGGTAACGGGGTGTCTCGCAAAAGTGAGACTTCGCGCCCGACGTTGGTGCGTTAGCGTGTCAGCGCGCCGGTATAAAGTAAAAGTTTAACAATGAGGCACTCTCTCCCGTCAGGATGCGTAGAGTCGCGCGCGGCGGACTGAAAGCGAGAAGGGTAGTTCATGCTTGTTCTTTTGTCGCGCTTCTCGATGACAAACACAGCGACGTCAAGTTAAGAGGGACTTTCTCTCTTTCTCTCTCTCTCTCTCTCTCTCTCTCTCTTCCTCCCTCTCTCTTTCTCTCCCGCCGGGAAACATAACGAAGAGCGTTGTCTCGCGGTTATGGTCGTTAGACGAAATTAATTAGAAACTGCACTCCGGCCCATTGGACCGTTCTCCGGAATCTTCGATAGGTTGGAATACTTTAACTTGCAAAGTTTTCTGCGGCGAAAGCGCGGTTAAAATATACCAACTTTCCTCATCAGCCAGCGAGCGGTTTTGCATGTGGGGGACGATCGCATACCTAAATATCGACATCGTTAATTTGTGCAGGCAACGCGTACGGCCGTTCATTCTTTCGCCTTCAAATTCTCGTTGATACGAGAACTTATGGCCGCTCCGTTTCTCCCTATATCGGACGACCTCCATTCTTACTGACGACGACGACGACGACGACGCGCAGCATGACGATATTCCGACATTTTATCATGCGAATCGCAGCGCGCGCGCGCGCTGTGTTAATGTATCCACGGCGACGCATTTCAATTACCCCGCAGCGACCGAGCGGCCGACTCTCACGATCTCGTGGATTTTGAGAAAGAATAGAAGCAAAGGGGAGCGCGCGCGCGCGCGCGGCGAATCTCTCGGCTGCCCTGTATATGTACATCAGCATGAACAATAGCTCCTCCCGCGGTTATATATTTTCCCGAACGAGCAAGAACACAGCTCGAAAGATCCAGACGGCGGAGCAAAACCGCGGGGAAATGAGATGAGGCAGAAGTATAAAAAGTCGGAGTGCCGGGGAGGATATAGTCGTTAAATTCGCGTCGTAAATTATGCGAGCGTGTAGTGTACGCCGCTCGTTCTCCCAAGACGCTTTCCGCTAAAGCGCAGTTGCTGGCATTCACGGGCCGTTATGTCGCGATTACGCGCTGCCTTTCGGGCAAACAATGCGTGCCCGTTCTGATGCGTTACGATTCGACTGTCGGGCGAGGCGTGGCGAGGCGCGGCGAGACGAGGCGAGTCGATGCGAAGCGAGGCGGCACATTTTCCTCGAATATTCCACGGAAGGGAACGCGTAAAAATTGTTCATCACGGCGAAAGAGTACAGACACGCGCGAACACGCGAGCGCAATGTTCTTTTTATCTCGGGAAAAGAGAAACGCTCCATGTCTCTCTCGCGCATTTCTTCTTTCTCTCTCACTAGGTCGGCGATTCGTAGGCGACGATTCGCGACGTTAAACGCCGGATCGGACGATCAACGAAGGAAAATAATATAGAACCGGCAACGAGACACGCATAACAACGGCAATTACACGCGAGCGGCGTGGTTCGGTCGCGGCAAGCGAACTTGCTCGCGCCAGCGAGTAGCTCGTAAAAGCATCCGGCCGTTAAAAGATAAGCCGCCTCGGTTTACGCGGCGCTTTCGCGACGGACCGACGAAAGGCGGCGCTCGCTCGCGCGCCGACGAAATTGCCTCCGAAAACGAGAAATCACCGGCACTGGCGCGTGGATTTTTCCACCTGCGACCGGCTGCACCTGCACCTCGTGCACGTTCGATCGCTCGCTTGCCGCCGCCGTCGCCGCCGTCACGAAAAGAGCCGGACGCGTGGCTAAGCGCGGCGAGGATTTTGCGTGAGGCCACGGGCCGAAGCTCTGATTAATGATGCTATCGACGTATTCCGCGAGGCGTAGAGAGCGATCAATCGAAGCACTTCCGACAAGCGTCGGCCTCAGACGATACCACCGTCAGATTCAGGAAATACTTTACCGTGATGCCGATAGAGCCCGGCGGGATAGGAGAAAGGACACGGGAGGCGAGATACGTTGGCAGATACGCGTACGTCGGATCGCCGAGAAATTGCTTCTGATGTGGTGCGCCGAATCCACGCACCGGAACGATTTTCCAGCGATATACGCGCGCGCGCGCGCGCGAATGGTCATTTGTATACGACGCCAAAGTTTTCTATTAGCGACTGAGCGGGCGGGCAAATTGCGTTGCCACGGGACACTTTTCTCTTCGCGTTTCCATGCCTTATCGCCGTTGTTGTAAAATCCCGCACGTTCTCGGCGCGCTAGTTGCTTAGATTATGTAATGAATTTAAGACGGTGGAGACTCGCGGCAGCGAATCGCGCTACTCCTTTGTATTCTCATCACGGCCGTCACCAAGTTGCCCGCGTCGGACGAGAGAGAGAGAGAGAGAGAGAGAGAGAGAGAGAGAGAGAGAGAGAGAGAGCTTCACTCGTTCGAAATTTTCTTTCCCCCTCTGTCAAGTTCACCCTCCGCTTTTCTTCTTCTTCTTCTTCTTCTTCTTCTTCTTCTTCTTCTTCTTCTTCTGTGGGGTGTTTCGCATCCATTAGCAATTTTTGCACATGCATCTCCTCGCAATTAACCCGACGCGCGACTGCGCCGGACGATAAAAAAAGAAGGGCGCGCGATATGTTTGTTTAGGGCGGATTTCAATCGGACAGATAAATATCGTCGCCGTAAACCCCCGCGCACCGCCGGCATCGGCAATACCACCACCGCCGCCGCCGCCGCCGCCACCACCGCACCCTCTCTTGTCCGGCTGTAAAAATTTACAACCCGCGATAGCTCGCGCGCACGGCGCAATTTACCCGCGCAATACGGATACGGACATATCCCTTTAAACGTTAACTAAAGCAGCCGAGTCGAAAAAGAAGTTTCGAGTCCGGCCGCTGTTGCTTTTAAAATATGACATAAAATATTCAGACCTGTTCTCCGCAGGAACGAGGAGTGCGCTTGACGTTAAGGCCGGGGCTATTAAAGGGTACGGGGTCGCTCGCTTGAAAAAGTCGAGGCACGCGAGGCGAAATCTTCGATGCACGTTACATCGGCGCCGAGGGCGCCAGGATTAACGGCCGTTCAGATGTAACAGTCGTCGTGCGAGAGCGCGGCGCCGCTCCGTTCCGCGTGTGACAAATTTGATATATATTCTCTTTTTTCCGTCCACGTTTAATCCACCAGACGTCGTGCCTGCGTATCCGCGCGTGCGTGTCTTTTTCTCTTACGTACGTGCGTGTGTGTGTGTGTTGCGACTTTTATAACACAGCCGGGCGGGCGGCAATGCGCCATGAATTTAATACACTGCGCGAGCTGCTCGTAGCGGCGACTTTTCCATGAATTTCCGCGGCGAAACTTAAAGGCGCTTTAATTTAGGAGTTAACTTTCAAGCACCGGGAATACATTACGCGCGAGCTCACGTATATTAACATCGGCGTTGGGTTTCACGCGAACCCCGCTATTTATCCGTTAACGCGCTGAACTTTGTACCGCCGATGCGTGCACGTTTTAAAATTCAATTCGCGGACGCGGACGTTGGCGTGAATCTCGGAATCTCGCCGATGCATGTAAACGTTTGGACTCTCGACGCGCGGCCGCCGCGGCGCTCAATAGCGCGACAGATTTTTCGGGGGCGAGGCAAAAACGGGTCTCGGTCGGCCTTCTCTCCTCCTCCTCCTTCTCCTGCGAAATATCTCTGCTCGGCGCGGCGCGGATGCAAAGAAACGAAATACCGCAGCCGAGGTTACGATCGCGACGCGCGATTTTCAGGCCGGGGCTTTAGATCGTCGCGGCCCGGGCTCGGCTCTCCCGTCTCTCCCGGAAAGTGCGCCGGCACAAAAAGCAGCAGCGCTGCCGGGGTGCAAGAAGCGCCGCGCGTATGCACCATGAGTTTTATACGCCGCCGGAACCGGCGCTTTCCGGTTAACCGCGGACTCGAAACCTTCCACAACAAGTCCCGGTTACTCTCGGTCCACTTTCGTCCACGGGCGACGTCGCGGAACTTTTTCTCGCAACCGACGCCCTCCGTCCGTGTGCCCCCACGGGCGCCGGTGTGCGCTCGCGAGCGCGTGGAAATGCAGGATGAAGCGCAGGAAATGAAGTAACTCCGAAGAGCTTTCGGGACGCGCGCGCGCGCGAGAAAGGGACGGACGACGGAGGGGAG
Source organism: Harpegnathos saltator (assembly GCF_003227715.2). Taxonomy (NCBI): domain Eukaryota; kingdom Metazoa; phylum Arthropoda; class Insecta; order Hymenoptera; family Formicidae; genus Harpegnathos; species Harpegnathos saltator. The sequence goes on along the minus strand of NW_020230724.1, from coordinate 614,274 downwards.
ATAGAGAGAGAGAGAGAGAGAGAGAGGGGGGGGAAACCGAGGGAGAAAGCGCTTTGCGCCCCCGTATCAGGAATTCCTTTTTCCGCGACACGGGAATGTCCGCGGCTGCTGTTTCCTCACGTTTCAATTTCTTGCCGGCGCGCAACGTTTACGAGGACAGAGGGGGCCGCTTTTGCGAGCACGGGCGCCAATTACGCCAGCGTTTATGCGTAAAGAATGCGGCGCGTTAATGAAGATAAAGCCCGCCGGTGTCGTCGTCTTTCTCATAACGGCGTCGTCGATGTAGTCGGCCGTTGTCGGAGAAATTCCGCTTTAATTTCGTGTCTCTCTCGCGAGACTGACCAATTTCTTCGCGTCCGAGTCGCGTCCCGTTGTCAAGTTACTCACGTTTGTTTACTTCTCACCGACACCTACGCGGGACTGAAATTTCAGTTCGTGTGATTGAAGAACGGGAATCGGACGGAAACTCGATGATAGCGAACGATGTCTCCGTTACCGAGACGTTCCTCGACACGTTCAGCTGCCGAGTGAAGGTCGATTACATCAACGTTTTACGTGGAGAACCTTCTGAAACAAATCGCGCAACGCTCGTTTGACAGCAGCTTACTCTCACAGGGGGCAGCCGTGGAGTTTTATCCGAAGGAAAATTCGACTGAAATAACCGAGTACAGTTGACCGAGTGGAGGGAAACCTCTTACGGGGGGGGGGGTTTTTTTATTCCTACAGAGCCGAGCTTTCGCCTCCTGGAGGCGGCGGGAAATTCAGTTGTACGAATCGACTTCTCCCTGCCACGTACGCGCCGATTCCCCTCACGCGATCTCGTTTTTGCGACATGCGTTGTAACGGCTCAGCCGAAAGTTGCCGCGCCGGCCGGTTCGTCGAATAAATACCGCGATTAGTCGTTGCTGTTCTATCAGCACCGGCTGATGAATAATCCGAGCGGCGCGCGGGTTCAAGCCGCGCGGTGCTGCGGCTGCTATCTCCGAACTTTGTAATTGATTTCGGACGCCTCGCCTACGTTTGGCGTGACAAATCAAAATCACCATTTCCGCGGTGCGCGATAATAAAGTTATTGCGTCTCTACGACGGTTATTCCGTCGAAAGAGAGACGGAGAGACGGCTCGCCGCGACGCCGCGGCTGCAGTTTGTGATTTTGAATTCAAGATCAGAGTTTAGCTTATTTGCTTCAACTACTCACTAGTTACAGATTCCATTTTCCCGTCGCCGCGGAAATTTCATTAAAGACTTTGCGATATTTTTGCCCCGCTCGCGCCCTGTTTCTCTCCCTCTCCCCCTCTCTCTCTCTCTCTCTCTCTCTCTCTCTCTCTCTTTCTTCCCTTTTTCTCGGCGCCGTGTACGATTAACTCGGTCTGCGAAACGCGCGGCGCTTGACATATACGAGGGCAGTCTGAAAGGTTCTCGGCCCAACAATGAAAGAAATTTTGTTTGCCGTGAAATATGTTTTATTTTTCAATATAATCTCCTGAAACTTCAATACATTTATTCCAACGTTTTTTCCAATAATTCAACACCATCATTAAAGTGTGTGATTCCGGAAGGTTCTTTTCGCTCTGGTGTATTAGTGGTGGATTCAAGTTTCATCAACAGTTATGCAACGACGCTTGAAATCCATTTTATTTTGCTTAAAACGACCCAAACACGCTTGAAAAAATACGCATTCGAATGCGTTCCCGGTCAATTGTTAGCAAATGCCGCACTCATTTTGCGCAAAGCTTTTTCAACTGGTGCTACTACTCGAATGACTCGACAGACCGAATAAAATTTTACATGGGTTTATATCAGGGATATACCACTTTCCAATACAATTATAGTTTGACAGTTTCTAATGCCGTGTATGTGTCAGGTCGAGAACTTTTCAGACTGCCCACGTATTTTTCGCTGTTTTTTCATCTACGTTCGTTTTGATCTGAAAATATCGGATGTAATACGGGCGCGAAATCAGACACGAAATCGGAGCGACAGATGTTTAGTAATTTATATTGCCCTTCGAATCGCCTGTGTATTAGCTCCCTTCCCCTCGAGTCATCGCCTCACCCCTCTCGTCACTGCAGACCCGCTCAACGACAGTAAACGTCCGTCGCGCGCACAAAGGACCGTACAATTTTGCCGCGTTACGCGCTAAGTGCCATTAAAGCAAGTGGCCGCGACACATTTCGTGTTCGACCGGGGCAGATTCGAGATAAGGTAAATTACAAGGGACAAGGGTCGCGCAGATTAGATTGCATCTGCGTGTATCAGAATTATATTAAAGCAATCATTTGCCGGAATTCACGTCGCGCCGCGAGCTTCGCTTCTTCTCAGTCAACTTATTCGCGCGCCTCTAATCCGATCTTATCTCGAGAGCGCGCGAGAAGTCTCCACGCTCGATTCGTAACCGACAAAGACAAAAGAGGAGGGAGAAGAGGAGGAGGAGGAGAAGAGAATGCAGCGCGCGAGTCTGCATGCGTCGCGCCGCATAGTTGGATGCGCGCGAGAGAGAGAGAGAGAGAGAGTGAGAGAGAGAGAGGGAGCGGCGGATCTTTCGCGGTATTAACTCGACTCGAAAGTTCGCCGCCAACTATTAGGAGACAATAGATATCCCGCCGGAGGCGCGGGAACAAGTGTAACTTCCATCGAGTATTACGACCTCCGACCTCACGTGAATTCCTCGCGGTACGCACGCATCCGAAACAGACACGTACAGCGCCTCGCGAGCGAGCGAGAGCGAGCGAGTGTTATGCATACATCCTTTGTGCAGGCAGGGTACACGCGCATGGCCAGGACACGTGCACAGGATACAGCATGCTGTTGCCTCGGCGGTAATGGCATATAATTAGGAGCGGCCCGGCCTACGTTCTAGGCCTGCAATTTTCGACAGTGCCTTAGACGATTCTCGCGTCCACGAGGCACGTTCGATCGACGGCGCGCGCGGCGTGTCGCAGCTGGCCGCGCTGCAAGCTCGAACGAACACGAGTCGAGTCGCTGTGCGTCGTCCACGGGCGCGCGGACGGGCTCTTCCGAGGTATTCGCAGCACGAACTTGGGACACCGCGCCGCGTATCCCTGCGTTGTTAGCTCGATCGAACTTAATTGCACGGACGAAGGGCGGACCGATCGCGGCGAGTCGATCGCAGAGTCGAGCGCAGAAAGCGCCTCGAGTGTAACAGTTGTGTTGTCGAAACGCGCGCGAGCAGGCACGAGAATGAAATTTTGCCATCGCAGGCGAATAAAGCCCTGTCTCGCCGCTACGCGGACGGACACACGCCCGGTTCTCCCCCCCCCCTCCCCCGTCAAGGGATTACTGATTGAAAATAGGCACGGGGGCTCTCGCGAGGCTCATTTATTTTCTGAACAAGCGGAAAGCTCATGAGCATGCTCGCCGAGTCGTCGGAGGGCGAGGATCCTTCGAGGATCCGGGCGGGACTAAATGGAAAGAAAAAAGGGTCGCGGCGAAAGTTTGGCGGGCCCCGTCATATCGCCCGACGTCGCGTCGTGGCGGGAAAGCCTTACAAGGCCGGAAGTTGGGACAAAGGGCAACTTTCGTCCGGACTATCGGCGCGGTATACGCGCATTCGCGCTCCTTTTCTGCTTGTTATTAATGAGCTCATCCCGAAAATTAATGACGCAGTCAGCAATCGGGCTCGCGAACGGCGTCGAACAAGGACGAAAGGGTGGCCTTGAACGAGAACTGCCAGGCCGGCCGGAGTATCGGGAACTTGTAAGGGCGACGATGCAAAAAGGCGCCAACGAAGCGTGACGGCTGCCATGAAGTAAGTGTTCCACCTCTCTCCTTCTCGCTCTCGCTCCCCCTCCTCTCCCTCCCCCCCCCCTCTCTCTCTCTCTCTCTCTCTCTCTCTCTCTCTCTCACTCTCTGTCTCTCTCACACCATCTCGAAGATGCCTCTCGCATCTGGACGTTGTTATATGGGGATATAATGAGCATGATATATAGCGATACGATGTCGCGATGATGAGGACAAGTACATACCTTACCTTTAACACCGATGCCGATCAATAACATCGTCGGCAACTATGTGTATGCATGAGCGGCGCGCGCGATGCGCTCGTAAAAGCCGATCGAACATTCAGGATGTATCCGTAGCTTCGTCCGTGAAGTATAAATTTCGCCGTCGCACGCGTGTCAGGCGCGTCAAGAGAGCTCTCCATTGCAGTGTCGCCTCGTCTCGTGAACAACGTATTCTCCTTTCGACGCATTCGCTGCATCAATCTCGCGAGTTGGACGGAATTATCGGGGCTCACGTGGGTTAACCGAAATTTCGACTCGGACCGGATGACGCCCGGGGCGAAAATTTCTCGCTAAAATTACGCTCGCGATCCTCGAGCGGCTTCGTCTTCCGCGAGTCGCGTTTTCCCTCAGACACGTTTCCCTCAGACGTTTCCCTCGCGCTTTCCCTGCGCCAGCGCAGACGAACAGCCAGCCGACACGCATGGTATCGCGTGCGATGCCGTAGCTCTCTTCGTGTGTACACCAACGGCACCCTGTGACAACTCCATCTCATACACGTCATTTCAATTTGTCCTTGGGATGCTTCTGACAAATATTGCAGGTGCTCCTTCGCCCCGTCTGCTGCCTTTCGCTCTCCTCCCTTGCTTGCTCTCTTCGTTTTTCTCTGTCTTCTTTCTTCTCTTTCTCTCTCTCTCTCTCTCTCGCTCTCTCGCTCTCTCGCTCTCTTTCTGCAGTGTTCTGATGCCTCTCGTCCGAGCGAAATTGCTCGGGAAAAAGGCAGGGAAACAGGGAGTGATGCGTACTCAGTCCGGAAGACGTTCTTATTGTTTTAAGGCGGACAGGTTTATTTACTGCCCGAATAACCACGTGAAGCCCGGGCCCTCTCTGCTCCTCCCGCCATGCGGTATTAAATTGTACGCCGCTGAAACTGACGTGGCACCGTGCGTTTCTTTCGCGCGCGCGATGTTGTTACCCGGGACTTTACGTCAGTCGTGATTCACTCGACGGAGCGTAGGTGCGCGACAATAGCGTCACGCAACGGGCAAGGATGGCGACCGGCAGACTGCTCTTTTGTGCTCGCGGGGATGAATATCAGGTAGACACACCGGTATTATGAGCCCCGGCTGACTGTCCGAAGAAAACGCGTTATCACTTGAAGCATCGATGACGGTACCGCGCGAGATTATCGCGCGCAGACTTTGTGCAATTGAGACAGATGTACGGGACATTTTGCGGGACCGGGCTGCTACATTTTCCACGACCGAAACTCCTATCTCAATATTTCTCCCTTTTCGGAAAGCGTGCTTTTCGCGTGGCACAGTGGCGGTGTACGATCGATCGGCCCCCGTGTGCACAATAAATACTAATGAAACTCGCGGATAAACTCAGTGAAAGAGAGAGGGAGAGAGGGAGAGAGAGAGAGAGAGAGAGAGGGAGAGGGAGAGAGAGAGAGAGAAGAACGAGAGAGATAGAGAGGAAGAGAAGCAGGGCAGTTGGAAAAACGAAAGGCATGCCCTCGCGAGAGCGAGTTGCAGCAAGTAAAAAGCAAATTCGAAATAGAAAATAAATCTCTCGACGAGCGGTAACACGGGAGGGCGGGTGACACCGGCGTCGTGGAAAACGCTGTGACGTTATCTTCCGGAAGACTGTCATAAGCTACGGGAGAAGCTCGTCGCTTAGACCGCCAGCAAGAGCTCGCGAAATTCTTTCATACTGATGACGCGCGTCGGCTTCGTCGTCGCGTCGGCAAACTTCTTTATTTATGAAACACCCGGTGCTGAAAATTACGACATCTCGAAGATCCCGCGCGCGTCACGCTTGTTGTTTTCCGCCGCGATCTCCCGCGTTTCGCCGCCGCCGCCACACACACACACACACACACACACACACCGGCTTCGTCGTCGTTTCTCGAATTCTTGCATCGCGGTTAAGCGAAATCGCTTTCCATCGCGCGCGAGCAAAGCACCCGTGAAAATAAAATATCGTCAGGCTTTTTGAGAGGTCACACAGGGTGGGGAAGGACGGGGTGCGCGACCGTGTCGAACGAGAATTCTCGCGCCGCTGTGTGGCATCGCGTCAAAGCCGCTGCCGATCGTTTTTTTTTTTTGCCTTTTTTTTACCCGAGGAGACGACGCCTGATAGATTTCGCTACGACATCGAGATGGAATCCCGTTAAGGAGCGAGAGAAAGAGAGAGATAGGAGGAGGGGAAGAAAAAGAGAAAAAAATAACTGTCGGTTGGCGCCAAAGGAGCGATTTACCGGCGGCGCGAATGAAGGACGCAGAACAATGCCGAGCGTCATTGGTACTAACTGCGAGGATAAAGACTGACGCTATCTGGGCCAGGATCATTAGGAATTGCCTTTTGTTACGAAGAAACACCGGCCTCGCATTATATATATATATATATATATATATATATATATATATATATATATATAATATTAAGCCGCTAAAGAGAGAGCGACGTGCTTCTCTCGGCCGCGACTCCGTCGCCTTCGTACTTTTCAAGCTCCAATTATACGCTGCTCAAAAGGCGGAAAAACTTGAAATCTCCATTGAAGCGTGACCGCTTTTCCTCCTTCGCTCTCTCCGTCGACCCCGATACGCTCTTTATATCCTTGGTTCTTTCCAGCTTCGTCTCACGCCCGCGTCGAGCGCTCACGTGCTCTCGATTGTGTCTCGTTTTACGTGGTGTCTCCGGGGATGTCACCCCTATCGGCTCGTTCTCTCCTTCTCCGTTCCTCTTCCTCTCGTCTTCTGCCTATAAGCGTTTCGACTCGAACCGCTCGGCATCTAGGCAACCAAGCAAGCAAGCAAGCAAAAGCAAGCAAGGCATTTGAAATGAAAGCTTTCCCCGTTATTTCTTTTCCGCCGTTCGAATTGCTTCTAGCCTTCTTTTCCTTCTTTGTCTTTCGCATTCTTCCCAACCGCACCCCGTTTACGTTATTCTCGCGCAGTTATCTACGCCACCATTGTACATTGTAAGCGTCTTCGACTTTGTAATTCCACCCGTTTTCTTATATCGCTGCGTAACGGCCTCGGCCGAGAAAGAGAATGTGAGAGGAAAGTCTCTCTCTCTCTCTCTCTCTCTCTCTCGCTCTCTCACACATACACAGCCTTAGAAAAGCCCCGGGGCCACATCCGGCTCTTTTTCACGCGAGACGCGAGTAATTAAATTGATCGCGTCTATTGCCTCGTAGTTGATTACTTCTCGCTGACGCTGAATACACTTTATCCGTGCCGCAGTTTTTCTTTCTTTTTACTTTCAACGGAGGTTTTCTTGTTTATCACACATCGATCTTTATATATATATATATATATATTTTTTTTTTACAATATAATCGAGTTATACATTTTCATAAAGTACAACGTTCCCTCTGTGTAGAAAATTCCCGGCCAGGCTGCCGGCGATATCGATTTTTATGTCACTTTTAACTGCTCCGCGACGACAAGCGCGACGTTATGCCCTATCATAAAAATACAGGTATTACCACTTCATAACTCCTCTCCGTGCCCGAAATACGTATCCTATTATCGGAGGGCCCCGATGATTTTGCAAAAATGTATCTACGCGACGAAGCGGCGAAAAATCGATCCAAGTACATATATAATCTGCAATATCTATGTGCCCTCCCTCTTTCCCTCCCACTCACCTTCTCTCTCTCTCTCTCTCTCTCTTTCTCTCGCCCTCTCTCTCGCGAGCGAACGAGCGGGGCCCTGGGGGCATCGCCACGTCGACCGGGGGCCAATGAATTTTATCACTGCTCATATTTATCGGCAGGGCGGTGGAGAAGGAGGAGGGGTGGAAAACGGGAGAGCGGGCGGCAGAGTCGCAAACTGCACCGACTCCGAGATAAACCCCCGGGGTCCCTCGTATTCTCCTACGTCAAATCTCGGCTGGTACGACCGTCGTAAAGTCTCGTAAAGCCCCAGTGGGCCGTCGTAACCGTTTGACGTTTCGCGTTTTACGCGGTGGTCCCGCGCGCGCGCGTTCGCCCTGGACTCTACCTCTACGTTCCGCATATTTAAGCGCGTCTCCGCGTCTCGGATCGTTTATGGCGTTCCGCAGAGTCCATTCTCGCCGACAATCGATCCCACGTCACCCGTAAATGCCCGCACACCCGGCCGCGGCACTTGTTCTCCGCCCCTCCTCTTACGCCAACGTCGTCGTCGACGTCGTCGTCGTCGTCGTCGTCGTCGTCGTCGTCAGGCTTTATTAGTAATGAGCGTGACGCTCGGAGTGACAATTAGCGATGATTGCGTTCTTATACTTTGTCGCTGACTCTCGAGTCGAGAACTTTCGTCGTTTGCCTGGAGGAGCGTGTGCGATTTTGTCGTGAAACCGGCGGCGGCGACGCCGCTCTGAACGCCGGTTGCGAATAGCAGAATGACGGTCTGAAGAAAGAAAGAAGAAGGAGAGAAAGAAGAGAAAGGAAGGGAGAGAGAAAGAGACAAAGAGGAAGAAAATAGAGAAAGCGCGGCGGCGGCGGCGGGGAAGTGGCGGGGAAGGATAAAGACATGCATATTTATCAGCTTTCATGGGGCGCGATAAAAATTATCCGTTAATATCCAACCCCGCGTTTCCTCGCCGCCGAGGCACTCTTATGCACGGCAATTCGCGCGTTCGACCAGATCCCCGTAAGATAAACAATCCATTAGACTCTCTCACGGCGCCGCGGAGTTTTGCGGAGCGCGGCTATATCGCGTTGCGCGCCGATAAAACGGTGTCCCGATTTACTCGACACTCCTCCTTCCTGAGATCGTATAACGGTGAGGGATGTCAGCGAAGTGGTGGACCAAGGGGGCGGACCGACGGGAGGGGGCAAGGTTGCACTTTACCGCTCTGGCTTTGGTGCATTCTAGGACGCACCGCCGCCGTGGCTTTGTAACGAGAGCACGACTTCAGCCTTAAACGAGGTGGAATCAAGCGTTAGCACTTTATCGATGGTAACTGAAACTATCTCAGGCTCGGTGCCCGCTCCCCTCCCCGCCGCCCGTCTGCCGCGCTAGCGTCAGGACTACTAATCGAAGCCGAGGGATCGGTGTTTCCATGCCCGAGGCGCATTCTCATCGCTGCACGCGTTCGAGACCTGTTATTATGCGGACTCGCAACTACCGCCGCATCATAATCGCTCGCGGACAGGTCGTCTGTGAAGCGTGAGACGTTGTTGAGAGAGCGGCTGAGCGCCGAGCGCTGAGCGAATGACAAACGACCCGGACGATAGGAGGTCTCCTCCGCGCACAGACGCGAAACGGCAAATTACTTCGCGACGCGTTTGCATCGCTACGTCGATACGCTACGCGATATAGGCGGCTGGTCTAGTTTTCGGCCAGAATCGCGCGGCGCGACGATGAGTCGAGCGCGTGACGCCGCGCATCTCGGCGCGGGAAGAGTAGCGGGAGGATGGAACAGGGAGAGACGGAGAAGCCGGGCCGGAGCCGGTCTCCCGCTGTAATGGTACGCGAAGGAAATCAATGATGGGCCGACACACAGGAAAGAACGCGCGCGCGCGCGATGAGGTTATAAGAGGGATTAAGGCGAAATGGTAAGTAATCGGCTGCGGTGGGCGGCTGCGCGAGGGAGAGCGCTCGCGCGCGCGCGGTCAATGCGCGCGTCGAGGTAAAAACGAAGCGAGCAAGCGCGCAAGCGGTGTTAGAGAAGGCGAGAGCAAAAAGCGCAAAGCGAGACGCACGGGGTAGCGAGCTTAAGTGAGTATAATAAATTGATCGAAGGCGGCGTGCCGAGGCATGCGGGCAACACTCTGGCTCTATTAGCCCGGAGATGCATGGCCCGTTCTTCTTCGAAAGGAAGACACACCCCATTCCAACGGACGTTCTTATAGACCTCTATATAGACCCCCTGACGAGGATAAGAGGATCCTTTAAGGATATGACCGAGAGAGAGAGAGAGAGAGAGAGAGAGAGAGAGAGAGAGAGAGAGAGAGAGAAGTCGCGTTAGCGCGAGGAGAAGGCGAAACCCCCTCGTCGCATTTTTGTTCCCTTCTCGCTGCGAGCGGCGAGATTTCAGGTACCTGAGAGACGCGACTCGTGACTCTTGGCGCGCTCGCACCTCGATCGAAATCTGCGTCGCTGAGCGGCGCGGCGCTTTGCGAGGACGTTGTTATTTCTCGCGTCGCGTTTAATGATCGCGCGGGCGGACATACACGAACGGGTGGATTAACGAGGCGCACGTGGGAAAAGGGTGGGTGGAGGTTTCGATGGTCGCGGGACGGATGGTTCGTCGGACCAGCGAGATCGACGACAGCTGCGTGTCGTGTCGATCGCGGAACGCGGCTAATTTTTGATATCGCGACGAATTATTCAAAGATACAGCGCGGCGACGTGTCGCGCCAGCCGTTTCCTAACGTAGTTACGCCGGCTAAATCGAATCTAACGAGTGTCCTTATATCCCAGCCGAGCGAAGTTCGCGGCCGAGAGGATCCACCAGGGGTCGTTGCATTTTGTCAGGGAGGCCCGGGGAAGCTCGAATTAAGAAAGTTTCCCTGAGAAAGGAAAGCGAGCGGCAGCCGAACGATCCCGTGGAACTTAAAGAAAATGGCAGTCGACGACTCCACTCCCGGCGACGAAAGTCCGGGAAGAGGCTCAATAACGATTTCAACGTTACCGCCGTTTTACCGCCCCTGCACGGCCATCCTGCCGCCGCTATCACCCCCGCCCTTTCGCCTCGCACTCCACGTCCGTGCTTCTTGATCTTATCCCTGCCTTCCTACCTCCTGCCGTTTCCCCGTCTTAGGAATTTAGTCAGTTGTAAGTTAATTTCCCCAATTTCTTATGCAACGGTGCATTAGCGGGGCGGCGGCAGATGTCGGCAGTTCCCCTTCCTGAAAGCTCGGAGACCCGAGTTACCCGGCTCGGGGCTGCGCCATCGCCCCGTCGCCGTTTCCCCTTCATCCACCGCTAAAGTACAGTTTATATTCCGCGCGGAATGCACGGTAAATACGCGTTCGTCAAACGCTGATCCGCCGAGGAAACTTTCGCGGGAACCTTAAACGCTAACCTCCGCGAAATTGTATCTTAACTTGAAGCCACGGGCTTCCCGATACGCAGACGCGCGAAGAATGTAACATTCTCGGCCGGAATTTAGGCTCCACATTAACCCTACAAATCCCGCCCAACTTGACGAATCGATAGAGTGCAATCTCAGGATGAGATGTGTCAGAATTATTTAACGCTCGATTATCTCAATATTCTATCTGTGCATTCAATCCGTATTTGTTAATTTCTCAATGTCAATTAGCGAAATATCAATTACGTTTCTCAGATGCGGATCATATCATATTTGCTTATCTCGCATATTCTATGCGCAGCTAAGTTGGTGGGCTAAATTATGCAATAATCCTGAAGTAAGGTTTTCTTTCAAACTCGATCAAGGTAGGACAATAGCGCGTGCAGTATTTCGACATTCCTCATCGGTCCTTCAAATTCGACGAAATTTGCAGGATTGATGAGATGACAAATTCGACTCGGAGATCTCTGGAGATGATCAATTCGCGAGACGCGTGTCCAATGACGAGTCCGATGGTTATTATTTCGACGAACGTTACACCGTCCCGTGCGCGCACGGTAAGAGCGCCGGCCACTGTTTCGCCGAAACTCATACCTGTTTACCTTTACACGTAGATAACATACAATGAACGCAAACGGACTCGCCCGGTCGCGTTAAATATTAATGTTTATCGGCGAGCACGCGAGTGCACTTACATCAGCAGAGTGCAGCGCGTAGCAACTCTTTCCCTGCTTTGGCGAAATTATTTGACTCCGGCCTCTGCTGGCTGCGCGATGTTGAATTTCGCAAACAAGCTACGTAGTCCGATAAGTACACGTTGACTTGGGGCGATCGTATTTTAATATCCTCCAAACATGACGAATAACCGCAATTTCCTGCGCTACACCCGTAATACGGCCTGCTCATTATTTGTCATTCGCGCGCGCGCGCGCGCACAGCGCAAGGCTCCCCCGCATTAATAACACAGCTTTCAAATTCAATAGTCCTTAATACCGTACGACGTTTCACGTAGACTGCGAGACACGAGCGGTAAGGTGCTGCTACACGAGCGTAATAATTCAGAAGACGCGCGCGAACTTTGACCGCGCACACGTGAAGGTCGTTGAAAGTCGTTTACAACAATTTAATCCGACCTCCGTCCTCACACCGGCCGTCGTATTGGCGGAAAATGTAGCGCAACAGCGAACTATGATTAACCACGACACAATAATTTATTGCGAAACGCAATTACTTTCGAAAGTTTCGTTTCCGCCCTTCGGTCCTCCCTCTGGACATCGCTAATGACATCGCGCACCGCAATTAACGTTTACGCTTCTCGCGATGGTTACACGCGCGTGCGCGCGCGCGCGCGCGCGCGCGAGCTCGGCACAAAGCAATTTCTGCCTGTAACGCGAAACTTACAGATTGTCGGAGCTGGAGGAGATCCCCCGCTCGTCGATGTGGAACAAGTCCCGTGATTAAAACAAACAATTTTACGTGGCCGCGGCCGAGGTCAATCTCAGTCGAAAATGTCATACAGATATACCAGTCCGCGCCCGTTCCGGGGGATGTTACAGAATTACACGCTCCCGACCGCTCGCTCGCGCTCACGTAGAGGGGACTTTGTTTCCCAGAATGGGTGACAGTTGGGCCAACAGAGTTGGCCCCCTCCCCTCCCCCTCTCTCTCTCTCTCTCTCTCCCTTTCTCTTTCTCTTTCTTTCTCTCCCTCTCTCTCTCTCTCTCCCTCTCCTTCTCTTTCTCTCTCTCTCTCTCTCTCTCTCTCTCTCTCTCTCTCTCTCTTGTTCTCCATCCCTTCTTTCCCCCTCACCCCCCGCTCCACACTCGTTCCCCTTTTCCAAAATACAGCGTACCTAGCGCAAAAGCGGCCGCGTGAAATCTGTCGATGTTAACGTTAATCCTACGCGGAATTCAATTTGTATCCAGCGCCGCAGAAAATTGGACTACTTCGTAATCGGGTTCGTTCGTTCGTTCGTTCGTTCGTTCGTTCATTCGTTCGTTCATTCGTTCGTCCTATCTGTCTTCCTCTCCTTCTCGCCCCCGCGGACCTATCATTCTCTCAGGCTCGGTTGCGTGATAGCCGTGCTAGCCACATCGTTCAGCGCAAGAGAGTCGGAGTCGCAGTTGGTGTGTGTGCGCGTTTCTCTCTTTCTCTCCCTCTCTCTCTCTCTCTCTCTCTCTCTGTATCACACACGCGTGTGTGTACGCGCGCGCACACACTGGAAAGAGAGACGAACTCGTTAATCGATCCGAAAGTAGGTATCTCCGCGGAAGATACGGTGAGTCTCGGTAGAATGGGATCGTTTTCATGTAGGTAGAGGCGTATAATAATCCATTAGTCCGATGGACTAAATTGAGGGGCGCTTTGGGGCGAGAGGGAGAGAGGGGGAGAAAGGGAGACAGAGAAAAAGAGGAGGCCGGCACAGGGTGGTCAGAGGGTTGAAAGTTCCTGTGAGGAAAACGAGAAAGGAGGGGAGAATGTTGGCTGAGTTTGAAGTTGAGTAGTGGCAGGTGGGTCTCTCTCTTTCTCTCTCTCTCTCTCTCTCCTCTCTCCTGGTCTCTGCTCTGTCTCTATCCAGCCTGTACTTTCCCCACATTTTCCACGCTCTCCGTTCCACTCGCGCAGGCCGATGTGTGTAGATCTGTCAGGTTCGTAGTATACCCATAGGCGGAATAAACTCGCCCGGCCCGAGCAGACAATTAATTTGCGCGAGTCGAGGCTCCGTGGTCCGTTTCTCTGTCGATCCATTTTAAGATTGATTAAGAGTCCGTCGAAATCGATGCCTACTATCTCCACGGCCGATCGAGCATGAGACCTGCATTAATATCAGTGCTGTCGCGCTATCGTGGCTCGAGCTGCATACGTAAATTCGAAATCGTACGAAGGAATCTCCCCCCCCCCTTCTCTGTCTTCCTCTCTTTTCCGCGATAAGAAATCGTCGAGATAACGAACGGGCGCGCGCGCGCGCGCAGCTCGGCACTCCTGAGATATTCTCTCCTCGCCTTATACCTCGCAATTTAAATTATTTATCGTCGTACGGCCGACGCGACCGATATCGATCGGCGCGCTTCTCGCGTGTTTCCTTTTCGCGTTGTAATTTTCAGCATTTGTTATCCGGGACGCATCGTAATTGCATTATACGGCGGCGCGTCCGTCTAATTGCGATATTTGCCGATTACTTTAATCCACGTGCAATTATCAGGCGGAGAAATCAACGGAGGACCCGGCATCGATCAAACATCGCCGACGCGCGCGCTACCTACCTATCTACCTACCTCTCCTCACCCGTAACAAAATCACCAGCCCCGGGGTACGCATAATTTCTCGCGGGTCTTATTATAAACCCCGCCTCGTAGACTCGCGCGTGCTCGCTCGCTCGCTCCCTCACGCGCGCGTACACACATAATAATATATACGCGCATGGCTCACTTACTCCCAAAGTATCTCTGGCGTTAATTCTCGCGAAATACTCGGCCGGCGTAGTTAAAGGCGTCAAAGCGGCGTGCTCGTGAATTCGCGGCTAAAGTTACCTCAATATCGCAGTTAACACTCCGTCCTCACCTACGCTTACGCGCCCGTACGGCATCCTCGTCGTCGTCCTCGTCGTCCTCGTCGTCGTCGTCGTCGTCGTCGTCGTCGTCGTCGTAGTCGTAATCGTAGTCGTCATATCCGTCCCTCGCACACGCACGTACGTGCCAACACGCGCGCTCGCACCAGCGGAGCCGAGGTGGCAGCCACCCACACGCGCGCACATCGATCCCCGGGTTATAACGTGGACATCGGATCTGGGTTACGGGCCGCTCGTTCCGCGGTATTATCCGGACCGGCTGTCCGGTCACGTAGACATCGCACGTAGACGTACGGTCGAGAGGAGAGACCCGGGCCGGACTCGGGCGACCAAGGGGGCAATTTGGCGCGCGCGCACGCCCGCACCTGCGGAAAATAGCGCCCGGACGCTCGCTCGCTCGAACGAGCGCGCATCATTATCCACCTTATAATTATGACACGTAACGCCGACCGGCGGAAAATCGCTCCCGGTCTCCTCTCCGCGCGCCGCCCCCGGCGAGTCGCGCGAATCTTGCCGGTTACGGGGTTCGCCTCCGGTCGCGGGCAGCAGGCACGCACCGTATCCGATATCTCGCTGCGAACGCCAGCGTGCGACACGCCACGTGAAGCGCGTTGGATGGATTTTCCCTCGCTCGTCCCCGTCGCTTTATCTCGGCTCGTCGCTCCGACGAGGTCGATATCGAGTTACCCGCGCGAGTTTCCGCAGGACTACTTTCCGCACGCTCCTCCGCCGCGGCCTCTCGCCTATATCCCGGTCGACCCGTCAGCGCCGATGATCCCCCTTTATCCTTGTATTCTCATGGGGGGCATCCATATGGCCTATATAATGTGTTCAGAAGGATATTCAGCGTCAAGCTGCGGCTTTTTTTACAATTCGTGTTATCGCGGTACAGCGGAGTTCATGCGCGAACGCTTCTGTGTTGCTCGTCGCCGACGGCCTACGGACGTCGATTGAAGCTCAGGTTGAGCTCGAAATCTTTGTCTGAATAGAGCTCAAGCTCAGATTCAAGTCTGCTGGATGTTGGTAGAAATCGGCATAAGTGGAGGTGGACTCGGCAGATCGGCGGACAAACGGATACGCTCGCAGTCGCGGGTCTTTCTTCACAGGCCGTGTACACTGATAGAAAAAGATGGTTGAGATTAACTATAATCTCACTATATTTTATAGTTCACTTTGGCGTCAACCATATTTTTATAGTTCGTGGAAACCTGCAAAATATAGTAGAATAAACACAAATATATAGTCAATGATTGTCTGAAATAATTGTTTAGTTACTTTTACCACATATATGGTAATTTCTCATTCACAAATATAGGGAGATTTAATATTCATATAGTTACATCTGTCATCATTTAGCAAATATTCTGGTAATATTGACTGTATAAAAGAGTTATTTTTACCTGCCTACCTTTAAATTTGCATCCGTACAATATTTTTGAGTTTAACTTACTATAATTCTCAGTGAAAATATTATATGGTTATATGGTTGGTTATACTATGCCTATATCGTAATTATTACCGATATTATGGTAATACTTACTATATATACTATATATATACTATAAATATGATTTAGTTATTATATCATTATAGTTCCAAATATCATATACTTTTCTCTCAGTGTATTTGTCTTTGTATCATTGTGTAATTAACGAACGCTCTGTTGATATGAGGAGAAAAATTATCGCGTCGCACACGTGACGACGTGACGTCGGTAGCGGCGAGCGCGGATCAAGCGGAATCGGGAATGTCGCGCGAGGTGAGAAAAATCGCTGCGCCGCGTACGCGCGCAGGTTTCCGCTGATAATTTCATTTCAATATGAAACGCGCTCGGGAATCTCGAAGATTCCGAGACAATATGAAAGTCCTCGGCGAGGAGCTTTCTTGGATTCCGGCGTATTGCACATATTATTATCGTGACCCATTTAGCGCGCGGCTGTTGCCGGCTCATAAAGGGAATATATACGTCACGGCAGGACCGCGGCGGCGCGCTCGCAATACCTTAATTAAGAAGAGCGTCATAATGCCGACGCATATGATGCCGTATATCAGGAAATTTCAATGGACCGCTTTACACTGCTCGACTCTGCCGCGTTATTAATTCAGCTAGCACCCACGGCGGCGGCGGCGGCGGATAAATATTCGCGGCGTAACACAGTCTTATCACGTTAAATAACTACGCGCGACAGCGTATTATTCCGACGACGCTGCGAAGTACGCGACTGCGTTGCGTTTTACACTGCATACAGGCGCGCGCCTCCTTTTCTTTCCCATCAATTTTATCTGTGTGGACGCGTTCGTGTGTTCGGCCGGTCGGTCGGTCGGTCGGTCGGCGCGCTCCAAGTTCCGCCGATTCAATCCGGATAGTTGAATTCCGGGCTATTTCCACCAAGCATCCCTTATCTCTTATTGAACGTAACACACATAGACAAAGAAAAGGAGAGTGAGAGAGAGAGAGAGAGAGAGAGAGAGAGAGAGAGAGAGAGAGAGAGAGAGAAAGCCGTCTTCGCTGTGCTCGTTTAGCCAGCGCTTGATCAACGGGACTGCCGTGCCGCTAAATCATCGCCAAATCATCGTGCGGGCGTGTAATAATTACAAGTTCAACCGCGCCTAACTGCGCCGAGCACGCCCAACGTCGAAATGTAACCCGTGATAGATACGGCTTAATCGCACCAACTATCCATCCACGCTCGCCGGATGATGAATCATCCGTCGCGCTCGCGGACCTCTCGTGCATCACCAGTCCTGTTAAGCGTCGAGCAGATTCCGCGTCTCTCGCCGCGGCCTGAGGAGGCAAAGTGTTTTCTGACGCGACACTTCGATCGGAAATGGCCCGGAAAGAAGGAGAGCTCGGCTCACGCCGAGCGTGCTTTACGAGCGCGCGCACGGCCGCCGCTCTTTTCGCCGTCGAGCCATCGAGTGCGCCGTGCCCCATGATTCATAGACATATCTTACGAATCATGGAGCCGCAGCGGGAGCGCGCCGCTCGAGAGACACCGCCACCGGCGGCGACGGCGACGCCGGTGGCGGCGGCGGAAAAAGTCGCGAAACATTTTTATCTCCATGTCGGCTCTCCGGCCGGAGGGAATCGGGAGAGCGTCGCGGAAATAAAGCACGGCTAATGCGCGCACATAGTCGACTCGACGCTACGACGGGGGCTGAGAAGTGGAGTGGGAGAAAGAGAAAGAGAGAGAGAGGAGGGGGGGAGAAAACGACGACGAGGAGGTAGACGAGAGGCAAGGGATGTTATTAAAACTGCCGTTGCTGATTAGATGAGCTAATTTCTCGGCTGCACGTGAAACTTTTAAATCCACCCTCGACGCGCGCGCGCGCGCGCGCGCGTGTGCGTGCGCGCGTCTCTTCGTCGCTGTCGCCGGCTCTTTTTTGCGTCCCCTGCCCTTTCCCTCGAATCCCTCGGCGAGGTCACCGAGGGTGCCCAAAGGGCTTCCGTCGCCCGCGGTTGCCCCTTTGTGCAAGACGCGACCGACCGCCCACGCTTGAACCCTCGGCGTCGCCGCCCATGCGGCTTGGTCCTTCCGCGCGGCGAATAAAGTCCCCGTGTCGGCGGGGAGGGTCCACCTCGCTTTTTACGGGCTAATTTGTTTAGCCGCCGCGGTAACGACATCTCGTAAAACGACGTTTCCTCTATTTTCGTCCGCGAAACATCCGCCGCGCCGTGCGTTCGCTCGGACCGCCACCGCTGCCGCTGCCGCCGTCGCCGCTATCATCCCCCGAGGACGTCGCGCTCCCTGTGCGTCCGCTCCTCGCGATTTCTCGCCTATTTCTCGCCTATTTCTCGCCCTTCGCCTGGCCTTTTCCTTTCCATCGCCGTTTTTTCGCGTTTTTCGCTTCCGTTGCAGCCGCGACGCGATCGGCGGCAAATTATCGCTCCCAGCTCCCGTCGACCTTCGACGCCCGTGGAAACGTGAGTCCCGCGTTAAAAAACGATCCCAGGGGCGATGATGGGAGGGGGCAGAGGGTGACGTTGGCGAAAACGCTCGCTGCACGACGGGGCCTCCCGGGCTGGAATTCGAGCGGCGCGACTGCCGCGCGCGGGAAATTTCGCTCCGCATGTCCCCGGCATTTGTGACTGCGTTTTTGCGAAGCGCGCGGTACTTTGTCGCGTGAAGTGATGAGCGTCAAACGCATAAAGTCGATCCCGAAATAACAGTGACAGAGTTGACGTGGAGAGCGCCCATCGCGAGCAAAATAGTTCGACGCCGCGGAATTGCTCCGATACTTTTTGCATACGCACGCACGCACGCACGCACGCACGCACATGATAAACGCGCGTCCTCTACGCGAGGGCACGAAAAAGAGGGACTGGGGCTGGGGGCCGGGATAGAAGGGCGCGAGCACTAGGGGGAGGGGGGGTGGTTATTGCAACGTATGCGCGTAAAACGTACCTTTAATCCCCGGCTTAATCGCGCAAACTTACCGCATGTAATTTCGCGCGGTTGTATTCGCGCGACGTTAAATCCCCGCGAGCGCGCCCGTATTATTACGTAACTAACCAGTGCCCTCTTGGCCTCCCTTTCCCCACTCCTCACTCCGGTAAATGATACGGAATTATCTCAGTGACCCATATATCCTGACAACTTTTGGCGGCCGAGAGCGGCGAACGCGCCCCGTTGCACTTCTCATCGGCTTGCATTAGCGAGGGCGCGATGCGGCACGACGGCGGCAGCGGCGGCGAAGGAGGTGGAGGTGGAGGTGGAGGTGCTCGGCACGAAGGGGAATCCGAGGAACACGTTAAACACACGGACGAACGAGCAATTGCATATCGCGAGCTGGAATGCGAGCGTCACGAGTGCCCTCGCCCCGCCGTCAGCCATGTCGCGTCCGCGAGCGGCGAGGGTGAACTCGCGGGAGGAGTGAAGGAAGACCGCCCTCAAAAAAGGAAGATAAATCTGGAAAAAAAGGGTAGGAAGCTCGCACGCGCACGTCGCTAGCGGTTTAAAATGCATCAACCTATCCAGCCATCCGCGCAGCAACCTCGTTGCGCGCGCGCGGGGTATTCTTCACGCCTTGCGAAAATTATCGTTCGTCGTAACTTTGGCGCTCGCCGCAGCCGCCGCTACCACTGTCGAGAGGCAGGGAGAGGGAGAGGGAGAGAGAGAGAGAGAGAGAGAGAGAGAGAGAGAGAGAATCCTTGCCGCTTTTGCGTACGATGAAAATTGTTCGCGCGGAATGATGTACGGATCCATGGCGCAGCTTGGCGAGGTGAGGCGCGGCGTGTGCAGTTTTCGCATTATGGCGGGGGGGCTTAACGAGCAATTTCTGTCGACATTTATTCTATTGGATATAGCGCGCGTACTCTTGCGGGGAGGAACGCTCGAGGGTAACCTGCGTCTGAATAAAAGCGGACTCCTCCTCTTGCCCTCTCGCTCTGTCTCTTTCTCACGCGTTCGACGCGTTACTTAAACAGCCAGAGAGAGAGAGAGAGAGAGAGAGAGAGAGAGAGAGAGAGAGAGAGAGAGACGATCCTGTCGCGACGAAAATGCGCTGCAGTCGTATCTCGGGAACGTTTCAAACGAAGAAACGCCCCTTGCCCCTCACTCCGCCCTCCGTATCCGCCCGCAGTTACTCGCGAAGTCGCGCGACCGGTAAATTTTTAATCTTTAATTAAATCATGGACAAACCTTCGTTCTGCCGCCGTTGGGCAAACATCGCCAATGAGTCCGCCGCGCGTTTGTTATTCTCATTAACATACTTTAATGCGCGGGTATACGCGGGTGTAAGATATCACGTCACCAAGACCGTTGAATTAAGATCGTATCAACGGCCAACATTCATTACACTGTTAAACACCGTCTTTTGTCTCGCGCCGCATTTCTTTGTCCCTTTTTTCGCGGGGCTAATTGATTTACCTTCTCCATTGCTGTGCAAGCGCAGTAACGGCGGGCCGCTGCTCTTCGCTACCTTCGCCAGCTTCGCTTCGCGTTTCTACGTCGCGACGGTCATTTTGCCGCGGCGTGGCGCGGCCATTAGCGCGCTGTTGACGCGTGTACATATTTTTCGCGATAATTTCGTCTGAAGAGTAATTCTTCGCTTAGCGCCGCGCGACGTTACAAACGAGCCGCGACGTCGTCTCGCCGCGCGTATACTCTCGCCGGCAATCACCGTCGCCGCGTGAGAAACCGTGAGACGCGTTATTAAAAATTCACAGTCGGCCGGATGTGTTGTTCGTAACGCGCCGACACAACTTTTCAGCGATATATTAATCTGCAGGTCCGAATTTGGAGCACGCAAGATGACGGACGCGTATTACCAGCCGTCTCGCGAAACAGGGGAGCAGAGCGTGCGGCAGGACGGAGAAAGGGGAGGGAAATAAGTCGTCGTAAAAGGCGAGATGAAATGTTCTATTGGAGATACGTCTGCTCGCTCACAAGGTTGACGACTTCCTGCACTCTATAGACGCATGAGAACGCGCGCGCGCGCGCGCGCGAGCCGTACTTGTTCGCCCTTCGGAATTATGAGGGGCAAATCGACGATATCCGTTCTCCTTTTGTCTCTGTCTGTTTCTCTCTCGTTCTCTCTCTCTCTCTCTCTCTCTCTCTCTCTCTCTCTCTCTCTCTCTCTCTCTCTTCTCACGACCTACCTCACGTTTGGCCGCTCTCGTGAGAACGCATTGACCCACTCGCTCTACTACGTTCATTACCGTGCAGCGGCGTCTCGCGTCGAGCGATTCTAATTGCATGAAAAATTGATTGAACTCCAATGACACGAGGCCGGCCGAGGAACGTGAGGGTGTGGCGCGGCTGGGATGCGCGCTGGAAGCGGTCCAAGACGCGGCGTTCCGGGATGAAACGTGCGCGCGATAACGGTGCGAAGAGAGGGATCTCGCGCGATTGCATCCTTTCCGCCCTCTCGCGGACACCTTTTCGCCACCCACGTGGAAAAGAGACGGCGGAATTCACGCGAGGAGGAGGAGTCGAGGGAGAGGAAGAGGAAAGATGGAGAAGGAGGAGGAGAAGGAGAGAAAAAAAAAAAAGAAACGGAACTGATAGACAGTACAAAAGGGACCGTGGCCCTCGAACCCAATGGCCGTTCGGCTCAATGCCAAATTATTTTCTACTCGTGGAACGCTCGACGCGCCCGGTCCGTGGGGAAGGGATGAAGAGGTTAGAAGGATGAAGACCGCGAGTTTCCAGAGGCGCACTCCACATCGATCTGGGATATGTGTTCAATGGCTTGGATCGGGGATAGAAGAGTCGGTCCAACGTTTCGCGCGCGCGCGCCACTCTCAATCTCGTCCGGCAAAAATAATCGATTTTGTGACTCGCGACGGATTACGTGCCACACTCGACTATTTCTTTCCAGCGGAGTGGGTCTCGATAGATACCCACGCGGCCGTTCATTTTCCTCCTTCTCCTCGCCGGCTTTGGACGACGTTCCGCGGTCATTAAGTGATTTGTTTGGCGCGGAGCGGGCAAACAAAACGCTCAGGTTCACTCCGCGAACGTACCTCCGGTATGATGGAGGGTGGGAGCCTCTTGTTCGGGTTTGAAAGAACGGAAACTAGAATGTGCCGTTGAAGGTCTGTTTCGCTCCATTTCGTTTCATTTTCTGCCGCCGAGTGGCCGGAGAACTCTCCTCGAGGGGCGGTTAATCTTTCTTTGGGAACTCGGATTATCCATTAATCGTTTCGCTGCGCCATTGTCCCGCGGTCTTTTAACGATAATTGTAGACCGCGCAAGTGGCTGTTTGCCGTCGCGACTGTAGTGGCCACTAATTTTTTCTTCTAACTAACCCCGGACGCGTGTACGTAATGATAGGGAGACGCGAAACATGCTAAATGTTCGAAATATTCCTCGGCGTCTCGCGTTTGTCGCCCAAAACGAAACAGCCTTGAATTGGCACGAGAGATTCACCTTTCCGTCGAGATATTTCGGGAACTTTCCTGCCGCCGCCGCCGCCGCCGCCCTCCCCCCTACCCCCCCCCCGCCTCCAAACAGTGATTTTATTACATAGCTGTATATTATACAGCAACATTTTGAATTCGAGAAACGGCAGAAAAATCCGCGCGACTTCATCGACGCGCGTCATTATCGACCGACGCGCTTAATAAATTTCGCAAACAGAGTTTGGCGAAATGAAGGGAAAATCAAGCAATCGATGCCGGGGCGGTTCGAGATTCTTGTGCAAGCTTGACGGGCAAAGGACCTGCAAAGATCTCGCCGTTCAAAGGGGGTCTCTCTGCCTCTCGCCGCACCCTCGTCTCCGTCGTATTTCTTTCGTATTTCTCCTCGAGAGCTTATTAATCCCTCTCGCTAACGTTATATTATTCGTTGCTCGCGCTCTGTCGCCTCTCTTTTATGCGCAACTCAGAAACGATTACCGGCATAAAAATTGTGGCCCTTCGCCCCACCCATTGTCCTAGCTCCCTTTGAGCAGCGTATTCTTTCATTTCACGTCATTTGATTAATGAAAGTGCGCTGATTGTACGGCGAACAGGTCTCGACGTGGAGAGCATTTCGCTCTGTCGCGCGCAGCGATAAGATTATCGCTTATTATAGCGCGCTACATCCCCTTGAATCGTACGACCTCGGCCGCTCGCTCCGCGGAGGTCATTTATCGCGCTGTTAATTGTTTAACATTTCCAAAGGCCAGCCGGCTCACAGCCCTCTGTCGTTTAGTCTGCAATCTGCTGGTTTGCGCGAAACCGGATCAATTTCGAGTGGCTCTCTCGCGTGTGCGCCTATACCTGTCTGCATCGGGACAGATCGACCGGGGCCGGCGCGATTGGCCTACGCGCATGTTTTTTCCTCCTTTTTGTATTTTTTCTTTCGCGTATCAAGCTGCATCACGCGGAAAGAGCGCCCGATCGACGAATTAGAGGGCTCTGACATTGAAACCGTCGAGAGAAACGGCCGACTTAATCTCGCCGAGCGTGCGTCTCGTCGCGTCTGGCAGCCGTTTCGCGGCTCGATCGACAAGCACGCATTACTTGGCACGATCGATGACATCTTGATTGCCAGGCTCGAGCGGCGAGCGCGGAGCTCTGCCCATTCGCCGCACCGTATTTATTGTCTACCCGTGAAAGAGAGGAGAGGAGCGACGAAGAAGGAGGATCTCTTTCTGCCGCGCGCGCGCGCGCGCGCGCGCACGCGGGGATCTCTCGCCGAATGCGAGCGCGGAGAAACGGAGAAATAGGCAGGATGGACCCTCGGCCTCCGCCGACAGCAGACATCCGGGCGAGGACCGCCGCGGTAACTCGCCACCGAACGAGTGAACGATTATATTTGCCCGACGCGAATTAGCATAATTGAGCGTTACCCGCGAAAGCGCCGAATTGCCGGTGGATAATGACTTCTTGCCAGAAAAGAAGTGCGGCCACGTCGCCGGTTAATTACACGCTTTTCTGCCTGGCCGACGTTGCGGCCGACTCGTCGCTCGTAAGGCACCGAGACTCCCGGTTGAGCGGTCGGACGGACGGTCCGCGGAAAGGGCAAGATCGCGGCAAAAGGAAGGTAGCGGGAACGCGCGAGCGGCCTGGAGCGGCGAAAGGGTGGAGGGTGAGGAGGAGGAGGACGGTGTCTGCAGTTTCGCCGCAAGATCAACGAACCGACCCTCTTCTCCTTCGGTGCTCGCCGCTCGGCGTAACGATCCGCTAGCGAGCGAGAGAGAGAGAGAGAGAGAGAGAGAGAGAGAGAGAGAGAGAGAGAGAGGACGGAATCGGCGAATAAGTGAGCTCGTCGCGGGGGACTGTTCCGGCCGATCGCGATGGCCCCTATGGCCACGTTGACATATTAATCATGGCCGTGCCATTGTCAGCGGCCACGATAAATTCGGCCATTGCGCCGTCAGCCATTATATCGCGTTGCTTATGGCATGCCGCTATTGACACGTAGATACTATTATTGTTATCGGTTAGGCTTACCGCTTAGTTAGTATCTGTCGGTGCGTCGCGCGCAGCTTTACGCTCACGAACGCGCTCGGGTTAATATTGATCTTAGCCGAGCCGATCGCGCGCGATCTGATGCTGCGGCGCGATTCGCGCGATCGTTTGTCCAGCACAAGGCTGTTCATTATTACCGCGGACGCGGCCTGGAACGCGCGTTGTGCCCCTCCGTCGCGTTTGCTCTGTCGACGGAACTCGACTCGCCAAGTAGGGAACCGCCTCCGTAAAAATCGGTGCTCTTTCTCTCTCTCTCTCTCTCTCTCTCTCTCTCTCTCTCCCTGCCTGCCTCTCATCGGTTTATCGAAAAGTCGATCCGCGCGAGCCTGAGTCTCTGTTCCACAAACGCCAACTTCGTTCTCCCTCATCTCGCCCGCCGGCGCCGCCGCTGCACATACACAGATAGGAAGTCGATCCCGCCGAACGGAATGGCACCGCGAAAGTTCGTTTTTCCGTGTGCTACGCGATTTCAATGCTGGTCTTTTCAATAAAATTTTTTTCCACCCGCCCCCGTCGACGGCGATCTCTCGATAATATGTTTTATACGAGTCGCGAGTACCAGCGGGCTGCCGATGCGCGCTCTTGCGCGCCCTTGTGTCGATCCGTTGGCCGGCGATTCGATACCTCAATAATATTTCTGTTCTACTTGAGGCTTCCTGGTCATGTAAGTTAACTCATCGAAGCGCATCATTCGGCGCGTCGGTCGATCCTCCTCCCTTCCTCCGTCTCTCTCTCTCTCGCTCTCTCGCTCGCTCGCTCGCCTCAGCAAGACTGATAAATTAATTGACGGTAGGAGCGCAGTGGCAAACTACAGCGGTGCGCTGAATTATTACGTCATGACGTACGCAGCGTATCACGTTGGTTGCTTCGATCATTCGTTCATCCGTCCGTCCGTCCGTTCGTTCGTTCGTTCGTTCGTTCGTTCGATGCCTCCGATTACAGGATGCGGCGACGTCGAGTCGTTATCGGCATCATCGTAAGCCGAGGCTACAAGCAACACCACGATAGCGAACACAAAGCGATCAAGCGCGCGCTCCCATCCCGTCATAAGTTGTAACCTTACGAGGATAGCTGGTTGATGTCGTGGCCGGCCGGCCGATCGATCGATCGTTCGTTCGTTTATTCGTTCGTTCGTTCGTTCGTTCGTTACCGCCGCTGTCGACGATAGACGAATTAATTAAGCGGCACTAGCGCGTTGGTCAGCCGTCGGTAACTGCTCGGTAAACCTGACGAGGCTCCTTGCGGTCATTAGGTCACGTTTTACATCGACCTGTAATAGCTCCTAGCCAAGAGCCTGACGGCGGCGTGCTACCGAGCCGTTAGATCGTGTCTTACAGCCGCCGCCGTGCTTCTCTTCGCATCTCACCCTCCGAGCGCGAGGTGTCGGACGATGTCGGGACGTTATCAATTTCTTCGGCGATAAATGAAAATCACTTGGACGCGCGCGCGCGCGCAACGTGTCGTGTCGTCGTGCTGCGGCTCGGCGCATGGCGCACAAGCGAGGAACGACTGTCGGCTGTGTGTCGCCGGCTATCCGCCCATCGATCGACGCTCCTTTCCCTCCCTCTCTCTCTCTCTCTCTCTCTCCCTCCTCTTTTACACGTTGATGAGTTAATTACCTTTATCGACAAATTCTGGCGGCTGCGGCGAGGCGTCGCCCGTGTGACACGATGTCGCCTGTCGACACAGCAATATCTTGTCTGTTCGTTGTAGCTCGATTATGGCGTCTAACGACGCGGAATCCTTATATCAATCCCGTAGACACGCATCCGGTATACCCGAGCGAGCGCGCGAGATATGACATGCATACTTACGGGCTTAAGTGCGCTGCATGTGCGCGTGGATCGTACACGTGGCGACACGTGTGTATACGCGTCCCCTTCCCTCCCTCTCTCCTCTCTCTCTCTCTCTCTCTCTCTCTCTCTCTCTCTGTCTCTGTCCCTCTGTGACCATGCGGTACATCGACGGCGGGGATGCGTGTCATGCGCGAGCGACGGGTATATTATGCGCATACGAGTGGCTGATGTAATCTCAGCCAATTTAGTAAACATATTAAGTGCAGTCTGAATAACGTAGCCGCGATTTAATGTCGCAAGTGAGAGCCGCGCTGATGTCGCGAGGGGGAGGGGGAGGGGGAGGGGATACAGACGGAAAGTGCGGCAACACGTTGCATTGAAGCGTAATAACACCGAAAAGTGTTCGGTCGGATTAACGTGACGACAAACGAGCCGGAGGGAGGGGGCCTCGGTCGAAGGGGAGGCAAAATTCCCGGCTCTCGCCAGAATTCCGAATTCGATTCTAAGAGCCGGAAATTCCGTTCCGTGTCGTTCACATTGTCGCGTCGACTCCGCGACGGTCCTTTTCTCCGTGCGGGCTTCGACGCTAACCGGCTCGAGTAGCGCGATCGCGCGCCTCTTTTTATCGCTATTTCATACTCGGCGCATTTTTTTGTCGCTCTTTTCAAACGTCGCTTATGCAACGGGGTGTTTCGTGATTTGCGCCGAGATCACCGCGACTTCACCGCGCTCTTGTTCTCTCTTGTTGCCGGAAGGAGCTTTTGTGGACTTTTCTCGATCGAGAGATCTCTCTTGCCGACACTTCCATCTCACGCGACTCTACCAATACGCTTATTCGCTCGATGCGAGCGCACACACTTTGGCGCGATATTTCCCGATCTCGAATTAGGCTGTTCACTCGTGGTGCACGTGCGCGCACATTCACGCACTAACGTCCCCTCGCACATTCTCGGTACGATTCCGCGCGATCCGTCATTACGCGAGCGCTGCGCGCCGTGCTCGCTCCGTGTGTTTGCGTTACCTCCCTAAATTGCGAGCCGCGCCATTCCGACCGGTCCGCATGACCGCCGACGCTCTCCACAAAGATAGCAGTAAATACCCGATCGCGATGGAACGCGCGCGACGTAGCCGTCCGGCGTGGGAGATTTCAACCCTCCGTGAGACATTCCTGTACAGTCTGCGGCGCCCTCGACAAGGCGAGGGACAGAGAACGAGGGAACGAAGGTGAGCGAGAGCGAGAGCGAGAGAGAGAGAGAG
Organism: Harpegnathos saltator; assembly: GCF_003227715.2. Lineage (NCBI taxonomy): Eukaryota > Metazoa > Arthropoda > Insecta > Hymenoptera > Formicidae > Harpegnathos > Harpegnathos saltator. Next base: position 586,759 of record NW_020230724.1, on the reverse strand, counting down.
AGAGAGAGATCGATTGTCCGTTCCGGCATGAGCGCCGCCGACGTTTATCGCGGTCTCGGGTAGTCGGGGCAGTCGAGTTCCAGCACAAAGTGCCGCCCGGCGACTTATAAGCCCGGCTCCTAGCCTATCTGAAATAATCGAGCGGTGACAGGAGCCCCGCGGTGATGCGCCGATACGCCAATAAGGCCGGGGCCATTGCCTGCACCGTCGTAGGCAGCGTTTATCTAGATGAGGAAACCTATAAAGCGAGGTCAACCCGCGGAAGGAAGGAAGAATGGAGGATATAGGAGGCCCCGGGGTGGAAAGGAGCAAAGAGGAGACTCGTGGTGGGAAGGGTAAATCGCGAGCGCGGCGTTAGGAGCGCGGGTAAAATTGGTTTGTACCCCTATTGACATGTCAGGATGTCCGTCCGGGCTTAAGATAACTGCGATTACCTGAGCTCTCTCTCTCTCTCCTCTCCTTTCCTCTCCTCTCCTCTCTCTCTCGCCCGCTCTCTTTCTCTCTGCCGTTTGCACGGAGCGGCCTATCCGCGACTCCAAGGTTACCGCAACACGGCCAATTGAACTCGGCCGCGAACCGCAAGATCGCGAGCCGACCGATCGTTATCTGGAAACGTATTGCACTCGCCGAGGCACGAGGGGGGCATTCCTGCGTCGCGGCTGCAATTTCGATCGCACGCCATGGCCGTGATTGTTTCGGTCTGGCCGCCGCGAAGGACGACGGAGCGGCGTTCTCTTCTCGCGTGCGGCAAGAAGACGGACGTTAACCCTCCGTTAGTCACGATATTTTTCACCTATAAATGCTGATCCCGCGCTATACCCCGCAGATACGCTAATTCCCCCAGTATTCTCCTGCGCTCCTCGGAGAAATTTTTGCCACCATCAGCAGCACTTGGCTAGACCAGTACAAAAACAGGGGGGATAAAATTGACAAGTGTTAGAACGGATAAGAAACCTCGAAACAACGGCGATACTTTGAAGACGCGGAACGCGCGTCTATCGGTCATTGCGAGAGGGTTAATCGCTCGGTTACTACCCTCACCCCCCCCCCTCTTCCCGCGGCTCGAGTATTTTCAGTCGATCTTCTCGGCCGCCAGGTTCGTGGACAAGTTTCTTCCCTCGCGTCTTGAGCGACGCGAAGAGTGATATTTCTCTCCTTGGAGTCATCACGACGAAAATGTCTCGCGGCGATTAGAGTGTCGGCGCGTCTCGCGGATGGAACGGGGCGAGACTCATTGTTGTTTTCCGTCCGGTATTTCGGCGGTCTCATTACTGTCCGACACACGCGGCTACAAGAAGCGAGGCGAAGAAATCGCGAATGCACGGCGGAGGGGAGAGGAGAGCGGAGAGAGATAGAGAAACTGTTACGAACGTGAGAGAGGGCGACGGGGGAAGCGGGTCGAATCCGAAGTACGTGACGCGCCTTGCCGATGAAGTATCCTTTCTCCCGCATTCGCGAAATACTTCCGCTCCATCGATCCTGTGCGCCGTACGTGGACCCGAGGATCCTTGTGTCTTTGGCGCAGATTTCCGCACCGAGACGGGATATTCAATCTTCCGTATTCTGTTTTCGATATTTCTACCGCGCCGGCGGGAGAGATGCAGCGCGCAACCACCCCCGACCCCTTCCATCGACCCTCCTCCCGCTCTTGATTCTCGTAGCACGCTGATTTCACGGCGAGTAATTTTCTTCTCCTTCTTTCTTCTCTCCTTCCTTCTTACGGACACCCGGTGAAAAACAACGGTTGCTCTCAACGTGGCTCTCGCCGTCCGACCGCGGGCGCGGGGGCGAAAAAGTTTGGCCCGCGGACCGCATTCCCGGCTGCATCGATCCGACGCGAGAGCGGCGCACTTGCTAAATTGTAGCGCAAACGAAACGCATTAAATCGACTAATTCCTGGCTCGTTGGTCAAACAGTTTGTTGCCGGCGCGCGCGCGCGCGCGTGCGCGCACGTGTGTTCAAAGTTGATTTTAGGGACCGATTTATCAGCCTGTTGCGAAATCGTTTACCGCGCCGAAACTAACTTATAAAGAGCTCATTATGAAGCGCGAGCGCGCGCTCGGGCGCGCTACCAGGGCGCGCGGGGGTTTGAATTTTAAATGTCGCGGAACGTATGAATATTGCCGGCTAATATGCAAACTAGTGTCACGCGAAATCATTACGGGCATTAACAAGTTAAATAGAAATGGATTAATCGTGCGCCGCGCGACGCTCGACGCGACATGTGTACATTAAATAAATTAGAATCGGGCTCGAAGGAGCGTGGAAACGGCGCGCGACGCGTTCGCGTACGCACACGCACACGCACAACGTATATACGCATATATACGTTAGGCGTGCTCTGTACCCGACAGAGAGGGAGAGGGAGAGAGAGAGAGAGAGAGAGAGAGAGAGAGAGAGAGAGAGAGAGTTGTTTTCATAGATAACGACGTAATCGAGTGCCGGTTATCGAATCCGGCGTGTAAGCGATAACAAACACGGCCGCACGCGCGTTTACTTTCGTAATTACCAATGCAGAATACGTGGCCGCGATGAAACGCGAAATGTCAATGGAGACTGCGATCGTGCGCACGTGCCGCGGATCGTGCGTCTTCTTGTGCAGATTTATTCACGCTCGACCGGCCGGCGGCGGCGGCGGCGGCGGCGGCAGCGAGAGCGAGGCCGGACCGATGTTACACGCAACGTGGAAAATTCGGTTGAACGCGCAATGACAAATTAATATCGCTTCCGCAATAATATCGAGCGGTTATTAATTGCGCACCGCTTTCGGATATTTGGCCGAATATCAAAGGGGGAAATGAAGGGTCGGTTTTAGGGTGGCACGGTCGATTTAAGTTACGTCATCGTCGCCACGAGCTTTTGGCGCATTGTTGCGCGATGATGTACGCTGCGAGCCGCCGTTCGCTTCCCACCCCCCCCCCTCTCTCTCTCTCTCTCTCTCTATCTCTTTCTCCCTCTTTGCCTCCTCCCTCGCTCTCCCACCAGGTGAACTTTGCGTTATTCGCGAATATTATGCGGATCCTACCAACAAGCGAAAAGATTGGAAATGAAACTCGCCCTATCGCTCCCCCCTCCTCTCCGCTCCGAGCTACCCTCGGGCTCGTTGTTGTGTGTCCAAATTATTTTTTTTTTACAGATGCCACTTCCGCGAATGGTGAGCGTGTCACTCGCGTATGGAGGGATGAAATTTTATTTTCGAGTGCGTTAAAAATTTGCAACGCGATATTTCAAATTTACAGAATATTGAAAGTTTGTTATGTAAATTTCGCGTGTGAGTGTTCGCGAGGCGCGCGTTCTATTTGCGCGTCGCGCGGCTCCGGCACGTTTAACGATAATTTCGGTGCATTGGTTTTAGTGAAATAATAACGTTATTTATTCATTTCAGTTAACGGGTATAGTTGTCGTATAATTCATTATCACAAACAAGATGTATTGTAGAGAAGAATAATTAATATTGCATCTCTCTACGGTTAGTGCTGTAAACGGCATACTATGTGCAGATGAGAGTCAAAGAAATGCGTTCTATCGTTTCCGCAAACACCCGACGTGCGCCTACCCGCGCGAAAGGGAAGGTCGAGAAAAAAGAAAGACGGATTGGAGGTGGATGGAGGGTAGAAGAAAGGAGATACAGCCGAGAGGGGCGAAGTTCCTGAATAGCCGCGTCGATTCTGTTATAAATTTTCTCGCCGACCGTTCGCGCTCGTCGGTCAAGAACTTCCGATGGGTGTCTATCCTTTTTTCTTCCCCTCTTCCTTCGACTTTCCGCCCTCTACTCTACGTATCCTGTCAGTCGTATCTAAGACTAGATTGACAAATTCGATTATAATAACCCGGTCTGGCGCAGGCGGAGAGCCTGAAGGCTCCTACCTGCGGGCGTCTATCAACTTCTTGACGAAGAGCGACACTATCGATCGCATTATCGGCCTCGTAAACTTCCACTTCGGTACGTCGGATCGTTCGTAAATGTCGATCGTAAAATCACATGGCGGCCGGCCGAAGTTATTGGTCCGTTTCCGGAAGGGTCGCGCTACCGCGTCTCCCTTCCCCGCCGCGCCGCCGAACGAATAAATACGTTTAATCTTGTTTTGCGGATGGCGCGCGGTCGCCATCCGGCAATCCCGTGTCTGTCTGTCGTGCGCTTTTCGGCGTTTTTCGACATATTTCACCGTACATCGGGCCGACATTAACACGCAGAAATATCGTGTCCCATCCCGACCGCTCTTTCGGAAAGCCGAAGCTGCAAAACCCGTAACGCTTTTCGCGGCGTTTCACGACATACAATTATGGAGCGGGCAATATTCGCGATGTTTCTTGGACGTTTTCAATCGCAATCGTTTCGTGACTCGCGCCGCGCATCGGCAAGAAATGCTTAAATGCATCTCTCTCTTTCTCCCCGCCCTCCGCACCTCTTTCTCCCTCTTTCTATCCTCTTCTCTTGCTCGCTACATTCATCTATTACAGTCTTGTATCGGAGATGAGAATTACACGTAGAAGCGGCGCGCGAACGTTTCACAAGCGTCTTACGAAAATACTCGAGTTTTTTTTAGAAAGTACCGCTTCTCGCTGCTCTGAGACGAATGGAACGTGAAGACAGAAACGCGAGTAGCGAAGGGTTAGGAAGGGAGGGTCGGAGGGAGGAGGGTGAAGAGGACGGCAAAGTGTGCGGCGATCCTTCGTCTGAAGACGATACTCCGCGTAACAGATCTCGTCTTTTGCGAAATGGCGTTTTCGTAAAAGCTCCTTCTCTCCCGCGTCGGTTGTCGGCCCTGAAACCGGATATCTGTCGGTCTAATTGCTTTAGTCGCGGTGCTCGTGAGCGCCCGTTATACGGTACATTTGAGGGAAAATAAATGGTAGGTTTGGGACTCGGACGAAGCGCGAAAACGCGAAGAAGGAAACGGCGGCCGGGAAGAAAAGCGCGCGGAGAGACGAAGCGCGCGGCCACGGCTGGAGGAGAGACTCGACGGACAACAAAACTGTTAATGGATCGTGGCGGCGAGGAACTCGGCTACGCGGGGCGAGGGGTGCGTCTTGGATTACCATCGTAAACCACACTATTCCGAGACCGACGTGATCGACGAGATCGATGTCGGCACGGTGCAAATGGAAGAAGTGTGATAGAGGAACGGTGCGAACGTGTATAATAATGATATCCAGCTGGGCTAACGTCGTGACAATACAGAGAGAAGGAAGGGGGAGAGAACGGGAGAGAAATTAATTTTTCTGTTTTCATGATCAGCCGTGTGCACGAGCACGAGAGACTGCCGCGAAAATTGCAGCAGAAATGTAACATGTCGCTTCTGGCCAGCGTAAATGTAACTTGATGAGAGAATGCGGTGAAATCCGACCGAAAAATAATCAACTCGGCATATTCTTTTCCTCGCGTGCGCGTTTGATTAAAAAAAAGAAGAAAAAAACTAAAGAAACCAAAAAATGCGCAACCATGCACCGGACAGCGTGTGCGGTGCATCAGTCAGTCGCCGCCACCGTCGTCGCCGTCAGCGCGCTCCGCTCTTAATTCACATCCACGCGACTCGCTTGCTTCCTAATATTCATAAATCCAAATTCAATCGGTTCTCCGAAACGACCTAATCGCGTTCAATCAGCTAGAAAGCGCCGCAAGACGGGAGGCAGAGACCAGTGAATCTGATTAGTCAATCAGCGATCGAGTCCGACCGACGGTGGAACCGTCGACGGGGGCGGGGGCGGGACGTGGGCATGAGTGAGTCGAAGGAACACAGACAGGGAAAAGGAGAAAATCGATGAGACGATGAGATAAAGGCAGATGGAAGATGAGGAACGTCACGAGGTACGAGGGAACGGGAATATGGATGAAGAAACGGCCGGGGGAAGACGACAAATGCGGAAATCGCTCGAGTTCCCGGCGAGGTGCTCTATCGCAATTCCCGTAAATGCGACTCCATCTCGAGACCCGGAATCAGAGATCTTTGTCGCGGAAGCCGGTCGTCAAACCAGAGATCCGTGAGATTTAACCGACGATGAGAAGCGCCAGGTGGCCGTTTGTTCTCGCGCACGCCGGCTCTCTCTCTCCCCCTGCCTCCCCGCCGTTCGCCCACCCTCTCGCCTTCGCCCTTTCGCTTCATCGCGTCTCTCGTTCGACTTTCCCGTCGCCGACTCGTCCGACGTTGTCCAGCTCTCGGCGCGGCTGGACGTCGCCGTGTGTCGGCGACCGCAACGTACTCGCGAATTTGCGAACGGATCCCGCAAAAACGCCCACGCCCGCGGAACTGTCGCTTAAACTCGCGCGGTTATTATTTCGTCTCCCGCTTTTTCCCGTTAACGGGCCGCCGGCTGCGGCGACGCGCTCTATCACTTTGCCGGCGACGTAATTGCGACGTAAATGTCCGGGCTAGAGCGCGCACGCGGCGTTAAAAGCGCGGACAGAGGACTTCGTTAAACGAAACCGCACACTGGATGAATTTACATCGCAAAGTCGTCGTTATATCGCCGCCGATCTAGGCAAGCATTCGTGAAATTGCTCGCCGGCCGACACCGCGCCAAGTGTCATTTCTTCGAGCGACAAATATCGAAGAGCGACGAAGGGGAGAGGAGAAAAACTACTACCGGAGTATCGGCCGCTTGTGTCGTTGGCGCGCTGCTCAATTTACCGTCGTTCAACTTGCCGCGCATCGAACCTGTTCGTACGACTCGTCCATTTCCACTCGAAGGGCTCGAAGCGTCAGGCGAAATCCTCGCCGTAGTAATATGCGCGCGCTCGATATCTCGCGCGGTAAGGCCGAAGAGGAGAGCGGAGTTACGGCCGCTTTTTTGCAGGCTGGATTTTCGCGGAGTATTTTGTCGGTCTAAAGATTTGCCGGCAATTTTCCGTATTTACCGTGCATTTGTTAGTATCCGCTGGAGAGCGCGGCCTGGAGCACTGGAAGCTGCTGCGCGATCGGGAGAGTGAATACTTCGCTTAATCCGCGGAAGACTGTTTATTTATTCACGGCTCGACAGAGAGAGAGAGAGAGAGAGAGAGAGAGAGGAAAGAAGCACCTCCTCAAAGGACTCGCGAACGCTTGGCTTTTCTGCAATTTCGTTTCGCTGCCCCTTCTATCCGTCTCGACGCGGTATATTTCGGCTGTGCCACGTTATTAAACGATACATTTATCGACGAGAATCAAGATGTGCCCTCTCGTGACTTCTCGTGCCCGCTCCTCTCTTCCGCCCCGTCCCGCTCCCTCTGTCTCCCTCTCTCTGTTCTCTGTGTTCTCTCTCTCTCTCTCTCTCTCTCTCTCTCTCTCTCTCTCTCTCTCTCTCTCTCTCTCTCTCTCTCTCTCTCTCTCTCTCTCTCTCTCTCTCTCTCTCTCTCTCTCTCTCTCTCTCTCCCCGCCGAAGCTTAACGAGAGCGCAATCAATTCGCCGTGGCTTTGTATATTTTGGGAGCGTTTAATACGTCGCGATAACGAACCGTTTCGATAATGTTCTGAGGGCGCGCAGCGATGGCGGCGCGGCTCGCGGCAGCGCCGGCGAATGGCGCCTCGTTGCCGCTCGCGAGAGCTCCTGGATCGCTGTGCGACGGATGCAATCAAACATTCGCGTATAACTGTCCACTCGGAGCTTTCGGCGCGATTAATCAGCCACTCCTCTCCGTCCGACGGCAGGGAAATGCTGCGAAAACAAGGATGCGCGAGACCGGCTCTCGAGCAGGCAGGCACTCGTACCCTCGTGTCGAGATCATTCCAAACACAGCGGCATCGTTGTAACTTCTCGTCCTTTCCTATCGACCTCGTTTCGGCGAATTGCTATGACAGAAAGCAGCACCGCTTCCGAGTGTGTGCCGTGCGTCTCCCTCTCCGTTTATACATCGTGTCCGGCTCCCGCCGCTCGCGGTAATTTCGCGGCTGGAAATTGTTGCGCACCGCGTGTCTCATAATTGGATTCGGAGCGGGAAAAAGGGCAGTAGAGAGACGACAAGAAGTTGCCTCCAGCAACTCGCGTGAAATCGTCAAACGTTTCAGCGAAGCTCTCGCACTTTTCTCGCGACTCGCGAATGTCTCAAAGTCGGGCGATAAAGCGACACGAGAATCTCGACTTTGTACCTCGCGAAATGCCTAATGCGTGAGCCATTCTTTCCCAAATTCGACCGTCTGCATCGCACGGAAATCATTTGCACGCGCGTGTGTGACGCGCGACGGTTGTGTCTCGGGTCGCTCGGAGAGGACAACGACGGCGTTGTCGCGAACGAGATCCTTCACGGCGAAATAGCCGCCATCCGAGGATGATTTCGTCGAATGCGCCGATCGCGCGAAATGAGCCCGTGATCGTCGTCGGTGAATTCTGGCCGTGCTCTCTTTTTCTTTCTCTCTTTCTATTTTTATAATTCTGTCTCTTTCTGTCTCGCTGCGCTTTATACGCGCGATAGAATAATTAAAAGTTACGATCCGATCCGGAACTCGGTGTACACAGCTTGTGCACTCGGCGGAATATACTTCACCCCCCCCCCCCCCGCCCCGCCAATCCCTCGCTCCACCCTCTTTCCTCGTTCTCGCGATTGTCGTAATCGCGATTATTGTCGCTTGTGAGATTCAAATGCGCCGCCGCCGTCGACTTTTCCTTCCGGGCGGCGTTACAATGGCGAAGTTGAACGGGGGAGGCGAAGTTTGCCCCTTTGTCGGCGCCACCGGGCGACGTAAGAAACAAAATAACGGAGGCTGAGGATGAAAAAGTCGATAGCGCGCGCTGGGAAAACAGCGAAGCACTTTCGAGAGGAGTATCGCGGCGATGTTATCGCGCGCGCGGCGTTACCGTGAAGAAAGCGCGGACGGTAATTACGGACGGCGAGCGGCGCGGAGCGGCCGTTGCAGCAAGAATAGTAGCTCATCGGGATATGAATCGCGGTAACGATACATCAAACGATGACGGACGGACGGCGGGGCGGCGAATCGTCGGTTGCGAATGGTAGCATCAGATTACATTGCCAATGTGATTACAACCGCGGTAATTACATCGTGTTTGCTGTTAATTGCATATTGCCGTTACTGACAATTACATACTTTGGCCGGCGCGTAGAACGCCGGTAATTAGCAAATACAATTCCGCCGGGCGCTGTTTACGCATCGACTTGCCGCGCGGATTTATTTTCGGTAATGCAAGACGTCGTCACGGCCGCTGCGGGAAGCGCGGGACACCGCGGCGCTGCTCGGGCGCTGCATAGAAAAAGGGCGGGAGGGAAGGGGAATATATAATCGCGATGGAAAGTATAACCTCGTTAATCAACCGTCCCGGGTCGAGCTGTGCGTGTCAGCAGCGACTTCAGCCGATGGTGAAGCTCCAGTGCAACGAACAAAAGAGTCTCGCGATCCAAAGAGCGAAACTACGCGGGGGGAGGGGGGGGAGGCGACGGAAGGGTCAACAACTCGCCGTCGCAGCTCGACGGACACGCGGCTGCGATTTTCGGATATTGTCTTCTCGTCGTGCTGCGACTTGGCGAGGCGAACGAGCGCGGACAGAAAGTCGATATCTGGACGAACGGTATTCGTCAACGCGATAATCCAAGCCCAGCGATTAATCCTCGCCCCGAGAGGATCGACCGCGCGCACGCGCGCGCGCGCGCAAGAGAGCCTTCCGGCGAGAGCGCTCCGCCGAATCTCTGTGACTCCTGCGAGAGAGCGAAACTATCGACGGGTGTATCGACGAGCCGCGGGCGCTCTCTCGATCACTCCGACGCGGCCGCCGCGCCGCGTCGCGTCACACCAATCAGCCACCTGCTGCTGCTGAATCAGCGAGACGCGCATTCCGTAGTAGCACTCCCGGGATGTCTTATCTCGCACGTGTGTGTGTGTGTGTGTGTGTGTTACGCAACGCACGTGGCGAGTGTGACCGCCCGGCTGGCCGCGGTCATTCACCCCGCGCGCCCGCGCGCGCGCAATAGCGGTCAGTAGCGATGGGCAAATATCGATCGATGAAACAAGCGTCGATTGTTATTTTCTTGAAAAATCGATTATCAGACCGATATTTGATCTGAGGCTGATTATTCCCTAAATCGATTATTTTTTTCGTCGATTATATTGCTAGATTTGTTACTAAATTTGGGATCACTAGGGAATTTGTTTACTACTATTAAGGCCCGTCTACAATAGCTGCGAAAATAAAGCTGTAACAGTAAACGGTAAAAAAATAAACCAACAGTCGACTTTGTAAGACGTTATGAGAACAACCGACTTTAATTGATTTATTTCTTGCAGCTTACGCTTATAGCTTTATTCTTGTTCTAACATAAGCGTATGCTTGCAGCCATTGTCAAAAGGGTCTTTAAGGTCTTTTAATAATATATTAATTTATCGTTGCAACTCTTATGCATATTAGTAATAACTCTTCATATTAATTTAAGATAAACTAGGAATACATCGATTATCATCGATATTTTTAAGAAAATATCGATTGTGCAAAAACAAGTTCTTTGATAATCGATTAAATCGAAGACGATGCTTTTCTTTGACGAAGTCCATCCCTAGCGGCCAGCCGGCGTGCAGCGCTCTCTAGTACCGAGAGCGCGCGAGAGCATGCCGCGCTCTCCACTCGAAAGAGCCGTAACTCGCGAGCTAATCGACCTAGAGACATGAAACAAAAAGCAATCTTCTCGGCGCGCTTTTATTGCCGATTCGTTGCGCGATCGTGGCGCACAAACGTCACGGTGGATTTCAGCCGAGAAAAACTCCCCGTGCGCGATGGCGTTTCTCGGTCTCTGCCTCTTTCTCTCGCTCGCTCGTTAGGCTCGTTTCTAGACCCGAGCTGATTTCTCTCTCCTTTCCCGTGGAAATCTTTATTTTGTAGTAGCGCTCTCTAGAATCGTCGCCTGTCACAGGTTTCATCCCCTGGAGCGTAAGCAAGCGGATTCTAGTCTATCTTGTTTTAACAAGAACGAGGTATCGATGTTGGTATCTTGTGATTCGAGATCGAGGGAAATAATCGGAACATAGCTCTAGAAGACACGAGTCAAATTCGCGAGACTGTCTTTTCTGCCTCGTCTCTCCGCAAGTTTCGTTAATCAGCGCGGCTGCTCGTCCCGCAATGCGCCGAGGTGTGTGCCTGTGCATTTAGCCGCCGGTTCCGGTTAGATCACGATTGGCTGTCGCCCCGGGTCCTTCTCTGTCGTTTCCCCAAGTCGCACGAAGATGGAAAGGATATACTTTAACAGTCGCCATTAATCACAAGTTTTGATGGGAGCGCATATAAACGCCGTCGCGCGCGAGCTCCGTATCGTGTTCATCGCGATAAAGTTCGGGGACGGCGGTTACGTAATCACTCACGTTAATGTATCACCTATATCAGTGGCGCTTCTAAGGATCCGCGTATCGGCGTAAACATCGCGACCAGAGCGAACCGCACACGAGCGCGCCTCTTTTCTCCAGGATGATTTCCACCCTCGCAATCTCAACCGGGTCACCGCCAATGGCAATGGCAACGGCGGCGGTGGCGGCGGCGGCGGCGGCGGCGGCGGCAGTGGCGGTCGTCGAGCCTCCATAATTCATTCGGCAGACAACCAGAAATCCTGGAAACATACATTTATGCGGCGAGTCGTCCCGGAGGAACGGGGAACGGCAATGGGAACGGGCGGGCGTTAGGGGATGAGGAGGAGGAGGGGGGGAGAGGGCGCAGCCGGGGTTGCGGCGTAGGTTGTACAAGTGCGCAGGGACACGGCAGGCGGTACGACAGACAGAACAGCGGCGGAGATGCCGCGAGGGTGAGGTGAGTGCACTGCGGGGACCGGGGAACAGCCAGAGAGAGAGGGGGGGAAGGGGGAGAGGAGGAGGAGGAGGAGGAGAGAGAGAGAGAGAGAGAGAGAGAGAGAGAGAGAGAGAGAGAGAGAGAGAGAGAGAGAGAGAGAGAGAGAGAGAGAGAGAGAGAGAACGGCCGAAATCAGGATGACAACCGTAGAGTTGGCGCCGTGATGCACGACGCGCAGATACGCGCTATCATACCAATAACCGTTCAAATAATAGTCCGCGGGCCGGTTGCGGGCGACGCGCCGCCTCCGCCGAAACACAAGCGAGCGAGCGAACGCCATGCCCGGCTCGAACCGCCGACATGGGTGTCCGAGTCGATATCGATGGGTGGCTGGGTTAGGCGAACGCCGCGATTTCGGGCTCGAAATTGCCGGGACCGGGGATAGGGACGGAGGGTAGAGTAAAGAGGGTGAGAGAGGGAGATGAGGGGGGGGATGGACGCTCTCGAAAAGGGCCGTACGACTTGGCAACTGCATTTTGATCCGCCGACGGATAACGTAACGTCGTATCGCGCGATCTCGTCGACGTCGCCTTGAACGCCGGAGACGACGACGACGACAACGACGACGACGGCGGCGGTGTCGTCGTAGCTTTAATGGTCACATTTCTCCGTTTATGCTCTCGACGCGGTGGCACCGATACGGAGGCGGCACTAATGCCGCGCTGCATTGCGCCATCGAATATGTGCGCGTGTGCGCCGTGAGATAGGGCAAACGCCGAGAGAGATGCGCGTCTGTATTAGATTGCGAGATTAACTTCCGTTTGATCGTCACGGCGTGCGGAGGTTTCGCTTAATCGGCGCGGCGTTACAGCGTGAACGCGCCGCGCCGCGGGAAGCTTCAAGTCGGATGAAACGTATGTTGGCTCGCTAATTGAAGCGCCGAAATGACGCGGCGAGTCGAAGGGCCGCGGAGGGTCGATCTCGGTATATCGGAGGTGTCGCTGGTAAAGTTTCGGGTTAGCTGAGAACGAGTCGAGAGAAGAAGGGAACGAACGCGAGCGTGAACGCGACGACGAGGACGACAATGGCGCCGACGAACGTAATAGAAGAACGATGTAAACGCGATCCTCGCCGAGTCGCTGATGAATTCGCGCGCGTTACGTCGCACAAAGACGTGAAATCTCAAGATTTAGGGAGCTCCTCTTGCGCTCGGAATCGAATGAATCGAGTGCAGGAGAGCCGCTTCGTGAAGTGCATACGTATAGAGACGTATCTTCTGTCGCTGCTGAATGGCGGCGCAGCCACCGTCTATAACGCGCGCTCTCTCGCTCTGGACAGAGAGAGAGAGAGAGAGAGAGAGAGAGAGAGAGAGAGGGAAACAGTGAAGGGGAGACGAGTGGCGTTTCGGATAGATCAGGCTTGAAATTCCAAGCTGCATCGCAGTTGAAATTACACGACGCCGGCAGCTCCGACAAATTATAAATCAGATTAGTCGCGCTCGTGAAAGCCCGCCGTATCCTTGTCTCGAGCCCCGTTATAAGATATATTTCCTACTTGGTGACGTTTTCATCGTGTCGTTGTTAACAAACACACGACGCTGCAAGACGCGTCTCTAGCCGCCGGTAATGACGAACGAGCCCGAGCGCAAACAGCGCTCGGGATCGCGAACCTGGCGTAACGTTGCGTAACCTGGCGCCGTTGCTTCTAGTCTCGTGCTCCACGCAGCTGATGTACGGTAAACGACGACGACGACGACGACGACGACGACGACGACGACGAGGAAGACGAAGGCGAAGACAACGACGACGAGCCGCGAGTCGCAGCGCGTGGAATCGCAGAGGAATCTGCGATCGCTTCGGTTACTCTTCGCGACGTGCGCGAGTAGGCGAAGAGAGTAACGCACATCCCTCGCACGCGGTGCTCACGCAAAGGGGATGAGTTCCACACGAGGATATGCCATGGCGCTGGGGTTGTACGGGAAGCTGGCGGGCGCTCCAGGAGGGTAGAATGGGGCTTTGACACGCACTTAATCACGCCGCGGTTTCTCCACCTCCGGTCTTCTCCGTCTTATTCCGTCTTTCGTCTCTCTTTCCGCTCGTCTCTGCGCCACCCTCTCTCCTTCTCTCTTCCCTTCTCTCTCTCTCTCTCGAGTGCCTACGATCGCTCGGGGATGGGGGGGAAGGGGGGGGGGGACGGAGCGCGAAACCGCAGGAACAGTCTCCTATTTGCACTCGTCCCCCTTCTCGTCGTGTCGCGGCGAGAGAGATCCTTCCGCGCGTCCTTCCGCGCCGTGTCCGGCGTTCGGCGCGGTTCCGAGCGCGATCGACACGAGGGAGAACCGGCGAGGCCTGCCTCGTCATTGAAACGCGTAATCGAGTAATAATAAGAATATCGCCCCTTTTTTCATGTCCCGCGCGAGCGCCGCAAGCCGGGTGTGATAGGCGCGCTTAATTAAAAATTCGTCACGCTCGATTCACGGGCGATTAATCCGTCACGGGTGTCGCGCCTCGCGGTATGCCGGGCTCATGGGAATTTTCGCGGCTTTAAGCGAATAAATTGCGCGGCGCGACGTCTCCGTGCATCCTCGTCGGCGCGCTAATTAATCGGTCGCGCGCGAGCGCGCGACGACGCCGCTGCCGCCGCCGCCGCCGCGGTCGTCGGCGTGCCCGAAGAAACACAGATCCGTTTACCGCGGGGCCGCGTGTTATATAATCCATTTGTCACCGCGACACTCGTGGCGCGGCGCGGAAAGAGGGCCGCCGCCGCCGCTGTCCCCTCTGAGCGCCCTTAATATGTTACACTCCGCTCTGATCGTAATGCGGAAGGAATACTCGCATCGTAAGCAGGATGATAAAGCGCCAAAGCAAACTGTCGCCGCGCGCGCGAGCGAGCGCGCGCGTGTACAAGCGGCACCGTCGATTCTCGCCTTTCAACCCCCTCCGTCGCCGCCCTCTCCCCGGTCCCGCCGCCCGACGTCCCTCGTTCGCGGAGAATCAACAGCCTCTCGCGTCAGACCCCAATTTCCGCAGCAATAATACCGGCTTAAACAAAGCCCTGTGCGTGCACCGTGGCGCGCGCGCGCGCGCGCGCGCGCACGCGGCTGCAGGGGACGTGCACTCCAGAAACATTTCCCTCTCGGCAGCCGGCTACATACGCGTGGCCGCGTGTACAAACAGGCAATTCGATGCAACGTAGGACCACGGTCTGCCTGCCTGCCTGCCGAGCCGTGCCGAGCACGAGCCTCCTCGTAGCTCGTGGCTCCTGAATCCCATCATGGAGTTAGAATCCGAATTTAGCTGACTGGGCTTCCGTGTACGAAAACGCCGTCACCGCCGCGCGCGCGCGCATTCTCACCCTCGCGCATCCGTAATCCGCGCGCGAAACTGCATGCCGCGGCTTCTCGTGTCGCGAGAACGATCGACGAGAACCGGGGTGTTTGAATCGGGATAGGCAGCAGCAACAGCCTGTGGCAGATCGCGAGCAGCTCGCGCGAAAGAGAGCACGAGGAGAGTGAGCGTGAGAGGAGGCGGCGCGGCGCGGCGGTGCGAGGCGCCGCTAATTTCGCGATAAACGCGGCAAATATTTTCTCATAACGCGACGAGCGCGCGCCGCGCCGGTCCGGCCACCACCGCGTCACTCGTTATTAACGCTTAAGTTTATTCAACCGGCTCCTTATTTCGCCGATCTCTCTCTCTCTCTCTCTCTCTCTCTCTCTCGCGCGCGCGCGCGCGCGTCGTTGTCTGCCTCATTAAGTCGCAGCACGAACGCTGCTTTATGATTCTTTATTACATCAGTAGGCAACGGCGGGACTCGAAATTGCACGGAAGCAATAATGGAGAGAGGACTATTTATTTTAAAGGACGAAAGCGCGCGCGGAAACGAGCGCTGCTCAAGCTCGAGAGGGATGGAGGGAGGGAGAGAGAGAGAGAAAGGGAGGAGAGGAAAAGTAAGATAGAGACTCAGAGAAAGAGAGAGAGAGAGAGAGAGAGAGAGAGAGAGAGAGAGAGAGAGAGAGAGAGAGAGAGAGAGAGAGAGGCTGCGAGAGAGACTGAGAGAGGGCGGGAGGGAGAAACCGTAATATTACGCGAGGTGTGCTTTAATAAGCGCGCGCGGCGCTCCACAACGTGCGGCCCCGCGCTCGCAAGAGTGCCTGAAATCTGGCCATACCTCCAATTACCGCCTTCGGTAGCGTATAATTGGTAATTACTAACTTCTTGCCAGTCCGGGATAGTTCGCACTGCGTGTTGGTCAAAGTCTCTTAACGGACGATTAACCTGTAACCAGGTACCATCGAGACTGCCGAAGTTGGCGGAACGGCGGAGCGCGGCCGTGCGCCCGAACACCTGAATATGCTCTCAGGTGTATTATAAAGTGTATTAGACGATGTTCGCGCTCGCTCGCTCGCTCGCTCACGCGAGCCGGCCGATGTTTCTATCGGCTGCGGAGAAGATAACGCGCCGCGGTTGCAGACAGTTAAGCCACTAAAACCAATCTAAAGTGCGCGGTTATCCTCGGAAATGGAACGGCGGGAGGCGCGTTGTGTCGAGATCAAGAGCGGAAGAGAAAGAGAGAATTACGAGACGGGAGGGAGGGAGGGAGGGAGGGAGGGAGGGAGGTGATTAATTTACGATGTGCGGTCACAAATAATATTTTTCCAACGCTTGCCGATCTACCCTGTCACGATCGTAAACAATCGTGTTGATTACTCGACGGCGGCGATATTATGCCGACAATATGATCGCTTTATTCAATTAGCCGCGTGCTTGATCGGCGAATTATCGCAATATCGTATTTTGCAGTTTCTTGCTTATCGGAAGCCCTGCGATTAATAATGCAGAACCGCTGAATCGCGCTGCAACATTGAACTCTTGGCGAGAGAGTAAGAGAGAGAGAGAGAGAGATGAGGCAGGGGATGGGACATAATCGCAGCGTGAAATCAGCGGGTGAAAACGATCGGCGGAATTATTTAGACTTGACTGGGCCGATTTGCCGGCTGTAATTCGCGATTACTCTTCTTTAGTCGTTTCTGTCTTGTTATTCGCGAGCGAGAGAAACGGCGCGGTATTTGTTCGCGATTATAAAAGCGAACTTTTGCAACGCGGCGGAGGCTCTCCGTCCTCTCTCTCTCTCCGCCCTCTCTCTCTCTCTCTCTCTCTCTCTCTCTCTCTCTCTCCTGTGTCAATTCGACAACACCGTCGCACGAGCGCGCGCGCACGTCGCCTCTCTGCATCTGTGAGGCTTTTGTCTATCGTCGACAATGCTCGGAACTGGGCCAAATTCAATCGATCGCGCGGGTCCTCCATATTTGTGAATTAAACGGTTTTAACCGGCCGCGCGGAGAGACAGAGAGACGCACTTGCTCGTTCGCGCCCGTCGAGTCTCTCGTAATAAGCTATTCTCTCTCTCTCTCTCTCTCTCTCTCTCTCTCTCTCTTTCTCTCTCTCTCTCTCTCTCTCTCTCTCTCTCTCTCTCCCCCTCTCCTCTCTGTCGTGCTGCGGGCTTTGTTATCGGCACTCTGGCCTCTCTCTCCGGTTTTTCGCTCGATGCCCGCATTATCTTCTCTTCGTTCTCTTTTTTCTCGGGGTCTCCACTTCTTTCTCCTTCTCCTCCTCCTCCTCCCCCCCCTCTCATCCCTCTTCTCCGCCGCCTTCGTCAACTCCTCTTTGCGCGCACTTTTTCATCGATTATTCCTGCAAATCCAGTGGCCTCGCACTTTTCACGATGCAGTAATTATCGTTGTAGTAAGTGGATTCAGCCGGTTACTCTTTTCCGAGGTACTTAATGTACTCCGCTCGGTTTCACCAATCATCCCCGGGGGCAATAAGTGTCTCTGACAAAGGACACCGTGCGAGACAGAGACGAGTAGGCGGAAGCGGGCGCGCTTACACGAATAGACGGCAGTGAGAATGAGTAATTAAATTGTTGATTACTCGACGCGCAGTTGATGTCGCCGGGACCACTCGAGACGCGCGACGATCGATGACGATTAGTGAATTCGCGCGTCGATTATAAGCAGTTCCCCGCGCCAGCGCCGGAGCGTAAATCGCGCAGAAACTGTTGCTGTCCAACGCGAGAGCGCGCGCGCGCTGCTCGTTCAACAAACATCGCGAAACGTAATTCATATATTTCGGCATAATCGCGCGATTCCACCCGTCAACTGCCGCGAGTTCTCCCCGTCCCGCGAGCTCGCTCTCGCGCTACTTACCTCTCGCAGTTCCAACGGTTTTAAGTTCTTCGCGCTCGCGCTCCATTCAGGACGTATGTAATTTCTCTACTTTGAGATTACCTCGTCACGAGAAGCAAACGAGAGGCAACGTAGACGACACATCGGGATATCTCTCGAGATGTATCTTGCAGGCGCGCGGCGACGCGACGCACGCGGAACAGAGCGCGCGCGCGCGCGCGCTCCTCTTCTCCTTGCGAGCACGAAACGCGCTCGCTGGAGGGAGAGAGAGAGAGAGAGAGAGTAGCGCAACCCGGCGCTCTTTGAGAGACCGCATCAACCTACAACCAAGTCGTAAGATGCAGTTACCACGGGGAAGCCTATCTGCATCGCGATCTCTCAGAGGGGGTAAATAGAGCTAAGACGCGCTCCGGCAAAGATTTCTATGTCGCCTCGCCCCGCCCCGCCCCACCTCCCCTCGCCTCGTCTGTTCGTCGTTGTGGCTGCGCTCCTTCGTATCTGTGCCGCGCTGTAAACCCGATTTCCCTAATCCTTCGGTAGGCGGATAGCATATCCACCTATCCGTCGGCG
Organism: Harpegnathos saltator; assembly: GCF_003227715.2. Classification (NCBI taxonomy): domain Eukaryota; kingdom Metazoa; phylum Arthropoda; class Insecta; order Hymenoptera; family Formicidae; genus Harpegnathos; species Harpegnathos saltator. The sequence continues at coordinate 568,314 of NW_020230724.1, read as the reverse complement.
CTCGAAGCGGCTTATTTCGCAATGAAAACCGGCTACGCGCTTCCACCGACCTGGGCTTCATCCGGAATGGAAGAAGTTTATAAAGCGCTATCATAGCCGCTCGCTATGCCGCCGTCGCCGCTGATGCTGCTGCTGCTGCTGCTGCTGCTGCTGCTGTCGCGACTATCATCGCCGACGCGCCGTGTTGCTCCGCGTTTGTACCGCCTCGTTCTTAGCGAACACGCCCGTCTCACGAGAAGCGGCCTCTCGCCGTGGCGATACCGGCGGCGGCGGCGGCGGCGGCGGCCAGGATATTGCATTCGGCCGAGAGACGATGCGTTCGCGCGATATCGACCGACGAAATTTCATTAAGTGCCATCGTTTCGTCGTTCCGCCGCGAGTTAGGGCGCCTATAAAGGTTCGGCGAAATTGCGCAGACCGAGGATACGCGCCGCGCGGTCGTGAAAAAGTGAGAGCCTCCTGAGCGCGCGCGCGCGCGCGCGTTTATGAGTCATTGGTGAAAATTACAAGTTAGCGGCTGTTTCGGAGCGCGCGCTCCGGCCGCGGCGAGGATTATCTCGCGTGTGTGTTCGTGGCGACGCGCGCTCGCGTCACGCTCGCGAATTTAATTTCGACACGGCCGCATACCGCGCGGCTGCGCGAGCGTGAATGTTTCATTAGCGGGGCATTTGTTTCCCGACGCGCGGCGCGCGTCCAGATAAATCATCACTCGCTTCCCACGTCCGTGCCGAGTCATCAGCGCTGGTCGCGCGCGACGGCGACGCGCCTCGACGTTTTCTCCTCGCTTTTTCGCCCGTTTCCTTCTTCGCTCCGTCCCGGGCCCGCGTGCCGGTAAATCACCGATTCGACACAGCCGATAGTGCCGCATAATACCGTCCCACCTGATTTTCGCCGACGCGCCCCGGTATAATCCGGTGAATAATGAAAACATTATCATGGCCGACGAAGTGCTGCGCGGCCCTCCCGTGTCGGAACACAGGTAGCGGCACGACACTTTTTCGAGGGCGTTAGGACGGGAGCGACGCGGGACGCGGGACGCGGGACGACGGAACAGGCAGATACATTGTCGCGTCGGGTAATGAAAAATTGCTGCAGATTTCCCGGTGGGGAAAACTGCTGGCGCGCCATAGCCGCCGCCGCCGCCGCCGCCGCCGCCGCCGCCGCCGGCACGTAGACGCGAACGCCCGCAGGTACGTGTTACCACCCCGTAGGAAGGCCTTGCGTGTATCGGATGAAAAAAAAATAGGAAAAAATGAAAATGCGAGCGCAAAGAACGGAAGAGGAGGGGAGATGCGCGCGATGGGGTGAGAGGACGAACAAATAGCGTTGGATAAATCAGCGAGGCCTCTGTCGCGTCCGTTTAAAGCTCGACGATCGTGCTCCGCGCGCACGCACGCACGCACGCACGCACGCACGTGCGTGCGTGCGTACGTGCGTGCGTATGCGAGCGGGCGCATGCACACGCGCACAAGGGGACGTATGCGCGCGGCCGAGGAGAGCGGCTATTTTGACGGTGATTTATGCCCAGCGCGCTGGAAAAGTCGTCGCCGATCGCTTTCGCCCTTCGCGGCATTGTCGGTCGAAATTTTATTGGCGCGCGCGCGCGAATATATATCCGTCCGCGTGGCGCCGGACCCGACAGATTTTTCGAGATTTTACAGTGGATCTCAACCGCCCGCGCCCAACGCGCGTTTATCCGCTGCGGCCGGCCGTCGCGGTGCACGTTGTGTTAATTGCGCGGGCTCTGTTTCGCCGTTGAAACAATTAAACGTCGGCCGTGCGAGCGGCAGCGAAAGAGGGGTAGGGCAAAATTTCACGCGGAGTCGAGGCGCGTGCGAGCGCGACATAATGCGATTCGTTATTGGAATTTCGGCGGCACGTCACCCGAGTCACCTTATTGCCCGACGGATTAATTGACTTATTCTGATATCAAACACCGCGCGCGCGCGCGAGTCCGCGCGATCCTGCTAGCGAGCGAGTCGTAAAAATTCAAATCCAATTATCGGCTTTGCCTGGGTATTCGCGATCATCTTTTGTCGTCCGCCCGACCAATAATTAATCCGCTTAATTAGTGCCGTAATTATCGCTGCAATTATTTCTCTCGGCTTGCATTCCGCTCCCGCTTGGTAATGTAACATCCGCAATGATTTCGTAATCTCGTATTTTGCAATTCAGTCTCGCGCTCCGTTTGACTGCTCGCTCTCGCAAAGAAAACGGACCTGCGCGCGCGCGCGCGCGCGTGCCCGCTTGTTGCTATTTGTACTTTATTTATTAGCTCAATCAATATGACGCGACTTTATTCGGTTTAGAAAAGCGCTGTTTCGCTGGCTATCGTGAAACGAGGCGGATGCCGTGATTGGCGGTACGTGCCCAGGACTCACCTCGGCAGATTTCCTTGGGCGACCGGCAGCACGCCCGAATTTGATCTCTCGATTACACAATAGCCATCGCCGGCCAGCGGCGATTCCCGTTGGCCGGCGATTTAATTTGACGCTCGTTTCGCTCGATAAATCTCCAAAATGATTCCCCGAAGCGACGAAACGTCGCCCCTCTCCCCCCCCCTCCCCGTCGCCCCGCTATAATCCGCGTATCTCGATCCGCTATCAAGTGAACTCACACGCGGCGGGGAAACAATACGGCGAGTTGGCGTTAATCCTACGCGATATAACGCCGAGTGCAGTTTGCTTCCTGTTGCGCGCATAACCGGCAGATTCCGACTCGCGACGAGGAAAAAAGCGCGGAAGAAGGGAGAGACAACGGCGCGCTTGAATTAAGCGAATTGAAACCGCCGGTAAACGCACGCGGCTTTGCCGAGAAATCGCATCGGCGCGGGTTATGCCCGCCGATGAAACAACCACGTGGCGCGCCCGCAGGATTTAACCTCCGTAAACGTCTGCAGAGTCCGCCAGTAATTGCTGTTTTATGAAGGCGATCCCGACCGCCGCAACTCGTCCGTTTGCTCGATCGCTCGATAATGCCGATCTGATCTAAGAGGGAAAAGTGCGCTCGCGGCCGAGGCTGCACGCGCGTTCCGAATGCTCGCGTGCTCCTGCGAGGAACGCGAAGGTAGATCGGGATCGGCAAGTGCGCGAGCTCTACGTACACCTACGCACGTTGGAGGATCATATCGGCTAATTGAATTGTCTCTAAGACCGGCTTATATAGCCGCGGAATCCGCTGCGCGCCTGCCGCCAAGGATACCCGCCGGCGCCATTTCAGCGCTCTCGCGGCGTTATCGGTGGGAATCGCTATAACGGAATTGTGTCTGTCGGGTGTCGTCGGTGCCGCGGTGGTGTAACACCGAGGAAAGTGCCTACGGTGCGAGGGGTACCAGGGGAAGAAGGGGGAGGGAGGGGCGGGCTTGGTGCTTAAAATGCTGGCGAAAATTGTTGGAACGTAGCGAAGGCGAGAAGGTAATCGGCCGGGGTCACGTAAATCAAACGAAACGCGTAACAATGGCGGAAGGTAACGGCCGAAATGTCCGCGACGAGCGTACAATATTTCGAAAGTCGCGATTTCCCGCGACTAATTCCGCATCGGCAAAATTCGAACGTCGCACGGCGGTAACGTGACGCCGGATCCGTCCGCGGACCTCTCTCGCATTCCGGAATGACCGTTCCGCGTGGCCGAAGACACGGAAGATTAAATCGCTCGCTGATGTGGATTCACATGCACGCTCGATTAAAAAATTACTCGATAAAAAGGAAAACGAGAGTAGCACGCAGTAATAATTCCGCTATCGGAAAAATGCACGCTGCGCTGTAAATCCGCGCGCGCTCGCGGGTGTATCCTTGCGCGCAAAGCTCCTGTAATAAAATGCTTGATAGTTTGTTTACGATCGCGAGTGCTCGATACCTCGCGGAATATCGTCAGAAAAGCTCGCTTAATCAGGAATATCCGGCATGCCGATGCCGGGATTTTACGTGGCACGTGTCGTATCGGATGCCGTCCACATGCAGCCACGCCGCCATTGTTAATAAAGCTCACGACGTTCTTGCCGGTCCCCCGGAAGGTTTAATCTCCGACCGGCCGGCCGAAACTATGCGACAACTTGCGGACATCGGTAGACGACGATACACCCGCGTGCGCGCGCCTCGAGGTCGCGGTTCACTAATTCGCTTCGTTAATGCCGTTGCCTGATGGATGATGCGTCGCGCGTTTTTCACCGCCGCTCCGCGGTCGTCGTCGTCGTCGTCGTGTCGACGACGTTTCCGGCAAATTGCCGCGTCACACGATACCAATTTCCCGGATTCGAGTCCAGTCCAATTAACCTCTCGCGCGCGCGCGTGCGACAGAAATCGCGCGCTCGGAGAACCGAACGTGATTTTCGTTGACAATTGTGAAATTTCGACGAAATATCCGAGTTTATTACATATTCATGCCGACCGGTGGTAGGAACGGGTGGAGGGGAAGTGTTTCCCGGCCGGAAGGGGGGATTTGTTAATGCGGCGCTCCCTTTGAAAATTCCGATCGGAATATGAATCCGACCGGCGAATCTTACAAAGGGACCGGCCACGACGTGTTTTTATGCCGAATTTCTACTCGCGCTCGGCGCGAGCGCGGAAATGGCCCGGGGGGGTGGTGAGGGGGGAGTGTTGGGGGAGACGGGGCGGCACCCGTGTCGCGGTGGCACGAAAATCCGTCGATCTCTCAAAGGGCATTTAATTTGGCAGGTTTCGAAGTGAAGTACCGCGCGCGCCAACAAATCGTTTCGGGCGGACGCTTTTAAATTAATGCGACGCTCGGCGGATTAATTCCCCCTTAAATTAATGCCATTATGTACGCGTGCGATTTTCAATGAAATTACGCTTTAACGCGATATATCCCCGCGTATCGCTGACGCCCAGTCTGAACGCTCTAATGGCCATTTTATATTGATTGCGGAGGCCTTAATTATTCTATCACGGAAACGCTGTTTACGATAAAAGCACTTGGCGTTCGCTTCGCTCGCATAATTTATATCCTGTGTTACGTTTCTGCGTGAAAATGCGCATTGTATAATAGCCCACGCGGCACCGATATACTTTATACACATTGCGGAAACGTAAAAATATATTTGCACATTGTGCCCGCGCGGTAAACATATTACGCGCTTATTAGGAGTTTAATCATTGTGACTTTCTCCAAGAGGATTACAGAGAGCGCGTTTGCCACTCAGGACTTTTCGTATTCGACGGCACTCGCGAGCGTCATAAGATATAAAGGGTGTCCCAAAATTCACGCAACAAGTAATTTTGATAGAAAACACAGGTTTATAATTAAACGTTGTAAATTTTTTATTGATTCATAAAGTATACAGTATAGGGTTATGTATGGAATAGCATATCGGGTAAATGGCCTCCACGGCTTTGCTGGCACATATGCGCTCTTTTGTTGAAATTTTCCATGACCGTTTTGCATAAATGTGACTGAATTTCGTTGATACAGCGCTCAATTTCCTTCTTCAAGGCGTGGGTGGTCGTGGGCTTGTTGGCGTAAACCTTAGACTTCAAAAAAACCCAAAGAAAAAAGTCCAACGGCGTTAAATCGCATGATCTGGGCGGCCTGATCTGATCACTAAAACGGGAAATTACACGACCAGGAAATGACTCGTGCAGTAATTGAATTGTTTCTCGGGCTGTATGACATGTAGCACCGTCTTGTTGAATGTCCACATGTCGTCCACATCCATATCTTGCAATTTAGGCACAAAAAACTGGATTATCATGTCGCGATAGCGAGCACCTTTAACTGTTATTGCCTGACCAGCCGCATTTTCTTCCGAAGAATGGTCCGATGATGCCTCCAGCCCAAAATTCGCGCAAAACAGTGACACGTTGTGGATGCATTTGTTTCTCAACAATCACTCGTAGATTTTCTGAACCCCAAACGCGACAATTTTGTCGATTAACCAAGCCATCAAGAAAATGAGCCTCATCGCTGAAGATGATTTTGTTCGAGAAATCAGCATCCACTTGTTGTCGTTCCATAATCCATTCAACGAACTCTCTTCGCTGTGCGTGGTCAGTTTAAAAACCCCAAACTGTCACGCTGTCTTTTTTTTTCGTTGGCAACACTTTACCGCACAAACGGCGCGAAATTCAAATCTTGCGTGAATTTTGGGACACCCTTTATTTATCTTTGCGCGTGCAGCTTTTTTGTCGAGCAGTTTCTAATTCCTTCGGGTGAGAGAAAACGATCGCATACGTATGTCGTTACAATTTCCCGAAGTAATGAAAAGTGTCGCCAGATTGCAGGACGCTGCAGTGTAAACGTTTAATTTGGCCTGATGGACCCGACGCAGCCCGGTGTGTTATTCATGTTATTTTGCGTCGCTGTTTATCCGCGAAGGAGCTGTCGAAGATATAATAGATGACGCGTCGTGAGCGAGATAATCCAATCTCATCTGCGAGGTGCGCTTTCGCGGCGGCGGCAATGTTAACGCGATCGACGAGCTTCCATGCGGCGCACAATGTGCTCCGCTGTGGTGCGTTTCGACACAATACCCAGGCGCGTGTATTCAAGGCCGCGCGCGTATGTGCAAGTGGCATCTCTTCCGCGTGATCGCGACGCGAATTCCGGTCGTTTGGCATTCCGCGCGATAAAGACCGCGTCCGGCCCGGGGAAGGGAACCGCGCACGTTTTCGGGGGGGGGGGGCGCTTCGGAAAATACGAACACGTTCACGGTGAGCCGGTTAATTTCTAATAAAGCGCGGTCTGGCTACTAGCAGTCGCGTTGACGTGTTCCGTCCGGTTCGTCGACTGTGGTCTATGGGATTGCACGCTGCGAATTTGCGGCGAGCGACAAGAAGGGAATCGTGAGGAGAGAAAGCAAGAGAGAGAGAGAGAGAGAGAGAGAAATGTACATACTATATCTGTATGTGTGTGTGTGTGTGTGGATATATAGATATATAGATATGTATATAATACGGAGAGAGTGATAGCACGCACGCGGAGCCAAGGGGTTACGAGAACGAAAGAGGGTGGGTATCGAAGAGGAGGGGGGGAGGAGGAGGAAGAGAACGTTTGTTGGTGAATGTCGTTCGCTATTGAGGCCGCCGGGTACCAAGGGTCATGAATGCTTGTCAACGGTGAGATATGATGCGTGGATTACCCCCCGAACTCCGGCATCGGGCACCCCCCTTTTCAACCCTTCCCGTCTCCCAGTCTTTGCAGCGAGCTAACCCCCGGAGGCATTCGTCCGTGGCGCGATTAATACCATGTGAAAATCCGTAGTAGATGGAAGCAAGCCGGCGATGCCGTTCGTCAGCTCTCTCTCTCTCTCTCTCTCTCTCTCTCTCTCTCTCTCTCTCTCTCTCTCTCTCTCTCTCTCTCTCTCTCTCTCTCTCTCTCTCTCTCTCTCTCTCTCATTTCCCCTCCGTCTGTCTCTCTCTGTCGCGCTCAACTCTTTGTATAATTGTTAACTTTTCTAACGAATGTTTATTTTCGACTTCTGCACCCACATACGACGATTGTCTCCTTTTCTTCTTTCATCTGCGCTTTACACTTGAGGAGAGTGCAAGGGTCCTCGATTAGAATTGCATAAATCGAATCGATCGATAAAGAGATACAGAGGAAGAGACGGGAGGTTCACGTGGCTTTTTATATCATGTTATGGCTGCGCGAGGTCCTTCGATTCATTCGCTGCATTTCGTCTCTGCGCTCCTCTCTCTCTCTCTCTCTCTCTCTCTCTCTCTCTCTCGTCGATTCTATTTCACGTCTCTCTACCTATTCATCGTAGAGTGCTAGTCACCACCCATCGCGCACGTGTTCACGAGAACGTCGATAGACTTGCGAAAAGGGTTTTCTTCTGTAAGACGAATGGCAAAGGTCTTTCTTTCAGTTTCCTTTCGGACCTGGCTCCAACTCGTGGAAATCTCTCTATCGTTGTATTCTACGTGTATATTCGTTTTGGCCTTCGATACCGCACGCTTTAAGATCGTCTAGGAGGCAACGTGCCACCTTTCGAGTGGCCATTAGAATCGCATGTGTGTATGTGTGTACATGTGAGAGAGGGTGAGACAGAGAGAGAGAGAGAGAGAGAGAGAGAGAGAGAGAGAGAGAGAGAGAGAGAGAGAGAGAGAGAGAGAGAGAGAGAGAGAGAGAGAGAGAGAGAGAGAGAGAGAGAGAGCGAGAGAGAAACGGTGTGACACGATGGAAAGTAAATACTCTAGAGTACGTCGGAAAGAAAATGTGGGCCCATACGAGAGAATGTACGGACGAAAAAACATCGTGGAAATTCGACGGGATAAATGGCGGAAGAGCCAGAGAGAACTCCGCTTAATAAATAAACAGTAGCGCATCGTGTTCGTCGCGTACGAAGCACAAGAGCGACGAGATATTTAATCGGTGTGAAAAGGAAAAATCCGATCTAACTCGACTCGGCGGGAAGTTAAAATTCTCTCGCTCGCGTCGCGATGCGAGATCCTTTGAGGACTACAAGATTGTTATTACGAGTGAGTACTTATACGTTATCAAAGAATTCCGATGCGCGCTCCTCGCGAATCTCCGTACCGCGACGGGAGAGAGAGAGAGAGGGAGCCCCATTTTCCCGAGAGCGCATTAGACGAAATTCAGATGAAAGCAAACACGCGGAAACGCATTACGCGAGAAAAAGTGAAAGATACATCGCGGAAAGGTCGACGCGAAGACAGGGAGTCGAAGGGCGAGGGAACAGCCGCCGTCGTCATCGTTGTCGTCATCGTCGTCGTCGTCGTCGTCGTCGGAAGACTCGTGAAAGGACACGCTGACGAAAGGGGTAGCGGGGGTTTAAGAAGAGGGAAAAGGAGCAGCGCGTAGGAACTTAGTAGTCAAGGAATGTCGACGCGAAACGGAACGCGCACGGTCGAGGAAGGAAGGAAGGAGGACTTTCCATCAGGCAAATTGAATAGCATTTGCAGGCTGTTTCGCTGGTAAACAGGCGGATGATAGATGATACCTCGGGTCCCTGTCGACCCCTCTTCCTCCTCCTCTAGTAACTCTCGGTACACCTCTACTCTCTCTCTCTCTCTCTCTCTCTCTGCCTCTCTCTCTGCCTCTCTCTCTCTCTCTCTCTCTTTCTCTCGTGCTTGTGCGCTTGCTTTCTGTTTCTCTTCCTCTGTTCCTCTCTTCTCTCGATTTCTCGCATCTTCCTCCTCAACGACGACGACGACGACGACGACGACGACGACGACGACGACGACGACGACGACGACGACGACGACGACGGCGACAGCGACGGCGACGACGACGATCGTTTTCTCCTACCTCTTTATCCTTTCGACGAGCAACGAGCGTGTGGAGGAAAATGCGTTCGTTCCGCCGTTCTCGAGATAACTCCGTGGCCGATGCGACGACCTATCTGGAAGTGTCATCTGGAAGAAACCATTCATCAAGCGGCCGCAAAAACTTAACGACAGGACGGAAATCGATCGCGACCCGTGATGTTGCGCGCTGTCGCGTGCGAGCGCTTTTCCGATTATTACGGTGCTTATCGCACGAATTTTCTTTTTCCTCCCCCTTTCCTCCTTTACCCTCCTATTCTTTGAGTTTAATTTAAGCTACGGATATTTCGCACCGTCTCGAATCGCGCCTCCAGCAAGAGAAATGGACGGTTACCGACGTACGAATAAGTTCGTCCGTATAAAACGCGGTCCCGTGTATTTTCGTTTCGCGTTTCGCAGCGGCAATCCTCTGAGAAAAGTGTTCCGTAAAAAGATTAAGCGGAAGTAACCCATTACGGAACGATATTTTCGTTGAACTCGCAGAAACGCGCAGTCGCGGGTGATTAACCGCGCGCGAGTGCACTTTTATTTCCGGGATAAAAAGAAATCGTCGTCGCACATGTATCTTTTTGCAAATTGATCGACTGCCGCACTTTGCAGCGTTTCATTGAAATTGATCCTTCCGGTTCTCTAATAATTTCCGGAAACCAGGAACCTCGCAATAATATCTCGGAGCTGAAAGAATCATGAGACTCGACGTCAAATGTTCGTCCATTTTTCATCCGTCGTGGCTTTTCCTTCGTTTCTTTGCGTTTCTTTTCTTTTTTTCGGACGTGTGCGTAACGTCCAGTTTTGGTTGGTTTATTCGCCTCCGGTTATTACCGGGTATTACCCGGTGAAAAATCGCGGAAATAACGGTGGCGCACGCGCGCGCTCTGCATCGCAATATTTTTTATTATAATTGGTATTGAATTTAATTATGAACTCGCGTTTTACGTTGCATGAGCAATTTTTCCGACGGGCGAATTATACCGGCGTAAATAGATTTTTAATATTGCCTCGCGATTCAGCGTTGGGGCGGCGGCGAATTAATGGAAACGAAATTGTTTCGGACGTGCGATGTTTCTTGCCTTAATCGCGATCGAGCGAAGAGGGAGAGAGAAAGAGAGAGAGAGAGAGAGGGGGAGAGAGAGAGAGAGAGAGAGAAAGAGAGAGTCATATTATACGTGTTAAACATTGCATCGCTCACCGCGACGGATCAAGACACCGCCGCACTCTCTCGCCGGGATGTAGCGAGGCTTCGGGAAGTTGTTCTTTCCTCTCGTTTAATTAACTGTCACGCACAGATGCAGTTCAATTTCTCAATTTATAAACGTTGACGGCGCATGTGCGCGTACGGGGACGCCGTAACAAAAGGTGCGTATATAAAGCCGCGCGATTCAAAATACCGCGAGCAGAAAACAGCGTCGCGTATTTTAATGATAAGAGCGAAGAAGTTGGACGTGCGCGCGAGCGCACACGCGAGGCTCGCTAATAAATTGTCCGGAATACTATACGGTGTTGCACACGGTGCCACCGTCGTTACTGTATGTACACACGCTGGTAAATTTATGTGCAATTTGCTCTCGATCGTACATGGAACCTACGTACGACATATAACACGCGCGTACATACACACACATACACACACACACACGCACATGTACACGCGCGCTCACGCGGTGCCTTGATAGATCTCCAAAATGCATGAATTGGAGAATGTAACGTTGCTCGCGATCGGAGCCGGAAAATCCGAGGGGCGAGGAACCCCTCGTCCGAGATGAAATGCAAACTCCCGCGTGAATCCGCGTCCGTTTCGCGCGGCGTTGTGGCCGGTAAGCAGATAGCGTAACATATTCTTCATACGGAACGGGCGACGCGTAGGCACGCCGCGAAATGGTGTTTACGCGACCGGATGTCGGCGTTGCATGCGCGCAGACATAAGGTATGCATGAACATGTTGAGTTATACCGCGGCCGGTCATGAAATAACCATAGGGCGGAACTTGATAACACACTTTCTATCCGGCGGATCCGGCGGCTACACCGCGCCGCGTCGAGTTTCTTTCCATTTACGGCAAACTTTTAAAACGCGTCGGATTCCTTTTTTCTCTCTCTCTCTCTCTCTCTCTCTCTCTTTATTTCCCGTCTCAAGGGTGGCTGCGTTCGCGCGATACGGCTCACGAGTCATCAGGGTCCTCATCGTTTTCCGGTTTACGCTGCCGGCTTGTGTCTGCGCGAGCGAGCTGCAATAAGCTCGAAATAAGCAGAGTGTATCGCGACGGCTCTCCCTCCTTCCGTCCCTGCCAGTGCAAACGTTCGGATAGTATTGTTCGCACGCTCGCACTTTTGCATTACCTAATTGCCGGCGCTGCTATTCGCGCGTGCTCGCGTTATCTCATTGCGCTTCGGCGTAATCGCTCGAGGTGGGAAATTACGTGCCGCGGGAGAAGAAGAAGAATAAACGGCGTTACTTAATAAAAGAGACGGCCCTTGAAACAGCGCAGGAAACAAGGTGGCGCTAAGTAACGGCGGTGCTACGAATTTTCCGGCGAAGTTTTCTTCATTGCTTAATTATAAAAGTTGTTCATAATGCACAGACGTCCGATGGGAGAGACTGGGGCAGCTATGAGGGGCAGTCGCCTTGCCTTCATGATAATTCCCAAATTAATTAAAAGAAAAGCCTTGCCTCGCCCCCTCCACCTCCTCGCCATTCCACCTTACTTTTCCTCGAGACTGAAAGTCGGGGGCGATGAGAATGCGCGTGATGTAATTCACACCTACATTCTTACCTCGCCTCCATACATCAGAGTCAGTGACGAAGCCGACGTCAATATCGCGCTGTATCGCACACAACGAAACTAATTATTTCCTCCTCTTTTTCTGTTGCAGGTAAGTCTCGTGATCCGAGTACGGTGACTGATTTCCAGCGGTTGAGCGGAATCAGCCGGGTGAGTGACGAGAATGACACGAATTTTGTATTGTCGTTCGAGCCAATTAGCCTCGCGAATTGGCGCGAACGAGCTCGAGCGTGAATCACGCCTTCGGAATATACGGATCTCCGCCAAGTGTTATTTTCTATTGCACACGTCGACACGTAAATAATACCGTACCGAGTTTCCCACACGGAACGACGGCACAACGTTGTTCGTTCCCGCCGCGTTAAGAGTCAATTATTTTAATTGGTGGATAAAAAAGCGAGCTCGCCGAGCTGCTCCTCCTTCTCCTCTTCCTTCCCCCCCTTTCTCTCTCTCTCTCTCTCTCTCTCTCTCTCTTTTCTCGGATTGTACCGTCCCACCTCCATTCGGTGAGATGCCCGACACCCCTGCAGGAACCTCGGTGTCTGGGTGGCAATCGATTTTCTACCGACGCCCCCGCCACCCCCGCCACCGCCGCCGACGCCGCCGCCGCCGCCGCCGCCGCCGCCGTCGTTGTTACTGACGACGAATATTCACGAAGTCATCCGAGTCATTGACATCCAGCCGGGTGATGGCGATGGCGATGGCGGAGGCGTGCGAAGTGCGTGCTGCAGGCGAAGGGGTGCGAATCTCATACACACGTACATGAGCTCGTCGAACACGTGTACGAGATACACGTCTGCGCTTTCTCCGTGCTCGTGAAACATCGATGACAGCGTCGCCTCTCTCTCTCTCTCTCTCTCTCTCTCTCTCTCTCTCGCCGACGGAGAAAATCGAGGGTTCCGCAGAGCCGCCGTCGCACCCGCCCACTTCCTCGATGATTGCGCGGCGTCGATGATCCGTTTTGATGCTTTTAGATGCGCGTTCGTGAAACGTGCGGGAAAATGTAAGCGCCGCCGCCGACGCTGTTGGTTGTCGCGCGGTATTGTTGCCCGATCGATTAGCACTTCCCGTCGAGGCGACATTTAACGTGATAAATTAGAGAAAGTTCCTCGACACTGAGATATATCGAGTCTCCTTCCGATATCTCACAGTTCTCGCGATATTCGCGCGCAATATTCGTTGTTTAACGTCTAACTGCGCTCTATAAGTGTCTCTATAAGTGGTCGCTCTCGCTGCCGTTTTCCTCATATTGAGATTTGATTCGTTTATAACATTCGGTTATTTTCCGTTTGGTATTTGCTCTCATTCAAAAGCGATACATTGATTCCGTAATTAACTCAACCGCAGTTGGAGTATGCGCGACAACCGGATATTAAATAATTTATACGGATGAATAATCGGTAACAATAGGTAATAATAGGTAAATAAAACGGCGCACTCTTTTCCTTTCGGAATCTGCTTATTATCGCTTCTCATTGACGTCAGAAATTGCGGGAAAGGCATACTTAGTAGAGGTAAAGGTAACAGTTGCGTGTGCAGAAACGCCGAGCTCCGGTGGGGATTAAAATTTGCACTGTCGACGCAGTAATAATCCTTCAAACAGAGCCGTGCGGCGGAAAAACGACGTCGGCAAATTCAAGGCAGGGCAGGGGAGTGCGAGGCTTTCGGGCTCGAGGAATATTTTGACTCGAAGTCGCTGTTGTGCTCTCTCGGCCTTTCGCGCCCTTCAGCGCTTCTACAGCAGTCGCTTGACAATCGCCAGGCAGACGTGTTTACGGATCTTGCCGTTTTTACCGATTGTTTTCGCACTCTCGTACGTCGCGTCATTACTATGTCGGGCCGGCAAGCGATGCCGCGACGCGGAGCGCGTGTATCGGCAGTGTTTGAACATTTCTCCGCGAGTGTCAGTGCAGTGCGCCTGTGGACGAATATCCAAAACTCCACGATGGAGCAGCCGGGATCCAGGATCCTGGCATGGACATTGGGACAGAGGAAGCAGGACTCTCAGCGGGACACGGAGCAGCGATACATCGTATATTCCCAGGGCACACCTGGGATTTGGCACACCAAATCCTTTATTATACAGGATATTTCCGATCTCGACGGTTCTCCGATGTACGTGGCGAAAATAGGGGGAAATACCCTAGTCGAAATTTAGGCCGCCATTCATAGTCTATTCTGTCGTGAGAGGAGTAATTATATTTATAGTTTTATAAATGTTTGTTATATTATATTCGTTAACCTGTACTTATTTTATGCGAGAAATATCGAGCGAGACAGCCGAATAACGGTTTTATAAGAATAAGAAATTAATAAGTGTATTTAATTATGTTCTCGAGTGAAGGTGGTGAAGCATTTACGACTGTGAGCTTTGACCTTTGCATCTAATTCGAATCTCGCAAATGCTGTCTTGTCAAATATAATAATTTGTCTAATAATGCTTCGCGGACCGCGAGTTTCATCTCGTTGACACATGTTAACTCCTTCTTTTACCTTTTGTTTATCATCGCACCGATTTCAGATTGAAATGTCGATTGTTGCACAGCATTATTGGGCGCACGATTAACAATCTCTTTGGCTTTACGGCATCTGATCAGCTTTCTTCAGAGCTTCGAATTCCATCGAGCGAGGAAAAAACAAGCTACGAGAATCAAAATGTTGTTGTCTCTTTTATTTACTCGCCCCCTTTGTCCCCTTAATTGATCTATATTTATTATTTAATTTTTAATTACTCATACCCTATCTGCAATCAAGTTGCATAATTAACACACACGAACGCACATGTCGCTTATTAAAATAAAGGACAGACTGAACGCAGATAGAATATCAAAGTAACTGAATATTAAGTAATCCTGAAACAGAGAACTTTTCACAAGTTTCTCAGCACGGCGAACACGCGATGGCAAGTAAAGATTTTCAACTTCCAAGTGGGACACAGTTTGTGCACACATCTCGAAAATGCCACATTGACTCTTCAAGTCCGGCGGAATTTGCAGGCTCGATGTGGAGGGAAAATTCCGACTAGGGGATAGTCGCCCTCGTGCACACACAATATATTTATAAGCAACGAGCGATACTCTGCGAAAGTCCTCTGGAAATAATTGTGGCAGCCCGCTAATCCCGGGCGAGCGGTGAAATCGCTAGACGTATTTTCCGCGGTCGTTATTTCCTCGCGGTTCAGTTCGCCCGCGCAAGTTTTGCGCGCGCGCGCGCACGCGCGCGTTGCGTCGGATGCGTTACTCTTATCGACCCTACTCGACGCTACGCACTCGGGTACACGCTCGGTAGCGACATTGCCGCGATGTCGGGGAAAGTACACAATCGTCAGACATAGCGGCTCGTTTTCCACCGTGCGAGTGTGCGTCGCGACGCTCATACTTGAAGTGGCAGGCGAGACGGATCCCTCGTTCTAATTTCTCCACGGCGCGCGGCGGAACTTTCGCGTCGCCACGGGACGCGTCGCGACGCGGAAAATAGACGAGGATCGTTGCCGATAAGTGAGAGGGGGGGAGGGTTGGAGGAGGAAGACGAGGAGGGCCGTAAAATTCGCGATCGCGTCTCTCGAAAATACCGGCTCTCATAATGTACGCTCGTTTTTGACGGACGAAGAAGTCGGGGCGGAGGCAAGAAGTCGCGCGTCAAAGAGTCGCAACGAAGTTATTATAAAGGATCGCGGAAGTTTCCGCGAGGATATTTGAGAAATGGCCGTCTCGCCGTCTCCGCGACTACGCGCTTACATCCGTCGCTCCTGGCATCTATAAGTTATGCAAATGAAATTTCGCCAACTGTGTGTGAGCTCTCGCGCTCTCCTCTGTCTCTGTCCCCGTCCCCCTGCCTCTCCCTTCTCCCGCTCGTTTAATCGCGCGTTTCATATTTTTCGCCGATCGACCGTCTCCGATGGTCACGTCACGAGCGCGCGATTGGCTGATCGCGCCGCGGTGATTGATGAAGCGTCTCCCGAAGCGCGACGCGTTCCCGCTCCGGAAGCTGCTTTGCTTCTCCGCACCGTTTAACAGTGTCATTGGCAGAACAGCCTAATAACACGTTAGTCGTGTCAAGGCGAAGGGGGCCGTCTAAATCTCTAAACGGTCGAAGGTCCCCGCGATCGGCTTCCTCCCGAGACGTATCATTACACGTCGGCGCCCGCCGACTTTTTCGTTCTGTTCAATTTCACGCGCGCAGGAGCGTACCCGAGGCCGCTGCATGGGGCACGTCTGGCCGACTTCCGGCGGCACGACCGTCGCGAGTCGATCGCATTCGCGAGTTGCACGCGCGTCGCGTTGTTGCAAATTACACTGTGCATCCGGCGGGCCCGACAGGGAGGAGGAGCAGGAGGAGGAGGAGGACGGAAGAGGGATGCAACGTCCGTGGTCAGGGGGTGCTGCACACGCGCCATGAACGGATATAGATTTTGTCTGGGATTATTAGATGTTTGGTTACCTTCCGATAATTACTCGTGGAATTGCCTCAGTCGGCGCGTGCTATAATCGATACACGACGGTACGTCGATACGATCGATACGCGCAGAGAGACTCGTTGTACACGCACGACCGCACGGCTGTTTGCACGTGCACAGGCCCGGTCGGTCTGTGAGTCCGGTTGGGTGTCCGGTGGATTCTAATTACGAAGCGAACGAAATGATATCAGTCGCGCGCTGCGTCGCGCTGTGAGCTCGCGTCGTCCTCAGAAAAATTAATATCGGTTTCCGCCCGATATTTCGTTACACCGAATTTCGTGTGCCGGCTAATGAAAACGACTCCCCGTCCTCCTCCACCTCCACCTACACCTCCTCTCCCCCCTCCCCTCACGCTCGGGCCGTAATCCGTGAGCGATCTCTGTTAGGGTTCCGGCGAAAGTCGCGTCCTCGGATACGGACGCGGAGCGTTGTTGCGTCGATCGTGCGACTGGAGGAAAGGGCGCTTCCGATCGGGCTGAGGGACGAATGAATGAATTTTTCGTATTTCACAAACGTCCCGAATCGGAGTCGACAATGGCCGGGGATCGGGCGTAAGACGATCGCGTCTAGCGCCGGGCTTTCGCCCCGGCGCGAGGGGGTTACAAATCGACGAAAGTAAAATGACGCTGATTGCTGAATTGTGAAGTAATTCGAGAAACAGCTCGAACGTTCCTTTAGCCGGCGTAACGGAAACTTCGCTAATTTATCCTTTGAAACGAAATGCTGGGGGATACACCCGGCGCGCGCGCGCGCGAGAGAGAGAGAGAGAGAGAGAGAGAGAGAGAGAGAGAGAACTCTCCGTCTTGGCTTCGACAGGTAGACGCGGAAGATTGAAGCGCGGGCGGGCGTGTTCGAGCACGGCGGAGCGTTTTTCATCCTGTCCGCGTTTACACTTGACGTCGTTTGTTCGTAACGCGACAGACGCTAACGAGATTGGATCGGTGGGAACGGGTAGGGGTTTATTTGCACGGCAATAAATTTCGGGGAACACGTGTAACGACGGTGCAGTGCGGATATTTATAAAAAAGGGAACACACACACACACACACACACATAGGCGCGCAGAGAGGCGAGTACCGCGAGAGAGCGCGGGGAAAGAAGGAGCCGTGCGAGTTGACGTGCGCGTTTACGTTTCGCGCTCGCGTCCACGTGAATCTCAAGCGCTGAAAATCCGAATGATTTTATTCGCAGTAAGCTAGTTAATTACTTTCGCCTCTACCGCGGGTGCATGTTTGCTGCGTGTGAGGGCGCGCGCTCGTGTGTGTGTGTGTGTGTGTGTGTGTATGTGCGCGCGCGCGCGAAACGCCTCGGCATGACTGGCTCTCATTTAATTTTTCTTATTCGCGACTACACTCTCCTCGTCTGAATCAGCCACGGCGAAATGTACACGAGAGATGGGCTTTTCGTGATGTTTCAAACCCCCTCGGGAACACCATTTCAATCTGATAACGCGATGGCTGTTGTAGGAACATGCCACAACAACCTGGTAACACGGGTCTCTCTCTCTCTCTCCCTCTCTCTCCCCCCCTTACCCCGTCGCGCACCCCATACGTGTTCGCTGTATCTCATATTCAACCATCCCGACGCGATGCCCAGATGGTATGCCGCCTGTATGAGTAGTCGAAGCCAAAGGTAGCGCGAGGGAGAGAAAACAGAGATTTGAGTAGGCCGACGGGGATAGGTGGCGGTACGCATAATGTCGGCGTGTCACTTATACTGATTGGCTCGTGAAAAGCCGCGGGAAGTGCGGAGAACAAACGACGACACGCGGTCCTCGCGTTGACACAGCAGCGGCGCCACGCGCGTGCCATTAGGAAGCTCGCTTGAATATCCTTCGAGGATAATCGTCCGGTCGCGTCCAGTCGCGCAGTTCGATCAATTACTGTTCGTGAGAAACGAGAGCAACCGACGACACACGTCACGTCCATCGCACTGAAGCTTCGCACGCGCGCTCGCGTCTCGAGTTGTGCGCGTCGTACGCGCGGGGATCAAATAACGGATTTCGCGCGCGCGCGCGCGGATTTTCGAGTGTCCGTAAACTCCCGAAAACTCTCGACTTTCCGTGAAAATCGATGCTCGTAAAAATGAGGGAGCAGCGTCACACGTCGCGCCGACGAGACGCGATCTCTCGCACGGCGAAAGTGCCTCGTCGCGTCGCGGGAGGTCGAGGTAGAAAATGGCGGGTAAATTGAGCGGCGGTAGTAGTCTTCCTTCGAGATCGCGAGATGTCGAAGTGCATTTTTCGTTCTCATACCTCCCGATGGCCATTACGATATACTTTGCACAAACGGGGGGAGGGGGGGGGGGAAGACGGAGTACGACGCTTCTCTCTCGCTGCTCGCTGCGGAGCGAGGAACTCGGCTGAGGAGGTTGTTCCACTGCTTTATGACGCGTGAATATCTGGCGGCCCTCTTGCTCGCTCCCCTGCCCCTTTCCCCAACCCCTGCAGCCCGCTCCTCTCCTCGTCCGCGACAGGCCCCTCTCCATAGTCTTGAGGCGCTGCACAATATAGCGAGGAGAGGTCCTCTTTCTCTCTTTTTTACCTTCTTTTTCGCACCCCTTTCCCTCGTTCGCCCGGTAGGTGGAGCTGCCGCATTTTGCCTCCGCTCCTGTTTTCGCTCTTGCTTCCCAAACAGCCTGCGCGCGCGAGAGAGAGAGAGAGAGAGAGAGAGCGGGAGTGAGCGAGAGAGAGAGAGAGAGAGAGAGAGAGAGAGAGAGAGAGAGAGAGAGAGAGAGAGAGAGAGAGAGGAGGGAAGAAAGGGCGAGAAAAGAAGAAGCGAGAAATTCTTAAGAGTGGAGCGGATAGGGTTTCGCTTTGGATCGCCAGACGCGGTTAGGTAACGTTCGGATAACGCCTCAGGTTACCTCGCCATCTCACCTTCGATGCGCTACCAAGGATTTCAGGGAGGCCGGCGCGCAGGCTTCGCTCCTCAAGGAGCCGTACATGATTCCCGGGCGACAGGATGACGCTACCGCCATTAGGATCAGCTCCTACTTTCCTCGCTTTTTCTTCTCGTTTCGCCCACCTACCCAACTACCTAGCCATCTCCTTACCGGCGGCATTTCCAGCCAGCGAAGCTTGTCGTTTCGTCCGGCCGATCGCCTCGGAATCTCCCGTCCTGACACTTTAACGAATTCTCTTGCTATATCCCCTCCCCCCTCATCCTTTAAGCTGACTTTCCGGAAATTTTTAGTATACCGAGTCTCTTATGTAAGAAGTGTCCATGTATGTACATGTATGTATGTGTGTGTGTGTGTGGCATTTGGAAAATTGCCCTCTTGTTTAAAAAGCGGTGACGCTAACAATCTATACGCGACCCCTGCAAAATTACGGTATATCTATTCTCGGGGGCGTTTTATGCGGAAAACGTATATTTTTCGTCTTCCGGATCCTCTGGGAGAGACTGCGATCTCTCTGCGTTGACGAGACTAGGTATCCACTTCACCTATGTCTCTCCCTCATATATCCCAGCCGTGCCTCTGCCTCTTCGCACACACACACACACACACACACACGCAGATATTCCCGCTGTGAGAAAAAGAGAGACGCTCGCTCGCTCGCTCGCGTTTGTACGTATCGCGCGAGTTTCGTCCCTTCAGATAAATGACGCCACTTAGAGATTAGGCGCGCGGGGACTCAGCTAGAGTGGCAGAGAGGTATTTTCCCTGCCTACGTCGCGGAAAATGGCGCTAGCGAGTTTCATCCTGTCGGCGTGCTCGGTCGTCGCTTACGACTCTTCTTCCCGAAACAAGCCCGAACGACTCGTCCCGACATGGATCATGTTCAGTCGACGACTCGGTCCCGCGCGCACACTCTCCCTCTCGCTCTCCCTCTTCTCCTCTTTCTCTCCCTCGAACTCGAAATTCATATATAAAAATATAATCCGCAAATACAGATAAAGCCGTGCTCGGATAATGGTAAAGCGCTTTTCTCGTCGTAGCAACGATGGGGGACGAGAGTGTATCTAAGAACGCACGTCTCACGCTGACGTACGGCAGAAGGAGACGGATAATTTTTTTGGTGCTCGATTCATCAGCCTCTTAATTTCACGGCGGATTACTTTGCGGGGGAAAAAAGATTTTCTCCTTCCCTCCTGCCTCTTCCTTCCTTTTTAATCCCGGATTACCTAGTCGTACTTTTCGCCAGGCGGGTCCGGCTAATATTTAAATCGGCTCGCTGCGAGTCGCGTGCACCCTTTCGCCCTCTACCCCCTGTCCCCTCCTTTGTCCGTTCGTTTTATATCGTAAACGCGGGAGTTTGAGTGCTCGATCTCTTCCCGTCGCGGCATGCTCGATCGACTTTCCGGAAACGAGCGGCTCGTGTCGGCGCATAATTTTCACGGGCAATAGCGCGAGACGGCTCGCGGCTCGTTCGGCAAAAATTCCGAGAAGCTCGCTCGCGTCGTCATCGTCGTCGTCGTCGTCATCGTCGTTCGTTCGCTCGTCCCCGTCTCCCCGTCCGTCCGTACGTCCGTGGGCGACGTAGCGCTAATTCACCCTCGCAGATATCGCGCGTGCATAATATCGGGCGGAATTAACGTGGCGCGGGGAGTCAAAGTGGAATTATGAGGAACACCGAGCGTGTGCGATCCGCGAAAGGGATAGGATGATAGCGCGGCCAATTTCTCGCTCCGCCACGGGAACGCCGGAGGATTCCGTATGCATGCGAGGATGCATATATGCACGTGTAAACGTCCCGGGATTGTGTAACGCGATGAGGAGGAATGCGATGATGAGAGGGTATAGCGAGAGAGAGAGAGAGAGATCGAGCGAGAGAGAGAGAGAGAGAGAGAGAGAGAGAGAGAGAGAGAGAGAGAGAGAGAGAGAGAGAGAGAGAGAGGGAGAGGGAGAGAGAGAGAGAGAGAGAGAGAGACATAGCCGCGCGCGAGATATCGTAATGTGCTGCGCGCTCGCGCTGCTCCTTACGAGGTGAGAATTTTTCGCCGTCACTGCGGAGCAACGCGGCGACGCGGGTCGAACTTGCACGGGGCCGCTTCCGGGATTTTCGCGGAAACGTTACGACGCCTCTCGTGTGTGACTCGTGTATGTTCGTGTTATTAAATTAGAAATTTATGCCGCACGCTTCGCGCCCGGCAGGCAGGCCGGCCGGCGGGTCGGGTCAGGTCGGGTCGTGTGTATGTGTGTGTGTGTGTGTGTGTGTGTCGCGTGCAGGAGAAAATAGCGTTAAGTAATGCATTCGAAATATCGCGTATCGCGCAAGTTTGCATATGCTTTTAAGACAGAACACGTTTTACATGCGTTGTGTACACAGATGCGAGCGCGCGCGCGCGCGCGGTTCGCCAGAATACGGAATTGAGATAGATACACACTCGACGACAAGAAAGCCGCCGTGTGAGAGGGAAATTGAGATAGATCACAAATTTCACGCGCGACGTTGGGTTATCTGTGGCGTATCACACACACACACACACACACACACACATATACACACATACACGCGTGTATGCACACGGAAGTTTCCGCGAAACTGGGATATTACCCGGGACGGAGTTACCGCGGAAGAAGATGGAAGACACATCTCAATTTCTTTCTCTTCGCGCGTGCATATTTTCAGCATGCAAATAGAAGTCGCGCACGTAACGGACAACGGCAACAACACGATATTACAAGCACGAAGTCGCTACTGCTATGCCGCGATTCGCTGGACGACTTTACGGGGCGAAAGTCGCGCTCTCGACTTCAGAATCGAAATTTCAGCCCGAAGTTTCCTCTCCGATCCAGTCGTGGCGATCGCGCGAAATTAACTTCGCCGCGGCGGGCGTCAAGCACGCGACGAGAAACGTCAGTCGTTCGGCGAGCGGACTCGAAGAGGCCTCTCGATCGAAGTCGCGAAGACTCGCGCGCGCGAGTGACAGAGAACAACCGCAATCGCGGTGAAACGTTGCGAACGGGTAAAAGACGTTGGCAGAAATGTAGAGCGTGAAAACCGAGGGAAGAAGGCGGCAATAGGAAAGGGGGTGGGGGATGGAGCCCGCGAAATTTCTCGCGCCGGAGTGAGCTACCTAGGCGGAAGCTTTTCGGAATTGCGAGCCGTGACGACGAGGGATCGCGCACTGGAAACGAACGAGGTGCGAGCCACCGCTGCCGCCGCGGCGTGTTTCGTCTCGGTGGCGTATTTCCACGTTAAGCATAAGCATTGCGGCATCTTAAATAAACGCGGAACTTGTTTAAGAGCGCTTATGCGCTCTCGAGACGCGTACAATAAGATTCTATATTTATAACATCGCATCGCCCGAACGAATTGACTGCTGCGCGAGAAGAGCCGGCTTTCTCGCTCGTTCTCATCGTTACCGCGATCTTGAGCCCTCTGTTCAATCAAGAAAGAAAATCGAGCTCCGACAGGATTTCTCACCGAGTCTTCCGCTCCTTCTCTTCAGCGCAGCTTCTTTCTGTTTGGTTATACGTGCACGCAGTGATTTTCTTTTTACTTATCATCAATCCGCGTATCTGTCTGTCCTTCTCTCCTGCCTCGTTTGCTCCGCTCTGTTCCCCTGTACGCGCATTCAAGCTCCTCTCCACTTAAGAAAGTGGCTTTTCTCTCTTTCCCACGTCGTCATTGCTGCGACGCTCTCCGCGCAAACGGGCTACTTTCGCGAATTCTTATTTAATCGTGAAATTTTCAACACAAATACCCCGACTCGCGGAGATATTTCTCCCGGGCGCGGGTGTTACGGAGAGATGCGCAGTGTGTTACGACGGGGACATTAGCTAAATCTTGGAAACTAGAGTCTAGGAGCGCGACATTCCTCGGATAAAATAGTAAAATGTAAAAGTCTGCAGAATTAGACAGAAATGAAGATAAAGCAGAGCTACGCGCGCGCGTGCGCTCGCGTTGAATACACATCGTTGAAACTACGGCGAGGTGCGGCTCGGCTCGGCTCAGCTCGACTCGACTCGGCTCGGCGCGGAGGAGAGAACGTGATGAGAACGCACGAGCTGCATGCTTTTTTGTTAAACACGTACACGTTTCTTACGGAATAAATTTAAAATAGCTCCGCGCAGAGGAGGATTCACTCAACAGGGAGTGAGTGCAGCCGCTCCGCGCCGGATTTGTAAACTGTGATACGAATAAGAAATAATCGGCCCCGTTGCCGAATGAAAAATGCATCGCGTGTATTTCAATGCGTGTTTTTGCAATTGCGGTTGTTTTTTCCACGAAGCTCTTGCTCTCTCTCCCTCCCTCCCTCCCCGCCCCCCTTTTTCTCCCTTTTTCTCGTTTAAATATCGACGCGACGGACGAAATTCGGAGCTTCAATTATAGAAAATGAACCGAGAGGAGTCTCGTAACCGTGGAAAATACCGCGAAATTAGCGAGACTACTTATCGATCCTCCTCGAGTCCTCCTCCAGCACGGCCGACGAATGTGAATAAGCGCGACCGACGGACGTATTTTCCAATCGACGGATCGTTTTGCCAGAGCGGACCGTGAAGTAACGAACTTCGAGCTGATATTTAAGCTCTCGGATCCGCAGACGGCGAAGCTCAGATATGCGCGAGCACCGAGCGACAACGGCGAGATCGGGCGAGATTGCGAACGGAGTCGTCGAGGTGCGCTCGCGCGAAATTGGCTGCGCGAGCGCGCATCGCCGCGAATTCGCCGGCTGCGGGAACTCAGCTTGAATCGCGGCGAAGAGAGCGCAAGGAGGAGCGCCGAGGAGCGCCGAGGAAAAGCTTGCCGTGCGGCTTTTCTCCGTGCAAACGCCGGGCAACTCGTGCATGACATGCACGCCCGGGCGTTTCCGCGCAATTAAATATCTCCGCGCGGAAGGAAAATAATACGCGCGCGCGCGCGCGCGCGATTCCGGTAACAAGCATCAATCCCGCGCGATAACAGCGGCGCTAAAATGTTTCCGTATTCATCCGGGGCGCTTAATCCGTCGGCTGGGGCGCCGGCTTTTTCGCCGACTCGCTCGCGAATAAAGTTAATGCAGCAAACTTTTAAGTTTCCCCTCTCGCGCTCGCGATGTTGTGTAATCGTTATTATCTAGTTAGAATTTTCCGGGCAAATTTCTCCGCCAAGTTTCGCCTCCCAACGCGCGCCTCGCCTCTTTCATTTGCAGCATAAATGTTGGTCGCGTCGCGCGCCACGCGATTTAAGCCCCGGCGATTTTATTCCGGCGAATCTGACGAGCCGTGTACGTACTCCACGTACACGCGTTTTCCTCGATGGATATTCTCGCGAGAATACTCATACACACATTCATATACGCGATTTCTACTCACGAGCGAGTGAGAGAGAGAGAGAGAGAGAGAGAGAGAGGGAGAAGGACGCCGAGGTTCGTGTTTAAACTCCGACGTCTGGCCGCGTTTCGAAAATACGCGGAGAGTTCTCCTCGCGCTATCAGCGAAAGTGGCAGGTCTCTCGCAGCGAGCACGCGCTGGACGTGCGACATGTGTGCGCGCATGGGCGAGCAAAAAAACAGCCAACGATAACGCGCGTCGCACGCACGACGCCGCGGCGGCGGACTCTTTCCGCGAGCGAACGCCGAACCGCCGCCGTCGCCGCTGTCGTCGTTATCGCCAAGGCGATGTATCTCACGGCCGGGCCTTTATCACGGTCGAGAAATAATTCGTTAACAACGCGTTACGGCTCGAGTACTGCGTAATTATCGGGCTGCTGCCGCTACTACTACTTACTTACTTACTACCACCAGCACTGTTACGCGGCGCGGCGGTAAAGTCGCGCGTATGCGCGCACACGGCGATTTGCGAACGCGCAAAGGCTGCCCCGGCCGTCCGACTCGGCTGATTTACCGTGATTCCACTCGGCGCGGCCGAGGCGACGCTCTAATTATAGTCGTGATAACGTTTTACGCACGCTCGCCCATAACTCATAGGGGAAAATCCAGCGTCGACCGCTCGCCGGCGCGCTCGCGCTCGCGCGCGGCGCCGACTCCATAAAGTAGATTACGTAATTCGCGGTGTAAACGTTCAGCGGACGAACGGCGGCCCCATCGGGGGCCTTCGCTGTCCTTCCGCGAGCGCGTTATTGCCGGGAAGGACTCGCCGGCGAAAGCGGCGCGGACCGCGATCCTCTTCCATCTCCTTCTCCTCCTCCGCCTCCGCCGTCGCCGCTGCCCGCTCCTTGTAACGGACGCAACCTGACGCGCGATTCGCCACGGTCGGTAAATTTCCGCGGTCTAAGTGGCCGCATAATGCTCGAAAACGACTACCGCCGTCGGGCTACGTAAAACACGCGCGTCACACAGCCGCGGAAACTTCCGCGGCCGCGCCATTATCGCGCCCCGCCGGAGCGCGCGGAGTCTTCGCGGTTTAATGGTTTCGGCAGGTGGAGCGTGCTGAAACGTCGTATCGTCGCACGGCTGGCTGTAAACGCGACGCGTCTCACCCTCGCGAAAGGGGAGACGTCGACGGAACGAGGTACGCTCGCGGTCGCTCCCTTGGTTTTTGCAGCGAGCGAGATCAGCCGCGAAGCGCGCTGTCGCGCGTCGACGAGATTGCGAATGCACCGACGTGACACTCGCGGCGCGCACGGCACGGCGATTCGATGGGAGGGAGATTCGACGCAGAATCGTACTAACTTGAGCGAGCTCACCGGCGCGGCGGGCTTTGATGTCGGCCGGGAATGCGAGCGTTAAAAATGCCGCGCTCCTTCCGCCACGGAGTTCTCTCGGTCGAGCCTCGCGATTTCGCCCCCGGCGAACTCGACGAGCTTCCCGCGGAGGTTCGGCAGCTTCGCAAAGTACATCGTCGAATTGACAAACAAGGGAAGGGAAAGGGAAGACCGGCTCGGTGGAGGACGTAATACGCGATTATGCAACTTTATTCGCTCCAGACGCGCGCGCGCGCGCGATATTACATCTCGTATCCGACCGACCGATATCTCGCGGAAGTAATTTGGAACTCTCGCAAATTGAGTACTCTCGTTCGCGCGCGGTCGGCCACGTAACTCTTTTGCGAACCGCGAATATTTTTCGCCGACTCCGGCGAATATCCCACGAAGAGGAGGAGGAGGACGGCGCGCCGTAACTATCTCCGGCGATTAGACAGGGATCTCCCCCGTCCTCTGCCGCGCCTCCCCGTCTCCGCCGTTGGCGGAAGCGCCGTTGCAGCGGCCGGGAATTTACTGTGTCCGTCTAATTATAATCTGTGCCCGCCGAGTGAGACAGATCCCGGACGATAGAACAAGTCTATAATGGATTCTGCTGGGGCGGAAACGATTGTAATCACCATTCGTCACTGGGCAAATGGAAATTTGGCTCTCCGGCCTTACCGCTATTTAACACTGTCGTAAGTTTTCGAAACGTTTCATTACCATAATTTAACATCCCGTTCGCATGATATTAACGTCGTCGCGCTCGGGACGACGCCAGTTAGACTGGGAGCGCGTTCATTCGCGAGACAGAGGGAGATAAGAGCGAGAGAGGGGATGGAGTGGAAAAAAAGAGAGAAAGAGAGAGAGAGAGAGAGAGAGAGAGAGAGAGAGAGAGAGAGAGAGAGCGAGAGCGATATCGTTCGAACGAGTCGACTTATTAAGCGAGAAAGGAACGACCGGCCGGCAGCGCTTTTCCGCGCGTCCGCGCGACGAGCATTATCCAGAAAAATTCATTACCCGACGGACTTAATTAGACATACCGACGCACGGGACGATGGCGTTTTAAAATCACGACGTAAGCCACGCACCGCAATATCGCCCGGGCGTACAAAGGACGGAGTAACTCGTCGCACGCTCTAATTTATTAAAGTTAAATCAGCCGCGTATGAGCGCTCAGGCTGATTAATAAAACGCGTGTTCTAAATTACGATATCGGAAATTGGTTTAACCATTCACTGACATCGCGCCGTGGCGTTCGCTACACATACCGAGGTACTCGGTACGTGTAAGGAGGGCGGAAGGAAATATAATTTAATATAATATTCGTATACGGGAGAGAGAGAGATAGAGAGAGAGAGAGAGAGAGAGAGAGAGAGAGAGAGAGAGAGAGAGAGAGAAAAGATTCATTTTTACGCGCGACACAACGAGCGCGCTCCACCGAGTTCTCCCGTTCCCGGCGAGATTCTCCCACGATTCTCGACCGAGAGGTTTCACCACGCGACTGCGACGACGACTTATTTCAGCGCGCTATTTTTCATTCTGCCAATCGGCAGGGTCATAATTTTCCACCCGCGGAAGCAATGACCGGACGACGAGATCGATCGATCGGCGGCGGCGGCGGCGGCGGCGACGGCGGCAGAGCCGCTCGCGCGGAAAGTGGAAATCAAACGCGCGACGCTCGCGAAGGAGGGCCGACGTGAACGATTAATTTCGTCGGCGGACTAAAGTTTTCGATTGCAAATGTAGCAGATGTACGTACATACCTGCGGACCGGCGTGCACGATAGTCGAGGGCGATCTCCGCCGGCTGAGCTCCGGCCGCGTCAGCATTTGGGCGATTGCCCCGTCCGGGCGAGAGCGAGATAGTTTTCGGAAAAATGCTAGACGCGCAAGAGAGATTGCGGATAGGATAGTAACGACTGCCCGCGGGCCGGAAAGAACGGATAGGTGAAAGAGGGAAATCGGGGGACCGGCGAAGCGCTCGTGAGAAAGGGCGAGCGAGAGGGAGACGGAGAGGGACGGGGGATAAAAAGGAGAAAAGAACGACGGGAAGGACGTTTAGCGAGATAGGGGGAGCGAGAGAGCGAGAGAGATAATATCGAACGGACTGAAGCAAACGGAACCTGGGTCGGTTAGAGCTAATTTCCTTCCTTCGAGCCGGCGCGGCCGGCTCGCTGATTCGATGGAAACATCCGAAGATATTCCGAGATCGAGACACGTCGCGTCATAAATGTAACAAATTCAACGAGAGCGCCGGCGATAATTGGACGAAGCGCGGCGTGTTTTTCGGATTTAGTTTAAGTATACACTTCGGCGGCTGAACGCTCTTTATCATTCCATCGAATTGCAACGGTAGACAGGCAGGTAGATTGGCAGACGGACAGACAGGTGCTCGCGAACAGGCACGCACATTCGGCGCAATTTATACCAGATGGAATATAAAGTTTCCCGTAGCTGCTCTTTCCGATCTGTAACGCGATTACGTCGCGGGAAAATACCCTCAACAAGTATACGGCACGAAATCACGAGCCGGTAAAATTCAGTCGGGCACGCGCGACGGCCCGGTCGAACTTTAATTAACGATTGTCTGGAACTCGCTGAAACAGAAGCAGAGAGAGAGACAGAGAGAGAGAGAGGGAGGGAGAGAGAGAGAGAGAGAGAGAGAGGGAGGGAGGAGGGACCTCGTCGTCTACGGAGTGCACGTGTAACTCGATCGAGACGGCAATAACGTCGGCAAGTTTTTCCGCAATAATTTAACGGCAACTCGCGGGAATCGCCGTCGCGAGGGCGCGTCTCGCGAGTCGTCGCGCTCGCGGAGGGAGGGATCATCGATCGCGACGGTCGTAGCCGAGCGTTCTCTCGGGGACCTTAATCACACTTACGCATTAAAAATCCGATGACACGTGGACAGAGGGGGGGGGGGAGGGCGGCGCTCGGTCTCTAATGCAGTCGCTCTTAATACCACAAACGATTTTAATTACGCGCGACGCATATACGAACGCATATATGCGTACACGCACACACGCCACCGCGCGGCTCTCACGTACATCCGCGCACCGGCATGGCCTTACACGCGGCGCTCGCGCTCGCATCATGCTGCCTACCTCGGCGAGTTAACAATGTAGGGGTTGCAGCCATGCATGATGAATTCTGTCTGGAGTGCCGGCACGACAGGAAGGCAGCAACGACGGCAAGTTCGCGCAGGTACGTACGCCTGTGGCGTACGAGACGTCGGGCATGCTTAAGGTAGTGGCGGCTCGAGAACTGGTAGCGAGGCGTCTGTTTTGACGAGAGGCGGCGGAGGAGTGACAGTGAATGAGGCAGAGCGAGAGCGAGAGAGGGAGAGAAGGAGTGAGAGCAAGAGAGAGAGAGAGAGAGAGAGGCTCGGGGGACAGAGATCAGGATCATAAGGCAGCGGAGGCGAGGCGGAACTTCCTTCAATAATGACGCAGTCCCCGACAGCAGCCTCGTTCCACCCTCTCGCCTCCTAGTAGTTACACCCTTACGGACTTACTACCCCTTAACGACAGTTTTCAAATAGGCGTCCGACGCCTCGAACTCTGTACGATGTTCGTCTATCCGTCAGTTTTCTCGTCGAGCGAGCGAGCGAGCGACGACGACGACGACGATGACGACGACGACGACGACGGCGACGAAGTTGTCGTGCCTGTCACAGCCACCGAGCTTGAGAACAAAATCTGGCTCTCGGTGAAAAGATGACGTCATCTGTGTCCGCGTTCAGACGGGAGTAATCACGCGCGATGCCAAGCGAATAGCCGTCTTCTTCCGCGTCTCTCGCGGGTTTCTCAGCATCGCAAAATGCCGATCGGTCGAAAGTAATCGTGATTTGTGCATCTCCATTTATCTCATTGGTGCACTTTATACGATACGTATTTTTAAAATTAATTATCTAGGAACTGATCAAGTAAAAGTATTCTCTGATCGAGTTCTTCGGTGAAGGCACGGTGGTGTGAATTTTTAAAAAATTCTGGAAGGAAGGGTTCCATTCCTTCCCGCCTTTCTCTCTCTCTCTCTCTCTCTCTCTCTCTCTCTCTCTCTCTCTCTCTCTCTCTCTCTCATATACGCGCGTGTCTTTTCGGTTTCTGCTTAAAGTATCAAAAGAAGCGAAGCGAATCGCGCGAGTTATATTCCGAACACGTACGTCGTACTCGGAAAGTACCGCCGGAGTATTCCGGCGGAAAGCATGCAATAATGTAAGCACGTGACATTTCCATTATATCTTCGTGCGAGTTACCATCGCACATTTATAACCTTTGTCAATTCCGCTTAACATCGCCGGTAACAAATGATATTTCCTACCGCGACCGCGATACATTTGATCGCGCGCATCCTCTCCAGCACCCTATCGAGCTCGACTCTCCTTCGAAATCGAATCCGCTCGTACCGAACTACTTTCGCAGCTGCTGCTGAAAATAATTCAGCACGCTGCGCGTGAGACCCACTCCGCAGAGACAAGACCGAGACGTTCTCGTCGTTACGTAATTAAAGTAAAGGATTAGCCCCGGCGAGAGGAATAAAAGAGGAAAATCAAACGCGAGCGGCGTAGAAGCACCTATTAAATTACTATCGACTTGCCGGACGGAGACGACGTTGCGAGTGTCACGGCGACAGGCTGGAGAAATCGGTCGGTCGAAGAGAGAGCAGGGAGAGAGAGAAAGAGGAGAGGAGGTGGGAGAGAGAGAGAGGGGGAGAGAGAGAGAGAGAGACCCAGAGGGTGGATGGATATTGTGGCGGTAGGTCGGGAAGGCGTGGCTTGTCGGGGTCGAAGGGAACGGAAGAAGGGTGACTTTGACCCTCTCCCAGCGAGCGGGAGAATCCTTACCGAAGGGGTCCTCCTCGCCCCCCTCGGCCGTTGCCGTCTCGCTTTCTGCCGTGCTCGTACGTGCGACTTACGATGCGTGATGCGACGACGACGCCTGATGTGTGCACACCCTCTCGTCTCTCTCCGCTTGGTCGGCTGCTGCGAGGCGAAACGCAGCACGTAATATGCGCACGTGTGCGCATGTATGCGCGTCTGCCGGCACACGCGCGCCTCTTGCACTGTGCAACCCCCTGCGCGCCGTACGTGCATTCACTAATACTTTCAGGACGTCCCGGTAGAGCGGTGCAACCAACGTCAAAGGGTTGGAGGGCGTAGCGCGGAGAGGTACAGCCGGGGGCAAGGGGAAATCGCGAGCTCAGAGGGTGCAGTAGAGTAGGAGAGTGTCTAGACAGACGGGGCGGTTAGGTTGGCTGGCTGGCTGACTGGCTGGCTGGCTGGCTGGCTGGCTGGCTGGCTGGCTGGCTGGTTGGTTGGCTAGCTGGCTGGCTGGCTGGCTGGCTGGCTGGTTGGCTGACTGACTGGCTGGCTGGCTGGCTGGCTGGCTAGTTGGCTGGCTGGCTGGCTGGATGACTAGATGGCAGTCGCAACGGTGTGCAGAGGCCTGCATCGCGTTGCAGGGTGCATTGCGGAAGTAGAGGGACGAGGGGAGCAGAGGTGGAACTACTTCTTCAGGCAGTCTATCTTAAGTGAAGACTAGCCTCTCCCCGTATATGCACCTACCCGCCTGCCTGCCTGCCTGTCTACCTACCTACCTACCTACCTACCTACCTACCTACCTATCTACCTACCTATCTACCTACCTACCTACCTACCTACCTACCTACCTACCTACCTACCTACCTACCTACCTACCTACCTACCTACCTACGTACCTACCTACCTACCTACCTACCCTCTACGAGCCGTATGAAACTAGCTAGCGGGGGAGAAAAAACAGGCCCTTTCTTTAGGCCGCGGGCCGGGCGTAATGAGAGTCGCGACTAGACGGCGGCCGCGATTGGCCGCCACTAAGGGAGTAGACGAGAAAGGGAAAAGATCCCTTCGATCGTCTTTCACTTTAACCGTCTAGAGGGTCGTTCGTCGTGGTGTGTCTTTGAAATACAAGGACGGTATTTTTACTTTATAGCCTTCGTATCTGAGTGTTATGATTGAAAACTTTTATTGTTTTTATACTGCGAGCACTCGGACATAGAGGATAGAAATATTTGAGAGCTCATGAGGAGTAACAAAACAACGGGAGAGCCGATATGTAAAAATTTCAGGAAACGCATAAAAGCCAGAGCTTCCGCTGGCTCGCATCAAATATACATATCGCGACCTTCGCTGTTCTAAGTGAACTTTGACCCCTCCGCCGGGTTAATGGACAGACGCGCCCTTTACCTTGGCATTTCGTGAAGGAACGCTTTGCGAAGTCTGGTTAAGAGTCATTAATAGGCGAATTGCGTATTTCGCCGGCGAGCGTGCGAGCTTAAAAATTTATCTTCAAATATCGGATTGCGTTTGCAAAAGTATCGTTTTAAAAGAGAGGGAAAAAGCGAGGGAAAAAGAGACGACGCATACATTGGCGGAGCGACGCTATGACTTTATAACCGTGATTAATGCAAATTTGTCCCGTGTAGCGAGAACAAATAGTATTTAATTTTTAACATGACAATGCGACACGTTATCTAGTATGCGAAATTTTACAAATTCTGCGCAGGGCTGGAGAAAGAGAGAAACAGGGAGAGGGGTGAGGGGGTCCGCTGTAATTCCTCATAAAACATTTTCTGATTTTATGCCATATCGATATTAGCATGAACGTTCGAGTTACAATTATTTCACGCAGCGGGATCTTATGAAATAATTATTCCACGCGGAAACACAAATATGCGCACACCTCCCCCGCACATCTACACACACACACACACACACACACACACATATACTTACACATACCGCTCGCGGTGTATCGGAAAAGTCATGCGCTCGCGTATTTCGCCTCATTAATTTTGTACCGAGTCCACAAATGGCGCCCGAGTGACGGAGCATCCCATATACGCTACGCGAATTTCCATAAATTACACATCATACTTGCATAATTTTAATTAAACAAACACGAACCAGCCCTGGGTCAACGAAAACTGGGTACCGAACGATTTTCCGATAGCTCGCACATCGATCGATCATAACGTGTCGACGATGGCGATGGCGGCGGAAGTGTGTGCGTGCGTGCGTGCGTGCGTGCGTGCGTGCGTTATCTGCATGTACTACGCGCGCGGAATAGCCGCGCCTCTCGCCAATTTAACCCGCACATTTAGTAGATTGTCTCCATAATAAAATTATAAATATCATAATTGCGCGCGTGTTCGTCGGTTCGCGCGCGAACGCGCCATCCGAACGCGAGTCAGCGGCCAATGATGTCGGTGTAAGTGTCGAGTTGCGAGACGCAAACGCAGGAACACGTGCGCACACGTTGCTTTTCCGCGGAAAAGGGGGAAAAATACGAAAGACCCCTTTTACACGGGCGAGAGGTGTGTAAATAAATTCTAAGCCGATATCTTGTCGTCCGTTGCATATTTAACGCGCGCTAATGTGCGCGACGCATTATTCCGCTGAAATTTTCACCACGGGCAATGCGAAATTTACTCACACCCACACACACGCATACACACCTCCCCCGTTCCACACGCGCGTAACTCGCGTACGTCGCGCCGTGGGATCCTGTCTTTTTCTCTTGTTACATTCGTTCCCGAAAAACTAGCGCGCGCTACCGCATGACGAGATCTGTCAAACTGTAGACTCGTCTCGCGGCCTCGGTTAGGCCGCGGATCAAATTCCGACACGATCTAGCGCGAGTAAAAAGCGAGCTCGGCGAAAAAGAGTCCACGTCGGGCCGGCCAGCGCTCTATACGGCTAACACGGCCTCGTCTTTAACGACGCTAGAGGCAGAGCCGAGAAAGATGAAGCCTTTCCCTACCACAGCGTGCTGCACGGCGACTACCGTGCGCGCTAGCCTTAGCTTGGCTCAGCCCTCGCGCTTCATATTCGATTTCAGGCCTTCAGCCGCTCGTCCGTCCCTTCGGGGCTCTTCGACAAGGCTACTCACGCACGTACGACGTATCGATGCCACGCCGAGCGCTGTTTCCCTGTTACAGCTCCCGTTTCTGCCGTGCGTGTCTCGTCTTCGGCAACCGGATATCACGACCCTTCGCGTGCGATACACGAATTTACCGTCGCCGCCGCGGCCGCACGACAAACGCGCGGCGCCCGGACTCGAAACGGATTGGCAGAATTTGTAACGACGACGAGCGATACTTTCGGCCAGGGACTGTTGAACGCGCGATTTTTGCCGGAGAAACGCGCGACGCACGATCAAATGTCCGTTTTTCGCTTTTTAATCTCGATATCACTGTTATATTTGATGCGATATTACTTGTCGCTTGAGCGCGTAAAACGGGCTGAAGAAAGAATCTACTCCATCGGCGATGATTGCGATTGCCTTCGTGACTTAATTGTGCCTAAGATATCATGTCACTTATGATTCGGAGTCGGAGAGAGAAAGCTCGTCTAGGTTAATATTAGCCTTTTCCAAGGAAGGAGGTAAAAGGCTAATATTAGCTTAGACGAATTTTTTATTTTCCCCTGAACTTCCGTAACTGAAATAATATCTTAGTCACGATTAAGCAAGCACGAAGGCAATTACAGTTATTGCTAATAGAATCGAATTTTCTCTTGTGCCTTACCTTCATCCTCTTCTTTTTTTCTCTGAGAGTGACAAGCACACATCGCGTAAGAACAGACTAAGAGTCATTTTCCGAACTGAGCGTTTCACCTGCCGCGAAACGCAAACGAGATGCTTTCATTATATTAGTCAAATCATCAGACGCGGCCACAGCTCCGGAAACAGAGGCGGAAAGTATAAATAACCGTGGGGGATCTTTATAGCGCACGAACTATCCCGCGCGTGGGTAACCGCAGCGAAAATGATTTGAATGAATGAAGCCATTAGTAGTACCCATAAGAGCGTTAAAAGCGACGAACTAACTCGCGGCATATGCGCGAACATATGCGGAACGAATATTATAGGCTAATTCCTATTTCGATCGCGAAATCTCTCTCTCTCTCTCTCTCTCTCTCTCTCTCTCTCTCTCTCTCTCTCTCTGATAATCCGATAATATGTGTTAATTACTTCGCATAACGAACCTGTTCTCGCCGAATTGCCACGCGGAATAACGGAGGATAGGTATTAAACGATGCGAAACGTCTTTTTCAATGTATCACGAGCGAGTGTGCGCGCGGACGATCGAAAGAATGAGCATAAAAGTTATTATTATCGGCGCGGGCGGGCACATTGGGACCGCGAATTATCTGCACGAGTTTGGAACGTTAGGGGCATGAAATTGGTATTTTGAGCTATAAACGAGAGCGTTGATAATTCGATAATATCGGATATTCGGCCCGGCTCGTGCACAAAGTCGTGCCCCGAGCGGCGGGGGTCGGAATGATCGAATATATCTACTTTGAGGCTGTACAGGCGATACAGGGTGCGATATCAGCGCGAATAAATTTACGCAAAATGAAAAGGAAGGGGAGGGAGAGGAGCGAGAGAGGGCAGAAGATACAGAGAGAGTATAGGGCGAGAAACACACAGAGGAGAGCCGGAGCGCGACGCGCGGACTTAATCTGCGATGTGAACGATCGCGTCATTATTGCAAAACGTAAATAAAGGCTCGATCATTACGCGCGATATCGAGGTGCGCGTATATGTATGCGCGCGCACGTGCGTATGTGTGTGTGTGTGTGTGTGCGTGCGCGCGCGTGTCACAGGCAAGTGGACGCCGATTAAATCAATTCGAATCGGAGCGATGTCGCGAACCGAATATCGTCATTGGACGTTCCGTTATTTTCGCCGTGCGCGGCGCGAGGATACTTTTCAATTTCGCGTAATATACGAATGTACGGCGTGCATCGCGCGGATACGGCACGCGATAGCGGGAAATTCGCGCGCGTGCGTCCACGCCTTTTTATTACCTCTGCCGCCGATTAGAAAATTATACGGGCAAAAAAGCGGCCATTTGTCTCGCATGCGTCCCCATCGTGTGAGACAGCGCGTACGATAACGCGGTGGCGATTTTATTGCGCTTTTAGCGGTAGTGCGCCGGCTGTTGTATCGTCTGAGGAGAAGTTACGGCGCCGGTGGCGGCACTCCCCCGCGGCGGGAACGAGCGAGCTGAAGCTATACACTTAATATCGCGGAAGTTGTGATTAGGCGGCATGACGTGCAACGACGCTCGTAAACCACGTGGGGGCCACGTCGCGCATCGCGTGGCAGCCGCGACGTCCCCCTTCGGCGCTGCACCTGTCCGTCGCGATGCCCCCCCTGCGCTACGGTCGATGCCGGCCGCTTATTACACGACGGTGTCAATAAGAAGTCAGTTGTGAACAACTGTACGATAAAATGCCGCACGATAAGGAATCGCGATGGCGCAGCGTGCAATTGTCGCCGGCGCGATTTTTTCACTCTGCGAATAACGTGTGTAACGTATCGCTTCTCGTTTCTCCGGCGAAATTAAAATGTATGTTTATTGCTAACTTCCGTGCGCAAAAGTTTAATCGATGATTGAATAATCAAAGGTAAGGTAAAAATCCCGGGACGGTTGTGTGTGATCGAGTTGATATCGCAATGAGGTACACGTGGAAAATTTATAGTAAAAATTACGTCAAGAGTACTGTTTTTGCAATATTTTTGTGTAAAACTGGACTGTACCGGTATTGCGGTTCGAATTGCTGCAAAGGTAATACACAACGGGATATTCGAGTTACAATTACAATATTGCGCAGTTGAGAGTCAAACATGCGTGTCATAATATTTTTAAATAAATATATACGATAATTTCGATCATATTTTTGTATGGCCCGAAATTACG
The DNA here is from genome assembly GCF_003227715.2 of Harpegnathos saltator. Classification (NCBI taxonomy): domain Eukaryota; kingdom Metazoa; phylum Arthropoda; class Insecta; order Hymenoptera; family Formicidae; genus Harpegnathos; species Harpegnathos saltator. The sequence continues at coordinate 531,512 of NW_020230724.1, read as the reverse complement.
AAAATTTTGTTGCCATTTTCACTGCAATATTTTCCCCGTGTATATGGGCGAATCTTTTATTTTTCAATCAATGACAAGTTCAATCATAACAAGTTGCATATTTTATCCACAAAGAGTACACTACGAAAATATTACGTTTATATTACGCGCGCGCATACACACACACACACACACACACATATATACACGCGCAGCTCAAATAGAAAATAACAGGAGCCTTGCAAATATTTGATTCTACTTATGGGCATCTCCCACTAAAAATTTCATTCGAGACGCATATATCTCTGACCTCGTTTCATCGGCTCTCCATCGCCGGTTTTTCAAGCTCAATTCTACCTTATACGTAACTTGATAAGACGAGGCAATATCGCGGTGTGTCAATGAACGTCACGCGCAGTGACGATTCGACGCAGTTGTTAATGCATCGGCACGCGGACGATCTGACGGACGCAAATTCAATGATAAGAAATACCAGGCGACCACTACAAGACGAAACGAACCGAATTTCCGCATCACGTCGTGTCACGTCGAATTCGAATCGGACGCGGGGCTTCATGAAAATTATCGCGACAAATTGACGCGAGCGTTGCCGCGGAGAAGTCAGACCGGAAAATGGGAAATCGTTGCCGCCGCGAGAATCCAGCTTAACGAGATGAAATTGTAGCCCCTCGCCGAACCTTCGCCGCCGTCGAGCACGCGTGGATTTAAAAACCAGGAGGAAACGAATCGCCTCTCTTTTTTGTTCTTATTATCTGCAGCGAGCGGTGCGATGTTCCGTTCCGACGCTCACTCGCTCGTACGCGCACGTGTCCGGCCGACCGACCGACCGCGTACACACACACACACACACACACACACACACACACACACATACATACATACATACATACATACACCTAGACATACACGGCAATATAAACGCACTCGTTGCCCTTAAAATAATTAAATCGCTCGCGTGTCGAACGAGCCGCAGCGCCGAGCGCGTCCGCCCGCTCGCTCGCTATTGCGGGCGATTCGGGGAGAAAAAAATCGATGAACGAGTTTTTAGTTCATCTCGGCGTACCGATAACACCGCGCGCATTACAGATTCGTTGCGGTCCGCCGACGATCGGCGCTCAACACGGCGGCCCTGCCAGCCGCGCGTTTCGGTGTTTTAATGGGTCGTTATTGTCAATAACGATTGGTTTTATGGACGAACAAGTGCCGTGTTACGGAGAGCTCTCTCTCTCTCTCTCTCTCTCTCTCTCTCCCTCCCCTCCCTCTCTCTCTCGCTCTCTCTCTTCCCCTTTCTCTCTCCGCATGGGCGCTCGCCCGTACACACATGACGTTTCCGCGCCTGCCGCGAATTGTCCGATCGTGGGGTCGGGATCGATTTTCATTCGGCCGCTAATTACAATGGACGCGCAGCTAGAGAGTGCTTTTATTCATAGTCCGCTGTCGGCGTACGCGACGTAATGGCGAATCTCTGTAAGCAGATCGACGTTAATTCGCGCGTTTCGGACGTCTCGCGAGGAAACACGTCTCTCTGCGCTTTCTCTCTCTCCTTCGTCTTTCCTCTGTGTCGTTGTTAGGCGTCGTTGTTTTACGCGAGGAAAAACATTAGAACACGCTTCTCCGCTCGTCGAGTCCGTGTTATCTCTCGCCGTGCGATGGAGAGAAGGAAAGCGCGTTAAGCGGTAATCGTGACAGTCATTACAACGAGAGAGAAAGAACGTCGCAACGCTGAATAATAATGTCGCAGTACCGTCCGGCGCTCGCGCGCGCGCGCGCGGACCTGGAAAACAGATTTCCCGCTCGCGTATATTGCATATTTGATGTACAGGGCGGAACTTACCGCGAGCATAAATTTTCCATTCGCGATAAAGTCCTCGCGCACGAGTCGCGCCACGACGGACGAGAAAATATATAACCGGATATGCGGTCTATACGAGCGCGCCGGTGCCGCATGGAGAACCTGCTTTTTCGCCCTTTGCGTTTTCCCGTCCTGCATCCTTCCCTTCATTTCCCTTGCCTTGCCTTGCCTTCTCTTCCTCTCTTTTTCCTTCCTTCCTTCCTTCCTTCCTTCCTTCCTTCCTTCCTTCCTTCCTTCCTTCCTTCCTTCCTTTCTTCCTTCCTTCCTTCCTTTCCGGACGTGTGCGCTCGCGGCACGTAATCGTCGCAGCGCGCGGCCGGGGATGAAGAGGCAGGCCCCACGGGGCCCCGTCGTCGAAGGACGACGCGAAGGGCCCGCGCCTACAGCGTGAAGAATGTTAACAAGCCGTGGCAAGCGCCGCCGGCGCGCGGATACTACAGCCGCTTTTTCTGCGTTTCTCCACGCGTGTCGATCGCATCGAAAAGCCGTTGAAGCCGGCGGGGTAATAAATGTAAGGATAATGAGGGGGTTCCCTGAACGACGGGGATTAGGCCCGTAGATAAGAGCGTGTTCCTCGCGGCGGGGGAGGTCGCGTGAGAGACAACATGGCGGAGAGGTCGATGTTCACGTCGTCGCGCGGAGGATGCGCAGGCGAAGAGCGTCGTCGCGACGGCGACGACGTCGACGACGACGACAACGACGACGACGACGACGACGACGACGACGATGCATCGGCGACGCGCATATGCCAGCCGCTTCCGCCGTGTGACTGACTGCGTCATTGTTGAATGTCCGTCGTCAGGGCGGAAAGTTCTCCGCGCGCATAAACGCTTATCTGCGGCGGTTCGCGCACCGTGACATGAAATACGACAGCGAAACGTGTACTTAACCGTGGCTGAGCGGGGAGAAGCTCTCCGTAGCGAAGAAATTTGGCGCTGCTCATCAGCGACACCGATACCGACGTCTCGTCCAAACTTCCCGATTGAGCCCGTTGTGAAACCGCGATAACAAGTTCGACTCGTGACTTGCGCACTTGCGTCTAAATATGGAAACAAGAAATGGGCCGTGATGGCAGCCAGACTGATGAAGAGTGCTCGGTAATTGGATTGTAATTTCCCTTGTGCTTGGAAATTTACCTTCTCATTAGTCGGACTAATAAACGCACGGAGACGCACGTTTCTTCATCCGTCAGGTTGATAAACACTCGTAGATCTATACCGGCGACTTTCGTCATTTCTTAGTTTCGCGAACACTAGTTTCGGCAGACAATAAACGCTGCTCCTGCGACGAGTCTCGACGTACTTGGGGGATGAATGCTGTCTCAATGGGTTTTAATGCCCTCGCGGCTACGAGACGCGATGAGGGAGCGAGAGTCGCTTTCGAGTTACGCTGTTACAAAGAGTGCGTCGCTCACGCAGCCTCCTGATCTCCATCGGGAGAATATCGTGAGGATCGCGCGCCGACGAGTGAGCGGGTAATCGAATGATATTTTCCGCGCGGCAAAGCACGACGCTGATGCATCACGTGCGATGCACAGGCGCCAACGATACGTCGACAGCGCTAATACGCGAGGACCATCTCGCGTGACCGACTGTGTGCCGAGCTGTCAGGATATTAGAGAGAGAGAGAGAGAGAGAGAGTGTGTGTGTGTGTGTAATGCGACTCGTTTGGGGGTAGACACCTTACCTTAGATCGTCGTAGGTGAGGCGGAAAGCTACGGGGAGGGTGCAGGTGATACCGAGCGGGGAAAGCCTTCGGCGGGAATTTTTGTCGAACGCGGCTCTATTAAGTTTTACGATAAAATCGTGGTCGGACGAGCTTCGTCGGACTTATTGCTTGCACGTCGTAAGTTTCGATGGCGCAACTTTCCGGTGAATTTTCAGCGCATGGGCGGGTACACGTTTAAGGAAATATTGGTTCCGGTAAGAGAAACTTTTTCTTCTTGCCCCGTACCGCGCGACTCGCGCGCGACGTTGCTCTCTGCCCCTCTCTCCGTCTCGCTTTTCCTACCCCCCCCCTCCCCTCCCCCTTCGCCCCAGCTCCCTCGTTGTAGCATAGAACCCCGGACCCTTATGACGCAATGACTTAATGGAAGTTTGCACATTACTCACGACTTCCAGAGCGATTATGTTGGACCGCAGCGGTGAAGTTAGTCACGCAAGGTGAATACACGTAGTGCGAACAAGGAGTTCCTCGTCGCGAAGATGGATGTTGGTGTTTTGAGAAATTGAGACAACGGCCACTGTCGCGCAAGATGAATTATAACCGTCGCCCTTGGTAAATTGGATCTCATCGAAAAATTGTTCGCTCGCTATCGACGTAATGGCGCAATTCCGCGCGCGCGGAGCTCGCGCGGAGTCGGCTTTTTGATGACGGACGATTGCCTCCTTCTCGCGTACTGTTAAACATCCCGAGCGTTGTGCAAACAACGCTGGAGCGTATCGCACGCGCGCGAGAGAGAGAGAGAGAGAGAGAGCTCTCGGATCTACTCGTCGCGGTGTACGCTTTCGAGAGAATTACGGAGGAGAAGCAGAAGGAAAATATAAATATTCTCGCCGAAAGCCGCGGCGATCGATCGATCGATCCTGGCTAACGAAGCTTCGCGAAAGTAATTCAAATGACGCCTTCAGAATGACGCGTTCAGTGTGCGAGTGCGAAGTAATCCCTACGACGGCACGTCGGCCAAATACTTGGATACTCGGATTGCATTAATTAATTGCCCTAACGATAATCTTATTCCGTATTCAAATTGTTCCGCCATCCAACCCTTGTTATGCGATATCAAGTGGGCGAGAACTCGCATCGAATTGGATTAGGTCAACTTCGTCCCTCGCTTCCTTCCGCCCTGCCTGCCTCATCAACTATCTCGCCGCTCTCTATCGCCGCCGCTCGCCCCGCGGTCCGAGCATTACGCGAAATCCAATTCCTTCACCGGACCATACGGTAATATCCTGCCGGTCGTCGGTCGCGTCGCGCCCGTTCTCTGTCTCTTTCTCTCCCTCACTCTGTCTCTTTCGCGCTCGTGCGCGCACACACATATCGCTTAAAATTATCGCGCCGATCGAAACGCGCGGACGTGGATCGACGCGCATTGACGACTCGATCATGCCGGTACAGCGTCGAGCGGATTAAATTTGCCGAGCGATCGCGTAAACTGTTTCTTTAGGCAACACGTACGGCAATCGTACATCGCGCACGCTATGTGCGCTCAAACAACGTTGCCCCGCCGCACGTATCCTCGCAACCGGTATATTAATATTTGACGAAGGTATGTATGCCGTAACTGCTCATCCATCTCTCTCTCTCTCTCTCTCTCTCTCTCTCTCTCTCTCTCTCTCTCTTTGAACGCTCTCTCCCATATTTTCGCATCGTCGATAAGTTGAATATTAATATTAGCGCAAGATTTTTTCCGTCCCCTCGACGAGACCGTATAATGGAACTCTCGCGGTGAACAACGATTGTTCCCCCTTTCCGCCATTCCCTTTCCGCCATCTTGTCTCTCGCCGCCGAGGGGGGGATAATTCTATTAATTCAAAGCTCGATCGTAGCATTTTCGCGTAGCTGCTTCGCTCTTCCTCTTCCCTTCTCTTTGACGCGTTTTGAGTCGCGACTGGCGTGTAGCGAGGAAAGTCGGGAGTAACGACGTTCGTATCGCGCGCATTATATAAATTTACACGTGCGGAAATTCATCGCGCTACAAAAGGCCCGCCGCGATCCGCTCCCAATTAGGAAGATTATCATCGGGGCTTTCGCACAGAAGAACGATCACTGCCCCGACTGCCGTTGCTAAACATCGGGCACGTAAACCCTGTCAAAAGCATCAAACTTACTACATCGCGCGGCATTAGGGAGGATTGGAACGGCCCGGGATTACCGTGCTCGTTAGCCGCCATCTGCTCGTCGTCATCGACAAGTAGGTATCACACCGTTATTCCCGCGTATCTCTTTTCGGCTCGGTTAATAATAAATTAATTGCCGCCGGGCCGACGGGTTCGTGGAGTAGCCTTTAACCGCGACGAGCGGTTAATCCGGACAAACGAATCCCGGCGATTTGCGGCGAACGCTGCTGCTCCTCCTTGCGAGATACTCGCTGGAAGATGAGGATAGTGGAGAAAGCTCAATCAAATATTCACATCTGAAAGCTCCGAAATGACAAGAATTTCCAAAGTCTGGTATATGCCTCGACATATATTAATATTTTTACCTTATATGAAAGAAAACTTATTGTAGATGAAAGAAACTCAATTATTACACAGAGTTTCCCTCTCGAAGAACAGTTCTCCCGGTCGCGAACGCGTTGCAGTCGATAGATACGGAATTGCCTCTCGATACATTTTCGACGTATGACATCTCCTCGTAGACGATGCATTATAGAACGGATGAGCGTCACGGCGAGATGACGGCAACTTTTACAAACAAGTATGAAGAATCTTCTTCAGCCGGCCAGAGGCGGCGGTTGACAGGCGGCGGGATAGGGAGGGAGGGAGGGAAGGGGGAGCGGATGGATTACCCACCAAATAATTTTAATTAGCGTCCCTCGAACCATCACCGCGTCTTATCCGCGGCCGACCTTACCTGCCGCGCTCTCTTCATCCACATCACGACCTATCGACTTGATGATCGGATTATACCCTCGAAAGAGGTTTTCGCCTTACTTCACTCGCCGCTTCCTCCGCCACCGCCACCGCCGCCGCCACCACCACCGCCGCCGTCGCCGCCGCCGTCGCCGCCGCCGCCGCCGTCGCTGCCGCCGCCTCCGACGTCGCCGGGAGATCTTGAAGATAGTAATAAATTGGATGTTAAGCGGCGAAAATTGGCCAATTAGGGTAGGACGGTCGGCTTTTCCCGCCCCTAAAGTCTTTATAGGAGTAATCGACCTCCCCGCGAAACGCGAATTAATTGGGCTTTCGGTGTCTCGCTCGGAGTCCCGTCGAGATTTCATCGTGAAGGGCCCTGTCCAAAGAGATACTTCCTGTACGCCATCTTATCGGATATTAATCCCTTCGTTAGCAGAGGTCAATTAATCGAAGACGTAATCTCGAGCGAAATTCTGTCGCGAGCTCGCCGTGGATATTCTCGGTGATGCGAGCGCGCGCGCGCACGCGAGAGAGAGAGAGAGAGAGAGAGAGAGAGAGAGAGAGAGAGAGAGAGAGAGAGAAGGTTCTTACCGCTTCGGGGTAACATGATACACGCATTCACGCGTTCGCGTGTGCGTGTATTCGCGGCTTATAACAGGTCGTAGGAGGCAACTAAATTATTCTATAACGCGTTTAGGGTCGCCTGCATTAACCTGGCTGGATTAGAAAATTACGGGATTAATAGAGTGCGCCGCGCGCGCCGGCGATTAATTGATACCGGTGAGGCTAACATTAAACGTTCGTTTCGACAATGATCGTTCGGTAATGATCGCGACGGCGAGGCGTGCGCGACTTCTCCCGACGTCATCGTGTCCTCTTTTCGAAACGGAGTTCGACCGCATTCCGATCGCGATCCAAAGAGCAGCGCGATCGCGCGCATTCTAATACCGAATTCTGCGACATGTTTCCCATCCTCGTCGCGCATATGGCCCTCGAGAGAGTCCACTCTCGCGACGCGAAACACCGTTGCTAGCCGTGCGGCGAGGCGGACGCCACATAATCGCCGCTTCGTCAGTTAATTTGGCGCGTCCCGACCGGACGGCGCGTTTTTCTTTTTTTTTTTTTCTTTCTTTCTTTCTCCTCTCTTTGCCTCACTCTACAAAACGCGACGATAAAACCGCGCTAAGTGGCGCGGTTGTGTTTCCAGCTACGACCGCGGGGGTGGCACGGCCGCGTGACGTTTGACGTTCGCGCGCGAATAAAGGAAGCTGGACCGATGCCGCCGGCGGCGTTGGCATAACGCATCCGGCCGGTGAAATGTCGTTTTGCGAATGAGACCAGCACGCTCGATTACCGCTGTGCGTGCGGCACAACGGCGCGGAATAAACGCGATTTACGGGACTTGGCGATTTTCCTTTCATCGCGCCACGCACAATGCGTCCTCTGAAATCCACTTTGGCCTTCCTGTTCCTGCTTTTTTCCAGCTTCCTCTGCGCCACCGCGACGGCTGCGACGTCAATTTGCCTCCCTATTGCGCGCCGCGCCCCCCCCCCCCTCCCTCCCGCACCACCGTGCTGCTCCTCGCTAATCACTTTTTTTCCCGCGCCCCGTCGCGTGTTTTCGCGTGCAATCGTCTTTTTTCCTCCTCAGGGATACTTAACGTGCGGATATCAGGCTGCGAGGAACTCGCGACGCGCGATGTGGCTCAATCGCGCGGCCAACGTGCCAACGTTTAGTCTTCTCATTACCGCGCGCGCGGCTGCGGTTAACGCGGAGATCGGCTCGTCTGGCCTCTCGCGAGCGATGTCCATCCAGTAATTGTCCGGCCACTTTCGAGCGACCTAATCGCGTCTGCGGTGCTTGGAAGGACGATATTAACGAGAGCGCGAACGGAAAACGCTCGATAGCCTATCCCCCCCCCTCCTCCCTAGGCCCCTCGGTCTCTCCCGAGCTCGCTGATGAATACGATTAAAAGAGGGAAAATAACGAGAGGGAGCGGAACAATTCGCGCGGGCTTCTTTCTCGAAATTGCGAGTGTAAAAAGCGTTTCTAATTACGTAGCTGTTCCAGCGTCGTTTCCACGAGTTATCGGCAGGCTGCGCCCGCGCCGGCGCGGCCAGGCCAGGCGAGGAAAGTCGGAGCCGGCGAGCGCCGGCAAGTCAAATGTACAAGCGAGACGCCGTAATCAGTGATACTGGTGATTGAAAATCAAGCGGCGGCAATCGACTTGCGAGTTCAATCGCGACGAAAGCCGGCGAGCGGGAGCCGGGAAAGAGCGAGACACACGTATACACGCGCAGGACAAGAGAGACGGAGAGGAGCGAGATCGGCAATACACACTAGCTCTCTCGGTGGCTGACGAGGGTGGCCGTCGCGTTGCCGATTGATTCGCGCCATTTGCACAAAGGTCGCGGCGGAAATCCGCCTGCGTGCGAGCCCGCGAATCTGCGTGCAATTACGCGCAGACGTTCCCGCGATTACGTTCCCGCGCGTAAGCGGCAACTTTGGCGTCGCAGCGGGCGATCGCGGCCCGACCGAGTTCGCATGTGTATATCCGCGCGCCCCGAATTAATTCGCGCTCGCGCTCTCGCCGGGCTTGATAGAACGCTCACGGGTCGCGGTGATTGCACTTTTACGAGGGTGGAAGGGCGGGAGGGGACTGCCAGGGGCCCCGTTAATTCGCACCGTCGGTAACGGCGTAACCGGGTCGCGTCGCGCTCGCACCGCACGCGCTCTCGTTTTGCTCGCCGCGCCGCACCGTCGCGAAAGCCGCCGCCGCCGCGGCTTTCATCGCGGCGCGACCGCATGGCGTGCCGCTTCGCGAACGTAATACGCTCTCGCAGGAAGGACGAAGGCGGCGAAAGGCGGAAGGAGGAAATGATTCATCACGGCGGCCGCCCCGCGTATGTCCGCCGCGCGCGCGCGCGCGCGCGGCGCAGCGCGCCGAAGGGGCGTGAGACATGAGCCCTTGTGAACGGTTCTCGGTGCTGTGTGTACCCCCGTGTGATCCACCGCCGGTCGACGAGTGTGTGTAAATATACGAATGAATGTGTACGTGTGTGTGCGCGGGCTGTATGTGGCTGTGTGTGTGTGTGTGTGTGTGTGTGTGTGTGTGTGTGTGTGTGTTCGTCCATCCGTCCGGCCGTCCATCCAACGTGACGGCAACCCACGTGAAACCGCAATCCGACCAATCGCCTATCCACATTAGGACATTGAACGGCTTCCGCGTCTCACAACGTTTGATACGCTCGCCGCGCTGAGCTCGTGGGACTTCGACATGGTGGCCGCGGAAGTTGGCCGGCCGCTCCTTGAGCAAATTGATCGGCGCGTTAACGAGCGAGCGGTTAGCACGCGCGCGAGTTTCGCCCATGTGTAGTATTGTAGTAATATTAATTATCGCGCGCGCCGAAGCGCGGGCGGAGCGGCGAGGCTAATTAGTGATTTTCCGCCGGGCTGGTCGGGTTGCAATAATTGCATAAACTGCCAATCGATCTACGATAGATGTAGTGAGCCTTTGCTTGGATAATTTATCCTGTAATTTGTGGCGGAAAATCTTTTCCACGCTGATCCAACAGCTGGAATCCAGCGGGCTCGCTTAGGTTGAGGATTATGGCTTGAAGTGGTGAACGGGGAGCCCTTCCAGCCGAAAATTAAATCTTGGGCTTTGAGCGAAAATCTGAAGGCTTACTTCATTTATTGCAGATCGAAATTTAGGTTTGTGTTGACAAATAAAGGTGTAGATAAAAAATCGCAAGATTGTTCAAAAACTGCAGCTTTAAGAAGCGGACCTTGTTAAAAAATGTATCGGCCAAATGCAGAACCACCGAAGTTTGTCCTAATTTGCGGTCGGACTTCTCTCTCTCTCTCTCTCTCTCTCTCTCTCTCTCTCTCTCTCTCTCTCTCTCTCCCCATTTATCCACCTATCGACCTCTCTTTCTCACACGATAAAATCGCCATCGCCAGTGCTGAGGTCTTCATGATATATGGGGTGTCCGCATGTTCGAACCGTTTGTAAAAAAAAAAGGAGGGAAGAAAAGAAGGAGGCCACGGAAAGTTGGCTTGTTTTTTTCCGCGTGCGTGACTATCGAATTTACGACCGTCGCGCTTTGACCTCTTTGGCAGAGCGCGACCGGGCTCTCCCCGGAAATTCTCCCTCCCGTCTATGAATTTCATTACGTAAATGCGATTCGCGCATTTACGGATTTCGCGGCGGCCCGAAACGAGATTGATGACGTTACAATAATGACAATATCCGCTCGGTTTATATCCCGGCCGGTATTATTTTAATATTGCGGCGGGAGTGCGCGCGCGAAGCCGTACAATAATAGTATTATTTTTCGTCCATGATGCGCGTAACGATATGCAGATCGTGTGCGTGTATTCGCGCACGCATGTGTGCACGCGTGTTTTTTTCCCCTTGCAAGCCTCTGGTAAAGCTTTCGCGTGCAGTTTACCGCACGGCCAACACGTGAAAATTCATACACCACGGTATTGCATCGTACGGCGAATGGCATGGAGGCGGCGGCGGCGGCGGCAGCGGCGGCGGTGGTGGTGGTCGCGTGTTAAAACCTGTCATATTCCATTAAAGGTTGGCTGATCGGTAATGCACAGCGCACGACCCGTTGTTCTCCATTATATTTCGCGTCTCGTCTCTCTTTTCCTCTTCGTTATAATTTAACGCATTTACGCTCCCGGCGAGCTCTGGAGGACAGATCGAAACGGCAGCTCGCCAGAAAGAGAGAAAGAGAAAGAGAGAGAGAGAGAGAGAGAGAGAGAGAAAAGGGGAGGGAAACTGGCGTGTGACAGGCAGGCAATATTTCATAATTATTGATATCAGGTCGATTCCCTGCAGGACTACCAAAAGGACACGGTCGCGAGTGGTAATATATCGCGGCGGAAGTTGACGTTTCTCGGATGTCCGCGACTTCGCGCATGACGCGTGGACTAATAGCGAGAAAGGAGACAGATAGATATAGATAGATACAGAGAGATAAATAGATAGAGAGAGAGAGAGAGAGACAAAGAGACCCAAGTAATGGGGGAAACAGCTAGCGGCATTTTCTTCGACAACTTCTCGCTCCGCGTTTTTACTATTTATGTATCGCGTATACATGAATTTATGAATACGTTCTCCGCACACGGCGCGATCTTTCGCTTGTTCGTTCCCGCACCGTTCGACGACGTGAAGAAAAGTGTCAATTATCGAGACTCGAACCTGTTGTCCGGGAGCGGGCTATTTTTGGGCGGAACGAAACGAAGCGGAACGGAGCGAAGGGAGCGCGCCGGACGATCGGAAAGAGAGACGCAACGAGAACTTTTATCGGCTGACAAGCAACCAAGCCAAAGCCGTTAATGGCTACTCAAATATGCGCCCCTACAGCCGCAGTCCTATGGCGTGGCTTTCGAACTTCATTTTGGAAAGTTTCAACCCTCCGGGGATTACTTTCAAAGCCTGCATTATTTACTAGAACCGCGACGGCGGCGCGGTGCGAGGAGGTGGAGAGGTGGTGAGGTTGGGGGCGAAATTCGTCACCAAAACGGCGGACCGCCGTCATTCCCCCGCGATATTTCGGCGGAGAGATGGGGGAAGGTAGTCGGGGCAGGATTTTCCGCCGGTAATTATAATTTCCGGAGAGTATTAATTAGCTCGATACACACGAATGATACATGCATTTGCGTTATTGACGATGGACAAGCTTATCCTTTCGCGTCGCGACGTGTGTAAATTTAATATTGGTCATGCATATTATTTAATTTTGTTAATGGTAATATTAATTAAAAGACGACCGCGGGCGTAATATTTCGGGGAAGGGGAGCGTATCGACGATCATTTCCCTGAGGAATTAATTTCTCGCGCAACAGCAAATGACCGCGACCGTCGGCGCACTCCGGTTCCCACGGATCCCCCTTCTGAGCGTTTTTACTCCAGGCGACACGCGAAAGAATCTAATAATTGGAGATATTATTATATTAATATTTAGAAGAAAGAGCGGGAGAAAGAGAGAGAGAGAGAGAGAGAGAGAGGATAAGAAAATCGGTCTCATGAGATAATGAGGCAACGTCGGCGCGACGACAACGTGACGACAGCGTGCTCGTCGCCGTTGACGAGTGATCGATATGTCAGGCCGATGTGTCGTTTCCGGGCGTTTTCGTCGGGTTCGTAGACTCGCCTCGAATCGGTCACCTCGTCGGCAGCGAGCCAGTGAGTAGGAGCAATTAGTAATCGGCAGCGGGCAATTACCGCGGGGCGAAGAACGATCGCCGGGAATACCGTCCCGATCTCGGTTTCTCCCTCTCCGTCGCTCGATAAATCTCGGCCGGCGTGTAATTAATCGGGCGTGAGGCACTCGAAACACAGAACCCGGCTAGTATCTGCTTGACCCTCGGTCGCCGGCGCAGCAGAAGCCGGCGGTGTCTTTCCTCGACGGCGGCATTGTATATGGCGAAGCGGGCATTATGGTGGCCGAGTTTCAAAGAAGGCGCCCGCGATTCCTTCTTCCTTTCTCCCGCGCGAACTCTACGTCCTTCCACCTCGTGAAAGGATAGCGGCTGCGATGGGGGTCGGTCCACAGTTGCGACGGAGAGAAAGAGAGAGAGAGAGAGAGAGAGAGAGAGAGAAAGTGAGAGAGAGAGAGTGAGAACGTCGCTCGGCCCGATCGAACATAATAAACAACCACCAATTAAAATACCTTATTACAGCGGCACAATACACGCGGCGAAAGGACGGGATTTTAAGGATAGGACGACGACGGTATTTAAGTGGGTATCTGAGCGTTTGAGTATCGTCGTCAGAATGAGGAAGAGAGAAAGAGGAGATAAAAGAGCGAGTGTGATAGAGTGAGAGAGAGAGAGAGAGGAGGGAGGGAGGAAGGAGAGAGATTCGAGGGGCGCAAATCGCGCGTTATTGTAGACCCTGAGAAAGCTGCCGGGACAACTATGAAAGGAGGGAAACACAAATTTGCCATTACGGAATTATTTTCCCCTCCATTCGGCTACCCCGGTCTTTAGAGGCGACTTGCGGAAGGTAAGTCTCTCGTTTTATCGAACAATGACGAACGAAGAATTATAATATAGCAAGAATAGCAGTGTGATATAAGGAGGGAGCGTTAAAACATTTTCCGATTTTGACGCGGAACATAATCTCGCGATTCGAAGGTAACGGAAAGAAAGGGGGGATACGATGTGATTATCGTTCGGCTTAACTCGACGAGAGCGAATGAATTTACCTTTACTCTTCAGCGGGACCTGTTCTTCCGCGTCCCTCCTGTGATTTTTGAATCGTCGCTACGGTTGCCGCGCAACCAGCGCGCTCCCGTCAGGATAATCCGTTGACGATTTACGAGCCGCGCAAAATCGTCCTCTTTTCCACTTCTATCCGGCTTGGAATTCTTCGCGTCGATTTCATATTTGAGGGAAGCGAACGCAAAGCGGAATTGTCCCGCGCGAAATTGGAACTTGCTTATTATTATAGCTTCGCGGTGTTTATTTCCATGATCGCGCGACTTCTTCGGGAACGGCATGTTTTCGTCTTGAGCGCGCGAAATTCTGTTTGTTCGATATCGCACTTATTTTCGTTTCAATTATCAGCGAGCTGAAATTGCGCGCGTGTCCACATCTCGCGTCGTTATCTTTGGGCGAGTCGTTAGCTTTATTTTCTCCGAAAATATCACGTCATGCAAAATCTGATCACGATTCCTAGATATATCTCTGATACATTTTTATATACTATCTATAAACTCACCATTCGTCAAATAGTTTATAGACCGTCATCGTGCGAAACGACACGAATTTCCTCAGCGTATTTTCTCGACGTTCAATCCGCGAGAGCTGTAAAAACAAGGCATATATATAAAATATATATGCTTAAAATATGTACACGTATATGCAATTTTCATACGTTTCCTTGACTTCCGTCGAGTTCTTAGTCTCTCTCTCTCTCTCCCTCTCTCTCTTTCTCTCTCGCTCGATTTACGTTTCGTATTTTTCAATAACGCGAAGGAAATCTACCGTTTTCCATGAAAATTGACTCGCAGTTAAATCACATCTTGACATTGCGCTCTCGTGCCATTGACGCGGCGTGATTTAAAAGGATATGAATATTGTAGAGCCGCTTTCACGGTAACGTCGTGCAATGAAAGAAACTCAATGAGAGCTGCTTTCCGATCGGTGCAGCGAGTCTGTTAAAAAACCGATCCGCATCTCGTTCCGCCTCTCGATTCGGATTCTCTGTCCCGCGCGGTAGTCGGTCGCCAATAAAACGTCCTTACCTTTTGCGCTGCGGAACGGAACAAAGAGACGATCTAGCATTTTATTGATGCGATACACGAAAGCCTCTCCTTCTCTCGTGCGATCTCACAGACGCTACGAGGAGATACCCTTCTTAGACACATCTCGCAAATACGCGCCGCACAAGTCTCTCAAAGACGCTTTATAAACTTGTATGAATTTTATCACGATTCGCGCGTTAACCGTAGCAAGCGCGAAATTCGCCACGACGGAGGAAAGGAATTTGACAATCCAACCATTAGTGGTCAGGTGCAGTTCTTGGAATTGGAATGATCCGGAATCCAGCTGAGGCAGTCAACATCGACGACATGATGCAGGGTGATTATATCAGGATATCGGAAAATAATTGGGCGCGCGCGTGAATCGAAATCACGATACGCGATCCCTTCGCCGTCGCCGTTCGCCGCGGCGCAGCCGTGCGGCAGGTTAATTTATTTCTAGGGCATCCAACAATATTTGTGTAATTACGGGACATAATAGACCGAGCTGAAACGTTTCGCCTTCCGACACGTACCGCGTTACGTAATGCCACGTCCGTGCCAACTTCAACCGTGTGTACCGTCGCCGTCGCCGTCGCCTCGCACCCGCCGCACCCGAACAGCGCCTGTGTCACACACGCGTCCAGAACTGATATGACTCTATTCGGTCGTTTGCTTAGTTAATATCAACGCTATTAAGCTCGCGCTGATAGGATATCGTGCCGCGGCACCTATTCTCCGTGCTGTCGCGTTTATACGGCTCCGGACTAATTCGAATTAAAACGCAACGGCCTCGGCCGGCGTTGCAAAGAAAATTAAGCGGCGCAATTATCGCCGGGAATTATCGTATCGGGCGGCAACTGTGAGGAGCCGGTGTTGTTTAACACACGACGATCCGGCCGGCGAAATTGCCTTTCCTCCTTTTCTCCGTCCGCGAGGCAAATTCGAAAAATTCCACCGTGCGGACAGCTTCCCTTCTCTCTTCTCTTTAGCCCCTCTCGTTCGTCCCTCTCTCGTCGTTATCCCCCGTCGCACGAATCTAAAATCCATCGCGTGATAAATCAATCTTTCGTCCTTTTGCTGTTTCAGGTAAGTAAGCAGCTGGCGCTGATCACGACTTAAGCTTTTGACAGTAAGTAATTAAGTCCCCGTACACACGCCCGGCTCGCCCCCGTGCCGATGGCGCGAGCGTCCTTTGGCACGTAAGTGCTGGGTGCCATTATTAACGCCATCATTAGATGGCGGAGAGTTGCCGAGGGTGAAGACGCAAGGAGAGAACACGGATTGGGGTGAGTCGTATCAATAATGAACATCCCTCAAAGACGCGACGGCTGAGATTTTTCCTCCTCTGCGCGCGCGTGCATTCGGCAGCGAGTGATTAAGGGGAGACTCTCGAAAATAGCATTTAGAGCGCTTCCGAAGCGCTCGTAACTTCGACGGACCCGAATTTATGTCATATGATTATGTAGTGTGTAATATACTGTAATATAACATAAAGAAAATGTAATAGAGATTTTAAAAAGGTTTGTATCTAGCTTATATTATGCTAAACTTTATGTATAATTTCATCTGCACTACATGTATATCTCGCATTTTCTTTATATTATAACGTTATATTATTATGTATATTTATATCGTATAAATGTATTTTATTATGTTTTGAAATATACATAATATATATTATATTATATTTTTAGTTGTTTTTTGTTCAAAACCTATTCATACCTTTATATATAATTTATATATTAAATATATAATTGTGTAATAATAAAATAAAACTTAATTTAATATAATACATAAATGTAATAAAACTTATTTTTATTCTATAAAAATTGATTATAATTTTCGTTGTATAATTCAAAACTTAAATTGATAAACTATTTAATTTTAGTTATAAAAATCTCAAATTTTTGGAAATTCATTTTCCGAATTTCACAGAATTATATCCAGAGAATATAATGCGTAAGGAAGTAACCGGCGTTATGTTGAATACCTATTCGGATATTATATTCTCTTGTTACAAAAGTGGAAATTTCCAGAAATGCCAGATTTTCTGAATTTCTCAGATTTGTATCAGGAGAATATAATGTGTAAGGAGGTAACCGGCGTTTGTGTTAAATACCTCTTCGGATATTATACTCTCCTGTTGCAAAAATTGGAAATTTCGAGATATGTCATTTACCGAATTTCTCGGATTTTTATCAGGAGAATATAATGTGTAAGGAGGTAACCGGCGTTGAAATTGAATACTTTTTTGGACATTATAATTCCACGTCAGGAAGTTTCAAGTTTCCAAATGCAGGCAACGTTTTACATAAGGAAGGATGAGGAAGTATAATACATATATAAATGAAGCAGAAGTGTGTTATATTTTAATATGTTATTTATTTTTTATTATATATTTTTTATATATTATTATATATTATATATTATTATATATTATATATTTTTATTATATACACAAGTTATAACACGTATATAGACGCAAATATTATATAATACACTAATAATTAATATAATTCACAAGACATATATAAATAACGTAGTGTAATATCTATGTTACATTGTGTATTTTATTACATACAACATAGTGTTTATTATATAATAATCAAGGTTGTGCGTGGAATTTCCATTATCTACATAATGAAAATAGGATTTCCATTACGTTTATAATGAAAATCGAATTTCTATTATGCCCGTAGTAGAGATCAGGACACACTGACCTAATGTATGTGTGCGTGTGATGTGTTACATGATTTTCATGAAATTAGTCGGGATTTGTGTCATCCTATTCTATTCGAGATACAGAAAGCACACCACGCGTGTGGTCACACAATCGCGTGTGGTCGCGCAATCATAATAAATCATTTTAATTTTATTCACAATTTTGCGAAATTTCTCACAACCGATCATACACGCTCGCGAGATTTCGCCTGCAAGTAATAACAGTAAAGACTCACGGCAGAGTATCCTCGTGCCACAATATTTATTTCTCCCGCCCTATTATGCATATGATAAGAAAGGCCTTAGGAACAAAACATGCGCGCACGGGACTAAAGAGGCGAATCCTCGCGATCAAGAGAAAGAGAGCTTTTTCTTGACACGCGTTACTCGGAAACTGACCCGCCGGGCGGCGTCCAGCAGGACGCCGCGAGGCTCCCGACAAAAAGAATATTTATCGTCACCGCACTCTCCCTCCGGTCCTGGGCTCGCTCTCGCCCTTTCGGATGTGAGGGCCAGGGCATCGATCTCGTGATACGCCATGGACGCTGATTGATTAACGATCGCTCCTTGCATAAAACTACGATTGTGTCCCCGAATATATCCTTGCACCCTCGCCCCACCGCAATTCCGCGGGCCGCGTTTTACCGCGCGCGCACCTCTCGTGACGAATAGTTCTTCTGCCTTAACGTTCGTCGCCCTCTCGATTTCATTCGCTGGCTAGCGGGTGTGCGTACGTACGTGCGTGTCCGTGTGCGTGTACAGGAACGACGTTAATCCCCCTCTTGGTCGTGCTGCTTTTCTTCACCCCACGAGTCCGCTTGATGTTGTTTCTCGATCAGAGCCTGGCTGATTGTATTAGCAATAAAAGTCGCATACGTAGCTCGGGCCCGAGTCGTCGGAGGGATTGGTCGAAATTACTCGGGTGTGAAAAACTTGCCCTCCGGGCCCTCCGCCGGTGTCGATCGCGCTACGTCGCATTCGAGCCAAACGCGAAGCGCATCGCATCGCATCGCATCGCATCGCATCGCATCGCATCGCATCGCATCGCTCGCTTGCAATGCAACGGCACGACATCAGCGCGACGTAGTGCGACGGCGACGGGGGCGGGGGGCTGGGCGGGAGCGGCAGAAGGGAAGGAGCGACGGAAGCTGGCGGGCGGTGGGACGGGAGTTTATCGATTAATTAATTCGTTCCTCATTATCCTCGATAATTAGTATTGCGAATTGACTGAATGGAATCATAATTAGTCCGGGGCTGTAATTCAAGGAACGGACGTGGCTCGTCACCGATTCAGAAGCGCGTAAATTCACCGACGTCCGTTAACGAGCTCCACGGGGGCGCGATTCTATTTTCTTCATTTCGGTCGTTACCGTTCGCGTACGCTCGCGATTATTAAGCCGCGCGGCTGTTCCCGCTCGGCGAGAGATCACGTCGCCCACGAGTCCGGTTTGCACAAGATTTCACACCGCTCAGATTCGCCCGCGATCATTTATTCGAGCGCCTCTCCGAGCGAACTACGCGCGACAAACGCGTGGATTCGCGACGCGATGCCGCACGCGCGGAAATACGTGCGTTTGCATTCCGTTATCGACGCGCGTGGATTTTATTGCTCGTTATAATCTACATCGGACACACAACTGGCGAGACTCGAGATGAGGAACGAATAACGCCTCGCACGCCCACGAGATAACGAATGCAACGTCAGGCCGGGGCTGTTTAACGCCGGAAGGAGCAATTAATTATCGATCGCGACTCGCCTCAGACGAAAACAATGCCTCGGTCAGACGTCTGTTGCAGCGTCTGCATCGCCGTACCACGCTCTTGATGTAGATTATCCTAAGACGTTCGGGCATTAATACGCGGCCGGCGAGCGGCCGCCCGCCCGCCTCGTCGCCACGCACTGGAACCATTATGCGTGTGCGAATCAATAGATCGTGAGGCGCATTATGGATATGCTCTAATGCGTTGACGCGTATGGGGGATTTATCGGGTCATTATATCGATCGAGCGGCACAATCGGGCAATACCGTGCGTGCGATCGCCGATCAACTCGGATGAGCGCTCAATTGCCGGCGATATTCGCCCCCATGAATTCCCATTACGCGATCCTCCGTCACGGTGGATTTTAAATTGTCGCTGTCGTGGTGCGAGGCGCGATACGTACGCCGTTTTCTGGGCGCCCGCAGCGTGGAACAAGCTAGCCAAGCGATGACGAGACGCTCTCTAAATTTCTGTGCAATCCCACTCGAAACGAGTGAAAATTCCCTCGGAGCGGTGGTGAAAATGTCTGCCGCTGAGAATCGCGAGAGAGAGAGAGAGAGAGAGAGAGAGAGAGAGAGAGAAACAGAGAGAAAGGGAGAGAAAATGTTTTACTCAAGCTTTAAAGTAGATTCTGACTCTGTACGAGCGAATGTTTCAATCGACTAGAAGGAATTTGTCCGTACGACGGTGTAGATTACATTCGGATTCACTCTTCAGTTCCGAGTGAAAATATTCACTCGGCGATTTCAAACGGAGAATTCACTCTGTCTATGTCTGATTACTTGAATTCGAGCAGACTCGCGACCTAGCTGTCGCTTCACTCGCCGAGTGACATTTCACTACGGTAGTAGCGGTAGTGGAAATATCTGCCGCTCCGAATCGTGAGTGAATGTTTTACTCGAGCTTAAGTTCTGACTCTGTACGAGCGGGTGTTTCATCCGATTAGAGTGAGTTTGTTGCCGCAACGGCAGACCACATCGAATTCACTCTTCGATTTCGAGTGAGGATGTTCACTCCTCCGCGCGATTTACAATGAGGAATTCACTTTGCACGAGCGAAAGGATCGCTCGAGTTGTCATTCTATTTTTCGAGCGAAGCCCCTCACTCTGCGAATTCGAGAGAGAACTGTGTAAGTTCTCTCTCTAAAAGCAGTTCACTCACTACGCGCGTCATTTCGCGCCGAGTAATATTTCGTTCTCTTTTAAAACTCGGCTTCTCGCGACTGTAACCGGCCTCGGCGCAGCGTCGCTCGATCGAAACGACCATGCACGACAAATCGCATTAACATTCGACGATCTAATGAATTGTCCGACGAAGCGTGGCGGCGTACTTTTATAGGATCGTATATCTGTGCCAGCAGCTATATGCAATCAGGCGTGAATAAGACTTTGCCTCCGGGAGAGAGAGAGAGAGAGAGAGAGAGAGAGAGAGAGAGAGAGAGAGAGAGAGAGAGAGAGAGAGAGGGGGTAAGAGTGAGAGGGAGAGGGAGAGAAAGACAGAGACCGATCCTCGTTTCCCTCGTATCGGCTATACGACGGCGAGGAGGCGGCGGCGAGGATTTTCTCGATTATCGACGTGTCCTCCGCGCGCGCACACCGAGACCACCGCGAGGATGATTTCTCTCATTTCCCCTTTCTTTCGCGCGGCAGGATCACAGGATCCTGCCTCGCTGACGTCGACCCGTTGTCCTTCGCCGTCCTCCGCCGTGGAGATGAATTTAAAGAATGGCAGAGGGGGTTAAGCACGGGAGGGAGAAAGACACAGCGACGGCGAGGAGGGCTGAGGGGATGAGGAGGGGACGGTTTGGAGTGGCGGAAGTACGAAAGCAAGCAGTAGAAAAATCTCACGAATTGTTGGGTCGCTCTGAATTTCTCGGTTCTCGCGATCGGGAGTCGGGAGATGGCGTAATATCTATTGAAAAGAAACGCCGTAGTCGAAGAAAGGAAGCGGAAAGCAGGCAGGCGAAAGGGATGGAAACATCTCGGCGCGGCGTAAAGGGAGAGCGAGAGAGCGTGGGGCCAAGGACAGAAGAGGGGAAGGGGGTGTTCGGCGAAGGGAGTGAAAGAATGGGCGCTCAATCGGGTTCGCAAAATCACCGACAATCGCGCCGGGAGAACGAGCCGGCATGGCTGAAAGGATGTGAAAGCCGAAGGTCGAATGTCGCAAGCACCCCGACCTCTGATTGCTGCGGGAAAATGGAAAAATTGTCGGTTCCCTGGAGCACGGGAATGCACCGGAAATAGATTCCGCCACGAGCCGCTTCTCTCCATCCATCGGGCTCGCGCGCGCGATCGCTTCCAGAAAGCGAGGCGAAACGCCGCGAGACGAGGGGCAGGGGGGGAGAAGGAGGAGGAGGAGAGTGTGCGGGAGCAACCGCAGTTTTTCGGATACATACGGATGTAGATGGCATCGGCGCGATAACGTATCAACAGGTGTTAACGCGATTGTTTAATTCACGGCGACGCACGCGAGGATTCGCCGCGCGTTCGGACATTATTCCGTTCTATCAAGATCCCCTATGGTCGTCGCGGCGCGACGACGAGGCTCGCGCTGTATCGATTCGCTCCGCCGACGCCGCCGACGCCGCCGCCGACGCCGCCGCCGCTGCCGCCGCCGCCGCCGCCGCCGCCATCGCCGCCATCGCCGCGCGACGTCGAATTAAAACACGGAGAAACGTGGAATTTTCGGGGTTAATTAAAAAGCCGTGAACGTTGTGTTTCCCCCCCGGTTAAATCGCCGTGAAAAAGAAAAATTGTTCCACGCTAATTGTCCACCGTCCCGTGTTAATCGATCGGACGTTGCGCTTCCGTGTGTCCGCGGCGTACCACACCGCGTCATACCGCGTTATGGCTCACTTGCAGCGACGTCGCTAATATCGCGTATCATACGCCGGGAAAAACCGAGCGCGCGATATATTTTTCCTTCCTTTTGTTTTGTTTGCTTTTGTTTTTGTTTTTGTCGAAACCGGTTGCTCGTACACGCGGCCGAGCGTGTTCCCAAAAGGGGAACATGGCCGGGCGATTTTGTAAAAATAATTAACGGCCGTACGATCGACGGCCGGGACGGGACTCGACCTGGACCGAAGCGGACTCTAAACACGGACCTTGTTAAAGCACACGGACTTGTAACCCGCGGTAACATATCCCGCAAAGCGAAGCATTGTTCCGCGAGGGTGGGGGAAACTCCCTCCATTTTTTCTTCTCTCTCCCTCCCTCTCTCTCTCTCTCTCTCTCTCTCTCTCTCTCCCTCCCTCTTCCGAGCGCAGAGATATAAAACGCTCGGTTACCCGGAAGCCGTCGCGAAAGCGCGGTTAATTAGGCGAGATTCCTCGAGTTCCCACGACCAGAATGGCCCGTCTGATGAAAAAGAACACTCGTCGGCCGCGTGCGTTACAAGAAACCGCGGTGATTAGTGCCAGAATTACGATAACAGGGAGCTAGGTCCTAGCTACGTACGCGTATCCACCCGCTCATCCATCTACCTACCAACCTAACTACTTACCCACACACGGAAAAGGCCAAAGCTCCTTTATCTCGTGAAAAGGGAGCAGGTACAGCGCAGATGCGCGTCGTGCAGCGCAGTCGTCAGTTGTATAAAAGGGGTAGGAATCGGGATTTTCCTGCAAATCTCGCCAAGCACGACGTACGCGAATGTGTAACGGCTTCACATCTCTTCCTCTCTGCATTAAATTTCGCTCGTCTAATTAGTATATACCGCGAGGTATTTCATCATTAGCCCCCCCCCCCCCGCCCCCGCCGCCGCCGCCGGGCCCTCTGCGTTTTCTCGACATTTAATCGTTACCCGGGCAGGTTAACAATAACCCGTTAAAATTGCGACGGAGAACACGTCGTTCCTTCTGCTCTCTTCGAACCGTTGATTGATATATGTTGATCAAACTGCTGATGAGTATCGATTTCTGATCTTCGTTCTGCTCGCGATTTGAAACGCAACGCGGCCGCTTTTATCCCGTATCTTTACAGATACACCTCAAATTGTACAGCCTGTATGCCGAAAAGATATAAACAAATATATATTCGGCGACATTCGGCGAAGGAGAGAAGAAAGCAGAAAGATTATGAAGCAAAAGACGATTCTGAGAAAAATTTCTGAAGAAGATGTAGCTATATAAGGAAAAGACCTTCCGTGGAAATGCTCCGACGTTGTGCGCGACGAGGAGCCAACCGGCTAATTTCGTCAGTAACGTTAATTATCGCGCGAGTTATCGGCTCATTATCGCTCCCCCCCCCCCTCTCCCTCCTGCGCATTCTCGTTCCAGTCGGGGATGTGGGAAGGAGGCGTATGTATATAGGCGCTTATCCGCGCCATAAAGGGCTGAAGCGCGCGCGTTAAGGCCCGGCTCGGTGTATCGATTTAAAAACATTTAAATTCCATAAATATCCAACGAAACGTTGAATAAGGCATGCGCAATGCCAAAAGCCTCTCGCCTGCCGGCAAGACGATGAGAGCAGGGATAACGTATGACAGAGTGCACTGCTGCATAAACCAAAAGCAGCGCGAACTTTCGACAGCGCGAGCGCGAGAGTGCGCTAGACGGTTCCGAGTAATCTTCGGGCAGCGCGAGCGAAGTATCGCGAGTGGCCCACTCACTTTAGTCGCTCATCATTAATACATCGTGGATTAAATCCTTCGCCAAATTCGCGCGACGTGCGCCGCGATCGTGCGCCGTCCTCTTCTTCAGCCGAAACCGCGAAACGGCGATTTGTCGTTTCGGTTAACCCGCGGTGGCTCGTCACTGCGCGCGTTTGCGCGAGAAAAATAGTTGCACGAATTCGCGAATTTATTTCCATAAAGTCTACGACTCGAGACCGAGCGAGAGAGAAAGAGGGAGGAGCAAAGGAGGGAAAGTATCGGCTCACTAGCTGAATCGAGCCCGGATCGGCCATTGCCGGTGTTTTCCAAATGGAATTCGTAATTTCATATCGTCGCTAACTGAAATATATCTCTGGCGTATCGCTCGGATTGAAATGACGCGTGCCGCTGCGCGTTGTCGAAATAAATTTGCGAGAGCGCGACAAAAGAGAGATGGAAAGGGGACAGAGGGAAGAAAAACACGGCGGGCGTCCGTTGCCGTGAGCGCTCGCGCGCGCTGTCGGGGACGGCAGCAATAAATCGCTATCAACTGCGCGCGAGATATGCTATCCGATGCACGCGGACGTCATCGGGCGCCGACATTAGGGCGCAGCGTGATTGGAAAAGTCTATAACTGTGCCACCGGGCTCGTTATCGCGTACGAGCGAGCCTGTCAACAGGTATAAACGAGAAATCGCGGGAGCATCGGGACGGAAAAGGGCAAAAAGTCGGCCGGATCGGAAGGAAAAAAACGAGGAGGAGAGCGCGGAGGAACGATTCGTCGCAGCAACGAGAGAGTCGGGGGAGGGAGGGAGGACCGGGGGGAGCGAGGGTTGACGGCCGAGAGAGCCTGCAACGGCCAGTAAATACAGAGAGAGTGACCCACGGCTCGACCGATGGGTGCATCGAAAACGGATGGAACGTGCGACGGATGGGCGGAAGGGCGCGGGCGCGGGCGCGGGCGCGGGGGTGGTTACTGGGGACTGATCTAGAAACTGCAGGTAATAGATTCAGTCGGGACGAGGATCGAGGTCGGAATCGGATCGCTGGATGGAAATAGGAATCCCAATGCCGGAGGACGCAGTCGGCACGGACGGTGGCGGAGGTGGAGGAAGAGGTGACGGTGGCGGTGGCGGGCGGTGGTGGCGGCGACGGCGACGGCGGCGATGGCGAAGGGGGAGGGGGAGGAGCCCGGGAATAAATCATTTCTGATTTTAATCAAACCGGGAAAACATTCGCCCCCGTCCTGCTCGACGGCCCGCTCCTGCTCGTTTCGCCCTGTGTTATTTCGCGAACGCGGCAGCATGCGCTCGCTGTCGTCATCGTCCAACAGCGTCGGGCGCGGACGTCCGGGGCTCGAGAGAAATTCAGGGAAAGGAAAGGCGGAATCCCGCGTCATCGAAGCGCTCCAGTTCGCCGGCGGGCTAATTAGCGGGGAAAGAAACCAACGTGTCGAGTCGGGAGAGACCGGCGTTCCCGACTAACCGAGGCGAGGAGGATGTCCGAGATGATTCCCGGCGTGGGAATAACAGTCGCTTCCACTCCGGGAGGCACGCATGTCGCAGAACACGATCGATGCTGCTACCGCGCTTTGATCGCGGAGTGGATTCGGATGAATGCGTGTCAGCGAGAGAGAGACCGACGGAGGAGGAGGAACTCCGGCCGGTCGCTCTGAGGTATCCCCGAGGCGGCCTCGTTTCCTCGCGGGGATCCTACGTCGACGTGCGTTCGTCTTCCTCGGAGAGCTCGGTGTGTTGCCGGTGCGGCGAATATGTGCGCGAATACGTATTATTGTTATCATTTTTATTTTTATCATCGTCATTGTACTCTGTGGGGTCGGCGGTCGGCTTGAGCGCACGCCGTCGATCGCGCCGTCGTAGACAACTGCGGAAATACGAATTTAAGCGTCGCGCGTATAACCTCGGCTTTCCCGGCCGAACGATAATATTAAGCGAAGTCGGCCGGTCGAACCGGCAAGATTGATAACAAACGCTGCACCCGATATGCATCTTTGATGTCGCACGTCTCTCTGCGCGTAGCACATGTAGCACGTGAGTTATTCATTTCGCAACCGCCACGTACACGCGCGTTCGTTAAATTTCTACAGCTCCGTCATCCATTACACCGGGTATCCGTTTAATCGACAACGGCTTTTGTGAAACTTTAACAAGGGGTAAAAAAACGCCGCCTCTCGCGCAACTTTTGTTTAATCGCAAAAATGGGGAGTAACGTGACGCAACGTAACGGACGGTTCGTAAACAAGTCTCGGCTAACGAGTCTCTCGGCTATTATTATTATTATTATTATTACTATTATTCTTCCTTGTACGGGTCTACCAGCGAGCGCGACGTGAGCTGGCAGTATTGTGATACACGTTACGGACAAGCGGAAAAATGTGAATGCATTCCGGAAGTCGAAGCGGCGGCCGCTGAAGACCAGCCGTATCGGCTGCTTCGGAGAAACATCGTGAAGGAAAGAGAGAGAGAGAGAGAGAGAGAGAGAGAGAGAGAGAGAGAGAGAGAGAGAGAGAACAAGAGAGGCGGAAGCTCGACGAGGAAGTAATAATGTGGATAATAAGATGGATCTGTCTGGTCGGCGGGGACCGCGAATTGATTTGAAAATAATTTAAAGAGACTTGAGACTGCGCGACGCGTCGCGCCGCGAGACGCAAAACATCGACGACGATTGCCGGACGACTTTTCCGCGTCGTCGTCGTCATCACTGCCCTGTCCTTCTCGTTGCCGGTATGAACGAGCGCATTCACGCTGCTCGGCGACGAAGGCGTTATGAGAAAATCGTTGAAGCGCCGCGCGTTAAACGAACTGACCGGCCTATTAGCGCGCTTAATGGAACGACGCGATTGTTTTCCATTCGGTCGCACCTTGTCGTACACACGAGGGAGCGATCTCTCTCGCTGCTGTCCGGCTTTGTTTCTCACCTGCTCTTTGATACGTTGTCAGCGGCGGCGGCGGCGGCGGCGGCGGCGGCGGCGGCGGCGGCGACGGCAACACGCCGCTTTTCCCATGTCGCGTCGGCTACACGTCAGGGTCGACCTTTGCGCCACGTTAATCTGTCCGGCAATTTTCTCGCCGTAAGGGACAGCGCTTTATCGTGGGAACGGTCACATGCGCGTGCACGTGATACCACGCGTAAAATTGTCCAGCTTTATGAAGTATCTGCGAGGTGCGATCGGAAAGAGGAGAAACGGGAAAGTCGCGCCCCGATAAACGGTCGCGTCTGCTCGCGAGTGAGAACCGCGATTGGTAACGAGAGTCGGAGGTGATTAATGATATAAAAGGTGACGATGCATCGACTTGGTTGACACCGTCGATCGAGGCTGATAAGCAGGATGAAGAAGGACGCGGGGGCGTGTTAGGGCGTTGAGACCAAATTATAAGCGGAAACAAAACAGACGAGCGCGCACAATAGGGTTGCCGCGCCGGCAAAGGCAATAAAATATGATAAACGTCACGAGCAGTGCACTTGCCTCTTTGTTGGCCGGTCAGCGGGTATATATACAGCGAATCGCATTGCCCCGCATCGTATTCCCGGCAACGAATTCTAATGGCCGCGCGCGGTAGTCCCCTGCAGTCGTTCGGCGCTCGTTCGATCGCGCTCCTTTCGCGAAAGTTTCCCTATCTGCGCGAAAAAGCGGCTTACTAACGGCGATCTTTATATATATATATATATATATATATATATTACCCGGTCGACAATGGGATTGGGAAAAAAAGGGGCGCGAGGGCAAGATAAGGATGGCTCCGAGCGCTGAGAAATAAATCGCGCCTGGCGAATCGGACGTATCGATTGCCTATAATTAGCTTCATCTTTTTCTCTCTCTCTCTCTCTCTCTCTCTCTCTCTCTCGATAAAGGTCGCATTCGAGCTCTTTTGTGAGCGAATATTCATCAATAAGATATGATAATGTAGATTTTCGGATTTATGTTGTTCGTCTCTCTCTCTCTTTGGTCACGATCTCAGCGGGCGATCTAATCTACCGGAGATCTACGGAGTGTGAAGCAAATATTTCTGCCCGATATATGCGCGGTCCTATCAAAGTGCTTAAATTATTACACGGCAATGTGAACGGTGTGTGTATCTGTCGCGATTGTCGAGTGCACGCACACGCACGCATTCGGCGATGTTGCATTTCGATTAACTTGGTATTTACGGTGCCCGCCACTGAACACGGCGACCTCTTCAATTATGCTTCGCGTTTTATTCGAATAATAAAATTGCTGCGTCGGGCCGCAGCAGGCGAAAAAGCCCAGCAGGAATTATTCCACCGTCGCGTGCGCGCCCGCGCGCGACTCACCGACGAATAAATAAATTAGTCGTTTTGATTGGATTTTCTTGTCGCAATTACCGGCAATTCCGATGCGCAAACACCTACGGTGCGTTTGAAAATTCAACACCGCTCGCTCGCTCTCGCGCGGCAATCACCGCGTCGCGTTGCAACGCTCGCGCAACGACATTTTCACGAAGCCGCACACCGCTCGTGTAACTCTACGCGCATTATGGCGGATAGCGTTCGATAACGGCAAACGGAACTCCCGACGAGCGACGCGCGAACAACGCGCTTTCAATTGCGCGTTCAAGTGCGCGCGATGCCAGGAACTTGGAAATCGCTCGGGCCTCTGTTGATCGGCGCGCGCTCCGACGACTCGCCGTAAAATCGCTCAGTCGCTCGCTCGCGCTTGTTTTCCGAATTTCGACGTTCGCCGCGCATACTTTAGTCCCTCTTGGCGCGAATTTGCCTCTCGTTCATCGGCACGATGCGGCCGATCGGCGTGACGCGCGAGCTCGGCGTGCGACGCGAGATAATGAAGAATACGGCGGGGAAGGGGGGGGGAGGAAGGTAAAGACGATAAAGCCGGCAGGAAGCTGTGCGCGAAGCGCGATACGACGCGAGAAACGAGACGCATCGAGGAGCGTCGTCGCGCCGATCGATCGCGACACGATCGCATCGCGACTAATTCTTTCTCTGCCTTCCTTTCTCGACCCTTGTCGCCAACCGTAGACGCACTTACCCGGCCTCGCTCGCGTTCGGCAAATGCGGGCCGCGATGTATCGAAAGGGTGTAATCTCGGCGGGTGAATAAATTACGACAACGACCCCCTCCCCTCGGCAGCAAGTCGTCCCGGATTATCGCGATCACAGGGACGATCGAGCGGACGGCACGTTTATGCACGCGCCAACAGTTTCTGTAATATCGCAACCGGCGAACCGGGTTCGCGCGATTTCCACTGTGAGCCTGTGCGGACGACGCGCTGCGGGCAAGGGGGTGGTTTCATACGTCGGTAGATCACACAAGCTGGTCCTATCGAAAAGCGAGTTCTCGCGTGTGCACACGTCGATACGTAGGGTGGCGAGGGCGATGGTCTCTCTCTCTCTCTCTCTCTCTCTCTCTCTCTCTCTCCCCCTCCTTCTCCCTCTTTGTCTGCCGGAGACCCGGTGTCGAGGGTGAGCGCGACGCGCGAGGGTGAGGCCGGAGAGGGTGCAAGAGATCGCGTCTCCATGCGCGACGGCGGAGCGAGCGAGAGCGGAGCGAACTCGCGGGGAGAAAACTTAACGCGTACGTGTGCGATAGAGAGTGCGGAACCGGTGCGCACCGCCGGCAGGTCGGGATGCCGACGGGGATGAGGGTGCGGCGGCGGCGGCGGCGGCGGGCAAGCTGGCAGGTAGGTTACGTATGAACGGAACTAACGTATGAGGTTGGAGCGCGGCCAGCCACTATTTCACACGAGCAACGGGAGCCGTTTCGAGGGGGAAGAAGGGGGCTAGCCGGTGGTCAACTAACCTCTGCTGACCAATGGACCACCGGATAACCTATGCTACCTAACCCATCCGCTGGAAATATGTTTATGGTATATGCCAGGCCTTTTCGACAACGAACCCGACGACCGCCCCTTCCGCCCCCCCCCCCCCAGGCCGGGCTGTTGTTTTTCCGGCCGTTCTCCTCGGTTTCGTCAGATGTTTGCGGAGATTGATGCGGCACGAGAGGGTACATCCCCTCCCCCTCCCCCCCGTTCGGCTGCGGATCGGCTGGTGCTCACGCGCGGACGCGATGTTTGGCAGGGTATCTTCTGGCCGGTCGATCGCGAGCGGCGCGAAAATAGAGAGAGAGAGAGAGAGAGAGAGAGCGTCGGCTTGTCGTTTCGCGTTTCAGCGCGTATTCGTTTCTTCCGCCGATGGTACCTGTGTTTTTGTCTTAGGTCTCGTTCTCTCTTCCTCTCTTTCTTTCTTTCTCTCTCCCTGTCTCTGGGTGCTTGCGCCGTCTCCCGAGTGGACGTCCCGACTCGAATTCTGGAGAGTGACAGATTCTCCGGTCAACGCGATATATCGCGAGGAAGGAGCGCGAGTTTCTGGTAAATTTATTTGCGAAAGCGAGCGTTAAATTTCCGCGTTCTCTTTCGCGAGGCAACCCGGTGACATCGGCGCATCGCCCGGCCGATTACACAGCAGAAAAATCCCCCCGGTACGTCGAGCGCGCGCTCTCTTGCTCGCGCAGCCAAAGGAAGCATCATCCCGATCACCCTGCTCCGCCTCCACTCTGTATTCGTTCTGCGCGATTTATAGCCGTATTTATCCCCGTGGAATTCTCTCCTTCGATCAACGGCGACATATCGACGAAGACGACGACGACGACGACGACGACGACGACGACGACGGTGCGGCCCGCTGCGGTACATTTCGAGATTGGAGGTCGTGGCGGGAGGTCAAAGGAATCATGGGGTGCACGAAGTCGGGAAGAGAGGAGAAAAGAGAGGACTACGCTCTCTCGCACGAGAGCGCCAGAGAAACGGCCGTAATCGTCCCGGTGGACGCGGTGCAGGGGACGTGTGCTGTCATTTGGCGACGCATGCATCATCGTTTATGCCACTTGACTCGGGTGATCGAACGTGACATGGCCGAGCGGAGTTCGTTCGTTCGTTCGTTCGTTCGTTCATTCGTTCATTCGTTCGTTCGTTCGTTCGTTCGTTCGTTCGTTCGCTCGCTCACGACGACGAATCTCGGATCGCACACGCTCTCGTCTCACGAGGACATGCGAGCTCTGCGGACGGACGTACGTACGAACGTACGCACGTAGGTAGGGTGCGTCCCACGGAGAGTTTTAATATCTGAGGTCGGGCTCGAGGCGCGGCAGGGCGAGCTTTCCAAGATGGACGGCGGGAGGGGACGGTGGCGAGAGGCGGATGGAAACTATCGACACCATTCTCATCTTCTCCCTGGCGGTACGTCGCGCGCGGCTCGTGGGAATGAGAACGGGGAAACTCGCAGGCAGCCAGGCAGGCAGGCAGGCAGGCAGGCGTCAACTCATCCCCGCGTCTTCCGCGGTGCCCAAGATGGCTCATTGCGGATGCAGAAATGCGAGGTTCCTTATAACCGCTCTTCGGGACGCCATGAGATATTAAATCTCGGTATTCCTCTCGACCCTCGCTTCTCTCCTCTTCTCTCAGCTCTCTCCTCGTCTCCTTCCCGCGTCCTTATCAGCCTCCACCTCTTATCCCCCTCTGTCGTTCCTCTCGCTACCTGACCTCGCCGTATTTCTCTTGTTTTCCGCCCAGGTTTCCTTCGTCGTTTCGTAACTCTCTCTCCCTCTCTCTCCCCCCCCCTTTCTCTCTCTCTGTCTGTCTCTCTCTGTCTCCTCTTTCGTTGTTCTCAGTCGTAATAAGAAGCGCCTCTCTCGCGAGGAAATGCTTCTGCTTATCCGGAAAACGAAGCTTCGGCCTTGAGCAGCCCGAGAATTCGCGATGCTCCGATTTCGCGCGCGTCTGACTGTCGTCGCGATATCTTTGTTCCTCCCGGAATCCTCATCTCGACGTTTCACGTTGATAGCTCTTTTATTCCGCTCGATATTTTGCCGTCTGATTACGATCGTTGCAGCGATACGCCTTCGTCATGGATCAGATTGCTCGTTTCGCGACAATCTCGCAGCCCCTAAAATACTAGAGAGAAACCTGGTGATGCTCGATATAAAAGTATTACTTTCCTCCGAACCGGGACAACATAGAAAATCCCTTTTCACGACATGATGCGGTAACAGAAGTATACGCCACCGCAGTGCCGTACGGTTGTCGCGCAGCGAGTACGTTCACGGTACAAATTTTTCGCCTCGTACTCGCCATCTTTAACGTATAACGAATCGTGCATCGGCCAAAGTAGCCGGTGATAACGTATTTTCACCCTTCAAACACAAATACTGCGGTTGCCCTACATGTATTATATGTACCTAGCTGTATTATGTTTGGCTGTTTGATGAGTTCGCGAGAGTTTTCGCGAAGAGTTCAAAGTCGATGCCGATTATTAGGTGATTATAATTGGTCATGACTCCGATTAGTAAGGTGTAACATTTTAATTGCTCCTTTCACGGCAGATAACAGAAAATAGGACGAAAAAAGTCCTAACTCGGGGGGTTATCAGCTTAAAATTTTTCGTAAAAGCGCCTGCAAAGTTATCAAACAATCCGGCGTCTAGAGCGCACACACGATGCTCAATCTTACACATAAACACATACGCACACACATACAAGCATAAGGTCGGAAATTGTACACATAACCCCGGGTAAAACAGCCCGGCACACATGGCGCCGTGTGTACTCGAGTATCAAGTGATAAAACACGTTTGCGGACATGCGACACACGTCTTCGTCCCGAGGCCTCGACGAGATCCCCCCGCGCGCGCGCGTAAATGTCGCGGAAGAGATAATCTGCCGCTCTCTCGATGTAGAGACGCCGGGGATAAACTCGATCCCGAGGATTCAATTTTATTCCATCACATAAGACTCGCTTATCGATTTACCGGGGAATGTTCGGTAAAGCCCGCGACGGATTTCCGCCTGGAAGGCCGTCGCGTGTAAAATATCACGCCGCTCTCTTTCTCGCGCGTCCACAGCCGAGCGAGCATTATTTGTCAGCCGACGTGCCGACGACGACGATAGGGAACCGAATCTCGTCGCGAGCGTTGATCGCGGCGCACAATGAACGGCCGCGTTCTCGCGCGCGCGCGCGCGCGCGCGCGAGGATAGCATTATGATAATATTAGACGCGGGTGAGCGTACACATCCCGACGGATGATGGATGGCCTTCGGGGTCCCCCGGATATATACGCCCCTGGCGATAATACCTGGCACCGCATTGTCGTCAGGCTAATTTCTCCTCCATCTCCCCCTCCCCCGCCCTACGCGTTGACGTTGTGGAGTGAGGGGAAAAAATGTTATAAGGCTCGAATCCGAAAAGATAACCCTCCCGCGACACCTGGTCGTCGATCGACG
Source organism: Harpegnathos saltator (assembly GCF_003227715.2). Classification (NCBI taxonomy): domain Eukaryota; kingdom Metazoa; phylum Arthropoda; class Insecta; order Hymenoptera; family Formicidae; genus Harpegnathos; species Harpegnathos saltator. Next base: position 498,471 of record NW_020230724.1, on the reverse strand, counting down.
CACAATAGCTGCGACGACAACGATGACGATGACGACGACGACGACGACCTCATGTGTGTGTGTGTGTGTGTGTGTGTGTGTGTGTGTGTGCGCGCGTGCACCCTTGCTCTCACACACGTGCATGAGTGTCTTAATGTCCTTCGATATATCATAACTGCGGGGGCGCGCGCGCTCGTGGTTGCCCGCTGTCGACCTCACCTCGCTGCGGGGAGGAGGATGCTAGCGACGCGGGATATATCTGACGAAGATGAATCACGTGTTTAGCGATACATCGATACGCAAATACGAACGAGCGAACGAGTGGCGAGCGTCTCCTCGTGCAGGCGCGTCGTGCGTCTGCGAATCGGCGGGGGTGGCCGTTTCTCTTCAACGTTCGCGACTCTCGCTGGGCCTGATCGAAGGCCAGCGTGTCTCGTTTCGCGGCGGTGCGTGCGTAATGAGACGTAAGGGGCGATTTGTATCCCGTAAACGCTCGTATCGTACGAATCCCGCGGCATTATGATCATTTTTAACGCAGCACGTGAGCACACAGCATGCGCGTGCTTCGCTTTCCTTTCTCTTTCCTCTTCTGTCCCCTCTCCTCCCCTTTCTTTCTCTCTCTCTCTCTCTCTCTCTCTCTCTCTCCCTTCCTCTCTGTCTGTCTGTCAGATTTACCGTTTGGGAATGTTTTCTATTTTTATCCGCCGTGCCGACTGCGCGATAGTTCATTGCGACGAAGTCGGGCCCCACTAAAATAGGCCGTAAAAAGAAGCCACGTCCGTCCTTATGACGGACTCACGTCTTCGGAGTTTATCGACGGAATAACGTTCGGGTTGCTTTTAATGGCTCAGTTCATCCTGCTCGGAATTGCGGTTACACCGCGCGGACATTTACGGGAGGACGCGGGCGCAGCCGACACGGCGAAACGGCGTCGGCAATAATTCGGGGCAATAATTCGGGCTTACGTGCAGCTACGAGCGGCGCAACGAACACCATTGCGTCGTCTGCGAGGTGACGATTACTCCCGAAGTGTAATTAAACGTTCATCTTGAGAGGACCATCTGGCTGTCGGTGGCGTGCGCGCGAATGGACGTATTAACGCTTCGCGCGCAGGTAAATTCGCCGATACACGGAAACTCCGCGGGCAATCCCGGAAATTTATTCACCCCGGCCCAGTCATTGCTCGCAAAAATTTAAATCCGGACTACAAATTGCTGAGGAATGAGAGAGAGAGAGAGAGAGTTCGGGGGCGTTCGCACGAATTGCAAATGTGAGAAAGTCACCTTCGGATGCGTCCAAACTTTTTCATGTTCGCGACCGAACTCGCCCGAGCGAGAATTCAAGCCGAGACTTGACTAGTTCCGAGCGGCATTCCACACCGAAGATTTTACAATCCGCGGGAGCGAAGTTTCTCGAATTTTTTCGCCGACCGAGATGGATCGTCGCTGGTCTCATCGGATAATACGGATCCCGCGATACAATCCAGACACAGCTGTGCCGAGCATCGACGCGCTCCGATGCACTGTAAATTCCGGAATGCGCTCACCTGCGAAAATCTCCCCGTTTGTGTTTAAGCAGCCGTTTACGACGATGCACTACGACCGTCCGCCCCGTACGCTCTAAGAGAGCCGGTTTACGTCCGAAGTATAACGCCTCAGTAATAAAACTTCGTCGGGGAATCCCTACGGCGAAAGAGGGTCTTGGCGGCTACGAGCGTGCATTTATTCCGGCCACTCGAAGACCGTCACCGTCGTCGTCGTCGTCGTCGTCATCGTCGTCGTTGTCGTCGTCGTCGTCGTCGTCGATGTATCGATGTCGCGTCGCGCCGCGATATAAACGAAATTACGTCGAAACTGTTCCGGGGAATAGGAGCGTGTAAAGCGCGTATCGCACGGCGATTTGGCGCGTTATGACAACAAATGCCGCCTCTTCGCCGCCGCGACGCGGATATAAAATCGCGAGATACCGCGCGATACCGTAGCCTCCTCCCCTTCCACCCCGAGCCACCCTCGCAACGTAATGAGGCAGAAACTCTCCGATGGCGATGAATAGTTATCCCGTCGGCGGGGGACGAGGGGCGCGAGACGAGTCGCTCCTTTGAATGATCACCGCCTAACGCGGTGCGTAAGGACGACGAGGAGAGAGAGAGAGAGAGAGAGAGAGAGAGAGAGAGAGAGAGAGAGGAGGCTCGCCTTTTATCTTAACGGCGATGCCACGCCGGATATGCCCCATTAGATACCGCTCATCAATCACCCACTCGGATTGTTTTCGCCTTTTGTACCGATCCACCCTTCGCGCGAGCCGCCGTCATGAATAGATAAGACGCAAAAGAGTCCCCGGAAGCGCGGAGGAGCAGCTTGGAGCGGAGAAATCACGGCGTAACGACGTCGCGGCGAAGATTCGCCAAGGTAAAGAGGCTGGCCAGATTCATTCGCGCACGCGGAGTGCGAATTCAATTCGGCGGACACCGCTTCGAGATACACACCGATGAGACATTCGCGCCCACATTCGCCCCAGTCCCAGTCGTGAGCAATCGCAGCGTCACACACGTGCGACGCTGTCCGCAAACATGTCCGCCGCGCTTCAGATAGAAACGCACATTCGCCGGGCTGGCTCGAGCGCCCTCTGGCACTTGCGCGATCTTTCCGCGAGAACAAATGCGAGATAAACCGCGGATATTACGCGATTAGCGGCGCAAACGAGCGGCTGCGATTTCGTTAAAACGTCCGCGAAAACGGGCGAGTTATGGCGTCTCTCGGCGACGGCGGCGGCTCTTCGCTATCTTCTCAGACTCGAGCACCGCTCGAGTAACCGGGTTTCCCCGGGTAACCGGTTAAGACAGACAGTAGACGGCGCCGCGCCGTCTCGTGGAATAGTATCAAAAGGAATACACTTAATATTAAATACGAAGATACGGATCTCGGCGTTTAAGTGGATGCCAAGGCGTCTTATCGACGTCGGTTCAAAGACTGTTCAGTTTTGTTCCTTTGGTCGGCTCCCCCTTTTCACGAAAGAGCAAAGCCCGCGCGACCGCCGCGCCGCCGCCGCCGCCGCCGCCACCGCCGCCCCCATCGGTCGCTCTTCGCGAACCTATTTACCCCCGAATCCCCCCCTCCCCTTGTTCCTGTCTTTCTCGGTCCTCGATCTCGGTCTTCTGCCACTCGTCGTCGCCCTGCTTTCTAATTAGCAAAGACGTAGATTTCGTAGAACTACCGGGAATTCCGAGAGGTTTCTTAAAGCGGCGGGGGCGGCACTAGCGCGGCTGCTCACGGAATATATCAGCGTCTCGGGCAAACGGCGGCTAGAAGACGCTGAGGGAGGGGGGGGGCGGACAGGAGAGGACGGCGGGTCTTTTCATACGCGCAACCCCCTTGATATTTAATCTCGGGCGCTGCCGTTCGCTCGGAAGAGAGACCTTTTGGAGGACCGACGGCACGCTGGTGTCTCTTTCGCGTGCCTCCAGCTACTTCAACCGTTGGAGAAGAATCGCGAAATAACGTAATCGGCGTGTTAATAAAATCCCTCACAGCTACCCTCCTCTCGCGCGTACCGCGCTCAATAATCGCGTAAATCCCCTCATAGTCTTCCCTCTCCTTCTTCTTCGTCTTCATCGTCTCCTGCCGCTTCTTCCTTTACTTCCTCTCATCAACTATTCGTCTCCTTTTTCTTTATTCAACCTCTATACTCTTTCTATCCGCGGCACGAAGTAGAGACGAAGCGAAAGAGTAGCGAAGGGAGGGAGGAACGAAGAGAGCGCGGGAAAGAGAGCAAAAGAGAAAGAGAGAGAGAGAGAGAGAGAGAGAGAGAGAGGGAGAAATTGAAGACCAGAGGGCGGACTCAGCTTTACTTCGTTACTTACCGTCATTATGGCCCGATAAAAAGTGTACAACCCCGCGGGCGCCATAATCCCTAGAAAGCTGTATTAATATTAGGAAATGAGGAAACGAGGTGGCTCTTTTAAATTTAATCTCTTAATAAGATCATTCGTCAACGAGCCGCGAGCGATGAAGTGGCCGGGATTATTTTTAATCATCTCGCACCCCCGCGCGCGCGCACACGCCCGTAGCCTCCACCGTGGCGCCGTGCCTTTATTAACGGCGGCTTAAGGACCTGAGGCCGCATCTGTTTCTCTTCCGCAATTTACGCTCTCCTCGGCGTTTCGCGATACGAGTTTTCTGCTCGCGCGCGCCCGCCAAAAGAACAACGCCTCGAGATAATCGCCGGGAGGCCGCGCCGGAGGAGATACGGCGTGCGCATCGCCAGAAATTAAACGCGACGCGCGCATCGCGTTATTCTAGCCTTGCCGGCTGAATTATTAATGAGACGCGGTTAAACATGGCATTAAATTACGGGACAATTATACGCAGCGCGGCAACGCGGATGAAATTGATTTTAATGATTGATAAATCGGCTTATAATGCGCTATTATAATTTTGTAACGGAATACTTACGTCGGCTCGTAAATTAATATGCGGAAACGCGCCTTCTCTAATGGATAAACCCTCCCCCGATTGTTATTATTACCAGCATTATCATCAACAGCAACGATATGATCATCATCATCATCATCATCATCATCATCATCACGCACACGCGCGATTCTGGAATCGATTCCGGTGGAAGTTAATCCTCGCTTTCCTCCTTTTCTTTTTTTCAAATTCTCTCCTCTCTCTTTTTCCCTCCCTCCCTCCCTCCCTCTCTCTCTCTCTCTCTCTCTCTCTCTCTCTCTCTCTCTCTCTCTCTCTCTCTCTCTCTCTCTCTCTCTCTCTCTCTCTCTCTCTCTCCCTTCCGGCTCCTCGCATCTCCGATACGTTCGACGGATCGACAAGCCTTTTACGAACAACCCCCTCCGTCCGCGTCAATCCCGGGCTGTGATTTCGTTTCGGTTAACAGGCAGGCAGCGGCTTTGAAAGTCGTTTAAGACGAACCGGTCGCAAGCGCGGGGCCGCCCCATATAGCGCTGAGCCTCTGATTAAATAAAACGTGTCTGATATGGTGGATTTAATTTAGAAAGGCCCGCGAGGGGACAGCGGATGGGAAAGACGAGTTGCGGGTGTAGGCGTCGGAGGAAGCGAAGCACTTCACTTTGGGTTTCGCGAGCTTTCTCGGAATAAATTGAAAATGATTGCCGAGACGGTCGTGGATCGAACACCCCGAATGAATAGCTGCCCCTCGGGGGCAACGAAGACCCGAAGGCGAGAGCTTTCTGTTGCCAGCAACGGTGAGAACGCTTCTCGAAATAGCGTCGTCGTCAAGCCGGCTAAATAAGACGCTTTTATTTGTCTCTTAATTTGTTTCGCTGTACATGTCATCCCGTTCGTGACGTTCGTAACGAATGACGTTTATTGATTATCAATTACTCTGTTCATCTCTTCTTAAAATGTTTATTTCAATTTGATAAACATCCAAATGTACAGGTAGATCTCGATGAGTTATAAGATAGAGTTATCTTTGCATTTGAAAATATCTTCTCATTTCGACTAATCCGACGGGGCAAATAATTGTATATTTAGAAAGACCGAAATCTACGAAACGAATTGAGCCCTCTCTCTCTCTCTTTTTTATTTCAGTCGCGATCAATGTTCGCTAAACTAAACACATTTTCCCTCCAGCATTTGCACAAACCGGAATAGACGGCACTGCGCAAATATGATATGATGACGTCTCGCGGTTCTTGCGGCGTTCATTATGCCGGAAAATTACGCTTGCTTTGTGTTAAAAAAATACAGAGAGAGAGAGAGAGAGAGACGCGTACAGTTCCAACGCACGCACTGCAACAGCAACAGCAACTACCGCGGCAACATCCCCGGCAGCCGATATTTCTCGGCGATTCTTGAAACCGATGCGCGACGTAGAATAAATAATTAATCGCGAGAGTGCCGCGCGCGTGGATTGCCCGGCTCGACGGCAGCGGAGCAACACGTTAAATTAACCAATATGCGAATAGTTGGCCCCAGCGCGCGTTGCCGGGGCGAGTTATGGCGCGGCTGGTGTAGAACCGGGCCGGGCCCGCAAGTGCGGTTTTCCGGATAATCAAGTGCGAAACAATCGGTGCTCCATCGAAATTCGCTGCGGACGCGAGCTACTTGTCTGCGGAAAGTGCGTTCCATCCACTCCCCCGGCCGCGGCCGGGCCAGCCGAGCTTGCCGCCGCCTTGCGGCCGTGCGGCTTAACGGCCGGAGGATGCTTCGGATAGTTAGGCGAACTGTAAAACAATCCGGCGCACGGCACACACGACCAGCTCCCGAACCCTCCCTCCCTTCCTTCCCTCCTCTCCCCGCTCTCTCCCTTCTTTCCCCTCTGTCTCTGTCTCTCGCGTCGTATGTTAGCCCTTTTTCACACTTGCCCGCGGCACCCGAATAGTTTGCCGTCGCGTTTTACCCATCTCGTTTAATCGCGCGAAATTATTTTCCCCCGGCGAGCCGCGGCGCGCTTTAGCTTTTAATGAATCCCGTATAAATAACCGTCGTACGGAGGAGTATCTCTCGGATTCAGCGTCGGGATTCTGTGCGCTTCTATTTTCAACGCGTCTCTTTCTCTCTCTCTCTCTCTCTCTCTCTCTCTCTCTTTTTCCCTTTCTCTCGCACTCTCCGCGATACGCGTCTCTATTACGGCGACAGGGGTTACACTCACGCTCACCCTTAGCAAGAATTTCCGGCGAGCTGTGAGGATGTTCAAGAGAGCACGGCGAACAAAAAGACGCGCGATGGGTACTTAGGGGACTTCGATAATCGATTAGGAGCGCCATATATTCCTGGCAGACGGACAGACAGACAGACAGACAGACAGACAGACAGACAGACAGCAGCAGCAGCAGCAGCAGCAACTCCCCGGCGGTAGCAAGCGACTATTCTCGCGTCTTCTCGCGGAACAGGAATACGGCGGAATGGATCCGGAGAGAAAGGAAAAAGCGAGACATCCATCCCATATTAGACGCGGTGGAGTGTCGTTGAAGAGCCGGGAAAGGGGGAAGGCTGCGGGGAATATTGTCGACCAAGGTGGCTCGCCTTTTTTCGCCGTTTCAAGGCGAGGCTTGAATTTTATACGCGACGGAGTACATAACTTTTCTTGCATACATGAGCTCTCTCGCTCTTGCCTCCCCCTTTCTTTTTCTCTCAGACCGCTCGGAACACTCCTTTCGGTGAAACGTCGACGAAACTCGTGCGAAAACGCGCCGCGGAGGCAGGCACACACCTCGACCTATCGATCGGTAATTTCCTGGAACAGGATCATTGCGTTCTACCTTGGCAGGTCCGGATTAAGATCGCACGCGCGGCCTTCCCGCTGTTTCTGCTACCACACGTCCGCTTGATCTCTCTCTCTCTCTCTTTCTTTTTCTCCTTCTCTCCCTCTTCTCCGTCCCCTGAGGGTAGGCCCCGCGTAATTAAGTCGTTCGTCGAAGTTTCGCCGCGAAATCGTTCTTTCGCACTTATCTCCGTTACCACGAGGGGGTCCCGCCGACAAATAACGACATACTCCGCCGAGTTACTTATCGGGCTTTGATAAGTTCGCAACTAATTACGGACTCGGGTAGCTGGAGTTGCCTTACCGGCGAATTCTATGTTGCGTGGCGGCGTCTCCACCGCCGCCGCGCGAGTGGCTGTGCTCCGCGAGAGTTTTGATTATTTCTTCGGCTAACGCAGCTCGAATGTAGTAGAACCTAGGTGGTATATTTGGCCTTTGCCGACGAGCCGATGATGCGTCCGCGTGCGATCAAAGAAGACGCCCACGACGCTCACCCCTCCCTCGTCTGCCGTTTTCTAAATTACCCCGGGAGGAAAAGACGCCCGACGAGTTCGTTATATCAGCGCCGGCTGAAGCTACGGCTGATAAAATTCAGCCGGGCTGAGTTTTCGACCGTCGCGCATTTTCGCCGAGAAGAGTTGCATAACGTCGGCGGCAACACGCGGCGAACGATGCAGTTCGCGGTTCGCGCCGACGACTCTCCGTTTCTGCAGTTAGAAAATACACGTGCGCGTACAAGCACTACTCTCTTTGGCTTTCAGAGTGTTGACGTTACGGAGTAACGGGCAAGCGGGTCACTAATCGACATCGAGGCGCGGGAATGGAGTAAATTGTGTCATCCGGCGGCGTTGTTTCCAACTGGCGGTCACGCGGATTAGGAACTCCGGAAATCTGCAAATGGCTCTAATTGGTTTTCCTCGGGAAACGAGAGGAACCTAATTTTGCTAATTCCCCGATAGTCGGCGAGCGCTCTCTTTCTCTCTCTCTCTCTCTCTCTCTCTCTCTCTCTCTCTCTCTCTCGCAGCCGCCTCCGCAGCATCCCGCGTTCTCGCCGATAGTTCCGCAAACGTCGGACACGCATACGTATATGTGCCGACTTTTCGCTCGCGCCTCTCAACCCGACTAATTTGAATGCGAAATTCTACGCGCTCTAACGCGGCCTCTATGTTCCACTAACTTTCTACGATTCGCGTTTGCATTGTAGCGCCAAGATACACCGACATTAGATCATTAAGCCCTTATTACCGCGATTAGCTTTGGAGTTGATTCGCCCGGCGGAATTATCTTCATTTCGACGAGAACGAGCCGCGCCGGTGCGAGTGAGCCGTAGGGCTGCGTTCAGCGGACGAAACTGCTTTGCGACTGCCGTAAAATTCGCGCGTTTTAACCTGATCCGAATTTTTAAGAGCACACACACACGCCACTCGCCAGTCGAGTTCACGAATTTTACAATCCCCTCCCCCTTCTGTCTGCGGAACGCGGTCGTTATTATGACGCGCGATCGATATTCGAGCGTTTGCTATTTTTTTTTTCTTTTTTATACGTCGCGACGGGTATTTCAGGTTTTTCTTGCTGGTGTTGGCCCAAACATCGATGTTTAGCCGGCTACAATTACCGCGGATAAATCGACAGCGGAATTGAAATATCGCGTTACACGCATTTTGACTATTGCCGCCGGTGCCATGGCCCACGATATGATAACACTAATTATAGATTTCGGCATATTGATGCCGAATCCCTGCTGTTCATACCGCAAACAAGAATATCGCTTTACATATCGCATAATATGAAAGTCGAGATCGAACCGCGCCGAGAGAGTGGGTGGTAGACGCGCCGAGCATTTATTGAAATCCTTGAATCCGCAATTATATCGAATGCGAATTGAATCTCGCGCGAGCGCGGCCAAAGGGGGTTGGCAGGGCGGGAGGGAGGGGGGGAGGGGGCGAGCGGACGGGCGAGAGGACGGCCGGTAGGCCACCGCTCTCGCGTAATATTCTCGAATCAGCTGAGGTCGGCGGAAACGTTTTGAAGCCAAACGATATTATCCTGTTTGTTTTCCGTCTGTGTTTGCGCCGCGGCCCCAAATTGGCGTTGCGATGTCTGTCGGGCGGACTTTCGATCGTCAAAAATCCAATCGGAGCGCCGCGAAGCGTTATATATCGGTTGTCACGTATGCCGCTCTCTCATTGTATCGCGCAAGGATCGTATCGGTCTCGCTTAACGCCGCGATTTTTCTCTCTGCTCCCTGCCCCTCGCCTCCCCCTCTCTCACTCTCTTCTTCGCTCGCTCTCTCTCTCTCCCTCTCTCTGTTTTTTTGTTCCCAACAAATTCGTCGAGCGGATCGTCCACGGAACGGTGCGCGCGCACGGATCTCGCCGCGTGTGCGTGCGAGGCGAGTCGGTCTTGATACTTCACGGGGCGAAAATACCGCCGTGTAGCCGCGGCGATTGATTCACCGCAGCCGACGGTTCTCGCGTTCCAACGTCCCATTTTCGTGACGAAATTTACTGCCATTACCCGATGGCGTTTACGCGGCCGATACGATGGCTTATCGGGATAATGAGGGCCGCTCAAAAGTGCCCACGTAACCCGTTCATCTCGCGTCCTTCGCGCCGAGATGCAGTCCGCGCGCATACACACAAAAATACACACACACACACACACACATATACACACATACGCGCATACGCTCGGGATCCGGAGGTCTTATCGTCAGATAAAACCGCGGAGGGCGGCGGCGGCAATTTGCAATATTTTCGTGTTAGTCGCGCGACAGGTCGTGATACCACGGCGTGGATCGTTTCCTCGAGAGTCCACAATGATGCCGCCTTCTCTCCTTCCCCTCCCCCTCTCTCTCTCTATTTCTCTGCGGGCGAGACGCGAGAGCCCGCTGGCGATGACAATGTAATAGGATCAAACTGGTAACGTAACGTTTAAGCGGAAGGATAACGAGATAGATGATGGGCTAGCCCGAGCGCACGGAAAGAAAATACATATTCGCGTGTATTCGCCTGCAATACGATATGTGCAAGTTCGATCGACGGGGCGGATAAGTAAGTCGATCGAGGGTGTCTGCCGAACGTGCGCGAATAACGGTTCGAACGAGATGTCGACGACATCTTGTAACATTGTGCTTTCGTTTTCCGCGCGACAACCGCACCCTCTTTTTCCTTCTCCTCCTCGTCTTCATCCTCCTCCTCCTCCTCCTCCTCGGCCGCCAAGCCGAAATTGATACGTTACCTCGGCGGAACCGGTGATTCCGCGCCACGCCTGGATAGAAGACTCAACGAGTCGAATCCGAGGGAGCGATAAGCGCTCGAAAACTTGGAATGAGCTCCTCTGCGAGAGAGCGATCGCTCTGCCGTTCGCCGCGTTTAACGAATGGCGTGCCATCGGCAACTGTTTGTATCGCCGGGCGACTTCACCCGCGCTTCAAAGCACACGTACACGTACGCACGCATACACAGGCGGCTCGCGAGCATTCTTCGGGTAAGAGTCCCGGCGTTTCCTGCGAACGACCGTTCGCCGATGTGTTCGTCGGCGGGGGAGATGCGTCTGGCTCGAAATGAAACGTCAAACGATGATTTGCTACGCGGCGACTTCGGCTAAACGTAGATTTGTAACCTCGCGGCACTTCGACCGGTTAATTCTGACAGAAGCTTTCGGGGTCACGCGAGCGCGGACACCTCGCCCGTTGTTGTTTCGCGACGCACACGTATGTGTGTGTGTGTGTGTGTGTGTGTGTGTGTGTGTGTGTGTGTGTGTGTGTGTGTGCACACGATGCGCGATGCGCTCGACGCAAAGAACGGGACGCGAGATTTCGCACGCTGCAAACGAACAGCCGATTAATTAACCGCGCGCTTTGGACTGCTTCGGTCGTCCCCGTGACGAGTGTAGTTTCTCGCAAGGAGCGGAAATACCGAAATCGCGACGAGGTGTTTCGGTCGTGAACGCCACGGCGGAATCTGCCGAGTCTCGAGAAGAGACGCCGTGGCTCGCGCCGCGCACGTCGCGAAAAAACAGAGCTGCTCAAACGGAGCCGCGGGTCATTCATTCGTAACGTCTATCCATAACGAAAGCACAATTTTCGCCGCTCCACCGGCCCCGTTAACGTTAATATCCAATATTTTAAAAGCCATTTCTTCCTGCTCTCGTCCCCGCTGCCTGCCTGCCCGCTCGCCAAACTTGGCGCGACGCGATTTTACCAGCGTTCCACGGAGAGATATTCGCCGGGCGAAGCCGAAAAGCGCGAAACGCTTATCTACGTGCCATTTAACGGCGAATCGTCTATCCCGACCGGCCCGGTGCCGAATTGGCCGATAACGCTGAAATTGCGAAATAATATTTTAACGGGGTCACGTCTGGCCGAACGTAAATTTACAGACTTTAATTAAAAGTTTCATTGAAAGCGCAAGGGCAATCCGGCATGCATTGTGGGGTAAATAATGAAGCCGCGCGCGCCTAGTCGATCAAAATAAATGTTCGCGCGTTCAAGAAAATGCTCATTTCGCCGGCCGTCCATGGCCGTCCCCGACTCTATGTGCGTGCGCCTACAATGGAGTCGCCAAATATTGCGAAACAAAGGCGCGATTAACTTTTGTGTCGCGGGAAATGACTTTCCTCTCTCGAAGCGTTATTATGGCGCTGAGCGGCATGCAATTTTTACTGGACGTAAAAGCCGTTTTAACGTCCGCCCGCCGCTTTCTTCGCCGACAGCTATGCCCGACCGCTCCGGGTGCATAATTGTCGAACGCAAACAGCAATACTTTTTCACACTTTTCGGCCGCGGCGTCGCGATGAAATAAGAAATTAACGATGCTGAACCTCGTCAACCCTGTGAATATAACGGAAGCGAGAGAGAACGGGAATGCGCGAGTGGACGACAGGGGGAGGAGAAAGCGAGAGAGAGAGAGAGAGAGAGAGAGAGAGAGAGAGAGAGAGAGAGAGACAGAGCGCCTATCTATAGATTAAAGGAGCTCGTCTAGATCAGCATATTATCGGAATCTGATTAGTGGCTTAGCCGAATTACGCGAGGTAAACTAAATTACCGCGCTTCCTCCTCGTTCCCGTCCCTCATCTCTCGCCTCTCGTTCCGCTCCTTACTTTCTTACTCGACCTATACCGCCGACTCCCCCCGACCCCTCTGGCTGGCCGATATACCGCTGGGACGCGCTTCTTACGAGATATTTTTCCCCGGCTCACTCAACGACGGAGTGCATTATTCTGTTCTGTCGGACGATGATACGAGAGCTCTTTCGCTTATGCATGCAACACGGTTAAAATTCCACGCCGTACCTTTGTCGAAGCTGCGGAACGGCATCGCGTCGCGCGCTACCGCTGAGGAAAGCGACTGACTTACAAATTTCAGCTTTAATAATCACACAGGTTATAACCGTTGAAACCGAAACGCGAATCATCGGGAATTAGCGCGATATTCCCCACGATAAATTATTGCCCGTCCTTTACTCTACGGATTCTTCGGCCTCTCGCACGCGCGTTTAACCCTCCGTGAAATATCCCTTCGTATCCGCGCATCGACCGCGACTCAATCGGGCACTTTCGCCGGCTGATTTACGCACTTCCATCCAAAGCTGCCGTATCTCGAGACAACTCGATTAAAGTTACGCCTGACACGCGCGCCAGGGCCTTCATAACTTTCGGAGACGCGTCTCTCTCTCTCTCTCTCTCTCTCTCTCTCTCTCTCTCTCTCTCTCTCTCTCTCTCTCTCTCTCTCTCTTTCTCTCTCTCTCTCTCTCTCTCTCTCTCTCTCTCTCTCGCGTCTCACGCTGTGCGCGCGCGCACGCCCGCGCGCACGCCTCGCTAAGTGTAATATATAATGGATTTTTGGCCGGAAATGGCGAGGTGTTCATAGATCATGAACCCTACTTCCGTCGCACCTAAACCCCACCCCGCGCGGCTTGATTTATTTTCCCAACGGCACGAACCCCGTCCCGACCCCGCGAGTCTATTATCTTCGCGGTAGCGTTTCCCCCGATTTGTTGCTCCTCGAATTTCCATTTTGCCGCGTCTCGCCGCCAAGTGCATCATTATAAGCAGCCGAGCATTTCCATGGCCATTGAAAAATAATAAGCGCGCTACGCAATCGTCGGATCTCTGAATAATGGACACGCGAGTGGAACGTGATTAATTCAGGGTCGCCGGGGCGCCTTCGATTCCTCGCGAGATACAACGGTCCGCCTTCCCGAGTCGAAATATCGATTCTAGATGGATCCTGCAAATTCCGTTGAACTTGAAGGATCCATGGAGAATTTCAAGACACAATGCTACACAAACTACGCACCTACCTTGGTATTACAAATACCATTATTATTATTATTACCATTAAATACCATTATTATTATTTGCTTGCCGCTGTTTCTTGAAAAGGGATGGCTCGAAGAGGGATTTACTGGGGATTTCTTCAATGGTTTCAACGGAGAGCTCTTCAGATTTTTAGCAAATGGAATTTGGTATTACTTAACATTCGTTTATCTCGATATTCTACGTGCTTTTAATTTTTATCTTCAGTTTCAGTAAGCGATACGTTAATTCAAGCTCCAAATGGAATATATGCGATAAGCGAATATTAAATAATTAACATAGGCGAAAAAGGTATTTATTAATAAAAAAAACAACACATTTTCCTTTCTCATAATTTTTGTTTTTTTTTTCTTTTTTTTTGTTTTAGCATTGAAAGTTCCGATAAAATTTAAAGCTTTTAAAAGAACTAGTCAGGAAAAAGATGCTATAAAAATAAAAATATAGTTATGTGCCCAATAATGCTGTGTAGTAATACAAGTTTAAATTTAAATTCGGTACAATGTGATAAACAGAAATGAAAAAAGTCGTTGGTAGATCTCAACAAGATAGAACTCGCGACTCCGAAAGCATTATTAGACAAATCATTAATAGTTAAAGCAATACTTGCGAGGTTTACATTAGATTCCACAAGGCCAGAATTCGTAGTTGTAAATTATTAATCGATAACTAAATTTTTAATCGATAACGTGGTTAATTACACATCCGTGATTACACGGGCCGTTATTCTGCTCCTTCTATGTGTGTTTGAGATTATAATATATAATTTATGTTATTAAATAATATATAATTGCCATATACATTCGAGGCGTAAATATATAATTATTAATATAATTATTGTTTGTATAAATGATGATAAACTACGAATGTCAGCCTTAATTTCGACTCGGGTGTTTCCTTATTCTCAGTAAATTCGTCTATTGTCCATTAATATCGGACATTAATAAATGATTTGACACACCTGGAAATATATGATGCATACTGCTGCCACAAGTATCCTGCTTCCTCCATTCTGGTTTCGAAATTCAATATCCTGGCTCACATTGCTCTTCCGTCATGGCGCCGATACTTGTACTGGCATTGAAACTGATTTTACCACTCGCGTAGAAACGATTCGGTCGATACACGTGTTCAATATTATAAGAATTTACAAAAATGAGAGATAGCACGTCGATACACGTGCTCTCCGACACGGTAACTCGGTCAAAGACAAGTGCGTGACTCACAGCAAGCTACCGAGACAATCGCGACAAAAACGGTCACCGCGCGCCGACCGTCAACAGTCGTCGCTCGACATTGAGCGGTCGCGCAATGACAACAATCAATGTTTTCGAACCTTCTAGATTTGCGGGGTGATATAAGCCATCAGGACAATAATGCTTATCGAAAATGCCCCGAGTCAAAATTTAGAATTTACTGTAAGTCTCACGGATGTGCGATTACTAATAATACCCCTTTACTCATCCTTACATTTCTGCCATTTTCCGTCTCCCCTTTTAAATTTGTAATTCCTACAAAAATTTTCAACGTTAATAGAAACTGATTGTATTATAAATTTTTATTAAATTATTGAATGTTCGTTTTTCGCAATATTTTATCTACTCTAATTGCAAGTTAATATATTGTTTATTAAATTTAGAAATTTAGAGAGGCGAAACGCAGAAATGAGTTATTGAAACAATTAATAATATTAAGTAATTCTGAAACAAATCCACGCCTCAGCAAAATATCAGCAAATTGTTATTACACAATAGATAATAGCCTGCGTAATACTCTACCTCGAAGTTCTCCACTGGCCCGTCAAGTTCGACGGAGTTTGCAGAATTAATATCGGACGAAAATTTCGACTCGAGAACTGTGAGCGGGTGTCCGCAGACTTCTCCATGGTCCGCTGTGAAACAATGAGAAATATTAGAAAACAATGTTTCACGCGCGCGGGTATCGACGCAGTACGATTCTCGCGACCGTCAACGGCGTCGATCGCCTCGATAATATTATTCCGCCACGACCCGGAGAAAATCGACCAACGCTTCGCCGCTTGTCGTGGATCGTGAACAATCAATAACCGATAAAAAAATCGCGCGTCCATCGTTCCGCGCCCTTACACACGCGCGTGATCGTCGTTTATTCGTCAATCGTCACATTTTTTTCGTGTCCGGGTGCGCAAGTAGTTGATCCCTCTTAGCCTTCGCGTATGTAAACACAAGTCTGAGAGGTGCACAAATTACAAAGCCGCCTCTCGCGTTCAAGGTACGAGCGGCAGTCGTGCAACGGGCTTGAAGCGAGGTATCCTCGGACCTCGCGATATACCCGCGTATTTATTCAAATTGCACGGACACGTTCGATCTGTATGCCCCTCATTACCGGCCACTTGGAAACCATCGATTACGACGCGGTCCGCACGCCGTAACGCGTCCGCAGGCGCCCATTATCTCCCTTTCTCTCCCTCCCTCTCTTTCACTCTCTTTCTCTCTCTCTCTCTCTCTCTCTCCGACATTTTTTCCTCCTTCCTCGTCCTCTCCTTCCCTTTTTTCCTTTGCTCCAACTTTTCATCGCCGCGCGACCCTTTTCTCTCACCAAAGTTGCACGAGATTCGCGACGGCACGTAAAGTAGTTTCTCGAGCGAACGGTCGTTCGCGCGCACGAAATTCGCGATGTTGCATGTGAGAAACGCCTGAACCTGACGTTGACCCTAACGTCGGGCCGCGGGAGATCGGATTAATAAGAGAGCACGAATACCTAATTGCGCTGGCCGAGCGCCTGCGTCACGCACGCCGATGCCGGCGCAATTAGTAGCAAATAGATTTTTACAGCGCACGGCTGATTTACTCGCGTCGCTCGGCCGGAACCGGTTTCGCGGCTGGCGACCGTGTGTACGGGAATCAGCCGAGCGTAATAGGTGTTTCGAATTCTCGCGAATGAGCGCACGCTGCCGAACGTAGGCGCACCTTCCGAACGAAGAAGAGACGCTCTCGGGCGTTTCTAGCGAGGCCGCCGCCGCCGCCGCCGAGAAACGGACATTCCTCGGCGCGACGGCAGAAGCACGATAAGGCTGGAATAACGACAAATTCCTGCCGGCAACAAAGGCTTTATGTTCGACGCTTCGTCTGAATGGCGCTCTCGCTCGAGATGTTATAACGACGTGGAGGTTGAGAGAGAGAGAGGGGGGGAGGGAAAGGGAGAGAGATCGAGTAGTGAGTCGAGGCGCCGTATCATGGAAAATAATAAGTCGCAAGCAATCCGCAGGCGGCTTCCCTTGGAAGAAGCGGGGGAGAGTCGGTTTAGCGGCGGCAGGACGGCGAGGGGAGGAAGAAGCGGCGAGGGAGAAACGATTGAGATGCGAGACGACGAAAGACTCGTCAGTGCCGAGAAGACCCGTGGGACTCGGAACGGGGGGATAAAAGCGGCAGTGGCCCGAAGTAGGCCACCGGGGATCTCTAACGATTTCCGCTTACAAGCTGTGATTTCTGATTACACTTATCTCCCCGTTGTCCTCCTCGCGTTTTCTTTCGCCGCGTTCGCGGAACTGGGTCGCGCGTTGATGAGCCTGATTTCCAATGCGATTTATGATTCAAACGGCGGCGCTGCTTAGTTTCCCGCGCGCTACCGCGCGGGACTGATATATTCGGAATTGTAGATTAATGGCAGGCGTTATTTGAATACCTACGGGATGCAGGAGGGGAGCGCGCATCTCCGCACGCCGACGGTGGCGATTATTATATCTCTCTTGATTTAATGGATTTTTAATTACGAATTTCAGATCGATCTCATTGAATGTGGACGCGACCATGGAGATCTCTCGTGAGCGGACAAACGGGCGATCGAGCGTGATATCATCCGTTTGCTCGCGACAAATTCTTAGCGCCGATGAAAAGGATGAAATTACCGGGATAAATCCGCCGGCTGTAATTCACGGTACCTCTCGAAGGGACTCGATAAAGCGCGCTCTGTAACCAGCGAAACGCCGTTGCCCGCGTCGCCAGAGCGTCAAGTTACCGCGCGTAATAAAGACAAGAAATAGGAAAACGGAACTGCGTTAGCTCGCGCCGACGCGAGAGGAAAAATGACGGAAGACAACAGCGGGGTCGAGGCCGAGGGTGGTAGGGGAAGATGTTGTTATGCGCGAAAGCGAGGGTGGTTGTTTCCGTGGCGCGACGGGACGTTGTAATATGACGTGTCGCAGCGTGAAATCCGGACAGAAATTCCAACGAGCGTAGCGCGCAATGGAATCATGCGAAAGCTATCTCGCGAGAAGAGCGCTGGCGAATCAAGCGAGACACGGGTGTAAGTATAAGCGAGAACCGGTGTAAGTGAGAGTAAGAGAAAGGCGCGGAACGCGGCAAGAGGGGGTGAGAGTGAAAGCCGGAGGGTCAGCAGCAGCAGCAGCAGCAGCAGCAGCAGCATCGGGGGTGGTAGCAGCAAGAGGTTGGGAGGGGGTGAAGGGGTGAAGCGCAAAGAGCAAGCAATCCGACGCGCAGCGGGAGATAGAACTCTCGGAGAGGGTGTCGCTATTTTTCATTAACCGCCCGATAAAGCAAGGGCGACCCCCTCGATGTTTTATTTCGCCCGGCTCCTTCACCCCGCGCTCGCGCTCCTTCCGTATCTCTTTCTCTCTTCTTTCTTCCCGCTCGCCCGTGTCGGCCTGCCCTTTTTTCCTCGCTGTCGCGAATCTCCCTCTCCCTCGTGTCTCCCTCTGTCCCTTTTCGTTCTCGTCTCACTCGGTTTCCCAGCACGAATCTCCACCTCCCTCGCGTGGAGACGCACCCTTTGTCGGCCGGGCCTGAGAGGGAGGGAGAAAGAGAGACAGAGAAAGAGGGAGAGCGAGAGAGAGAGAGAGAGAGAGAGAAAGAGAGAGAGAGAGAGGGGGGGGGAGAGACAGGGAGAGAGCGAGAGAGAGCAGTCTTTTTTTGCTATTTTATTCAACTTTTTCGCGAGAGGGAGGAATCCTTTTATTACCTGGGCGCGCGACTCCAGTGTTTAGCGGACAATAAGCCGATGAAAGCTACGTTTGAGACCGAGGGTCCTTTGAAAAGTCCTTTCTCACCAACCTCACGTTTTTTGTCTCTTTCCCCTCGCTCTCTCTCTCTCTCTCTCTCTCTCTCTCTCTCTCTCTCTCTCTCTCTCTCGTTCTCTTACTTTGTCTTTCTCACCACAACTCTCGTTCTCTCGCATGTTCCTATTCCCGTTCTCTTTCCTCTGTCGCTGACCCGGTCCTCTTTCTCCATCTCCTCGCCATGAAAATTTCGCACCACTTTTTTGTTTACCGTCTACACTGCGTCCTTATTTACCTCTCCAATTCGCCGAGAGTTCTTACACTTTGGGAAGATCCTGATGCAAAACACTCGAGTCTGTTTAACCTTTCAGGAAAGCGCATTTCGCGTAAAGTGAGAGAGAGAGAGAGAGAGAGAGAGAGAGAGAGAGAGAGAGAGGGAGGGGGGGGGTTACCGAGGCTCTTCCCAATTGAAAATGTAAGTAATCCATAAGCGGGCGAATTGTGCGGTATCCATTCGCAACTTTCCGCGACAACGGGACGCCTCTTGAATAAATCCTATCTGTGTCGCTACGTGAAAATATTGTATAGCCGAGTCGGGAAGTCATATGCCATTCTACGTGCACTCCGCCGTACTGACACCGTGAAACATAAGGCGATAAAACTTCTTTATCCGCGTAAAAGTTGCAATCTATCCTTCGGCAAAAAGATAATAGATTCCTCGGGCACTCTCACATTTCGTATATTAAAATATCGCGTGTATCGCGCGTTTTATACCTCCCCCTCCCCCCCCCTCCCCCCGCACGACGACGTCCCACGCACTCGCGCGATAGAAAAGAATAAATCTATGAGGTATACTTTATCAAGCAACGCGACGACTTCGTTCGCTTGTTCGCTCGTTCGCTCGCTCGCTCGCTCGCTCACTCGCTCACTCATGCGCGCGCGAATATATATCGTCGAACATAGAGATATCGCGGAACGTCCTCCTTCCTGAGAAACGTTCAATCGTCGCGAAATTCGTTGGCGGCGCGAGATTACGTCGCTTGATTTATCGGCGGGGATTACCGCTCTTTCTACCGCCGGTAGAGAGCGAGCGAGCAAGACGTTGAGCGCGCGTAACGCTGAAGGAGAATCTGATGAGACCAGGGAGAAAGGCGCTGATGGCGCGGAGTCGCGCGTACGCCCGGCGGGTGCCTCGGATGGAACATAAATAATAATCACGCGATACGTTCGCGAAGAGAGGCGAGGGAGCGTGGCGTCGCGCGCCTTAATAGGAGCGCCATCGCGGCCGCCGCTCGTAAAGTAAAGGACCGACGTTGCGGAGGACCCCGAAATACACACGCACATACACACACACACACACACACACACACACACACACACAACCGGAGCTTCCGCGACGCGGTTCGGCTCGCCCAACAGTGAATAGAGGAAGCGCACCGACCGACCGACCGTCCGTCCGTCCCTCGAGGATGGGTCTCGTCGTTGGCGGGCAGAAACGTCCTCTCATTACTCGCGAATGACAACGGGACGGCGACGACGACGACGAGCAGTCGACGAATGTGATTTTGATGGCGTTGCGGTGGGGTCGCGCCGTCGTAGCCAGCAGCGATTCGTTTGCTGCGGCCGTTATGTCGCGGCACTCCCGAGAGCCGAAGTCGTGAATCTGCGGACGGGTTTTATAGAAGCGCGGTTTATAGGACCAGGCAGGGGCACACACTCGTCCGCCGGAAATAACGGCAGCGTCGGCCCGGGCCCGGGCAAATTAGATGGGCGAGTTCGGAGAACGGTGAGGAGGAGGTGGACGGGCGGAGGTGGTGGCGGCGACGGTGGGGAAGTAGCTTGGATCTCGCCGAGAGATAGATTTGAATCGCGTCTAAAGGAAGATTAACGGCGACCGGCATCACCTCGCGGTGGATTGTTAAACGGCGGGATGGGAGGTGTTCCTCGAGCGGAAACAAAAGTCACGTGTAGCCCGCGGGTACACGCCGCGTCGTCGTGGCGTCTGGCGATGGATCTGAGATGGAAAAAGCCGAGGGTAGCCTCTTCCATCCCCGCGAGAAGAGAGGAACCGAAAATTTTCCCGTTTCGATCGGGGAGAATCAATTACGGCCTGCTTAAACGCTCCGACTTTGCGCTGTCGCGGAAGAATCAAACTTTTAATGCACCCCGCGCTTCTGTTGGTCGCCCGACCCCCCCGAGAGGGATGAAGAGACAGTGAGAGGGGCAGGAGTCGGCAGGGAGGGTAAATAAATGAAGGCAGAAAGACTTAATGAGAGCCGCGAGCGCATTCATATTTATGCGAACGAACCAACGTAGTCAGCGTAGCCCGGCACTGAATCAGACCCGCGCCAACACCCCGACCCTCCATCCTCGCGGACCACCCCCGCGTCGGGCCGCACCGGCGTCCAGAAACCGACCCTATTTGTTTTTATAATTCTACTTGAATAATTGCCAACTCTCTCTCTCTCTCTCTCTCTCTCTCTCTCTCTCTCTTCCTTTCTTTCTGCCTCGCCTCCCTTCATCCTCTCCCAACGCGGCCGCCGCGCGTGGTAACCGCTCTTATGCAGTTTGCCCCTCTGCGGACGAAAAAAATAAAAGAACTCACTGAAACATCGCGTTTCCTTCGTGCTGTGCCCTGCACTCGCAGACTCGGTGTTGTCTCGACGCGTCCAAGCCCGAAACGAGCAGTCGTTCCTTTTAACAACGGTAGCGCTAAAAAATCGCTTATTGGTTAACGAGTGAGACGTTCCTCGAGCAGCGAAGACGCGTTATCGATAATGTCGCGCGGTCACGTTTTTACTTCTTTTATCTGCCTTTCATTTGATCGTTTTCATCGCGCACAAACATAGAAACATGACAATACACCGTGCTAATACTAACGTTGATGGACAACATAAAAATTTCACGTTTGATCCTTCTGTTTTTAGGAAGCTCGATATACACAAGAGTGTGAATATAGCCGCTGTCATTTAATTAATTACCCTGACGCGCTGCGTTATCAGTTTTTCCCGTTTTCCCCGATGACGATTACATTGCTTCGCGAGAAGCGACAGGTTCTCTGGTCTGCCTCGCTACCGAAACCGTGCCGCGACTAGGTGAACTGTCATTTATGAGATAGAGACCACCTGAGGAATTTCAAACGAAATACAAGATTATCGATTCCCCGTCGACGTCATGCGCGCACTGCTGGTCTCTCGCCGGTTGCCAAGAAACTCGAGGCGCGCTAACGTTGATTCCAGTTTGATGTCGGCGACGAAACGGCAAAGAGTTGTTTTCTTTCCGCTGTATATAAACTGGCGCTGATTCAAGGTGGCCAAACGACGACACGCCATGCCTATCGTCGGAGATTCGCAAAGGAGAGAATCGAGAGTTATTTACCTTGGCTCTCGGTGCTGAGGACGACGGTTCGCTTTCGTACGCCGGATGGAAACCCCGGCGGCTTCTTCTCCTCCGGCTACTTTCGCCCTACCCCGGAATACGCTTCGATCTTGGCGGTTGCGCGTCTCTCCTAGCGTATAACCCCCGTGATTTTCGCCCCGTTTGTATTCCAGAAGGGAGCGCCGGTCAGGACCTCGATCATACGCGCGTATCGCGCGAGCGCGCGGAGAGAGTATTGATAAAGAAAGAAAAGAAAGCGAGCGAGCGAAAAAGAGAGAGAGAGAGAGAGAGAGAGAGAGAGAGAGAGAGAGAGAGAGAGAGAGAGCGAGAGGGCAAAGGAAAAAGGAAAAATCACGTGCGATACGGGCCGGAGGGGTGAAGGTGGCGGTGACGGCGGGGCGAAGGAAAAGATAACGGCGGAAGTCTCGGCGACGGGGAATCTTTTTAAAGAGGTCAGGCGTAAAGACCGTACGTGCGTTGGGCAGTAACCGGAGCGGGACGGAAATTGGTTGAAGCCGTCATGACGTAAACTCGAGACAATTTTTGAACGGCCTCGTCGCGGGCACGCGTGTGCTCAAAATCGAATTCCGTAATGAGTTTCCGCAGCGGCGGCAATTTCCGCGTTAATCCTTCGCCGAGTGACTCGCGATCGTCGACGAGGAGCGAGCGGACGAACGTGGCGTCGACCGCGACCCCGAGACAGATCCCGCGACGAGGCGTCATTGTATCCGCAGACAATTCCGCAGGTCGTTCGTTCTGAATTGCCTTACGAAATACTTTCGAGCAGGAATGTTGCCCGGTGGTGGTTAGCGTTCGATAAATTCCCGAGGTCCCAACCACCACCGTGACCAAAGCGTTCGCGTTCCTGGTGGAAGATAATTTAGATTCCTGGGGTGTGATTTAACAGCTTTTTATCACCCTTCTGCTTTCTCTCTCTCTCTCTCTCTCTCTCTCTCCCTCTCTCTCCCTCTCTCTCCCTCTTTATTCTCTCTGCGACCCACCCTCAACTCTGGTTACCGTTGACGAAAAACCACCAGCTACGATGTGCGCATTCCTACGTGCGTCACGATCGAACTCCGTTGCGTCGCGGCGAGACTAAAGGCCATCACGCACAAATGAACGTAAGCAGTAAGACGTAAGCAGTAAAGAAACTGACCAATCACAATCAATTATTCTCGTAAGTTTTAAAATGGCGTCCTTAAATTTCGATTGTGATTGGTCGATTTGCTTACTGCTTACGTCTTACTGCTTAAGTTCGTTTGTGTGTGATGGCCTTTAATCGTACGTTAAATCGGTCAACTCCCGGTGCATCCGTTTATCGGGATATTAAGCTTCCCGATCTCGCTCGTTTCGCGAGAAACTTCAATGCGTGTGTTAAAGGACGCTGACGCAAAGGCCAAATTGTCGGCATCCTGGAGGACATGCATAAACCAACAGAGACCGAAAGGGTCCGGTCACGAAGCTGTTTGCAGTGGTACAATTTGCGAGTCGTCTAACGAGTAGATAGAAACTTCGCCGGGCGCGTTATATAGCGTTTGGCTTCCGCCTTCTTGTCGAATGATTGATACGACGCGAGGGGAACGCACGAGCGAGGAGTATCGACCCGGTGTACGCAAACACGGAGCTCGTGCTAGGCGATAAGGAGCAACAAGTCTGAAACAACGCGGTTATTCCGACGGAAGAATTAATTAGCCGCTACTCCCACGACGCGGCGATACTTGGCGCGCCCCGCGAAATTGTCTCGCGCGGGCGCCGCGCGTTCCGCCGCGTGAGTTATCGAATAATTATGACGATTGCCGGCGCAATACACGGTAGGGCCAGGTGCGCTAAGATTAGTGGCGTCGGCTAGGACGTTAGAACTCCGTACTTGGAGAAAGGAAAGCGCGTCGCATGCTCCGGGGAAGGGGGTAGTTACCATCACGCACACACATACACCGACTTCCGCTGCGACTGCAACGTCTACCAATAAGGAGCGCAGAAACATGGCAGGCAGGCAGGCAGGCGAGAGAGAGAGAGAGAGAGAGAGAGAGAGAGAGAGAGAGAGAGAGAGAGAGAGAGAGAGAGGAAGGAAGAACGTGCCGGTCTCAGTGGAAGGGCGAAATAATTGTCGAGGCGCGTGACTCCCATGCCAAGCATCCCTTATACTCGGGAGCCAGCCAGCCAAGAGTCTGGAACCACCGCAATGCACCCATAAACTTAATACTGCCGTTTGCCGGCGCTCGCCTATGCCCGCCTCCACTCTTCTCGCCGTCTCGCCCTTGTCCTCCCCCGTTCGTCCCTGCCGCGCAGTCCATGGCTCTTCGTGGACTCGCTGCGCCTTCGCGCGTTGGCTTCGTCGCCGCAGCTCGATACGATATCGTATAACCCGTGTTCCACGCGGAGGCCACGTACCCGCAGTTGTCTCGTGGTATTTCCAATTTTTACGGCAATCACATCCGCGCGGGATTCTTGCCCCAGGGAGGAGAGATTCGACGGATCTTCATCTGCTCGTTCATTCGCTCTTAAAGCACCGTTGTGAATACCCGTCGTTACGGGGAACGGCAATGGGAGAATTGAGAGAATGAGGACGACTCGTCGTTGTCGTCGTTGTCGTCGTCATCCTTGTCATCCTTACACTAACAGCGAAAAAGTGCCTTTAGCTCGGATACAAGTGACGTGTTTGGAATAGCATTTCTTAAGTCGCGCGCACAAACTACGCGCCGAGCGCCCTTTCCTCCTGCCGTTCGTCTGTCTTTCTCGGTTATTCTCGTCGAAGCGGCATCGACGTGTCGCGGCTGCGCGCGCGCGCGAACGGAATCTCGAGAGGCGCTCTCTGTTGCATTATGATGCATTGCCGGTCTGAATAATCCGTTATTACTGCCGCGAGATTCGTACGACGTTTGTTATATATATATATATATATATATTTCTGGATTCTCTAATTCGGAGCAGATGTTAGACGTTCATCTGCAAACGAATATTCAGCGAAGTTACGCCACTCTCTGTCTTTCCGCGCGCGGACATGAATATGTATGCCGCGTGTATACAAAATGAATGAATAAATACGAACTTATATAACGCTCGGTGCAAGATATCATGACTGTAACTTTAAAGTAAACTTCTCGCGGTGGAATACCAAATTAGACCTAGGCCAGATCAGCTAAACGATCGCTAACTCTGTAATTGTATCTCGGGCGACATCGCGCGCGCGCGCGCGCGCGCGCAGAAGCGAAGAAAGACCATCCCGCCCGCTTCCAACGCGAGAGATCCTAAGGATATCAAGACGAATATTAGAGGAACGTGTTTCGCAAAACATCCGCATGATGATCCGCTTAATTGCAAGAGGGAGAAAGAAATGGGAGAAGAAGAGACGATGACTCGGTCGAACGTGGATGTGCCAGCGCGCACATCTGCGTAGCGTTTCCGCTATTTCTAAGGGGGAGGGAGGGAGGAAGATAGAAAGCTTGACAAATTTGTCAGGGGGAGGAAGAGAAATGTGCATCGGTTCCGAGTCATTCCGATATCACAGCGAGGGGGGTGGCCGAAACGAGCGTCCGTGAAAACACAGCTCTAATCTTCATCCCACGAGGGGAGAGAACTTTGCCGTGGCGAATGGGGACGGAAAGTTTTCCCACCTCCGAGTGATGAAGAAAAACGCCGCTGCGGCTTGAGGGGTGATCGAGCCCGTAATCGGTGTACATCGTGATGATTCGATAAATCCATTGTGCGGCTTGGGAAACCGGGTTATCCGAAAATGGCTTTCAAAATTTGATTAAGCGACAATCAAATTGACTGGAAATTGGGGGATTATTTTTTCCGCTGTGTTCGCAATTATCGCTCAAGTTATTGAGTTAAAACGCGCGTGTGTGTACCCACCGGCGAATCCTATCGTTTTATCGGCCATAAACGCTAAAATCCATAAAACGCTAGCTTGCTTGTAATAATAGCGGGAACGACTTCTCGGCGAGGAGACAAAACGAGCAAAAACAAACGAGCGCCGAGCGAGTTTCGGGAATTTATAAACCCGCCCGTGTCTAATTGCTATCAACGAGCTTAACTGTGATATGCTTCGTACGGTATTAATCGAATCGGGGCTGAAACTTGATTTTCTTTTTTCACATCGATTTACACGGAACACAGCGTGGAGTCGCCTGGTAGAGGGGAAGGTAAATACAAATGACGACGTCCAACGCTAATCGGCATGCTGTTCCAAGATGGCACGCCGAGATAGCTTAGATAGGCAAATAGAGAGGTGCAGGCAGACAGGGAGATACGGAGGGACAGGGAGAGACGACGCTACCGCCGGGAAAGGTATGAAGTTTCAATAAACCCCCGGGAGCAGAGATGTCGGAGTCAATTTCAAGGAGTAATCGTGGGTCACGAAACAGGTCAATGGAAGGAAGGACGGGAGAGCAGTGGAGGCGAGTTCTCGGGCAATGACATCGATGTAAAGATTGCCTCGAAGGCGGTTGCGATAAAAAGCAACACGAGAGTTAGATCGAAGAAATTGGTTAGAGAAGGGTGAGTGATCCAACGGAGAGCCGGAGACAAATAAAAGGAGGAAAAGGAAAAAAACTGTCTGCTCTCTCTCTCTCTCTCTCTCTCTCTCTCGCAAGGTATCTTCTCTTCCGGATATCTTACGTACCCTACCTACCTACCTACCTACCTAGCCGTAGTGGTAATGGTGCGAGTCAAACCAACGCGCTTCACCTTGTTTCGAGAGCGAGAGGCAGGGAAAAGAAACGACGAGCGAATCGAAGGAAACTCGAACTCAACTAGACGACGGAGAGCGCAAGAGTCTCATCGTTCGCCGACTCGAGCGCGTCGCTGCGACGCTTCGATCGTATTCGTTAAGAGACACTTCGGGCTACGCTTCGAAACGGTCGATCGGTGCGCGAAACGCCGCGCCGGCGCGGCGGCGCGGCGGAGGGAAGTTCCGCGCGATACACGCGCCGATATCTGACTCGCGCTCGTCAGATCTTTGCAAATCGGATCACGAGCGGGACCGGAGCGAGCGCGCTCGCCCGCGCGATTGAAACGCGGTGGCCTCGAATCGATCAGTGTGATTAAGGCGCGGAACGTAAGGCCGCACAAATCACCGCAAATCCAACGTCCGTCACGCCATTAATTACAGGAACCTCTGAATTCCGCAAATTGTAGACCCACCCTCGATCCGCTTTGTCATGATCAGTTTCCGTTTCTTGGCCCATCGACCTTCCAACTTTGGCGCAAATCCTCGTAAGTATCCGCTACTCCCCCGGGACTGGGCCAGGTCCGTGGAGTTAGAATAACGAACTCCGTCCCGGCTTGGGGGAGAGTGGAAGAGGGCTAGAACGGCTCACGCTCGGTCGGAGAGGCAAGCCTTCGAAACTTGTCGCTTTTGGATGCGGTAACCTCTAAGTACGCCGAAAGCTAGTCTACGACCCGGAGTTAGACTGCGGAAGAAGATCGTACCGGAGAGGTACGAGGGTGAAGCTGGAGGAGGAGGAGGAGGAGGAGTAGCGAGTAGCGAGAGAAAATGAGTGAACTCGATCGTAGGGAGGAGAGATGCAAAGAGAGAGTAGGAGAGAGAGAGAGAGACAGATGGAGAGTTTACTGCACGCGATAAACTGCAATTACTACTTCTAAACCTCTCAGATAACCTACTAACCATTACCACCTAATTATGGGCGAGGTAATATCGGTTCTCCGCCTCGGCGTTTCAGAGTGCCGCTACCGCGACTGCCGCTCGCGCTCTATGCGTAACCTTTCGGGATCCCGCTCTCGACGAGAGGTCGCCGTGAATCGACCTCTAACTAGCATCCTGACGTTGATGCACCGCGCGGGTGTGTGCGAGCGCAAAACACCACCGTCGTAGCGGCCGCGTCGAGCCGCGCCGGCGACTCCTCTGTCGCGACGGCGACGGCACTCTTCTTACAGCGCGCGACGCGCGTGATTTATACAGACGAGCGCCGGCGTGGCCGCGCGGCATGGCGGGTCTCGTGGGTGCATAACAACGCGGCCGCCGTTAATCCGCCGTTAATCCGCCCGAAAATTTATTATCCGCCCGTACATTATCGCCTAATAAAACAAAGCCGGGCTTTATCGCGGCAACCGCGCTCTCTTATCTCGTCTGCCGCGCCGCTAAGTGCCCCCGGGTTCCATCAAATTTTGCTCGTGCTTTACGAGCCACTCTAATCTCGCGCGATCAATGCATCTATGCGCCGCTGCCGTCGCCGTACGCTATCTTAATATTGGCCCAGTGTCCCATTTTCCGCGTCCGATGCGGATTACGATAACGGCGCCCGCTGGTAATGTGTTTGCGGCGTAGATCGGAGATTGCAACCTTCGTGAGGTCGCGCCACCCGCTCTCCCGCCCGCTTCTTTACATTTTTTTTCTCTCTTCCTTCTTTCGCTTTTTTCTTCACCAGCCGCCGGCCTTTAATCGGCATAATTCTTTATCCTCGCCGTGTCAAAGCTGACTCTTTATCGCGACCGTATTTCTCGAGCCGTACGTTGGCCCGTCAGTCTCGCCGGTGACGTGAGATTTCTAGGCCGTCACGAAACGCACGTCTGCGGGTCTCGCTCTCGAGTAACAAGAGGAGGAAGAGGAGGAGGGGGAGGGGGAGGATGAGGGACGCGGGCGGGTCGAAATAATCCGCATGTATTACGTGAGAAAGTGCCCCGGCAAACGATGACGCGGCGTTTGTAGCGTAGGTCAGGCGTGTGCTAATCAGGACGAATCACCTCGTAACCTGATTGCAGTTAGCGTCATAATTGATGGTAACCGGTAAATACGGTAAACGAGTGTTTGCAATATGCATGCGTGTGCGTCGAGAGTGCTTTATACCGGCAGGATTTGTATTACTTAATTAATTGTAATACAAATTATTTTTGCCGCGCACGTCCGCGAGCGAGCGAGCGAGCGAGCGAGCCTGCCCGTCCGGTCGAGATTCATATTAATTTATTGCGATCGAGCTTGTTGTTAATCAAGTGAGATAGGGAAAGAGAGAGGAAAGAGGGGGGGGACTCTTCAGTAATAATTATCATCACGAGAGAGTGAACGATATATGAAAATGTAACGAAAGGGGTTCTCAACCACTTTCGCGCGCGATTTTTTCAAACGACAATTAAACGCCCGACACCTTTCCTCCCCTTTCCCCCGAATCGAGGGACGCTCGGAAACGGCCGAAGGAAGAGGTGATTACAGCATTACCGCGATTTTATGGCATACGAGCGACTAACGGACGGCGTGTACACAGACATTATCGCTTTTTTGGTACTTCGGTAGGGGGATTTTAGCTTTACCGGTCGTAAGCGGGCAAACGGAAAAAAGTTATCGCCCGGCATCGACTTTCTCGTCTTTCCTCTCCTCTCTTTTCTCGCGTATTTCCACGCTTCCATTGCTTCCTCCTGCTCCTCCTCCTCCTCCTCCTCCTTCCCCCCAGCCGTACCTGCGCCGGATCTTGCGCCGCTGTTGTCTCGCCGTAAATCCGGTCTGGAGAAGTGCGGGAAAAACAAAGCCGCGGGGTCACGAACGCAGCGATGCATCGCGGCGGCGTAATTGCGATCGGTCGAGTAATAAGTCGAATTAGTTTATTACCTTTTCAGTGGCAATCACTACGGACGCTCGCGCTCGCTCGCACGCACGCACGCACGCACGCACGCACGCACGCACGCACGCACTCTTCCCACTTTGCGCGCCGCGCCGAGCGATTCATTTGCGCAGAAATTAAAAGACTGCAACCGGTCGATCGGCGTTAACAAACTGCCGGGACGGATCCTCGAATTATCCCTGCGTGCATAGATTGCGTAATTAAGCCGGCGTGTTGGGTAGGAACGCTTAATCGACTGCACACGCGGCGGTGATAGGAACAGTCAATGTCGAGGCTACAATTTTCATTAACGTCGGGATGATTTCGCCGCCGGGTTTTGTTTGCACGGCCGGATAAATACGTCGCCGGATTTCAAGCGCGTCGACGGCGGCGACGATGGCGGCTGCGAGAGGCCTTTGGAAACGCGGGCTCTCTCTCTCTCTCTCTCTCTCTCTCTCTCTCTCTCTCTCTCTCTCTCTCTCTCTCTCTCTCTGGCGCCGCCATTCGTCACGCGTTTTTTTTCCTCTTGCCACATCGAGAGGGAGCGGAGAGGTGAAGGTGCGTAGCAGAGCGGAGGGTGCCGCTCGTAAACGCGCATATAGATTCCCGGGCGCGCGTTGATAACGTCGCGATATCCGGGCGCTGTTTTTATCCCGCGCGCGCGGTGCGCGCAAATGAAACGGCATTATTCGGATATTATTTTCATATTCTGGGAATAACTCCGCGGGTTTATCCGGAATAACGTAACGCGCGGCTGCGTGACTCCGCCGATCGCGCGCGCGCGCGCATCGACCGGCGCGTAAAATCCCGACTGGCGACGTAAAATGTATTCGAACGTATATTTAATATCGCGCTTTATAACGACCTTCGCCGGGCCGCCGCCGCTCCTCGGCGAGAGCCCCGCTCCGACTTTATGACCCGGACGATGTTTAATGCCATTATAATCGCTTGTAAGAACACGCGCCACCCGGGGTATCGAAGGGCGACGGTGGAGAGGGATCACCGTGCTTGGTGATCTCGCTCTCCGTGGAGAGCGCGTGCAAATACGTCGGCGGAGATTTATCGCGAAATAAAACGCACCGACCGAGAGGTCCACGTTCATCGTCGCGACGGTGACGTTCATCGTGCGTGCGACTCGACGCCGGTCGTTTCCGTCGACGCGAAATCTACGCGAAACTCGTGAATCTTCGCGCGTTCCTCGATGAATAATCACACGCGAACTCCGCGGGGACGTTTGCAGATAAGCGAGTGTACGTAGATTCGACGGCAACCTCGCTAGTCGACTTTCCCAAAGGTTACATTCGATATGTACAACTGATATTTGACGACGAAGCAGAAATACGAAGAAATACGCGGAAAGAACTGAATGAAAAGTCAACAACACGTCGTGTGAAATGCGGAAACAAAATCCGAGTGCAACTTCACTGCAAACCCGAGTGTGTTATTTTGACACGTATAAGCTGAAGCTTTCTTCACGCGTTTTTTTTGCCGTCTGAAATCACGTCGTCAGGCGCATCTCGATGTCACTTAACGCGTTTAAACGCGTTAAACCTACGTGATTTAAGACGACAAGATACGCGTGAAGGAAGCTTTTCAGCTTACACGCGTCAAAATAACACACTCGGGTTTGTAGTGTTTCGGGAAAATTTGCTGCGTCGATGTAATCGCAATTTCACGTCAATATTTAAAGCTACGATACACGATATTTATTTAATGAAAGCAATTAAAAGATCGCAATTTCATCGTCCATTGCCCCACGTCGTGATAACAGTGAGGGTCCACCTGACTCGCTATTTGCTATTTGCGGACGCGCGGTGCAACAACGAACGACGAACCGAGCATTTTATTTGCCTTCCCGTTGCTCTCGGCGAGCGCGCACCACTCGCTCGCAGGCTTTACTCGCGGCGTGTGTACTCGCGGCAAGGATTTCCCCACGAAGCTGGCGAATGGGAGCAACATGCTCTCGCACGCTCGCCAACTCGCCCATTTCGGAACGAAGTTCCCTCGGTTTCTCGGCCGTCATAAAGGCGACAATGCGGCGCGCGAAGGCGGGCGGGGGTGTATTGCCCCTCGGCTGCATCGCCGCCCGTTGCAACTTTCTCCCATGTCCGAAACGCGAGCCTCGTCGGGCATCGTCGTAAATCCGCGCTGTTACGAAACTGGGCTAGCCGTATGATAATGCGCGGCTTCCCCGCCCGAGTGGGAAGAGCAGGTGAGAGGTCCGCGCTGCTGCGGGCGGAGTCAAGTTTTACATTCGGTTTGCACGCTCGCCAGGAAAATCCCGGCAAGATTCGTGCGCGAACTCGCCACTTCGCCACCTCGGCCGAATAATCCCGATAACGAATGCGTTCATCGCGTTCCTCACGATGCGACGTTAATTCACCGGTGAAGATTTTTTGGGAACGCTCGAGTGCACGTGTATGAAGCTGTTGAAAGAGACGGAGACGGGGAACAACCTCCGCACGAAGGCTCACCGCGCGGTCCACCACTGCGCACGTTAAATTCTCCCAAGGCCGGATTCACGTACGAGATGGAAATTTCCAGGCGAATCTCCGACAGCCGGGCGAGCCGGCGATGCGAGAGGAGAAGAGGAAAGCTTTTCGATATGAGCGCGAGAGCCCACGAGTTCCTGCGGCTCTCCTCGTACGCGCCTTGTAATTTTAAGTGCTGCCTCCGCACCTCGTCCACCCCTAGAGCTCACCACCCCCGGAGCGGTCGCCAAGAGGAGAGCGCTGCGACTTCGCTGCGACGATTTCGGCGAGTGGCAGGCCAACACTCCAGCCGCTCTAGCTGGCCGGTCTGGAGATCCCTCTGCGACACCCTGATGTCGAGAGCCGTGTGAGAGGAATTCGAAATCGCCCACGGCGAGCCGTAGGCGTAGGCGTTCTTCATGGGCGAAATCGGCGCGTTAACGATTTATTTCGCGAATCCCGCTGTCCGGCCGCGCCGCCGCGTCGCATCGTAAATACAGTCACGATCCGGCGTTTTCTTCTTCCCCGGCAACTCTGCCCGTAGTCGGTAATGATAACGACGTGGTCGAGGTGAATCGATCGTCGATTCCACCGGCGTCGCCGTCCGCACCGTGGAATTCCCGGGGCGCCGCGCCATTACGTGTTTTTCCATGCGTTATCTGCAACGTGAACAGCGCTCGCGCTCGCACAGCTCCCGATACGGGCGGATCGGACCGCGTCCGAATTTCAAATGCGCTCGCCGCCGTTTATCTCGCCGCGCGAGCTGACCGCGACGTTTTCTTCCCCGCGGAGCTTCTTCGTTCGAAGGCACACGCGAGCGAGCGAGCGAGCGAGCGAGGTGTCGACGGCGAGAATCGCGCGCGGCGGAGCACGCGAGCTTTTATCGATTCCGCTGCGGGCGGTTAGTGTCAATTGGCGAAATTGCCGGCGAAACTCCACCGCCCCCTCCCCTCCCCTCCCCGTCCCTCTCCCCTCTCGCCCGCTATCCCTGTTGTCGTCGTTGGGCAATTTCGGCAAATGGAAAAATCTATCGCGCGCTACCTTTACGGATAATTACAATCTAAAATTGAAATATACGCGAAGCTGTTGTCGATAGTCCGCGATAGGCGAGATAAAATCGAGATAGTGATTCTATAAACGCCGCACGGCCGCATCCGTGTTGCAGTATGCGCGAGCGCGCGCGCGCGCGCGCGCGCGACGATAAAGCTGGTCGACGATAAAGCTCGCGTTCTCTCTATAACGTCGACTGCGCGCCGACATTAAATCATTTTTAAACTGTCGAACACTCGCGATTGTTCGGCGATCGTTTGGACCCTTTAACGCCGGCTTCCGGCCGCGCGCGCAAAACAGAGACACGGACACGAGTGCGGGCGCCGTCGTTTGATATTCGATCAGCGCTCGATAAAGCCGCACGTCCGCCGAAAACAATTCGCGCTCGCGTGCGCTCGCGCAGCGGCCAAATCAACTGTGCGAACTGAAGTGCGAGCGGAACGCGCTAGACAGCGCCGCCCGCGCGACGCCGAATCTGCATAATGGGGCTGCTTCGCGAGAGCGTGTAGCGCGAAGCTCGTCCGGGATAACCACTTTCTCCCTTCCTTCCCCGATCCCGCCGACATCTTTCACGGCCTCACTTCGGTAAAATGCAATGCGTCAACCAGCCAACCGTTCCCGACATATCTCACCTATACCGTATATACCAGTTTTGTACCACCTTTCTCTTTCTCTCTCTCTCTCTCTCTCCCTCCTTCCCTCTCTCTCGTCCCCTCTCCCCCCTCTCTCTCTCTCTCCCTCTCTCAGAGTCTTTCTCTTTCTCTTTCTCTTTCTTCTTCTGTTTCGCCATCACCTCGCCTACCACCCGCGTGAGCTACCACCCTCGACCAGTCTTCCGCTCGCACCTTTTGTCGCAGGCAGAACAAAACGCGTGTAAATTGGCACACCCACCAATAAACCCCGCAGACTTGACGGTATACACACACACACACACACACGCGCGCGCATGGGGTTGTCACGTATCTTCGTGCCCGCTCCCTCATACCACGTCGCACCGTGCGCATTCCTTCGCACTACTTCTGACGCACTTTTCTATACGGGTTCTATACGTACGGTAAGTACAAGCGGGAAGTGTGAATGTAGCCCTCCCGTGTCGCGCAGGTATATCCCCCGTCGTTCTCCTCCTCCTCCTCCTCCTCCTCCCCCTCGTCACTATTCGCCGTAGTTCGCGAGATCTCGCGCGGGATCGGAAAGAAAGCGAGGGAAACGGAATAATTGAAATTCTTAATGGATCGTACAGCGCGAGAAAATACAACAGGTCGTGCGAAGCACGGCGAGCGCGCGCGGCTTCGAGGAAACTTTATGTAACTTAATTCTACGTCGCCCCGCCGCTCCGTGTCTCTATCTCACGAGGAGAACGACGAAGAAACTAAAGTAAAACGAGAAAGGGGAAAGAAATTATCCTATGCTCGATGTATACGCGCGTAATAACGTGAAACTGGAAAAGTTCCGAGCGATTTTGTTTCCTTTCGAGCGGGACGGACAGATGTCCGGCGCGGGGCGAGAGGGAGAGACAGAGGGTGAGACAGAAGGTAGAAGGAAGGGAGAGAAAAGAGAAAAGTTGTATATTCTCACCACCGCTGGAATTCTCGGCCTCGTCCTCCGCTTCCGCCTTCTTCCCGAGGCGGGCAACGACGAAGTCGTCGAACGGATATAGGAAACTCCGCGCGAGCTCCCGGAATTTCGCCTCGAGCCCACTAATCCGCGTCCCATTGTTTTGAGTGGTTTTAATTATGCAAATGAGATGGCGCGCCGCCGACTTACGGGTTACGCTTAGATTCCAAGAATTCCGCTCTCCCCAGCACCGAGGACTTTAATTCTCATCGTTATCGTTCGCTGCGCCGCGCTCGATGATCCGTTCTCGGCGTTTCCGTGCCTGGACGACGGCGAAAATCGCGACTGTTAGTAGAATATGCAAAATGCACTTATGTGCATGTGTGTGTGTGTGTGTGTGTGTATAATAAATTGGACAATTAAAATTAGGATCTTTCATATCGGGAATATTTAGCGAATCATCGGGTTTGCACATTGTACGTGGAGTATAATAGAGCTCCCTCTCTCTTCCCTCTCTCTTCCCTCTCTCTCTCTCTCTCTCTCTCTCTCTCTCTCTCACTCTCACTCTCACTCTCACTCACTCACTCACTCACTCACTCACTCACTCATTCACTCTTTCCTTCTCGACGAGCGCGTCAAGGTTAAACTCGCCCACCGTGAAATATCCACATGTTGTAGTTTAACAAAATATTTGTCGTGTTGAGCAAGTTTGAACGACGGCGTTCAAAACATATCGGAAATAACGATACAGGAAGTAAAAATTGATATTTAATTCACGGCTGGCATCTCCACTGACAGCTAAATTAAACTTTTGACGAGCACGGCGCACGTGTACTCTCGAAAGAGAAGGGCAGATTGCCGTACGGTATGAAAAATACGATGCTCATATCATTCCAATATTCGGCGACGCAACCGCAACGGTTATTTTGAAAAGTTGCCGGGAGGAGAACATTCGGAAAGCCAGCAGATATATATGCGCAATACCGGGAAAAAAATATTCATTACTCGGAGATTGCATGGGATTGAAACGTAACAACGACGAGATTAATATTTGGGCGTGTTTGCGGCGCTTCTTTTCCCCGTGTTTTGTGTGTATCATCATCCTTTTCGGTCGAAACTTCATCAATGCATTGAAGCAATTATAGGGAAATTGTTTGACGCATCGCGATCGATGTTCTCGATTGGCCAATTAATTCCCCTAGTTCCGGCCAAAACAATTACCTATTTCACTCGAGACGCCAATATTGCTTTTTTTCCCACTCTTCCTCCTCCTCGCTCCGCGTCTCTCTGTTTAGCTATCGCTATCTCTTTTGTTTGAAAATAATTCCATTATACACTTACTTACGAAGTAACCCGTAGTTGTTATAAAAGTTGCGGCTACGCGATCACTATATACGGCTATAATGCCATTAGCTAATAACAATATTATAAAGTTCTGGAAATTTAATTGAACTTAAGCGAGATGAAGTAAGTTTAAGTGTAACGGGATAAACATGGGAAACTTCTTCGCGGAAC
Source organism: Harpegnathos saltator (assembly GCF_003227715.2). Classification (NCBI taxonomy): domain Eukaryota; kingdom Metazoa; phylum Arthropoda; class Insecta; order Hymenoptera; family Formicidae; genus Harpegnathos; species Harpegnathos saltator. The sequence goes on along the minus strand of NW_020230724.1, from coordinate 462,415 downwards.
GGTGACATTTTTCAGTGCTCCCATGTAATTTTTCTCAGCTGCAGCCCGTACCGCCCTGCCGCGGGAACAAATGGATTATCTTGGTGGTCCTGCGACCGAGTATCTCTGCCATGTCAGCCGTAAGAAAGCCCGTTTCTGTAAAGCGATTACGAGCCGAAACTGCAATTCCGCAGCTCGTCGCCGTCGCGCGCGCTCGTAGATATCGCGACGAGAGATAGAGAAAGAGAGAGACAGAGAGAGAGAGAGAGAGAGAAAGAGAGAAAGAGAGATAAAAAGACCGTGGCTAGTTTTCACACGAGTTTACCGCTTCCTCGACCCGGCTGGAAGAACCACTTACAGAAATGATGCCCGCTAAGTGGATAATGAGAAATCGTTAAACTGGTTTCGCGCGCCGCGCTAAAACCGATGAACGAACGTAGGAAGGGAGGAACGAAGAAAGGAGAAGCTGTGACCTGTATCTCTCGGATGCACCTCGACTGCACCTGATTCCACCAGGTTCATGACATTCCCGAGGCACAGCGGACTGCTGATGTCAATACAGCCCCGCGGAGTGACGCGCTCGCGGGGCGGTCGATTGCATTACAGGTATTTGACTTGGAAATCGAGCTTCGTTACCGAAGAGAGCGCGCGCATTCGCCGCGTACGCGCTCTTATGGGGTCGTCTCTCCTTTAGCAATAAAGTTGATGACGGCGGTGTATCTTGCGTGTCACTCGGGAGTGTCGGGAGAGCCGACGACATTTTAGGAAATTACCGCTCTCCCGCTCAGATGAGAAATATTATATTTGATATGCATGCTGCTAAGTGAAGGACGCGACTCATCGCGCATGTAATAATGTATACATTTGCTCGAAATGAGTACGCACAATTCGCGACCATATCCAGGTATCTATGTATGTGTGTGTGTATATATACGTATACACACACACACACACACGCACGCACGCATATATATATTGTTTTTTCTCTCTCTTCTCTCCCCTCCCTGTCTCTCCAACTTTTTCTTCACTGTGTGCTTGATCGCATTTTCATGGACTTTGTTTGCAGTTCTTCGTTCTACCTTGATATGACGATGCAGTAAAGCGAGAGGAGCGAGCGCGGCGCCCGAGGCAACAAAATCTGCGTAGAGACGCGACGCTTGATAAATGCGATAAACGTGCATAATGCAGTTTATGTATGATACCCAGCGTAAATATTTGCTTCCACAACCTCGAATATTTGCATACATTAATGCCGGCCGTGAATAACCGGTGAAAAACGTTCTTCTGTCGCGCACCGCAATTGGAATTTATCTACTCGTACCGTATAATTATTAATAATTGCTATTCATTCATACAGCCAATTGGACACGACACGAAGCTGCCCTCGGCGCGCACTCGCGCATTTACACATCGACATCATCTCCGTATTCACGCAAACATCGACGAGTATTCGCTGATGTGTCGCCAAGTGGGCACGACCTTCGTGAACGTATGCGCGCATGCCAAGTCGGCCGCGCTACATTTCGGCAAATAAGATTTGTCGGAGTACCGGAAAATGACGGCTCTCTCTCTCTCTCTCTCTGTCGCGACGAGATCTCGAAGGACCGTTCCCAGACATCGTTGCGTATCTTCCGGCGCTCCCGTGACTTCGAGTTCCGCCGTTAACGAGCCGTGGATTCACCGTTATTCTCTTTACTCGCGCAAGCTACGGAAACGGGCCAACGAAATTAGCCGTCCCGTGGAACGTACTCTCCCTCGAGAGATCTCCCGTAAACGTACAGCCGAGGACTGCACGAGAAGCACGACCGCGTGTCGCGCACGACGAACGGTATTTCCGCGCGTATATTTACCTCGCGGAATTTCGCGTGGATGCCGCGACGACGATGCGAATCTAAGTGACGTTTCAGACGAGACCGAGTTAAGGCAATAGCGTTCTTGAGCGACGCCTTGAGGAACAAGCATTTGTCGAAATAATCGCTGAATTCTTCAGCCGCAGTGTGAATAAATTACTCGCTCCACGCTCTGCGGAATCGGCAAAGTCAAACATAAAAGAGGAACAGTAAGAAGAATAATCGCGCACGCCCCGTATTCTTGCTCGCGCTTAGACAAGCCTAGACAAGCGTCGATCAATTTCCCATTCCGCGACCTCGAGCCGAAAAAAAGAACGATACGCGCGCGCGACCGTCATCGTCACCCCGACGTGCGCCGGCGGCTCTCGCGCTACAAAGAAACTCGGAATCACCTGCGAAAGTATCAGGCAAAGGAATTAAATCGCGCGTCGACCGCCCCAAGTAGGGGAGGACACATCAAAGGGACCCTCGGTGATTACAGGTCGGCCAGAAATGGGAACAGGAAGACTCCCCTTTCGTCCCGTCTGTCATCGACCATCACTTACCGCGCTCGCGTTCGGCCATGCGTCGCGCGCACACGCACGCACATGTACAGGCACACGAGACAGCGAGAGAGAGAGAGAGAGAGAGAGAGAGAGCCGAGGCACAACGGACAAGAACAATCGGGACACGCACGCTTTTCTGCCCGACCCCGGTCTCGCACCACCGTTTCCACCCTCTGCTTGGCCCGACAACGTCGCGCTCTATACACCCGTCTCTTCCGCCTCTGTCCGCCGCCATCTCGTTCTACCTCGTACGATGACGACGACGACGACGACGACGTTGTCGTCGTCGTCGTCGTCGTCGTCATCATCATCGTCGTCGACATCGTCGTCGTCGTCGTCGTCATCATCGTCGTCTCGTTTCGCACGGTCCTTGCACTCTTTCACACCCTCCAGATATTTTCTCCTCCCTCGCATATGCACATGCACACATACGGTCCTCTCCATGCTCCCTCCGTCTCGCCCGCGTCGGGCTCGAGCTCTCGCCCTCCAGCTTCGCACACGGGAATGAACGTCGGTCGTGTGCTCACCCTCGCACACAGGTGCGTGCGTAGTTGTTTTCGATGAATACGCGGCCGTGGCGACGAGTCGGTTCGCTCGTCGACGACGATGACGGTGACGGTGATGATGGTGGTGGTGCTGGTGGTGCTGGTGGTGGTGGCGACGGCGGCGGCGCGGCGGCAGTGGCGGCGACGATGATGACTACAGCGTGAAGTACAGCAGTCAGAGTTCATTGACCTTGTAACAGCTGCGCGAATTAAAATCCTGCGTCTCGTCTTTTGATCGCGGAGGACGGAGGAAGGGCTGATTGGATTTTTTTTCTCTTTTAAGCGTGATATCGCGGCGTATATATCCTTTCTCCGTCTTGTAATTGTCGTTATCGTCGTTACATCGTTGGTACATGAAATCGTTACGACGCGGAGAGCCGGTGAGTCGAATAGGTAATACCTCGAGTAGGCGGACGCGCTCGCGGCGGGTATCACCGGTGACAATATTAAAATTTTGCGGTTCGGCGAGATATTTTAACATGATGAAAAAGTCCCCTCTCTTTTATTCATTTGAATACTTTTAATTGCGCCGTGTCGCCTTTCATCATGCTACGACGCATTCTAGGATTTCATCTCCCCGTGACATGAAAGGCTCTTTCATACTATGGAAAAACATTAAAATACCGCACCGCTCTGCAACGTTTTACCGTGTCAGAAGAAATAATTCCTGTTAGCAGCTTCCTTATATATTACGCTGCACGCGTACGTCGAGCGAAGTATAGCTGTCGCGCCGGGTCGTGCCCTCGCACATTAACGCTGCGGCGCACGACGAGGTATTGTCAAATGTATGAAAAACCCCGGGCCCCCCCCCCCCCCGATCATCTCCCCTGATCCTCGTGTCATCACACGCGCAAGATATACGAGCAGATAATCACGATCGCCTCTCGGACATGTCAGGCGCGTGTAACCGAGGACGTTGTAGCAATCGCGATGCATTAGGAATCACACCGAGCCATTACTAATCCGACGAGCCAATGGACTCGCGCGCGGATTTTTTGTGACCCAACGCGTATCACGTGCGTTAATCGACGGAAATCTGGCGAAACTTGGAGCCTCTCTCTCTCTCTCTCTCTCTCTCTCTCTCTCTCTCTCTCCCTCTCTCTCTGTCTGTCTGTGCGTTTCTCTCTCTCGTACTGCGATGAATCCCGCACTACGGAGGCGAGTGGCAGCGTCAACAATATCGGTTGCGGACCCTGTGGCCTCTCCTCTTTCTCTCTCTCTCTCTCTCTCTCTCTCTCTCTCTCTCTCCCCCTCTCACCCTCGTTGCTCCAGATTTGTTTTCCTGTCGATATTATGCGGAACTAGTTTCTGAGGGTAGTTTCCAATTTGCGTTGCCTCGGATGAGATCGAATCTCGATTAATTTCGCGCTACCGGGACCGGAGCGGCGTGCAACGTGGGCGCGCCCGGATAGAAACGTTGACACCGACCGCCGAGCACCCCCGCCGTCGCGCCGACGGGCTATTCCGGGGCGATTTAATAGGAAAGAAATGCGAAAATCGGGACTGCAAAGCGTTGATTGGCCGAAACGCATTTATTCCCTTGCACACCCCACCGCTCTTCTCGTCGCCGTCTGCGAACCGTTGCGCAACTCGCTCCCTCTCTCTCTCTCTCTCTCTCTCTCTCTCTCTCTCTCTCTCTCTCTCTCTCTCTCTCTCTCTCTCTCTCTCTCTCTCTCTCTCTCTCTCTCTCTCTCTCTCTCTCTCTCTCTCTCTCTCTCTCTCTGTCTCTCTCTCTCTCTCGCTCTCTCGCTCTCTTTCTTTCTCTCTCGCCGCGTCGAAACTCCATTAACCGCCAAAAATAGATCGCACTCGGCGACGAGAGATAACACCGACCGGTATTCGATAGCCCCAGACTATCGCGTGTCCGATTGCGCGAAGATACCGAAGTCTGCGTCAGGGAATATCTGCCATCAGTAAATAATAGAACGAAAAATCGCCCGTCGGTCCAACGACCGAAAAAAATTGTGCACGCGCATATTGTGTACGTGTGTATGTATATGTGTGTATATATATATTTTTGTGTATGTATATATATATATTTTTTTTTTTTTTTTTTTTCCCACCGATGATGTGGCCCTGCAACGTTCGAGTGGCATGATAATTTCAAAAGTGAGCGAGACGTATTTCGATTGCGCGATACGACCGCGTGAAAACTGCAAATCAGATTTCTAACGCGATACATACGCAACATCGCACATACACACACTTTTCCATCGTAACAGTGGAAAGAATTTAAAGGTGCGGTGTGCGCAAGAGCCGATTTTCGGAAATTTGTAGAATTTACGTGACTCGCGTCCAAGCTGAAACATGCGTGGCGGAATTTGCATCTCATTTGCTTTTCGTTGCGCACCGTGCAAATTACTCTTAATGTAACACGCAGAAAAACAAACGCGTCCCGATGTCTATCTCGCAGCCGTCGCAACTCCGTTACGGGTGTATTCTTTTTCCCACCCTCCCGCCCCGAAGTGATCGACGCTGCGAATTTCTCCACCCGCTTCCACTTCCTCGACGCTATCGAAAACGAGCCGGCAGGAATATACCGACGCCCGGAATTGTCATTCGCACCTCCGCCATCTCTCCCCGTCGGCGCGGCGGGCGCATGGGAGAGCATAATATCGCACGTCGGTTCCGCAACTGTGCAGTTCGTTAAAATTAATGCGTCGTTAGCTGGGGCACCAAAAACCAGGACGTTGCGTCGCGACGTTTGTTAATAAGGCCGATGGTATTTTCCAACGCGTCGAAACTGCCGTCGATTGTTAATTAAAAATAACGATACGCAATCCTCCCTTTCTCTCTGTCTCTCTCTCTCTCTCTCTGTCTCTCTCTCTCTCTCTCTCTCTCTCTCTCTCTCTCTCTCTCTCTCTCTCTCTCTCTCTCTCTCTCTGTTCCTCCATTCCTCTCCTCTCTGACGAGGAACGACGCGAGCGAGAGTAACAATGCGGTCGCGAGAACGAGCGTGCATCGCGACGATTCGAGGACGGCAGTCCGTCAAAGTTACGAAGTTACGAATCTCTCTCAATATCTCCCCCCCCCCCTTCCCCATTTCTCTCCCTCGGCTTATAGAATACCAATCCACATGGCACTGTGAGACAATTGAGTATCAATTCGCCACATGAGGAGCAGACGGCAAGAAACGGCGAGGGAGCCGCACGAGGACGCAGGATTCTGCTCATTAAAACTCTGGTAATTAACGGGCCACACTGCACATGATCTCCCTTCGAGGTAAGGCAGGAGCCACCGGGAAGAGAGACGGCGGTGGAGATGGAGCAGCAGGCGGGATGGTGACAGAGCGGAGAGAGAGAGAGGGAGAGAGAGAGAGAGAGAGAGAGAGAGAGAGAGAGAGAGAGAGAGAGAGAGAAAGGGAGGGAGGGAGGGAGAGAAAAAAAGCAACGTGGAAATCGCGGAAATGACCTGGCAAAGTGGAAAATGCGAAAATCACGGGAATGATATGGCACAGCGGTCGCCCGCCGGCCGTATTCGCTGGCGGTGACGTTGATGGATAAATGAGCCGTTTATTTGGAGAGCGGTCTCTGAATCTCCTGTCTCGGAACGTTACGATGCCGCGTATCTGCCGCGGTGTGTAACCTTTAAAGGGGCCAGATCGGCAATGGACAGCGGAAGAAGCGCGATTGCGGCGGAATAGCGAGCCGCTCGTCGACGATTAATTCCTTCGTTTAAGAAAGTTCCCGAATCGCGCCGAGTGCGCGCGTAATTACACTTTATCGGAGTGCCGCTCGGCGTTACTTATCGATCGACACGGCGATCGCACATAGACCAGTGCCGCCACCCCCCGGTGCCGTGTGCCGCCGGTTAATGCCCCGCGCTAATTGAAAGAGACGCCGTGCCGACGATGAAGCGATAATTAACACGGTGATGAAGCAGTAAACCGCCATCGAGGAAAGAGCGACAGAGAGAGAGAGAGAGAGAGGCCGGCAGCGGGGGGTACGAAGGGGACCTTCTGATTTCGAAGTTGTAGGGTTTTCCACGTCAGTCTCCGGCCCCGTCGTCCTCGCGTCGCGCCTTATAATTTGACGGACCGAAGGGGGGTCGCGCTCGGTCCGGGCGGCAAGAAGCGATTCGCCGTCAAGCGCAGAACTCACCCTCCGACTGTTATTAATCGTCGCGCGCCCTCCTCCAACGGCGAACAATAAATCCGAAGCTTGTTCCGCCGGTTGGGTTACGCGAGGAAGGAAGAGAGAGAGAAAGATGGAAGGGGGAGAGGAAGGGAGAAAGAGAGAAAATCAACAACCAACCTAGAATATGCGCGATGTATGCAAAGGCTGGAAACTCGCAGAGCGAGAGAGAGGCAGAGAGAGAGAGAGAGAGAGAGAGAGAGGGGGGGGAGGAGGAACGGACGTGATTGCGCAATAAGTGCAGTGGTTTCTGGGCGCGAGCGCACTGTCGAGCGCTGAAAAACCAAGCGCGGCGGTGTGCCGTTATCAAACGCTCTTTAACGAAGCAACCCTTTATTATACGGCGCGCGCACGATCGTCGTGTCGGAGAGCAGTAGGGGTGCAATAAGCCGGGGACTGGCTAACCCGGGGTATCTATTAATCGCGGTGGAGGCTTTTCTTTAATTAGCGATCGGTCCCGTAGATAGATGGCACGGGATGCACATTGAATTGCATCTCTGGTATTAGGCGGCTTCCTAAGCGGCGGCGGCGGCGGCGGCGGCGGTGGTGGCTGCTGCGAAAGCGAGAAAGGAACGCCGATAGGAAGAGGAAGAGAAGAGAGAGAGAGAGAGAGAGAAGGAGAGAATCGCGTATCTTCGCCGGCCGGACGACGTAAAGTTCAAACCGTTTTATCGTGTCGGTGGCGAAACCATCAATTCCGATTCTCGTAATTAGCGTGTAACTAGGGGGAAGCGTGCGTTTGCGGTACGAATAAGTAAAGAGGCTGCGGTACGAGCTAGCGTCTAGTTACCCCCCTCCCCCCTTTCTCTCTCTCTCTCTCTCTATCTCTCTCTGTTCCGTACGCCGTGACATATATATGCACACACATTCCACATTCGAGTACCCATAATTTCTCGATCGAGATCTTTTCCTTCGATGTCGGTTTATCCGTTTTCTCATTTACCGACACTTTGATTGTTTCACTCGTGTGTCGACTCGGCAATCTATCCATAAGCATAAGCAGTATTTCTCGTTATATGGAAGAAATGGAACGCGAGTTCCGTCCTCTCGAAAAGTTTTACCGGCGTTTTGAAGCACCACTCAGTGTTGCTGGTGAAATTCAACGTGCGATTTGCTCGCACCTCGCGGTAGCTTCGCTGTGAAATTCGGTAACGTGCAAATTAAAACAACACACACTCGTCGAGCATCCCCGAAATGCTGATGTATGTACGCCGGATAATAGTGCGGTTATTAGTCCAGCGATACTCGCGCGATTGCGTTGTGAAATTTTAATGGAGAGATTTCATTATGTACTTTCATTATGTATTTCCGTGTGCAGTGGATAAAAAGGGGGGAAAAAAGCAGACGCAATTCGCGAAACAACGAGCGCGAACATAGATCTCTCGTGCAGCGCCCGTGCCGAGGTGAAAGCGCAGTTGCGGTAAATACGAAACATTTTTCGGGAAACAAACCGATGAGCGCTTCGCCATATTTCGAAATTCTCGCTACCCGGCCACATAGCTTTTATCGAAAAAAATCTCAGGTCGTGTCGGAGCGTGCCTCGTTAGTCGCGCGGCGGTCGCATCACTGCGCACAAATTATTTAAAAACACGCCCTTGCGTGTTTCAATTTTTCCTTTTTTTTTTCCTTTTTTCCCGGCGCAGCATGTTTCATAATGAATACCTCGCCGCGTCCTTCCACGCGCGCTCGCGCACGCCGCATCGTCATTCCCCCGGAAACATTTTCGCTCCACGTTGAATGCAACGCACCGCGCGATACAAGACTGGCGTCAGCCGCGCCAGTGGCGCTGCTGGTTGTTACAAGCGTTAAGTGCAGTTAACCGAGCCGATTTTTCCGGCCGCCCCGACTATTTGTATTAGCTTAAGCTGACCGAACGTTTTCTTTTCTGTTTTCAGGTAAGTGTTACGACTCTCTCGGCCACGTCGCTCTTCCGATTCACCCTTCAGCCGCGCGAGAGACGTCTCACCGGCCCGCACTGTTCTCACCCCCGCTACATACCGCTACGAAAACTCTTCTCTCTCTCTCTCTCTCTCTCTCCACCCCTGGCGAGAGGGATCCGCACCCTCGTCATTCCTAGTAGCCCACCCACTCACCCACCCCCCATCTCACCCCTCCTGTTCTCTCCCCTCCCACCGTCTCCTTTTTCCGGCGTGTATATCTTCCTCTCAGCTCCACCCCGAAGGCCACCCTCTTACCACCCTCCTCGTGCAGCCGCTGTTTCCCTCCGACCCTCTTGAAAGTCTGGCCACAGTCGACTGGTAAGTTTACCTTTCAATTAATCGGCCGCCATGGCGAGCACCGGCTAACTGCCAACTATCCGGCCATTATCCACTAGAGGAGTAATTGGGATTGGAAGTTGCGCGCCTTACGGCCCGTTCTCCTATGTAAGCGCTCCGGGAACGGGCAGGACGGAAGTGCGTGGTACGCAATTTCCGGCGAGCACCATCGCCGCTGCGCGGCCACACGGCTGGGCTCTGCGGGCGCCTCTCTATCGCCTGGCCGGCGGCGGTAATTGCCTTCGTTGCTGCCGCCTTAATTTTTACAACGAGCCCGAGTAACGAACACTGCGTGCGCGTAAGCAAGTTAACGGTATTAACGTGATTAATGAAGATACGGTTGCGGCATTAGGTAGCCGAAGGAGCGATTTTTCGACAAACTTCCTTAACAGCCGCGGCCGTACCGCCGTGCTTCGCGCGGAAAAATGACGAGAGAAAAAGGAGAGGTCTCTTCAACGCGTTACCATCAGCGTTGTCGCGTCTCTCTCCTCATCTCATATCGTGTCAATCTTCTCCTTTAAAACATGAAAGAAACGCGAACGCGCAGCGAGGTAATGAGAGTATTAGATTTATCGCTTAGACAGCACTTTGAGCCTGGCTCTTATTCACGCGCAACCTATTTTTCGAGAATAGCCTTAGAAGGAAATCGATTTACATCGATCGCTATGAAGAAGAAGCGAGCTATATGTTTGCGCGAAAAATTAAGGGCATTGTTCAGTTGCCCCATTTGTTGAAATGTGTCTCTTCGAGAGTACGTCTGCATTTGCGACGAACGAGCATCGGAATACGACGGTTGAATCTTCTCTTCTCTCTCCCTTTCTCTCCTTCTCTTTCTCTCTCAAGTCAGCTTGTTTAAGTGTCAGCGCTTTTCGAGGCAGACCGCGAAACTTGGCGGATATACAAACTCCGCCACGTTATTGTGAAGTTCGTTCAGCAGATCGACTTTCAAGGGAGGCGAGCTCTCGCGTGTGTCACCGTGAGAAATAATTCGGAGCGAGATTCGCTTCTGTTTTTATTCTCTCTCGCTGTACGTCTCCTTTCGACGCGCCGGGAAACGTTTTACCGCACCTTCGTACAGTTAGCGCACCATTCAAATCTGCCGGCGTGTTTTCTGGCGCGTAAGAAAAGAGATTACGGGTGTTTAAAGCGCCCCTTCTCGCCCGCCCGCCACCTCTGCTTTTTTTCTCCCCGCGAATCAAACTGAAGTCGCGTGTTTCCATTTTCCCAACTCGCTTTTTTAAGCTCATTACTCGCACACGCTGGATTCAACAATGTTCGTTATATAATTCCGGTAGCCGCGCGCAATTTCACGTGCCCTTTCCTCGCTCCCCCTGCCCGGCCCGACTCGGCCCCATTCCGTTTTTCAGCCGCGTCTAACAAGGTTACCCTATCCCGCCGTTCCGCGTTAAAGGCAAAGTTCCATCGTTACGGCCGAATTTCGCCGATCTTGGGCGCCGGCGGAATTTTTCATTTCGCTTAAAGTATCGCGTAACCGGATGCGCGCGAGCGGCGCGTAATCAAAAGTGAGTTTAACTCCCCCTTCCCCCCCTTCCCCGCCCCCGCCTACCAACTCGGCTATTCCCGGGAATATTCAGCTACCAATTAAGCTTTCTCGCCCTCCCCCCCCGCATCCACCGTCTTTGCTGCCTCCTTGCTTCTTCCGGAGAATCGAACGAACGTCGCGCACTACTGATATACCCTGTGCAACGCGGCGCGTCGCGCTCGACAAGCCGCTGACCGCCGCCACAACCTTCCGTCTCGCCTCCGTGACCGCCTCCCAATTAATATGACGAGCGACGAGCGTGCGACAATAATAAAAAAATAATAATCCGTACGGTACATCTATCCGCGCGACCGCGTGACCGTCACCAAACTGCCCGCGCGCGCTCACGGGCGCGTTTCATCCCCCTGAACGATCTCTCGCCACCCCAGCTTTCCCCCCTTGGTCGCTTCGTTCCGGTCCACCGAAGTAAAACACATTCTGCATTTATATGCAGAGGCAACGGTAGCCGGTAGCGAGTACCGGCTAGGCGCGCGCTACCATTACGGCGCTATCATTGAAAATGACAATTTCATTAGTAATCAAGCTGCGACGGCATTGTTCAAATACAAATAATTATTAGCCTCGTGAATTGCCCCATGCTGCGCCTGCTGCGCTCTCTCTCTCTCTCTCTCTCTCTCTCTCTCTCTCTGGCACACGCACGCACCTTTTTTCCACTTCTGCCTCTCTGCGCCTGTTTTGGCCGCTCTCATTGTCTGCATACGCGCGCATTTGTATGCATGCGTGCGCGCTCGTTTGACCTATTCCGCCGCTCAGTTGACGATCGCGGTGTCCGGGTCCAAAAGGTCCGGGTTCTAGTTTATTAACTAGCCCCGGCCAATTACACATCATCATTTATCTCTGCGAAATCAGCGAAACGCGTCGCCGCGTCGCGTCGTCGCGCGTCGGATTTTCCATGTGAAAAATACGCGCGCGCGACAGCGGCGCGTATTTCAGCCACTCGTCCGCCTTTCACCTCATCGGTTAATCGCGTTACGTGCAATCAGCCCGCCAAGACCTTCCGAGGATACCGCGGCCTAATATTCGTAGCTTGATATCGTGCGTACCTCCTGGACTTTTTATCCGTCATTACGGAAATAAGTATTAATTAGAGCCGATATTTTGTAACGGGCCGATACCGTGCGTGCACTTACACACACACACACACACACACACACACACTCGCGCGCGTACACGCGTATACATGGCAGAAAAAAGCGATTCGTGCGTCGCTCGCGATAATATCTACGAGGGATTAAGAGCTAACTGACCGTGCAAACATGCGCCCGATTGAACGTAATTATCGGCATTTGGCGAGGTCTTTGATGCTGCACTCGAGCACTCGTTAAGAATTCATTCGGCTCCGAAGACGATCCGATCAATTTTATACGATGGACCAAGCGCGGAAGCGCACGAGATTATCATTTTTAATTACACCTCATTACCGAAGCAATACTCCCCTCCCCTCCTAAGGCCGCCGCCGCGAAATTGTTTCTGATCGTCCCCTCAGTTTGGGTGCTCGCCGCCCCTTGAACTCCGTTATGCTCCGTCTCGAGAGGGTTAGCCGCGATCTCAGGATCTCCCGCTTCTATATACGTTCGAGGGGCGGGCATCACAGGGGCGGCTTATTAAAACTATATTTTCCGTCCGTAATAAAATTTCGCGATAATTAAGACCGGTCAATTACCGGTGGTAATTACCGGGTAGGTAGGTAGGTAGGTATATATAGGTAGGTGGGCTTCCCTCCGCGTTTCCTCCTGCCCCCTATCCGGCCGCGTAGCGTTTAAGCCGTTGTGGTTGGTTGCGAGTAATCGATACCGAGAAAAACGATATTGGCGAAAACGGCCGAACGGCATTCCAGAGAAGCTGTGCGCAGAGGAGAAGAACGAAACGAAACACAGAGAGTAACGAGATAATCGAAGATAACTAAATAGGCGGAAATCACCGATAAAGGATGAAGATTCGCGACGACACATTGTCGTTGTCACGGTGCGGTCGCCGTTGCGATAACTCGTTTTGTCGTGCTTCTCCTTTGCGACTCGCCGCAATCCGCGATCCTTTTCTGTCGGATTAAGCTGCAAGCGTATCAAGCGTAGTCGGGATCGTAATGCGACGTGCATTCAGAGTCGAAATTTCGGTTCCACATTGAGATTCTACAAATTCCGTAAAACTTGAAAGATCATTGAAGAATCTCAAGATACAAAATTATTTAAGCATCTATTTTGATGATTGTTTTATGCTTTTTTCACCGCGGCGAGCTTTTACACTCGTTTCGACATTGATATTCGATTATTTCAATATCGCAGTTAATTTTTATTCTTCGTTTCAGTCGGCGATATATTTAGTATATAATTTCTCTCTCTCTCTCTCTCTCTCTCTCTCTCTCTGCTATACATAATACAGCATTGGTCATAAAAATTAGCACTTGTCAATTTTAATTACATACTAAGGGCCGGTAGTTCGTAGTTCGTAGTTGGGAATTATTAAAAACTTTTGATGGATAAAATAATTACAGATTTATACTTGCGGTCCATCGGTCGACTATTTGAATTAATATCTTTTTGAAGGAAACAACGCAGTAAATCTAAATAATTCAAGTTTTATAAAACTATAATTACTTGTCAAATGACGACGATCTTTCAAGCTTGATGAATCTTGTAATTTTAATATGGAATCAAAATTTCAACTCATGTATAATTATCGTCTGTAATAAATTGTCACTTTAGCCATCGGTGAATCTTGTTGGATAAATCTTGTTGAAAATCAAATCGCCTTTTCAATCTCAAATTGTCGCGTTCCGTTTTTTACATGTATCTTTAATTCGCGTCGTTTTCCGTTGAATTCGTGCCCGAGAGGGCAAAAGTGATCGAGAGAAAGTAGAAAGAGAATCTCCGAGAGAAAAGCCGTGATGCATCGTCGAAAGGAGTCCGTCGGGTCTCCATTATTATCATAATTTTATTCAGGAGCGAAAAATCAGACGCGTGTCCCTGGAAGCCGAGCTGGCGGACCCGTCCGACACAATAGGGATCGTCCCTCCATTGTGCATTTACCCCCTCACCCTCCCGCCACCGCTCCGCTGCCCACCTATTATCTGCACCCGAGCACCGACAAATTATTTTATCAGAACCTCCACCGACGAGGGTAAGTGTCGACGGATCGATCTTTTCAATCTACGCTGCTTACGCTGATGCGCCCGTGAATGTCAATAAACGTTTTTTACATCCCGGCGATCCGTCCGGGAAAGTAGCATTTTCCAGCTGGTGGAAGCTCGCGAAACATGACTTTGTATTTTGCGCAGAGTCATTCCGTTGTGTTATCGCCTCAAATATCGCAATAAAACGCGTAGAACGTAAAGTACTAAGAGAAAGAAAGAGAGAGCCCTTATGAATCCGAAGAATTCCCCTTTTAATTTTCTCCTTAACGCGATAGAAATTTTAATTATCAAGATGTAAGTTTTAATTATCAAGATCAGAGATCTCACAACAAAGCCGGCATTATTCGCGATTTATCGTAAGGGCTGGGAGGAGAGGATGCGTAGAAGAGGCGTCGTGTTAAGGCAAAGTAAATATATCTGGCTGTAAATGGCGGTGTTTCTCGGATCGTATAAAGCGACGAGAGCAGGAGAGGCGAAAAAATATCAGAGAAATTGTCAGTCAATAAGATGCAGCAGCAGCAGCAGCAGCAGTCCGATTTAAAACGGCCAATAAGAGCCCCAGTACGGAGTGAGTGAGAGTCAGTAAGGTAAACGGATATAACGGGTCCCGGGGCAAATTTCATGACTAAAATGCAAATATGATCGAAGAAGACGCCCGGGCCGCCTCTTAGGAAAAAGTCGAAGAAAAAGACGAGTTTACTCGGGGCTTCGCGCCAGCTTCCCTTACACCCTTACCTCTTTCTCTCGCTCTCCTGCTTTTTTCTTTTCTCCCTCCCCCCCCCCCTCCCGTTTTCTCTCTTCCTCTCTCTCTCTTCCTTTCTCACGGCCACGTACACTACGCTCCTTTTCTATTCTCGCTCTCGAGTCTCGTCTCCTACGCCACTATCCTCTCCTCGTCCTTGCGGATCCTGCCTTAGCCTGCCCGGGGCATTTACCGCCACTTGATTTGAACCCGATTTACCTCTCCACCGCTGAGACCCTCCGGATATTTGCTTGGCTTGCTCACTCAAATTTCCTTGCCGATGCGTGAACACCAAGCGTCCTTTTTGAGCATCGGCTCTTATCGATCCGGGAAATCTTCGAGGTTTCCGCAAATGCTTCCTGCACACGCCACTTTCCGCTGGTAAACGCGTTTGTCTTCACGCGGTTTCCTCGAATTTGATCGGCTCGATCAAAGAAATAATAAAAAAAGAACGAATTAATTAGAAGACAGCACGAAAGTACAACGACATGTTTGGCGTCCGTTCATTCTTTCTTCGGGTATGCCGGGAGCCGGTATTTACTCGCTTTACTCGGATCGAACTGTACGAAATGCCTTTCGTAACGGCGAATTGTAAAAACGATTTATACAGCTTTCGCCCCCGATTGAGTGTGCGGATCCGTATAAATGAACACGCAGGAACCGATGAACAAGGTTGCAGTTACCACGGGAGAAGCTTATGACGCTGGGGCGGCTCCTGCAACTGGTGGCGAGCTATTAAAGCAGCATGACGTGAAAACGTATTTCGCGATACAGACGAAAAGTTGACCGACCGCGTAAAAGTGGTTTTCACGAGTAATGAGTTCGGAAAAGTTGTAAATTTCAACCCCGGGTACAAATATTATGAAACGGTCTCCTGAGGAAGTTTAAACTATTAACCGACGTGTACAGCGACGTTCAACTAATTTATAGTTTATATACGTTAAATACACTGCGTAACGTTATGCGTCATCTGTTTAATATCGCGGAAACTTGTCGACCATCAGCGCCAACGCCGAGGCGAATAATGCGAATAATGCGAAACTTTGCGTCGTTCCTCACACGCCAAGTATTACATCGATGCGGACGACGAAAGGAATGCAATTCTCTCTTTGCAAACAATTGACGCTGAATTTTTCTTTTTTTTTTTTTTTTTTTCCCAGAAAGATATCTCTGACTATCCGCGAATCTCACACTCTCGTCTCAAAAATTCTCGCGAAATGTTTCGACGCTGCAACTGTCGCCTCTTATTTGTAGCGTAACATTGTGCGTTAAAACATTATTTTGCGGCATTACGTTGCTTTGACAAAAAGCCGGGGGGAGGGGGGGACACTCCGCAAACTCCGCTCTCGGGCAAACGTTCGTTCGTTCGCTCGCTCGAAACAATTCGAACAAATCCTCACACGTCGTAGAATGTACACGGCAACTGGCGGCAGCTCGACGCGATTAGACCTCGGCCTCGCGCGAATTTCAAGTCCCCGCGGTTCATTTATCGTTTCATCAGCACGCCTCGCATAGACCATAAGAGACATATTCGCGTCGGCTGCGGAGAGCATCCCGTCGGCTAATCCCGCATTTCGCCGAAAGTGCCAACTGAGGGGATCAGATACTGAGCGTCTCGTGTACGCCTCTCTCATCCCCGAGCTATCACGCTGATATATCGGACAAACATGCCCGTAGAAAATCCTCACTGGAGGATCCATCCTCGTGTTGCCCTTCTCGCCCTCTGTCAGGCGCCTATCGCGGCGAGACGGACAGGTAGGTGGACGTTGGTATAACCAGGCGCGAAGGGAGTATCTTGAGGCTTAACGTATCCGCGTAATCCCTTCATCCCTTTTCCCATTGCAACCCTCGGACGTTTCCTAGGTCGGCTACCATCCGCGAAAGAGAGAGAGAGAGAGAGAGAGAGAGAGAGAGAGAGAGAGAGAGAGAGAGAGAGAGAGAGAGAGAGAGCCTCGGGGTTGCCGGTCGATTAAGGAGTCGTGAGCAGAGCTCGCCGCCGCTACGTTCTGCGCGCCGCATCGTTAGCCATTAACGTTCTTCAAGCGCCCGTCACCGCGTCGTTGAATTTTCAAACGCGCTACAATTTCCTCCCCCGGCGCTTCCCGACGTATCGCGACACGCAACGCTGTAAGATCACACACTCGTCGTTTTCGCACCGCGACGCGTAATCCGTCGCCGTTCCGCCGACGTCCGACGTCGTGATGCGCACAAATCCGTGTGTGTATGTGTGTGTGTGTGTGTGTGTCAGACGCGTGTCTCTCGACCAGGAGACTCTCGAGGACTTCGGCGCGTGTGAGCACTTGTGCGTGAAGCACAAACGGACTGTTAAGTCGTTTCCGCTGGGAAACGTGGCCGCGCGGAACTCTCTGCCTCGCTCGCTAATGAATTCAGAACGTTATCGTGCATGCGATGTATTACAGAAGCATACCAAACTGTCATCATTGCAGACGTCAATGGATGTCCATTATTCCATTACGAACGACACGCCGGTGGCCTGCGTGTATATGCTCGTCCAAAAACAGTCGGCAGTGCGTCTCATACGCGCGATATATATACCGGCTGCGCGGACGACGCGGCAGTAACGGCGGTGGCGGCTGGACGATGCATGTAATGGTACGGGCATTGTGGGCCTGATCAATGCACGGATTGATTAATGCCGACCCGTAGCACGCACTCACGCAGACACAGGTCACTGTATGCCGCATTAACGCACGCCTATGCGCCTGTATGCCCCCGCGCGCGCGCACGTGTGTGCGTGCGTGCGTGCGTGCGTGCGTGCGTGCGTGCGTGTATGTGCCGAGAGATACGCGTATATACGGCGCACGGTACGTATTCACAGATTCCGGCTACGCCCGGCCGGCCGCCGTCAGTGCCTCGCGCACTGTGTATGCGATTCGGTGAATCGGCATCGCCACCGTTTACAAACCCATATTGTCGCTCCACGTTACGAATCCGCACGGAGCGCCGCTGATGGCCGATTCCGAAGCGGCGCGACTTCGCCCGGTTACGGTCACCGCGCGCACTATGCTAAACGCGAACTACTTATTCGCGTCAACTGATTATTCAGACACGACGGTGGTCGTCGCGCGCCGTCGGATTGCGTCTCTCGTGCTCGAGAATTCGAGTTCTTACGTGCTCGTCGATTTAGCGCCGGCTCACCAGATGATTCTCCATTCACTTGCCGCGATCGCGATCTAGTTGGTCACGTTGCTCACAGAGAGCCTTTTTATGCGACAGCGAGAGAGAGAGAGAGAGAGACCCACTTTAAGCGCGGATTCTAATCATGGGGGTGGGAGCGCGTTGTTACAATATTAACGCGACACGCGGACGTATTCTCACGACGGTAGTTTTCTTTCCCCACCCCCTCCCCTCTTTCCCCCTTTTCTTTAATACGATACCACCAGTTGATCCGGCATATTCATTTTCCTGCGCAAGCATTGAGCAGAGTTCTCTTAACAGTTTTAGAGACATTCCTCCTGAGCGAATTCTATTATCGCTGTATTTCATTACACTGTAAATTTACTTTAATTAAATGAAGATTGCTTCCGTCTCTTGGGGCAATCCGCGCTTAAAGTGGGTCTCTCTCTCTCTCTCTCTCTCTCTCTTTCATTTTGTTGAAAAAAAGTTACAAAGGCAAGAAACATTGACTGTCGGTGATCTTAATAGACCGCGTTACACGACGATGAGGGATTACTATATTGCCGTCCTCTCGGCGAGAGGACGAACACCTCTTTGACATTTGTTCGATTGCTTCGGTTTTCACGATCAACGCGAGACACAAAACGCGGAGGGATCTCGTCGCGGAAGCAGCGACATTCGCGAAACGAAATTGCGCATTCTCGCGAAAGTACGCTCGCGGGTAACGCGGGAAAAGACGGAAAAACGGCGCGGGAGCCGGCCGAGCGGAAGACTCGCGAGAATCGTCGCGGGGATCGCGCTCGCATCTGCGACACTTATGCATAAGATGTTTCTTTCGAGCTTCCCTCTCTTCCCCCGGCTGACTTTCGCCGCGCTATCGTAAGAAATGCGCGCGCGGCGTCGCTCGGGGATCGCGCGGCGCTGCGCCGTTCCGCGCGCAACAGGAATAGTTGTTATAAATCGCGACTCGAATCACGCGCCATTGATTCGCCGCGCGCGCGTTTCGCGACGATGATGCATTCCTGAATTTATTAACGACATTACTCTCGTGCATGTGCCAAGCGCATCGACTGTTGGACATTTATTATGTCTAATTTGTTGAATAACTCACCGGGTCCGGAATTGAGAGTGCGGTTGACAGGGACGAGTGTTAAAGGAGCATCACGGCTCCTTTCCATTTCCTTCCTGCCCCCCTCCCTTCACCTCCCGCCGCCGTGTAAGGCCCTTTATAACGCGGTGGTGCTGGAAACCTCGCGGCACTCGCCACGGGTGGTACATATCCCGTGTTCAAATTCAACATGGCTTACGCGTACACACCTAGCCGCGCGCGTATCCTTGAAACCGTTATTGACCGGTTCAAAGTCCTCCGTTATTGGATCCATACACACACACACACATATACACGGACACGCTCGCTCGGGCGCTCGCGTGTCCAAAATGTAAATTTTCATTTAAATCACCGATGGATCGGATCTTGGCCGCGCGCTCGCACTCGCGCGGCAAGTCGCTCGATTGGACGTAAGGCAGGCGCACATAAACGTCGTCATTAAAGCATCAGCTTGTAATCGAGTTGTCTACTTGGTAATTAAGGCGCGCTTCAGTGTCCTCGATGTTTGCTAAACGTTATTAACTTTGAAAGATTCCATCAGCGAGATATAGCGCGTCCTGCGTCCCTTATAAAATTCATTAAGGAATGGACAACCTTCAGGTGAAAGCCTGTGTAAATTTCATGCCACGGACAACCGACGTCCACCTAGCCTCACTGAAACTGACATCGGGAAGGAGGTTCTAAAGGAGACGTAAAGCTCCTAAGAATTTCTCTGGTCGTTGCTCTTTTTCGTCGTTGTTTTTTTTTTTTCTTTCTTTTTTCTTTTCCTCGTAGCAGTTCTTTCCGTTTTCCTTTTTTCTCCCCCGTCTTCTTCTCTTCCGCGAAATTTCATCGTCGGCGTCGGACGTTGAATGAAATAACGAGTGAGAAATATCAGATTATTCGCTCGGCGAAATCAAACGGAGGTCCCGCTCGATTAAACGTACGGATTCAGGACGAACGCACGACTGACGCTTCGAAGAATAATTTAGACGCGCGTGTGTGTGTGTGTGTGTGTGTATGCGCGCCGAGTCCCTCGCGTGATTAAAAGCGCACAAGCGCACCTCGTTAAGATGATTTGCGGACACGGAGCTGTCCGGATAATTCGACGCATCAATCGGTGGACGCCGCAGGACGACGGAATCAAATTCTCCCGTGGGAGGAACTTTGCGCGCCACGGGGGAAACAACGTGGCTGGATGACGCGGATCAAGGGACGCGCTTGGATATCCAGCAGTGTCCACCGAATTAATGTCATTATTTATGCTGTATGCGTAACGGGCCGCGACTTCTAAAGGAGGAGAGGAGGGGAGGGGAAGGTGAGGAGCGCGCAGAACGGGCGGCATTATCGTCCTCGTCATTATGTCGCTCGCGATTATCATTACAGCGCGATTGTGTCTACCTTTTCGTTTATCGCCGCCGCCGCCGCCGCCGCCGTCGCCGTCGTCGTCGCCACCGTCGTCTCGTTACTTTCGCGCCCGCCAATCCTGACCGTTCTCTTTCGCCGTTTCGCCCTTCGCTCTCGGATTACACGGAGCTCGTTTCGCGCCAAGATTGAGCTCCCCGAGGCGAGCTCGTTCGTTTGTCCTTAATAAGGCGTAAGGCCGTGCGTCAGGCGGCTGAAGGAGCACATTCGCGGCCACCGAAACTCATCGGCCATTCGCCGGAGTGCTGGCGAGATAATGATCCATTGTCCTCGCGGTCGGACACGTCGCCGCTGTGAGTGCCGCCGTGAAAGCGGGTCGCATCGCGGTTCATCCGCATTTCCTCGTCGGGAAACGCGAGGACATTCGCGTGCTCACTCAGCAGCGCGCGCGCGCGAGTCGAATGAATGTTGCTCGATGAAGTCGGCGCAAAACGAGGGATCAGTTGTTGCAATACACTTGGAAGGAGCTTTCTATTAGCCGATTGTGACCGATAGCAATTTGAAACTGTTTAGCTCGATTCCATTTCGTGTAAGCGGATTGAACGGCGAAGGACAGGAAGGCACGAAACGACGGACCGCGCGTCGTCATGTTACATCATCGTCGCGATGACGTTTCAATATCGACGGAGAATTACATTCAGAGGAAACGTCTGTCCTGCGGACGATAATACTTGGCGAGCAAGAGTTATTGGAGATCGTTTGAAGGAGGTATTACGGCAGCGAGGAGGGGGGGGGCATCGGACGCTCGCACGCGCGCGCGCGCGCGCGCGTCCTGATACTGTCTCCGCAAAGCCCTCGCATAATGCTCGCAATCTTTCTCGCGGTACGGCGGACGGAACGATGTACTTTTACTTTTTCCCGGCGTTTGGTATCGTAATTTATGCATTGAATTTGAAATTGAACGGTACCGGCGCGGCGGCTGCGCGCGCGCGTCGCCGCGATGAAATCCAGCCGCCACTTCGACAGGTCGTTAGAGCTCGATGGCTCTAACAAGCTCCGGCGAAATGTTTTATCTGGCGTTGTAGGAACTTGCCGGGGACCCTGTACCCCCTTCCTCGTACATCCTCGGATGCCGTCCAACTTTTCGCGAAACGATCCACCGTTCCTTTCACGACGCGCCCCGGAACTTTCAACGGCCACCCTCCTCCGCCGCGCCGCCGAGCGGCCGCTGTGAAAGAGGAACGCCGTTTAATAATGACGTTCGAAATTAGGGAAGACCGGGACAGAGTCGATTCTCTCTTCGGGCTTTCATGTCTCTCCTTCTTCTTCGCGCTGACCAACTTGGCGCTTAGACACAACGAACAGCTTACGACGGAACTACGGTAGATAACTCTGTAGATAACTCTGCGCGCGCGCGAGCGCTTCGGCTTTTCCGGCGATCCCTCCAGGATGCTGTTGTGAGTGAAAACTCGCGGCGCCAAGTCGGACAAATTATTTTCCTTATCTACGACACCGTGGATCGCTACCTTATTATTCGTTTGCCGCTTGTACAAGACGAAGAAGAGCGAGACGAAAGAGAGAGAGAGAGAGAGAGAGAGAGAGAGAGAGAGAGAAAGAGAGAGCGGGGGGGGGGGGCGAGAAACTGTTTTATATTTAATCTTCCATTCGATGGGAAGCCGCGTCCCATCTTTTTCACTCTTGCCGATCTTATCTGCTCCCGGCGCGATGTTCTTTTCGTGCATAAGGTAAAACGTCCGGAACAGGAGTCTCGATCGTCCTCGGGGTCTCCCGGGATGCCTAAAGAATCGTGAAGTTTCGAGGTGAATAAAAAATGTAGAATGACGCTCCCGGGCCGACGCTCGCTCAAATATGCACCCCACGATTCTTCACGGGTCGTCACTGCCGTGGGACCTCTTATAATTTTCAAACGAAGGATTAATCGACTGGCAGAAACATTAACTCTTCGAAACCGTCGAGCCGTCCCGGCATCAATAATATATTATCCGTCCCTTCCGTTGCAGGGCGCGCTGTAAAAATGTTACGAGCCGCGGGAGCGCCCTCGGCGCGACCTCGCGTCCGTGTTATGCACAAGAGAATTATTAAAGCGCTCCCGATGCGATCTCGAGCGCGAATTCACGAAATCTCGAGACAGGCCATAATTTGCGCATCGACACATCCGCGTCTTCGAACTCTCTCCCGGCCCGGATCGCGAAAAGTTTCGAACCGGCTGTTTTACGATGTTACATCTCATGATGTCGCGCAAAAGGGCACGCTTGAATATTGGCGTAACACGCGCGACGCCAACGATACAACATAGTCGCGCTATTAATTGCGATATACACATTAAAGTCAATCTAATTGATTCCCGGTCACGCGTGTAATTGTTGCAATATCCGGCATTAATGTTTCAGTTCGTGAAACGCAGCATGCAAATTATAAGAGCGATTTGCACATTAGCGTAATCTGATCGCCGGCGTAGAGGGCGTCCGATTAATACGGCTAATTAATCTACGATTAGACATGCTTCTGATCTCCCGGCTCGCGGATCAAACCGCGACGAATAACAGGGCGGATTTATATTTGACGCGCACGTCGGTACCCCGAACGTGCGCGCGACCGGTGAAAAGCGCGAGGGAACGAGCGAGAAGACCGATATGCGTATCGATCTCTCGCGCGTATCTCCGTATCCATTTAATTCGGCAGCCCGGCGAAGAAGGTCAGACAAGCGCGAGCGAACGGGAACGAATGAACGAATGAGCGTGCGAGCGGGGTGTAAGCATAAGGGGGTTGAGATTTGAATTGCAGATGAGCAGTTCCACCCCCTACCGCGGTTCCAAGGTCCACTTCACCCAAATCAGTTTCACTTCGAGTTAGAGCCATCATTTACTCGGCGAGACGATGGCGGCGGCGGCGGCGAGCGGACGAGTAACGGCAATAATCGATTCAATTTACGTATTTATTGCGTGCGGCGGCAGCGTTAATGGTATATTCATAGGGCAATATTTCGTCAGCGCTAATGACAAATAGGCAATAGACTCGGTCGGACTATAATGGAGTAATAACTCTTTAACCGCAGAGCGCGCAACCGACGGTTTACATTGTAACACGAGTGCAAACTTTCCGCGTCGCCCCAGGGAATCGTCGGCGCGGCGCGGCGCGGTGCAGAGCGTCGCGCCGATTTCGTTCGGATTTTGTATTCCGACCGCTATATATGTACGCGCGCATATGTGCCCTATTAAAGCCCAAGCGGCGCGATAAACGTCCCCATCTCCGACGCGGCTCGATTCGCGATTGATCGTGACGTTAAAGCGGGGAGATCCAACGCGACGACGACGACGACGTAGAGCGAGACTGTGTCTGCAGTCGCATCGCGACTTTCCGACACAGAGATGTTGCGACTCTCGGCGACTCAGCGGCACAGTTCCTAACGGTGTAACTTATTCAGCAGGCGGAAACTCATCCGCGAGTATGCCCCACTATCGTCGGCGCGCGAGCAAACGAAAACTATTCCTGGCGAACTGACGAGCCACTTTCGATTTCGCGTGTGCGCGGCGAATCGAGCGACAGCGAAAGCAAAAGATGCTGGAGGGACAGAGAGAGAGAGAGAGAGAGAGAGAGAGAGAGGAGGGAGGGAAACGATGGAAACACGTACCGCGCGCTATGCAAATTTCCATAACGCTCGGATCAAGGCATCTCGCCGGTGAAAGATACGAATCAAGCGTTGTAAAATCGCTCTCGTACTAAAAGTATTCTAGATTAGAGAACACCCGACCCGGTCACGTGCAAATGGCTGCGTATACGTAATACGATAGTTCCGAGTGCGAGAAGAAGTAACTCACCGAGGCTTCTCTCTTTTTCTCTTGCTCAGCCTTTCTTCGTCGGAACTCGTCCTCGATTTATTATTCTCGAATGACAAACGCGACGTTTCTCCGCAATTCGCACGCGAATTTCGAATTATGTCGCGCGAGCGCGCGATAATTCCTGGCCGGCGCTGTTTCCCACGTCAACGCGCCGACGCCGTATCGTGCAATCACATTATTCCTAACTATGCTTTATCGCCGGGGTATTTGTAAAATCGTGACATCACCGGGAGTTATTTAGTTGTACAACGCCGTGATACACACGGCCGCGTTATCCGCATTCGTCAAGCGCTTCGTTACTTCGCGCCACTGTCACGCGAAATTAAATACACCCGAGAAATAATCGTTTAACCTCGATCTCCATTTCCCCGCCCGCCCGCCCGCGTCTCTTCCTTTTTTTCCGCTCTTTTATCTTTTTTTTTTTTTCCACGTGGTAGGAACTTGTCCGCGCGAGATATACGTATCGCTCTATCTCGCTCGGCGATCGTGCTAAACCAAATTGGAAATCCGAAGCAGCATAACTGGTCGCCACGCTGCATATATCTACGTCGTCCCGCCGCACACCGGAATCCATCAAGGTAGTGAATGGTGGCTCGTAAAATGCCCTTTTTTACGCGCAGCGAAAGGACCCGCTGTAGCAGCGCGTAGTTACACGCCGTTCCGTGCTCAAGGAAAAAATAATAAAAATCAGAGAGGGATAACGTGAGCGTGTGGATCGAAGCACCGATGATGACGGCGGCGGCGGCGAATGAAAATCGCGCGCATGTGCTCCTTCAGGCTTTCTATTGTGAAACTTTCATTCCGTCGCGTCCTCATGGACACCGCGCGGATATGTTTCGTCCCGCACTTTTTAACCGCATGTATGACTCACTGTCGCTCCGTGTCGTCTCCGACACCGCCGTATTTCGCAGAAAAAATGTGTGGGAAAATCACAGCGAACTTTGAAGCCGCATTGCAAAAAATATTTATACGCGCACATGTATGCGTATGTACATGCATGTGTTGTCGTTGTTGACAAAGAAAAAATGGCAGAGAAATTCGCATGCGCTCACGCGTATAATTCAGTGTACTCGCGAGAGAATCACAACCGGGAGTGATATCGAAATGAAATTCCGAAATGCGATTCCGTTGACATTCTTGCCGAAAAAATCTGTTTCTTGTCCAAGAACGAAGCGCGCGGTATCAGTCGGTGCGAAGCACGGCTGGAGAGAAAATGCGAGGGAAATATATGTTAAGTCGAAGATGGCTCCGCAGGTCGGGTTTAAAATAATGCTGATAAGGACTCGACACGTAACCAAGTCCAGGGCTTGTTTTTCTTATCTATCGGGAGCCAGGATGTGCGATGCGGACGGTAAGAAGCGAGGCGCGCGGCTTGGCGACTGTGCGGCAAGACGGAAGAAAAAGGTAATGCGGCACAGACTGGATATCGAGTAAATTTAAATTTTAAATGACGGTGTTTACCGGGGGTTGCCAATTCAACCAGATACCAGATTAGCCTTTCCTTAAGCCAGTGCCGCTAACGTTTTTTCCCTGTCGGAAGACTGCAGAGGGATACCGTCTCTCCGCATCGACCAACGCGGACACCGAATCTAATTATTATATAACGTGGTTAGTAATCGCGCATTTTTTCCGCTAACACCTCACCAATTATCAATCTGAAATTTAAACTATATTCATGTATCACGTATGTATCGCCAAGGTGCGGAGGGAGAGAGATGTAACAGCTTATCTTTTCCCGATACTTGTGTTTCGTCCAAAACATCTGGAAAATTCAATCGATCTCTCAGTTTCCCCCTCCCCCCTCCAATATTCCCATGAAACTCCTCGTCGATGAGGGTATCACTCGCGCTGTCACGAGCGATAGTAATGCGGTAGACGAAGCGATCGGCCGAGGAAAGAGCATCAATCCGTACTCGGTCGGACTTCCTTCGCGACGCGGAAAGAATTCGCGGGGGCGTCACGTAAACGGCATCAGGCGTAGGCGGAGCGTAGGAGAATGCGACCTGACCGCGGATTAGAAAACTGACGAAGACAGAGGCAGATATCGAGGCATCGGATCTCCCGGTGCATTCGGCGCACGTATTCGCCACAACAAATTGTCGATGCGTCGCGCATCGTTGTGTTGTGGTTGTGCGCTAGCGAAGGAATCGCGGCCGGCCGGCCGGCTGGATAGCTCGCGGGGCGTACCCTGATAATATCGTGTGTGCGCCACTCACACGTGCACGAGAGCACGATCGTGAACGGATAGACTGGCTGTTCGTACACTTGCTTAGGCAGGCGCACGTGCGTGCTGTACGTGTGCGCGCGTAGGTGGAGGTACCGGATGGAGATGCCTGCCTGCCTGCCTGCCTGCCTACCTGCTTCAAACAGAACTAGAAACTAGAATCTAGGCCCTCTCAAATCAAGCGGATAGTGTACAGCGTGCCTTCGGGGCTCGGTAAAGAGGCAGAGCTTTGCCAGAGGTAGAAAAAGACCGGGTAGCGGGAGAAATTGGTTAGCGGAACGTTCATTACTACAATGCGATTGCCCGGCCGGCGTCATTTAGCTAATCATTGAGTTTCGGCCGCTCTTACCCCGCCGTGCTTTGTCATCCGCCCTTCCGCCGGGCGAACGAACGCAACGACCATTCGTGCGTACATCGATTATGTCCTGGTTAATTTGAATCTATATCTATCTCTCTCTCTTTCTCTCTCTCTCTCTCTCTCTCTCTGTTTATCCAGCTATCCGCCAAGTATACGCCGGTCGAGATTAAGTAGTAGGCGCGTCGCTAACATCGATCGTTTTTACGCGAGAGTTGATACAGACACTGTCAATTGCGCAAAGTCAAATTGAGAAAAGAAGACATCTCTGTGATAAATATCTCCGTAGGACACGTGTCCGTGTGTAGATACGACGTGTAATGAAATAATGAAACAACAGTCGTTTGCATGGGAATCCGTAGATGCGCCCTTTCTCTTCCCTCCTCCTTTTTGCGGGGACGAACAACGCGCGCGTAATAAATGCCCGCTCGCGGGGGAATTAGCATACACAAGGCAAGGATTACGAGTCGAACCTTCCACTCGACCTACCTTTCTCGTGGGGCGGACGATTGGCCCGCCAGCAAACTCGTTTCGACCCTCCATTACCGCGGAAGCGCTATGCGATCGATATTCGATGGTCATCGATATGTAGGTTACCGCCGCGGAGTCATCGATTTTGCGTCTCGTTTATCCGTATGCTCATCCTGGCGCGCCGCTCAGCGTTGGTTCTCATATCCAACGCAATTAACCGACTCCCATCGTCCCACAAATAACACGTATCTGGCAATCTATTCATACCTTCGAAATTGTACAGCCGCGAGCGCGATCTATTCAACGAAGCAGCGGCAGCAGCAGCAGCAGCAGCAGCAGCAGCAGCAGCTTCTCTTAGCAGCGAGTAACGCGATAAACAAAAACGAATGAAAAAGAGAGACGTCGCGAAATGGGACGTCGATCAAGACACGTGTGTATAAATCGATAAACGCGGCGTATCTTCCGAGAGTGAATCGATGTTCGCGCTGGGAAAGATCTGCCGGATGGAGTCGCCGCGCGCGATCCTCGGCGAGGATTATCCTCCTGTTCATTAAATGTGTCCGTCGTGCGGACAGGGGGGACAGGTATCACTCGTTTCTAAGCGCGGTACTCGTGCGTGTATCGACGTTTCACCCTCCCGCATTTTCCCCCGGCGTGTTTACACACGGCACACGCACGCACACACACACACATGCACAATCGCGCGCGAGGGTCTCCAAATAGCGGCACGAATGCACTCTAAGCCGTACGTGATACCTTTGCTTGAATCATCAAGAAAACCGTGACCGAGTATCGAGCCGAGTCTTTCGTTCGGTTCGGCATCGCGGCAAGCCGAGCCTCCGCGCTTGATAACAGAGCGCGTCCCAATTTCAAAGGGATCAAGAGATTTGAGTCCCTTCGGTTCTTCTTAGATCCTCGAGAATCCTCGGAGGAGTGTACGTGCGAGGCATTCGCCCGATTCATTTCTTTCCATGCGACACGATGCATATGACGTGCCGGTCGCGGAGACGTCTAACGCCGAATTCCCGTTTTTGCCGCGTTTGTTTTATTCCACGCTGGAGCCAAACGCGACACCGACGACGGCGCGAGAACGCGCGAGGCTCCGAGAAGAGCCTTCAAATTTTTCGGGGAAACTCCAAATCTCGCGCGACGCGCGTCTCTCGCTCGCCGGAGGTCGCCAAGGCACTCTCTTTCGAGTCGTGTTTCTCTTCCGCGGCTAATTTTCTCCACTTTCGATCAAACGTGTCGGTAACCGTTCTGACGTAGGAGATCTCTCTCAGAATAAACCGCTTACGAATTGACCACGAGAGAACGTTCCGCCGTTGTGTCCTTTCGAAGCAGAAATTGAATCGACGCAATTTTCGTAGCTTCGCAGTGCGCACTGGCGATTGTAAAATTGCGAGTGCCATTTTTAGACCGGAAAATATGGCTCGTAAAATTTGCCCCCTTTACAAACTCGATAACCATGAGTTTTCGCGCTTAATTTCGTCCGAATGAGAGAGAGGAGAGAGAGAGAGAGAGAGAGAGAGAGAGAGAGAGAGAGAGAGAGAGAGACAGAAAGAGAAAGGGGTCACGCTCTCTCGTGTCTTACGGTGATTTCATATTTTCGGGGAACAATAAGCTCGCCGGCCGAAGCCGAATCGCTTTATCACCGAGCAGGGGCAAAGCCTTTTTTATGATTGCTCCTGCGTGCGCGATAAAAAACGCGCTTCAATATTTGAAATAGATTCATTCTGCCTGCCGTACGAGGGCTATTGTGTAGCTGGGGCCGAAACTCGTTTGTTGTCCCTTAGTCGCCGGCATGCCTCTCTCGCGCGCCCACCTGCAGGCGCCATTATTAATAATTTTAATTAAAGTCTCACACAAAGAGAAAATACGCACGCCATCGACGCGGCCGCGGAAAAAGAAAGAAAGCGATTTACGCGCGTCGACGGTCCTCTACGTTCTCAGGAGCGTTTTGTGTTCTCTTTCGGCGCAAGCTATATCGCGCTCTCCCTTTATTTCTTTCGCGATACGACGATATACCATTGCTGAAGTGGGATTCTCCCGTATTCCATATTCAGGTCTCTCTCATAAAATTCTCATACATCAATTAGACGTATGTAAATGCAGAGGGAGAGAAAGAGAGAGAGAGAGAGAGAGAGTGAGATGCTTTCAGCTGCGAGATCGTTCTCCCCGAGATCGATACACGCGAGAACATAGTCCGATCTGTGCGACGACACGGAATTGAGCTCGACGAGCCGCGTATTAAATTCCCCGCGACAACTCGCACCGCATCAGATGCGATCGCCACGATCGCGGAACATCCGCAACATTAAACAACAAGCCGCGTGTCGATTCGACACTTTCGATTTCGCGGAGAAGTAGCGACTCGTCCGCTCTCTCGCTCGCTCGCTCTCTCTCTCTCTCTCTCTGGCGCGCGCGCACGCGCAGCCACTCTACGTTCTGTCGAGCGTAGGAACGCCATTACCCGATGTTAATGGAATGTAGTTCCGTATTAGCGGCCCCGATTTCGGATCTTCCATATAGGATCCGAAACAGCTATTCTGCTGCAGGAACGGTTGGGCAATAGAGAGAGGATGAGTGTGTGAGGTAGAGAGCGGGAGAGATCTGCGAATGATACTGTAACGCGGCTAGGATTATAACGTGGCCTGTAGGTTATAATGAGGTGCGTGGTAGTCTCATGGCTGGCCACGAGAGATAGCGGCTTGCTGCCCACTTAATTGGCCCCGACCACCCTTCGCGCATTCCCGCCTATCTCGCCCTCGTTCGTCGCTCTCTCGCCCCCGCGTTTGCGCCCCGCGTCTAAATTTGAGCGCTTCGTGGCTATCCTGGTTCAAACGTCCTCTTCGCTCCTCTCTCTCTCTCTCTCTCTCTTTCCCTCTCTCTCTCTGTCGCTATTTTCTACGACGTGTTTTACAAATCCGCGCGCACCATGCGTGCGCACGGGAACGGACGAACATGCACCGCACGAGACCGAGATGAGGGAGATGAGCGGATTCGGCATCGCTGCGAAATTGGCAAACAATCGGCAATTTGCGAGGTAAACGCTGCGCACTTTCGGGGTCGCCGGGATTATTGCGGGAGAAACAAAATGTTGGAGAGATGGGGGTTGTCATGCGTGATCGTTTGCTATTGCGATCGTAAGATGCACCCCGAGATAATATAACGGAAGTTTCGAAATTACTCTCTCGCAACATATGACCCTTGATCCTCGCGCTCTCTATCTGTGCTCGCCGTTACAAATGCGCTCTATTCAAGGTATCCGCGGCGCAGCTGACTAATGATACAAGTTGAGCGCACGCTAGCCGGACGATGAACGGCGAACACCAATCACGTTGTTTCCGCGTGAATCGCGAAATTATTCGAGCGTCGGCAAGAAATTTCCCGGGAGCGATCGCGTCTCGCGCGAAACTTTCATCCCCGCGTTACGATGCGCGCTACGAAAGACGGGCTACGCATCCTACGCTTTGCAGGATGCTGCTGTGGATCCAGCTAGCGAGCGAGCGAGCGAGCGAGAGACCAAGGGGAGAGGTAGAGCGAAGGGATGGGCTGAGAGACGACGAAGGGAGGAAGGGAAAGGCTTGATGAAAACGAAGGTGGAGACTTGAAGGGCGCGGGTTGGCGTGCAGCGGCGGTGCGGGCGCTTCCGCTTCGTCGCCTCGCGGAATCAGCGGCCGGGCTGGATGTTTATTCGCCGCCCCGGTAGCTTCGTCGATCGCGAAATTTCCCCCGGATCGTAGAGAAACGGCGAAAAACTCCAGTCGGAGGCTTATCGTTGTCGTTTTCTCCCCTGCCCCCGGCCCCGTCCCCTCCCCTCCCCCGAGTCGCCGAGGAAGAGTAAATCCACTTTGGAATTAAATCTATTCCTCGCCACGCAGCGCGATCCGTCCCATCTCTCTCTCTCTCTCTCTCTCTCTCTCTCTCTCTCTCCCTCCCCCTCTTGCCCGCGCCTTACCTTATGTTCCTATCCCTTTTTCTCGCGCGGAACATGGCGCGAAGGATCTCCCCTTTGCCGGAAGAGAGCGAGCTTTAACGGTTATCGCGTATCCTTAAACGAAAAAGCGCCGACGTGGGCCACGCCCGGAACGAATTGCTTCGCCACGATCGTCCGCGGAGCGCACGCGGATGTTCGCGGCGGCAACGCGTTGGCGCTCTGAGATGAATGCTCCGGGTTGGATTAAATACGGGGCCTCCACACGTTTCTGTACTTAGCGGTGTTAATTGGATCGCCACGCTGCGGAGCGTCGCTCCACACACAAATCTCCTTCCGGGAGTAAGGAATCTCTCGATTCTCCCGATAGTTAAGAATTGCGTTTGGCAATTTGGAAAAAGTGGGATCCCACGTGCTTAAAGCTTAAGCTTCTGCACCAAAACGGGACATCGAAACACGAACGGACACGAATAAAAATAAAAATGCGTGAAAATAGAGACGTAAAATGTCGTATTAGGAATTTCTCTCAATCAACTTGTTTGAATATAGAAACGACATCGCGTATACCACGAGATTCGCGCGGCGCAAAGAATCCGCTCAGGTCGCGCGACACGGAAGTAACGCGCGGAAACGGCGGTGTAATTTTCGACGTGACTCCGCAAGAGCCATGCAGAAACATCGCTCGACTGCACCGCCCCGCGCCGTCGAAATTTCTCGACCGCGAAACTTCGTTCGTGAGAAATTTACGATCTAATCACCGGCGTGAACTGCGCGATCATAGCGGCGCTCGGGCCGTGCAGGGAATATCTCACCCGGCCGAATTGGACGGTAAAAATAATTTCTTGTAACGTTTGAGGGCCGTGGGTTATAAAACATAATTTGTGGCGGCAGTACAGCGTTGCATAAAGCGGGAGCTCGATATTTACGACGCCGTCTGCTTCGACCCAAGAACGCCATCACCGTTGACGTCGACGTCGACGTCGACAACGACGACGTCGACGATGACGACGACGACGACGACGACGACGACGACGACGACGACGACGACGACGACGACGACGACGACGACGACGACGAGGTTTCTCAATGAGCCAGTTCGCAACCCCTTAGCGTGAGGGATGGTTGTGTCCTCGGATGAACACGATTCGGGTCCCGTCTGGCCGCGACAGAGTAACAGCCCCAATTAATCCTTCGAATTCGAGTTACGAGCCACCGAAATGAGTCGTTATATAATCCGGGGGGCGTTATTCCTGCGGGTCCTCAGCCGTTTCCACCGCTAACGCACGCGTATTATCGTGCACACGGACGCGTATTGTTCGCGCCCGCAGCCGGCTTTCGCCGATCGTAAAATCCACCAAGCAGCCTTCTCCAAGAATATCGGCGGCGGGGGTGGCGGGCTTAATGGAATTTACAAAAAGCACGCGACGCACCGAGCGAACGGCGCGGCGGTATATACGCCGGGCAAACGGTTTGCTCGTAAAATTTACTACTAGGGCATAAAGTACACGGTGGGAGCAATTATTTGTCAAATAATTTATTTGCCGGATAAAAACGGTAACCGTCCCTGGCCGAGAGTACGAGGCAACGGCGCGGCCGGTGTAACGACGACCCGCCGGTGGTAAACGAGCGAAGCGCTGGAAGAAGAACTTGCCTTCGTGGTATCGCGCGAACGGTAGTGGCGAAGAGAAGAGGAGGGAAAGGGTGGAACGCGGGCAGGGTTGAAATTTTGGCGGCGGTTCAAAGCGCGTATCACATCCACTCGGTGGGCCAGACCTCTCCTCTTTCTCTCTCCCCTCCCCCCTCTCTGTCTCTTTCTCTCTCTCTTTTCTCTCTCTCTCTCTCTCTCTCTCTCTCTCTCTCTCTCTCTCTCACAAAGACTCCCCAGTATCCCTGGCAAAGGTGCAACGAGCACGTAATGCACCACCCGCGGTTCCAGCGGGATCAAGTATCCAGATGATTCAGTTTATCCCAGATGAGTTTCCTTAAAGTGCACTTTGCCGAGCGTTCGTCGTCTCTTTCGCCGGCGGATCGATAAGACATCAGCTTTTTAAGAGGGAACGAGAGAGGGAGTGAGAAAGAGAGAGAGAGAGAGAGAGAGAAAAAGGGAGAAGAGAAGAGGGAGAGTGATCTTTATATATTTATAAGAAGTCTTAATAGCGGCGCGTCTGTTTCATTCGGGATTAAGATTCTCGGCCGCGTCCAACACGGTTCTCCGTATTATTCGTTTAATAAATCAAACGAAGAACCATCGAGAAACTCTCGGCCAGTAGGGACGAATAGAGAATGGATCCCGTGGCGAGAGATCCAGCGCGATCCACCGTGAATTGCACACGGCGCGCAACGCCGGATGATTTATCGCCGAAAAACAGAGGGACATCCGAGATTTGGCTCGGGAATCTCTGTTACATACTTTGAATTCAAACGTCTCGAAATGTGCATTCATGGCTGCCGTATGCAAAACACCCGGCGTTCGAGTTCGGCCAGCGAGGCGACGGCGGAGGTGGGAAGTTTAAAGTAGAGGTACGGCGGAGGGCACGGAGGAAGGGCAAGCAGCAGGGCGAGCGGGCGGGAGGGGCCAACGATAGAAGTACAAGAGGGCGCACGGGAGGAGGGGGAGGGGTGAGGGTGTCGGCGACGGAGGGTTGCATTTAGCGTTTAATTCAGGCCACGATGGTTGGTTTCCCGATGTGATTCAGTGGAGCTGCGCCGCCCCTACCCGACGCCTAATGAAGACACATGCTTCCAACGGTGCAAGCCAAATGATACCTAGGCCATGCATACGTTCCGCATGTCGTCGCGTTCGGTTCCGTTCCATTGTACACGCTAATGGCGTGCCAGGTACCGGGCGCGAACGCTCAGCTTCGCCCGGCGAAAATCCACCCGACGAAAGTTCGCGCGCGCGCGCGCGCGCGCGGCCGCCCGCCTTACCGACGCCGGCAATATTGTACGAAGGAACGTGTACAATGCGCGTTTTTTTATTATTTTTTCTCTCCTTTTCCTCCCCCAACTCTCTCTCTCTCTCTCTCTCTCTCTCCCTAGTCTCGAGATAATGCAGCGAGATGTAGCTGTCCGCAGCGGGAGCTGTCTCGCTCCCGAAGAAGAAGGCCGAAACGCGAGCTATTAAAGGGCCGCCGCCATCCCGGGAGAGATTCGTCCCGGAAATTAAGATTCCGTTATCTCGAGCGGCCTATTAGTCGTAAAAGCCGCTCGCGCGATAAGCGCGCGGACTCGCGCGCTAGTTATGAAGGGCGCGCTCCGCCGACCCGGCTCTTTCACCCTTTGTTCCGAAGGCTCTCACTCTCATCGGCACGGCAACAAGACGCCGGGGAGCCGGCCGTCGAAGAAGTCGAATGACAAACGGTCACGATCGCGGTGGGAAGACCGGCTGGTGGTTTAATTTACAGCTCGGAGATGCGGGGTTCTACGGGGAATTACCGCCCGGGAATTTCACACTCTCAGGACCGCCGGAGGATGCGCGGGAGGGACATTAGATAAACGTTTTGGGGCCAACCGCGTCCACAGATTCCAGGAGGAGTCTCGGTCTCTCTTCCCGGGCATTTTCAGGATCCGCATCCCTCAGGGTGGAATTTGCGCGTAGGGTTGCGAACGGCGACCGATGAGGGGCAACTGATGCCGCGGCGGCCGAGATCTCAGCCACCGCTCACGGTGAATTGGCCTGCACGCGAATTCGCCATTTCTCAAGAGCGAAATGCGCCCAACAGCACCAATGCGGAATAATTCTCCGTGCGAAGTAACACCGCAACGTGCAGATATAATAGTGCGCAACGGCCCAACTAATTTTTTAGCCTGTCATTTCTGCAGGATTGAAGCTCCGGAAAGAGTCTGGGAAAAAGATTAACGCAGAAGACGCAAAAGAGAGAGAGAGAGAGAGAGAGAGAGAGAGGGAGAGGGGAGGGGCAGAAGAGAGGGAGCGCGCGAAGGAACGAGAGAGGAGTCAGAGAAGCTCTTCTCTTGCCTCGACAAAGTAAAAGCGGAAGCACCACGCTAATCCTCGCAGTATGCACTTTTCCATAAAAGTCTCGTCAACGTGGCCGCGCATGGCACCCCCGTTTATCCGGGCCGGTCGCCGCCGGGCTCTCCGGAGGACTAGGCTTGAGGTCGAGCCGGACAGCCCGAGAGACGACGAGGGGTGTGATGGTACCGGGGACCAAGCAGAGTGTGCATAAGTGGACTACCAGCGGGTGTACACGAGGGTATCGGGATGGACCGAGCGACGACGCGAAGTTACTGCGACAGTGGCCCCGCGCAAAGAGTTAATCCGATGCAAAGACCAGTTTCAATTTAGTGCAAGTGGTGCTCCAGGGACGCGCTCGTGTAACGGCTCTGCGGTTACGTCGTGTCCCACCGCGACGCCAACAACGTCAGCTCGTCCGCGAGGATATATCGAGGACGGCCGGGGCCCATTCGAGGGACGACACCCGCGAGACTTGGCGTTTCTCAGGAAATCGCGATATTCGGCCGATTCCCTCTCGCTGAGGGACTTTGTCGTCGTCGTCGTCATCGTCGTCGTCAGGCTTAGCGAAGGCGGTAAAGCACGTTCCGAGCAAGCAGTCGTCGGATACCTTCGCTAGTATCTCATGATAAGGAAGCGCGATAACGTATCGCGCAAGGGCGCACCTTTCTCGTGCGCCCCGCGACTACCTATCGACTTCGCGCGCATCCCGTGCAGCCCGATGCTTCTTTGTCGTTCGTTTTATGGGAATTTATGAGCATCACGAGGGTTCGTTGCACGGCCCGCGCGCTCGGCCGAATCGGACGACGCTCCGGGGTGATCGATCGTAATCGCGCGCGGCTTATGAACTTTTTATCGATAATTTGATCGAGACGAAATTGGCCTCGGCGTAAAGTGAGATGAAAGTTACGTTCCGTGGCGCGTCTCGTGTCCGAGAGAATCGCCCGGGCCGGGCGGCGTAATGAACGATGCCTCAGCGTGACGGAAAGAAAGCACGCGAGATATAGATACGAAGTTCGTTGCTGTGCAACGCAGTCTGCAAGTCGGGTCGTATGAATTATCCGCCGCATCTTCTTCCTCTTTCTTCCCTTCTCTCTCTCTCTCTCTCTCTCTCTCTCTCTCTTTTTCTTTCACACTAACTAGGAAAATCATTAACGCGGATAATTATTAACGCGGAAGTTATTCGTCTCATTTTCCCTCCTTTACTTTCATCCCTCTTACCATAAAAAGAAAATCTGAATCTATATAATCTTAATCTACGCTATAATTGAAAAAATCTACGTCCCATTGGTCGTTTGCACGATTTATTGAGACGCGTTTCAACGAACTCGCGCTCGCAAGTGACAAGTGACTCTATGTGAGTGTTAAGTGCGGTCTGAGAAAAGGAACGAGGGCATTTCACTTTCCTCCGGGCGTACGTACGCCGGGAACGGCGCAGATAGAGCTGGCGCGTTTATTCGCGCATGAAGATACGTATGAAAGATGAATCAAGAACTTGTCGAATAGCGGCGCGATGCAGGAGGAGAAGAGAAAGAGAGCGAGAGACAGGCATCGAGACTGCCGTAGAGTCTGCGTGCCGCGCTTCCCCACCGCGCGTTATTTCATTTCACTCTCTCGCCTTTCGCGGAGTGGAAGCCCTCGACCTCTCATCCATCAAAGCCCGTCTCCATGCATCTGCTTCTAACTTCATACATCACAATTACGCCGCGCGCTGCCCCTTTCGCCCAGTTATTTGCATCGGAACCTCGCACTTTTCCACTCTGCGGAATCGACGTGCACAGATTACATTCTTGCCATGAGCGTTGATCGCGAACGGAGTTCATCTCGCGATCTCTGAATAATTCGCGAGGTCGATGCGCAAATTACGTCGCGTCTTGCGAACTGCTTCGTAAGACGTAACAAGTAGGTAGCGAGCGCGCATCTCGCTCGACTTTCGTCTCTCCGCAGAGGAGGGCCGCGTCGTTCCTCGAGAAGCGAAAACTTAACGCGAATATTATGATTTACGGAAACACAACGCGACGATACCCGGAAGCGTTCATCATGCGAGTCACGCGCGTGACGCTCTCGTACTTCCTGCTCTCTCTCTCTCTCTCTCTCTCTGCATCCGGACATACATCTCTCTTGTCCGAAATCCGCGGGTCGCCGACGCTCGCGCGCGCGCTCGGGTAGCCGAGATTTCTGCGTTGAAATACGATCCTCTCGGGGAGGGGCGTGGACTCCTACAAGATCTCGCACCGAACTTTAAACTTATTTTTATTTATCCTCCGCGGCTATAAAATGGCTGCAAGGAGATTTTCGTCGGCGCTCGGCGACTGGACAGAAAGAGAAGAGAGGGGGGCGAGGGGGAACAGCACAAAAAGAAAGAGCAGAGGACGAGAAGGAAGAGAAGGAGGAAGTGGAAAAGAGGTGCGGATGACGACGAGCGCGAGAAAGGGAGGAGAGGCAGCAAGTAAGGCAAAGGGTCCCCGGGAGCACGTTTGTTTTCCGAAGGACCGTTTTCTCTCCGTGCCCGCGAGCGCTAAGTAAAACTCACTTAATTTGTTCCAATGTCCGCGCTCCCTTCCCCTGCCCTCGGCCCTAGCCAGCCCCGCACTCATCGCGCCGTGTGAACCGAAGTTAAAACTTAATCAAATCTCGTCGCTACCCTAAACGGATTACACGAGGACTCGTTAGACTCGCGCCGCCTCGCGCCCGGCGCGACGCGCGTCCTCGGAGAGAGAGTATGCGCGCTTCCGCTGGCTCGCGCAAAGAATATATCCGCGCGACCGCGCCGCGCTGCGCCGCGCCGCCGTAACGACGTAATCCATCTTGCCGCCGAAGAAATATCTTCGCCCTGATACGTCAAGCACACGAATTCCGCCTAGCGGACGCAAAGTCCGCGCGAGTCGCGCTCGTTACCCGTCGCGAGGACCCACCCCTGAGAGCGAGAGAGCTCTAATGTATCTTTCCTCCGCGACTCCTCGGCGAAAGTTTTCGTCGCTCGTAGGCGGTGGATTATCCATCCCCAGACTGCGCACTGCGAGCGCACTTGGCGCGAGCCAAAACAATATCACACGTCGGAATTGTGTTTTTAATCGAAATTGAGACTGACGTTGCCGCCTCGTCACGCCGAACGCCCGAGGTGAATCGCGCGCCAGCGTGGATTGGACACGCTTGATAAGGGCGTTTCTCGCACGCACAGCAGATCTGGTGTCGAAGAAATTCTGAGGTCGAGGGGCTTCCGCGGAACAAAGTTCGGAATAACGGAGAGAGGAGAGAGAGAGGAAGAGGGAGGGCGGGAGTCAAAAATCGGAGATGAATAAATTGAAGGACGTTATCAGGCAGACCGTTGTTATGCTGCCGAGGGAATTCTTTGCCGCGCAGGGAAAGAAGAAAGGAACGTACATGTGTACGTGTGTATTACATGCGAGCCACGAAAGGCGAAAGGGTGCGGATTATCGCGGTTAAAAGTTGATATATCGCACGTCGCGTGCTAGATGGATATATCGCGACCGCCGAGTATTATCCAGCGGTTAGGCGCATGTAATTTCGAGTTAATTATTAATAACTCACGAAATTACGGTTGTGGCGCAGCCAGACGGGTAAACGCGAGAAAGGGAAAGCGTAGGGAGGGAGGGAGGGAGGGAGAGAGGGAGTGAATTGCGCCCGGCAAATTATACGCGGCAACGACTTGTGCAAATGTGAGAAACGCGCGGTAACTCGCGGGCTAATCAATGATAAAAATACAGTGACCCAAATTAAACGAGATAACACAGCGGACGCTGACGCGGCGTTGTGTCGCGCGCGTGCGACACAAAAGAAAGAGAGAGAGAGAGAGAGAGAGAGAGAGTAAATCGATCGGCGGGGGGGTGATGCCGACATCAGCGTTACATTTAGACAATCAATGTTTCGAGTTATCGCTCGGACGTGCCGGCTCGACGACGGTTGTTGCCTCGGTGCGCTCGATTTTTCACCTCCCGATCGGATTACCCGCGATCGGCGAAAAAGCGCGGAATAAACGAACGCGAACTGGCCGGCCGTTACGAGGGCGCGTATGAGCGACAGAGGCCGCGCGCGATATCGCGTATATATCTGTTAAATTGAGGAGATGGGAATGTCGATAATTATGGCGCGGAGGACCGATGTCGGCCCGGCGTTCCGTGACGCTGCACGCACGACGAGTCCCGGCAATCTGCGAATTCTCGCCGGATCCCCTGGCGCGCTGTCGCGTGTGCGATCGTTGGCACACTCGCGTGAATTCGGTGAATTTACATGATCGAAAATTCGACCGATATTTTCCGGCGAAACGGCTTGACGCGGTTATGGCGGACGCGCGCGGCAGCGTCAGCGTTCCGCCGCACACGTAATCGAAAATTTCCAGGCAAACGAAACTCTTTGCGTACGCGCGCGCGCGCGCTCGTTTCCGCGCTTCAGCGTGATTTACTCTCGGTCGAGTCGAAATCTACCGGCGGGTCCCTCGACAAGGACCCTAAGGACCGGGTATCCCAACAGCTCACGGGATCCGCCTTTTCTTGTACTCTCGCGCTTCCTTCGCTCGGAATGGTTATCTCCTATATCCTCCTTTTACGCTTACGCTCTCAATTTCCGCGTGCCTCCCATCCCTTTTCCCGACCGTACACCGCGCCTTTCTGGTTACTTCCAGACCTGTCTCTCTAAAACCCGCCGCTGTTTTTCAGATTCACGCGAACTCGCCGGTGTCCGTATCCTCCTCCGTTCTCTCGTCTGTCGCGCACGTTTCCTATCTGTTCCGGATCTCTCTCTTTTTACCGGCCTCTCTCTCTCTCTCTCTCTCTCTCTCTCTCTCTCTCTCTCTCTCTCTCTCTCTCTCGCTCACCTGCTCATGCCTATTCGGTTATTTACTCGGCCGGTACTGTCGAGACTCATCGCCTTATACGTGCCGTTGACTAGTTTCCACGGCGAGAGAGAAAGAGAGAAAGAAAGAGGGAGGGGGAGAGAGAGAGAGAGAGAGAGAGAGAGGGAGAGAGAGAGAGAGAGAGAGAGAGAGAGAGGGACGATTTGTCTTTCCAAAGGAGCGGAAAACCGAGGAGACCGAAGACGCGGTACTGGTCGGCTTGGCTAATTGGAATTGCATTAATTCCTTTCTTCGCCGACTACTTGCCCGCTTGTTCAATAAGATTGCTTTTCAGTATGCGCGACCGACTGCCGCCCCGTGAAAATCCATGTTCCAGTCGCGTCCTAGGAATCCGACACGTTTTCTTCCCTTTTCTCCTCTTCTTTTTACGACTGCACGTGAATGTTAAAACTCGCCGGACGCGATTCGCGCGATCGTTCATTTCCTATTTGTCGAGATGAAATATCGCGGTGTCCTGACGTAACACATGTCGTACTGCTTTCGATAACGGTTCTCAGACGAGGATAAGTGATTCTTGTGCTTCGACGTGGATAGCGGTGAAATCGTGGCGGTACTCTTCGAAAAATTGAAAATGTCTCGCAACAATTTACAAAGTTACAGCTCGCTTTATGCCGCGATATTATGCTGCGTTATGTTTATAATCTTCGATTCTTCCTACGAGTCGTTTCTACGCGAAAATATTTTCTTCGCGCGATTTCTGATAAATCGCCGTTCGATGTGCTACACTTTTAAACCGCGCATTCATGAATTAAATGTCAAGGATTGTGACTGACGCTCTTTCAACGTGTCTTGCAGCGTGCCTTCACGTTTTTAACAGTGCAGCTCTCGCGTTTTAAATTTCAAGTATATCTCAGGAATGAAATTTATTCCATTGTCATTTTATTCGGCGAATGGACAGTTTATTCATAGAGCAAGAGAAAAAGAAAGCTGAAAGAAAAAGATGAAAGAAGGGCGCATGTCATATGCGAAACATGCGAGAAAGAAGCTTCATTAATTCCGGTGACCTTGTTTACGCGTATTGTCATTATTTCACATAATGACTACGTTATCATTTCTATCGGGCAAAAAATCCGAAAAATTTCTTTGCATTCGGTCGCCGTCGAAATCTTCGCGCGATTCTACCACGCAACCACACACGTTTGGGAGCTGGCATTAATTAGAAGCTACTGAACTTGAAGTAATTGTACATATTATATACCGAAATTTCCAATTCGCTTCTTACCAATCCACAAAATCGGTGATATTAATAATTCATATCCGTAACTGGGAATTGCATATTATATTGCATTTTAATTACAAGCCAATAGAATATTAATATCTTCAACATTATTAGTAGTGTCAATGAGGTACGCACAATCGATGTTACGCCTGGGCTGTAATGTATGCACGCGTAAGGATCTGTTTGGGATTAGATTATACCGCCGGATTAAATGTGTGCAAATGTATTCCGGTCTTTATCGTTGGCGAAAGGGGGCAGGGGGGAGCGCGAAGTTATCCGTTTACCATGGGTTTCGGTCGATATCCCTCGATTCTCTCGCTGCTTATCCGCTTGATTCTCCTACTTATGGAAAAACATTACCGTTCGATGACGGCGCGAGCGGCACCAAAGGCGTGAGAGCTTCGCGAACTTGTCAAATCAACCTCCGGTTTCGGTTCTCCCCGGCTCGACGGTCGGAGAGAGAAATGTACAAGCAACTAATTCCTGTGCCGAGTAATCCACCTTCACGTTCGATATTCGCGAATTAATTGATCAGCTCGCGTCCAAGCGCGCATCCACATCTTTCGCCAGTTCACTAGCTACTGTCGACTGTCCACTGTCAGTCCGCGATTATTCACCTCATCGTGTCGTCCTCTTTTTCAATATCGCGCACATGACATCTGAGTTTCATTATTTCGAAAAAAATCGCGATGAGAGCGCGAAACGAAACGCGATCCGTACTCCTTGACGTGCGCTCGGCGGCTGCCACCGCTGCGTTGCATTTCGTATTTTTGCTCACCCAGATTGAATTTCAATCACAGTTTAATTATTTAAATAATTACACAATCGATAATCTCCGAACGAATACGTTGTTAATTTGATTACCGCCGTCACATGTTAACGTGACGCAATTCTATTATAATGCATAATCTCTGCGTCCTCCCTCTTTCTCTCTCTCTCTCTCTCTCTCTCTCTCTCTCTCTCTCTCTCTCTCTCGTGTATAATCGCCGTAAAATGAAATAATTTCGGAATATTATAATAGAGAAACACGCGCCAATAGTTTTTACGACTGCCAATTTTGAGATCGCGCGCACGCGCGCGTGTGTCTCCCTATATAATTTTACACACACGCGCGACGCACACACGCGCAGCGCGAAATTTATATATATAAATTTCCGTCGGCGCTCACGAGCGGGCAAGCCGAGTACGTTGACTGATTATCCGGCGAGCTGGAGCGAACGGTCCGTCTGCCGCAACCGCCAATTACGCCGGTGTCGGATTCTTTCTTTCTTTCGTCCGCGCCAGGTACGCGCCGTTTACACACCGAGGACATCCTTCCGCTAACGCCGGCGTGCATCGATATACCGACTTTTATGTCATGCGTGCCATAGACCCGCTTGGGTTGGGGGTTGGGTGGGTGTGTACATAATGCGTACTAGCGAGTCAGCTCGTTGAGTGACAGCCGAGCTAATGGACCGTCTCTCTACTCTTCTCTCCTCTCATCACCGATAGCCGGGCACCATTGTTGACTTCGCATCATCCGCTATGACGGCTCCTACGTCGCCGGGATACCACCTTCATGGTATCCCGATGTTGTCCGCCCGCTTTTCCTGCAAGAATCGTCCTCGTTCTCGTCGTCGTCTCGTCGTCGGCGGTGGCGACGGCGGCGTCGGTCGCGCGTCTGAGAGTTCCCTTTTATTAACCCGTCCACGACGAGCGGACGTGGGTCAATATTTCGAGAGGACGGACATTTTCGTCGGAGCAAACAATGAGAGACGCCGTGGATTTTTCGAACGACGCGTATACTCATCGGACACCCGCGGCTATTTTCAACATGGACCTTCTTCTTCTCTCTCTCTCTCTCTCTCTTTCTCTCTCTCTCTCTCTCTCTCTCTCTCTCTCTCTCTCTCTCTCCCCTCTCTCTCTCTCTCTCTCTTTTTTCGCTCTCGGTACAGAGTTGCGGTATTATTATCTATTTTCGGTTGTGCCGTTTTCGGTTTATCATGAGCATAGACAGTCGATTGAATTGCTCGCGTTAATCAGTGTTAAACTCGTACAGTCCACATCCAATGTTACGAAGTCAAACGAGCGATAGTTGCGGCATTCACTTTTGACAGCCGTAACGGCATTATATAAAGCAATAATTCGTTAATCACAAGCTGTCCAATTAATGTCAAATTAAATGGCGTGAAATACGAACCGCATTTCCGTTTGATGCAGGTGCGCCACATGTTGATGTCATTACCGATCGTACCAGACAAGCTGGTGCTGTACATACATATATATATATATATATATATAATATATGTGTGTGTGTGTGTGTGTATATATATATATATATATTGAACGTACGCTAGTTGACAAATAAACGTCTGCAATAATTTCCTTGGCTAATGGAAGCCGACTGTATTTTTATTTCGGCCGTATTGGAGCGTATTTTTAAACACCTCCTATGACGACTGCGCGCTCGAGAGAACGAGGAAGAAAGCCGCTCGAGGAAGCGATAAATAATCACTGTCGCGAAAAGAAAACGTCGCCGTAATTCGATTCGGATATACGTTTCCCTGCACACGCATATATGCAGTCTCTCGTTACTCGCACGCGGGATTTCGCCTCGCATACCAACTTCACGCGCGGCAGGCAGGGTGTTAAGCGACGCGGCCGCGTTTAGAAAAAAAAAAAAGGGACCGCGTCGTAGTTACGCCGGCTGGAGATGCACGAATATAATGAGAGGAGAGCGACGGTGGGGAAGGCGAGCTCTCGAGGGGCACCGGGGACAGGGGGGCAGATATGGAGAACACTGGACGAGGGGAAAAGAGTGGAGGAGACGGAGGAGGGAGGCATACGTGAGCGAGGGTAATGTACTATTCTCACCTCCGACAGGCCCTCGG
Organism: Harpegnathos saltator; assembly: GCF_003227715.2. Taxonomy (NCBI): domain Eukaryota; kingdom Metazoa; phylum Arthropoda; class Insecta; order Hymenoptera; family Formicidae; genus Harpegnathos; species Harpegnathos saltator. The sequence continues at coordinate 418,282 of NW_020230724.1, read as the reverse complement.
GGCTTCCTCGGCTATCCTTTGGTGGTGTTCGCGCCGGTATACGCGATTGTGCACCGTGTACTACTATCCGGTGTGTAGATGCGCGTGTAGACGCCTAACTTGCGTGCGTGCATGCGTGCGTGCATGCGTGCGTGCATGCGTGAATGAGTGAGTGAGTGAGTGAGTGAGTGAATACATGCAACCATATACGCGATGCGCAAGGTCGGTGCCGTTGCAGACGCGCCCTACATGCACGAAACTCGTCGCTCGTATCTACACTCATCATCGAGCGCTTCGCGTCGCGTTTCAGCCAAGATGCGAAAAAGCGAGCTGATTTTTCGCTCTGCCGCGCGCATCTCTTTTTCCCTTTCTCTCTTTTTCCCATTCGGCGATACGCCTGTCCGTTAGCCTGCTACTTCCTCCCGCTTCTCCCGCTTTTTATTTCCGCTGCTAGCAGCTTCGACTCGTGCAGCCTCGATTCCATCTCTCTGATAACGATAACGAAATTATTTGGGATGGAAATCGTCGCGGTTCTACATTAACGTTGGAATAGGGAGGATGGTGAGGGATGAAAGGTTGGAGCGGGAAAGTCCTGCCTTGCAGAACGATTCGAAATTTTCTAATACCGGAGCACAAGTCGGTCTGCGCCGCTTTAAAATGCAAGAAATATCTCAATGTGGTATTCGCATTTATTTCAATGGTTATAGTATTCGTGGGTTATCTCCGATTGCTCGACGAAGCGGCCGACAGATCCCGATTGTTACATCTTTCGCGCACTGTCTGCGTGAATGAAAAAGAAAAGCAAAAGAAATAAAATGAAACGAAAGAAAGCAATGAGACGCGATTGACTGTGATCGACACCGGTGATCGGCGCGCATCCTCGCGCGATACGCGCGACAGCCGCCTAAAAGCGCGCCCCGTAAATTACGGTGGCCGCGCGACGCCGTCGGCGAGGGTGCGCGCGGCGCGCGGAGTCGAACAGAAAGAGGCGAGAATAACGCCGAGTCGGATCGACTCGGCGCGACGGGGGGATGAAGAAGAGAGAAACTGCGACAAGGGCTGCTGACAGACAGTGACGGGTACCACTTTATCCGCGACACGATTCTGCGCTTACCACAGCCCACCAGTTTACCATCACCGTCGTCAATGCCGCCCACGACCGATCTGATCTGATCTCATCCTAGTCTCGCTCCGATCCGCCATCCACTTTCTACCCGCCGCCGCCTTCCTTCGCGTTCAACATCTCGCTCGGCTTCGCCCTCCCACCTCCCCCGCCTCCTACCTATCTCCCCGCGAGGTTTTCCTCGCACCAAGCGCTTCTCGCGTTCTTATTTTACCTCGAGAGCCACGCAGCCCCTCGGCCCCTACGGTGGTATATGTGTATCGCCGAAACCTCTTCCCGTCGTGAGCGTTGAGCGATGCGCAGCTTCGACACCCAGCAAGAGAGGGAGAGAGAGAGAGAGAGAGAGAGACTCGCGAATCTCCGTTCGCGGTTCGCGAATCGCGCCGACAGAATCCGTCTCGAGTTCCCGCACGCGCCAACTCTTTATTTCCGCGCAGACACGCGTACGTCACAGCGTCTCGTTCCCCGTTTCCACTCAGTTTCGTTTCCGTTCTGGCGCATGTGCTCGCATATACGCAGCGGGTCTCTGTTGTAGCCGCTACCGCGCGGGAGCGGCCACGCTCTCGCCGCCGCCGCCGCCGCCGCCGCCAACTCCGAATTCAATGCGAGCTCTCTCGGCTGCGAGATTCGCGACGACGCGACGCGGCGCGGCGGGGACGTCTGTATTCGGGAATTCGTCTTACGACGGCGAGCGACGGGGAGAGTGCAGCACTCTTGCAAATCGAACCCTCCTACTTCGGTCATCCCGCTGAACGTTTCCCTCCCCTCGCGCGCGCGCACCTGCCTGTCATTCCATACGAGGGTGTTTCCGATTTCGGCGCCCTAAGGGAAATAATCCGTCGCTTCGCTCCCCGGATCACGTAGAGGACCGTATATCCTTCCTGGAGTATTATGGATTTCTGTATCCTGCGCCCTGCGCGTCCGTGTGCGCGTGTGTATATCTATGTGTGTGTGTGTGTGTGTGTGTGTGTGTGTGTACATTGTGTACACAATATGTATCCCTACATATCGACCAAATATACATGTGCACGAGCTCGATGCTCCCCTATGATGCAAAGGAGGCGTCGCGGATGGAAGTCGTACGGCTCATCAGCGTCAGCGCGCGCGAGTATCTTGTTGTTTGAAATTGCGTCAACGAAATGCACGAAAGTTTATCGATCAGCTGACTCTCGCCTGCGCCGCGGTTGAACTCGCCTCGGCGCGGGCGGAGGCGCGTTCGCCGGCCGCTGCACACATTCGAGCGTTCGAGACCGCGCTCAAACGTTGCGATAATTGTACGATCGAACGTCATTAAACTTCTCGGGGGAAAATTTATTAAAGATAGGAAAAGTTGGTTCGAATCGAAAATAACGTAAATATAGCATGACGTCTGGCAATCATACGACGACGGGATTTCTCCTTTCCGATATGGAGAATATTCGCGGCGAATATTTATTTGCGGTTCTTGTAATGTGATCGACGTGCTCGAATTGAGAGGGAAAAATTGGACGCATCTAAATATGTTTAAATGTGTCAGCGACTGTGAAAATGGTTAATTGTCCATTTCGGAGATTGAAGGGATGCGCTGCTCGCGTCAGATTGGAAACTTCGTGCGACACTGGTGGTGGGATCGCTGCGGCAATCCCGATCTCACAGACACATCGCACTGAAACGTAGTATCTAACTTTAGAAGGCCAAGGGAAATAATAAAGTGCAACGAACGCAAGTGATAGAGTGGCGCGGTGTAACGTCCGGAAAATGAGAGGTACTCGCATAAAGGCACGTGGCTGTGGCTGATAACAGTACGGCAGACATAAGCCGTCAATTGTCGATGATATCGTCGATGGACGGTAATGATACGCGGCATGCGTCATTTACCGACCACCGTCGCGGATCCGCATTCTAAGCGGAAAGAACGGAGTCTAAATGCTACGGAAGGGAAGCTACCGCGAACGCGCGTGTAACAACAATTTCTCCCGCGTTCGTTCGTAAAATTGAAGATTATCCCATTATTCGGGGCAGTCGATATAAAACGTGGTGGACGCGAATACTCGTGTACACACACACACACACACACACCTACATTTCCGCGCTACACGCGTGACTTTGAATTTACATACATCGCAGCAACACCTGGCATGCCGTATTTCGGATCTCAGCTCACGTAAAATATTATCATGGTACCATCTGCCAGTTGCAACAGATACACGGAGAAAATATTTCGTTTATCCATTTCGCGCGCACGGCGCATGCATATGCACGCGAGAGCAATCCATTTGAGTAAGGTCCGTGGATAATACGTTAAAGTAATTTCCAACTGCGCTTCCCACGGTCGCGATCTCGTTGCTCTTTACTTCAACTTCTGCAGATCGTCCTCCTCTCGATCGAGTAGGGATCGTTCTCGAGGACACGCGCGCTTCCCCGCGTGAACTACGTACGTTGGCCCTTTCAACTTATCAACTTATCAACTTATCAACGGTCAGGACGATTATTGTCCCGACGAATTACAATTTCGCATGTCACTTCGGGGAAAAGGCGATAAAAAGCATGACAACAGCCGAGACGTCTTTTGATTTTCGTGACTGCGGAAGGAAAGGGCGTAATCACCGGCCGTTCAAATAATAGAACGTGCCGGCCTTGAGGGATCTCTCCGTGGAATACCTCTCTTTTTCTCTCTCTTGCTCTCTTTCTCTCCCCCTTGCCATGCCTCGTGTGCCTCTCGGGTACGCTTATGCCCGCCAGTGGGCGTCGATAGACATCCTAACGATCATCCGACGGCGACTAATTTCGGGTTTCTCTAATTAATACAAATAACCTCGGCGCGTCTGCCCGCTCCTCTTGACTGCGCCAAAGAACGATCGCCCTGCCGCGTGCTTCTTCCTCCGCGGTCGACGAATTAACTCGTTGTCCCTTCGCAACAACAGGTTTCGCGACTCACGTCATGCATCCAGACCTACACACACACACACACACACTCTCTCTCTCTCTCTCTCTCTCTCTCTCGCCGAGGGGAGAGAGAAAAAAGAAACACGAAAGAAGAACCGCTCCGAGGGTCCCCAAATTACTAGCATTTATAAACCAGGTCCAAGCAAGAGGAGGAGCGAGAGAGAGAGAGAGAGAGAGAGGGGGGGCGGCTTCATCGGCTAACGTTGACTTTAGCGGTCAGCGCAACAGTCATCGCTTTTAATTGTCGTCCACGCTCGCTCGTATTATCGTTTTCGTTCGCGGTTATTACGCCGAATTACGAATTATCGCGTTCGCTGCATGTTATCGCGGGCGTCATGACTTTCGACTCGCTGATTATATTATTTCGCGCACGGAATGTTTCGCGGTGGGCGAGACAGCGAATCGACAGGATTATCGCCGGTGCTGTCGCGCACGTTCGATAGCGGTGCGCCTCGTTCGCGTGAAAATTGATTCGGAGCGCGTGGAAATCGCCCGGCTGGCCTAAATGTGTCGGATACCTGCGACCTATCGACCTGCGTGAGCGGGTCGATAGGTTCGGACGTTTCGTGGAGAATATTTCGTTTGGAAGGAAGCTCCGGCAGCGTTCTCTCCGGCGCTATAAATCCGTGACGGAGTACGCCACTTCTGGCCGTCGCTTTGTACGTTGACGTACCATACTCGGAGACTTGTCTAGCCGCAACTTCTAACTCTCGCGGAACGCGCACTCGGCTTTCTTTCGTGTAAACAATAATCCTGCCGCGTAAACGATATGATACCGCGAGAACGTAGGCCGCCTCGAGGCAGCATCGCGCGGCGCGGCGCGGCGCGGCGCGGCGCGGCGCGGCGCTTTCATAAGCGCCATCGCGTGCTTTCATGAATTTTCTATGTGCACCGGATGGATTAAAAATAACCGTAAAAGTGTTTTCGCGCAAAGATAGTCTCGCGCGGTGAATCCTTCCGCTCTGGGAGCAAATTCCGCGCCACCGGCTTTATCCTCACATCGCTCAAGAGCTCTGGCGGAATATTAAAAGCTATCTGGGATAATGTCTGTTCGGTATCTTTACGTAGCGCGGCGGAACAACAAAGGATTAAAATTTATTTATGGTGCCCGCGCAACGCCGCCGAGAGAGCCCGTGTGTATCATGTCGCGTAACGGCGTTTGTTGAATATCTCGCTGCAGGGAATGATAAAAGAAGCGACGAGTCGAAGGTCCAGAGCATGGGTCTACGTCAGCCTTTCAGCAAATTCTGTCAAACATGAAAGACCAGTGAAGAACCTTTTTCTCATGTAATAAACTGACAAGCTAACAAAGCTGATATTGTAAACTGCGCTGTTCTACTTCGACGCTGCAGACGCTGATTATTCATTGCCGTTTCCTCCACGTTAAAAGTGCTCGAGGGAAACGTTCGTTGAAAAATTATTTAACGCTCTCTGCTTATTTCTTATGTATACTTTTTCCGCCCGCATAAGAAAAACCATTCATTGCGTTGAAGTAGGACAATATAGTCTGTCTAGCGACTTTCAGGTTCGAAGGAATTTGTAGGGTTAATACGAAGCCAAGATTTTTTTGTCGACTCGGCTCCGCGACTTCTCGGGGAGAGAAAAGAAGAAGAGAAAGGGAGAGAAGTTGGGCACTGAATCAGGTGAACGAGAAGTTAATGCAGATAGCGTCTCTGCTGTTCGCTATCTCCTTTAAATACAGCGCAAGCTCTTCGCGCCATTTAACGTTTTCCGGATAGCGTTGATTTTCGCATGGTCCGTCTTTCCATTTCACGGCTGGCGAAAATACTGAAGGGCGATACGAAATCCACTTGGACGTGATCGGCATTGGTTAAAAGGAACAAACGCACGGCAGACTATCTCTTGGCCTGCACTTCCCCCCGGGACTTGAAACTTGAAAGTAGTTAAAGATTAGGGATAAACAGTATATATTAATGTACGTAGAAAGTTTACCCGGTGCCTGTCGCAAAAGTTACAAAGTTACAAGCCCGCTCTGCCCGCACTGAGCGGGATGTTTGTCGCTCGGGCAGAGAGGTTTGCAATTATTTATTAAAAGGCAGATCAGAGAAAATGGATGAAATTTCTGAGCGTCCCATCGTCGTCGCGAACGAACGTTGGCCGAGGAAGAAAACACGGCCGGGAGAAACCGCGACGTGAATGAGCAACGACGAGACGAGAGAACGATACGAAAGCTTAATTTAAAAATTTTAATCCTAGAATAGTCCAAGTTTGCATGTTCGGCGGAGCGAAGCAAATGGACTTCCTTGAGTAACATCTCCGTGCGCCTTTACCAGGCTCACGGCCGATTAAGATTTTTCAGGTGGCGTAGGACCATTTTAGCTTACGCTTCTGTATTACACTAAAATCTCCTCGGTCATTTACATTGAATTATCCCGACGCGATTAGCGCGACACGGTGCGTGAGAGAGAGAGAGAGAGAGAGAGAGAGAGAGAGAGAGAGAGAGAGAGAGGGAGAGAGAGAGAGAGAACTCGATACTCATTTTTACGAGCGGCTCTTCCGCTGCACTCTAATGGAGCGTTAATCGTCCTCCTTGCGATCGCGCCGATTTTATAAAGCGTCATTTCCGTCCGGTGACTCGCCGATGAAACGTCCGATGTGTATGCTAATTTCCATAAAATTATTCTAATTAAATCAGCACCGCTCTCTTGCGCCCGTTGTAATCAGCGTGGCGAATTATTCCGAACCTCTCGTACAATAAATATTATGACTAGCTCGCTATTTTGAGGCACTTTACAAGCATTAAGTAGAAATTCGCTCTCGGGCGGCAGTCTGATAATTATTTTATAAAAATAGGCGCACGGAGGTCGCGAGAATCCTCGCCCGCTCTCCTCTCCGGTCACTGATCGCCCGGTCTCTTCGTGTACCAAGTAACGTATATATTGTGACAGCGACACGGCGGTTTGCCTCTCCGTCGGCCTAATTACGGTCGCTTCGTTCGCGGACGGGGCAGCGTCGAATCCTAAGGCGATCAGGCGTCGGGCGTGTGTATCGACGGGGATTATCTCGATCGCGCAGCGAGTCGCGGGTATGCCGGGTATAACCACTCGCCATGTCGGTGTACGCCCCTGCGCTCCGGAATTTCCCGGATAATTTGGTCGGAGAAGCGGACCGGCAGTCTGTGATTTGCGAGCTCCCGATGGATAGAGAGACGACTCATTGCGAATGAGAGAGCGAAGGAGGGAAAGAGGGCCGCGCGCACGAGAGGACAAATGTTGCGAGACGAAGAGACAAGTAGAGCGTCGCGGGAAAGGAGAGAAAGAGCGGCCGGAGGAAGGCTGTGGAGGAAGAGAGAGAGAGAGAGAGAGAGAGAGAGAGAGAGAGAGAGAGAGAGAGAGAGAGGGAGGGAGAAGGAGCATGAGAAGACTCGACAATTTGCCATCGAGTTTGCGAGCGACTTCCTGGCAGCCCGAAGGTCTGTCTCCTAGACGGAGGAGAACAGAAACTACCTGGGTTAATCTATGTGAGAACCTAAGCAGCTGCCTCTGGTGGTAGGAAGCCTGTCCTTCCCTTATTTCCTTATAGTCGATACGAAGAGAAACAACAGGCTTTCTCCGGCGCGTTTCTTGCCCTTAGCTCGATTACAATTTATGCAGAATGCCCAGGTGTTTGTATATTATTACTACGAGTAATTTAGCATAAAATCAATAGCGCTGCCTCCGAGCGCCTCTTCAAGGGTGGGACGCGAGAATTCGCCCTGCTAATTTGTACGCTGCGCACGCTCACGTGTGTGGCCCTTCGTGCTAAGGATATTGTTTGTAAAAATATTGATAGATTCAACCCCCCCCTCCCCTCCCCCGCGAGTATGGTAATTATCGCGACGACGTTGCTGTTTCACAAAGAGACCTCCGTTGGTCCTCCGCGGAGATTCTTCCCTCTCTTTCCCCTTTTATTGCGCCAACTGTATCTATCGCTGCTAACTGTATCTCTGTGTTTTGTTTGTTCCAGGTAAGTGCAATCAACTCTACGCGTTCGGCCGCGAGGCGCATGGGAAGTACGCGTGTGAGTACGCCGCTTTGATGAAATTTCGAAACGCCGCCGCTACCGCCGCGTCAATGTGGTGATGGACGCCGTGTCCTGACAGCCGACGGGACGAAGATGAAAGACGCGGTAGCCGTGCGAAACGGACGGCACAAAGAGAGTGGTGCGACTCGCGTCCAAATTGGACGCCGGAATGACGAATCGTCGCGGCGCTCGTATGCGAAATTCAATTAGGTCGGGTTCACCGGTTAGCCCGCGGCTGCTGCCTTCGAACGAGCCCCGCGAGAGCGAACGCGCGTCGATTGCGTCCGCGATCTCCGTCGTTGATGACCAACGATCCGCGACCTGATCGGCGCGCAGCGGCGGCTACGCTCCGCGGGGTTCATCGACTCCTGGGCACAGGCCCAGTTTTTAGACACGACCGATAAATGATTAGTTGTGCATTGGTCGAGTGTGCGAAAAATACCGTCGGCGAATTATCGGCGACGCTCGTTTGGCTTTCCGCGCTGCCCGATATTCTAATTTATTCGAGAAACGTCAATTTTATCCACCACCACGAAAATATGAAGGATGTATGAGTGATTTGCAAGAAGTTTTTTGTCGCAGCCGTCTCTCGCAATTTGGATCTTTTATCGCGATGAATTTTGACGATCCAGAATTAATCCGCTTTTAGAACTGAAGGGGTCACGTCAATCGCCGGCGATGTTCTAAATGATGAATGAAACTTCCCATCTAGATATAATTCTAAGTATGTGGGTAATCTCATAGTGAAATATAATTCCGATAGCGCGGGTTTCTGTATTTTTAACTACGTGACCTATTTGACACAATTATATTCGATTGCCTCGGATAATGTTATTCAGGACATCCGATCTAAATCTTTGAAATAGCAACGAGGTTTATTCAGAAATATTTCAATCTTGTCCAACGACAAAATATTTCTACTCATTCAGTCGATCCGTTTGACGCGATAGTTCAGACGGATATACACTTTAACCAATGGCTAAAGATGAATTGCTCGTCCAGCTTGATAGGAGACGAGCGAATCATGAGGTAACTTCCAAGCTGAAGTTTCCCGGTTAGACCAAAGCCCGCGGAGAGAACCCACCGTGTTCGCTCGGCTGTGTATCCTTCCGTGTAATCGTGGACACTCGGAGTATCTCCGCACGCGCGCACGCGAGCGGGTGTATGTAAAAACACATATTTACTCACACACAGAGACGCTTCTTCATTGCGGTGAAGCTCTCGCGAGCTACGTGACTGAAGTTTCCGCGACATGCATACTCATGCATCCGCGTGTAGTCTTACGCACAAGTAGTGGACCGTAATATGTATGAATATATACAATACATACATATATTTACATATATGTATGTGTATATATAAATTTATATACACACACACACACACACATCCACGTGGTTATGCGAGTAGCGTGCATTCTCGTGTGGCTAAACAGAATCAGAATATACCGGCGGATGACACAGTTGGGAACTCGAGCCGCACATAGAACCGACCGACCAGGCACCGCAGGGCTCCGAACTAATTATTATAATTCCCACAACAATGATCGTACATTAAAAACTAATATCGCTGATGGGAGCTGGAAATTAATCATCGCTCACTCGGACCGGATCCGGTGACCCAGTGAGCCCCGGGACACTCTAGGAATAACTTCTCGGACAGTTCCTCCCAATGACCTTACGACCCGGGAGAATACGCGAATGGCCGGTCGATGTAATGTGTGACGAGCGCGTGGATAAGTTTTTAATCACTCCGTTGTGGCGCGACTCATCGTCGTGAAAAATTGCAAACCCGGTTTATCCATTGCGAATCGTCGGATTTCGACGAGAGAAATGAGTCTCTCGCGTCGTCCGGCTGTTCGTCGATCAGCGATTTGTAAAATTTTTTTAAGATAGACGACTTTTATTCGAATCGCGATTTTACGATCAGTCGCGAAGCTCTTCAGCCCGCAGTCATTAGTAGAAACGTAAAATATAAAAACACTAATGAGAGATACACCGTTGAAAACAACGACCACTTTTTTCTCTCTCTCTCTCTCTCTCTCTCTCTCTCTCTCTCTCTCTCTCTCTCTCGACGAGTTGCGCGCTACCATTGAACTCCCGATTCCGTAATGGATCGAAACTGAAATATCACTCGGTTGCTAGAGCGCTCATGTGACAATCGTAATTAGCGACTTCCGCGGGATGAAAATTCCTTCGCGGATCAGTGAAGCGCCGTAAAATCGCCTGTAAACGCTGATTTCATCGGCGATCGTGCCGTGTCGCGCCGTAATAACCGCGATAACCGATTATGCTCCTGAATTATGAAGGAAGTTTTAAACCGCCCTTCATTGGCCAACGCAATTAATTAACGAGGTGCCGGGCGCCTATGAATTATTCCGATCGCCTCTCGACCTCCGGGCACCGCGATAGCGTCCACGTTGAACGTTCGATGTCGGGCGTCGAAATGTTTAAAGCTTGCGAGACAGCTTGTGAGACAGATGCCTCGGTTGAAATATGTAAACGAGAACCATTCCGGTTAATGCGTCTGCCTTTCCCTTTTGCCTTCTAATGCGTCTGCTTGACGAAAAACTTAACGGATTGCCGGCACCGGATTGTGAGCGTCGTCGTCGTCGTCGTCGTCGTCGTCGTCGTCGTCGTCGTTGTCGGCGCGGTAAGAAAGCGCTCCGGTTCTGCCATTGACAGCTGGAGAATGTCGCGAGTCTCTTACGGCCGTGGCATTACGCCGCCGGTCGTCAGTCGTGTCTCTTATATCTCTCGTATTCGCGCCCACCGGCACTTGAATTGGTAATTTGAGTATACGCGATTACGCACAGCGCTCCGTTCTGTCCGCGACAAAGAGACGCGTCTAGCGGCCGATAGCTAATACGGAGAAAAATTCACGCCGACGAGATTATCGCGAGACGCAAGAGTGCAAGAACAATCTCTCGATTCGGCCGGAGCGACGCGATGCAAACGCGCCGTTTCGGGGGAGAATATCCTTCTCTCTTTGTCTCCACCTCAAGCCCAAAATCGTTCGCAATTATGCTCGAGAACTCTAACCCGCGAGAGCGGGCGATTTTCGTTCGACGACGACGTGATTTCCTCGGCGATATCGTCGCGTTTGAGTCGCGTCGGCACGACCGCGCCGATCGCACGACGATTCGAGATGCGGTACTTTAAAAGTACGTGGCACTCTGCTGTGCGCAGTCGACTGCACACAGCAGCGGCGATGCAAGGCTGCTATCGTTTCTCGTCTGAGTGTCTCGCGCGCGGAGCAACCGCGGCGTGCCGGAAAAGAGGGAAAACGCCGCGCGCGCGGCGTGGCGCACATCCGCTCGCGGAACATGGCATTGTGGTCTCGGGGAAGAAATTGCGCTACGCGAAACCCGATAGGTGCGGAATCGAATCCGGTATTCCTCGCCCCTGCCCCTCACCCTCGGGCCGTTTACCGGCGGTGCTTTATTTCCTCGGTCTGGCCGCGCAGCTAAACGAGGCTAAACGAAATCCACGACGGCACGTGTCCTCCCCGAGGAGAGCTCGTAACCGCTCGGTTCGCTCGCGGAGCCCCTTTGCTGTCCGGTTACCGCCGTCGCCGTCTGTTTCATACGGCGCGATTTTTTTCTTCTTCCTCGTAGTCAAAGGCAGAAGCTATTAACATCGTGACTTTTCTTCCGTTCAACGGCTAGAACTCATTACCACGTCGTATAAGAGTTCCGACAGTTTTCGAGGTAAAGTTGGATTAGAGGTTGGCAGCTCGTTAGCCGGCCTTATCGATCCCACCTCTTGGGTACCATTGTGCTCGGCGTATTAATTAAAAAATGAAAATCCGGAGCCCGTCCAACACACGAGAAGCCCCGTAATCCCCCACCACGTGCGAGTTCCGCACCCTCTTCGCTCACCCCTTACTGCCCTCTCTCTCTCTCTCTCTCTCTCTCTCTCTCCCTCTCTCTCTCTCTCCCTCTCTCTCTCTCTCTCTCTCTCTCTCTCTCTCTCTCTCCTCATCTCTACTCCTCGCTGGGAAACGGCCGCAAAGTTAAATTGCACCGGATCGCTTATCGATTTTCAATTTACTCTCGGTATCAATAATTCAATGAACTCCCGAGTACTACTTAAACGAACCTAGTGAAGTCTCAATGGGCCAGCCATGGTTTATCTTTTCGTACCTCTTTCATAGTCAAGAGCGCTAAATTATGGCTCGCTGCGAAAGACGCAGCGGTGGCGGGGGCGGCGGTCGTTGCGAATCCGATCGATAGAATATTCCGGATGACTGGTCGAGCGCGCGCGGGGCCAAAACTTCGCTCGCGCTCGAAACAACCAGTCAGGCGTGAGAAGCAACATGTGTGCTCCGTCTTACCAAATCATTATCGGTATGTCCGTAATCTACCGCGGACCGGGAGAGAGCGGGGACGGTGTTCGCGTCGCGTTCGAATGTCTAACAAATGCGTGTTACAGACAGATGAGGGCGCCGCGGTGACATCTCGCGATCACTCCGGGTCCGCCAATTTATCGAAAGAAAGACTAATGGTCGCCGGAGGGTAGTGCGCGTTGCGCGCTGGATGAAGCCTCCGGCTCCGGGGTGAATAGAGGGAGGGAGGAAGAAAGAGAGAGAGAGAGAGAGAGAGAGAGAGAGAGAGAGAGAGAGAGTGAGTGAGAGAGAGAGAGGGAAAGGGAGCGAGGGAGGAGAAAACTGGAGGGAGAGTGCGCGACGAGAGGAAACAGGTTGCCAGGGCGGGGGAGGGGGTAGTGACAGATACCAGCGTCGTAACCGATCGATCTGGAACGAAATAAAATATGCTCGCGAGAGCACGGGCGTAATTACGAGCGCCGAAGAAAAATACAGCGCGCCATTACCGGAGGGTTAAGTGAACCTGCCCTGATCGGGCGGGAGAGGGAACGAGAGAGCGACAGAACGATGGAGGAAGAAGGGGGTCAGCAGTGGAATACGAGAGAAAAAGAAAAGGGGAGAGCAAGAGAGAACGAGAAGGAAGAGAGAGAGAGAGAGAGAGAGAGAAAACTAAGGAGGAGGGCGAGGCGAACGAGGCCGGAGGAGAGGTATTACTCAGATAACTGAGACGTGGAACGAATGAACGAAGGAACCTTGGAACGAGTAAGAACGAGTCGTAGGAGGTCGGCAGAGGCGCAAGGAGAGCTTGCTTTCGCGGGGATCAGGGGTGGAAAGTATGGCTCGCGTGCAAGTTCGCCTTGGCTTCCGGTTGCTCGCATGCTACGGGTCCACTTGTATTAGGCTCACCGTACGAACGAACGCAGGGCCGTCGGTCGGTCTCTCGGACACACGGACGTACCTGGAGGGACACACACGTTCGAACGCACGTAAGTCGTTCGTCCTCGGTGAGAACTCGCCCCTGACGCGAAAGCTAATCACCGGTTGAATTAATTCCCAAACTGAGAATGGCTTCTGCCGACAGTGCCGGTTACCGTCTGGAAGCGTGGAAAGATATCGGACAATCGACAGCGGCTAGTCGGTAGTCGGTGGGAAGGCGCGCTTGGGAAGTGGTACGTTTTGCTACTACTGGCGCAAACGCGATTTCGATTGTGGCCGGGTGGATAAAAGGTTCGGAGGCACGAGGTCGCGCGTTTTGCTAAATTCATGCGACCCGGCCGCGACCTTCGGGCTCTCGGGTTGAGCTCCGATGCGGTTAGAGAAACTACTGCAGAGTGTAGATACAATCGGTCGTTACAACTTTCGCGGCGGGGTGTATAAAAGCCATTACGCAGGCTAGATAATTTCTATTATTACGAGAATCGTGCTGAAGATAGCGGAAACTTTACCTGAGATATGCCGAATAATTCGTTCTATCTTAGGTGCATCGGTACGTCATTCGAGAACTGAAAGGAAGAGCGAGAGAGGGAGAGGAAGAGGGGGAGAGAGAGAGCGAGAGAGAGAGAGAGAGAGAGAGAGAGAGAGAGAAAAGTCGCACGCATTTTCTTTCCGCGTTATTTGTCGAAACGCGCGTGATTTGCGCGCGCAGGAAAATAAAGCGCCATCGCGCGCATATGACGCGCGTTTCTTTCGCAATGAACACGCTCTGCAAAAGCTGCGTTCAAAAGCACGCGTGTTGTCGCTCGTCCTTAATTATTACGCACAATATTTCGCTCGCGCGACAGATCCAGCCTCGCGTTTCAATTAAAAAGCCTCCCCGCCCCTCCGCCGATACGCGTTATTCAACGGGTAGGTTCCATCCGAACGGCGGCCAGAAATCAATGAAAATTTTCCAGGATTAATTTCGAGGAAAATGGCGAAAACACCATGTCCGCAACGTGTGCTGAATCAAAGTACTTTTTTATGACTCCCCCGATGCGGGGGTAGTTAAGTTAAATAATGAATGAGGATTGGCTAGCTGGGCCGGTCTGCTGGGGGTTCGGCTCGGGGATACCAGAGTTGCTTTGATGTCTGGCGGCAGCCGCCGATTATGGAATCAATTATTGCGCGGTACTCCCTCTTTCGTCCTCTATCTTTTTCGAACCGCTCTCGCACTCGCTGCTGCAGGCTTTCGCTCACTCCCGCTTCATTTCGCTCCTCCTCCTCCTTTCTCTCTCTCTCTCTCTCTCTCTCTCTCTCCTTTCCTCCCATCGCCATCCCTTTATCCCATTTTCCCTCCGCCCATTCTACCTATCTTTGTCTCGCGCTCGTGACGCGGCCGCGCGCATCGAGGGAAAGATTTATTCCGTATAGGAAGAAATTACTCGGACAGTCACGGAGAACCGATTCCGCGAAAGGTCAGCGGAGTCCAGGTTCAGGTCCACCCGCGTACATAAGGATACCGCTATTATCGTCTTATAATCTACGTCAATTACGCCGATGATGGACAACATTGCGGAAATAGGATCTTAACTGTCAGTACGTGGCTATTTTTCTCCCGCGAGCGTGTCAGCTCGCTGCGTTGATAAGACCGCTGCGTTGATTTATCGCAGATCAGCGTTGACGACATCGAGACGACAACAGTGGGAGCGCAGTGCGCGAGGCTCATTGACGCAGTTTGCGGAGGAGCCGAGAATTGTTGAAAATATGTAATTTATGTATTTCGATGAATTTATTACTCTGCATCTCTTTATTTAGATTAATATATAATTAGCGTAAGAGATCAAGAGGATTTGGGGCGCCAAAGAAATTGTTGATGCGAAATTTTAAAAAAGATCCTTATATATATATATATGTTATATATTACATATGAGTAAGTCATCGTCGTCATCGTTATCGGTAATGTCATCAAGTTCCTTATGATCTATCAGTCCAATTCAGTCTGCCATTTTGTACACTGCGAAAAGTGACTAATAACGGCTCGAGTAATACTGCGTCCATCGACATTAGCTTTTATTTTTCTTGCCCTCCTTAATGGAGATCACATAGCGCTGCGCGACATTCAACGGCGGCGAGTAGCCGTCACTGTACTCGACATCCTCAAACAAGATCTGATACTCCTCCGTGGCGGTGGTCGGCAGTTGGCTCACGATCGCCTTATAAAAGCAGGTTGTTTGCGGATACAGGGCCATTACGATGGAGCCTTTCGGGAATAAGGCGTGCGGGTCGGTCTCGGGGTTGACTCTCATCAGCGGCAACGGCACCACTCGTCTTCGCGACAACGTGTGACGGACTTTCTGCTCTTCGTCGATATCGTCGACCTCGTACTTGTTCGTGGCGGGATTGAATTGCACGACCTCGGCGAGTATCCAATTTTCCTCGTCTTGGTCGGAGCCTGGCTTGACCAAGGCGGCCACCATGTCGCCCATCTTCGCGATGTACGACGGTTCGGCCGGTATCGCGCCGCACAGAGGTGGTGGTTTAGCACCAGGCGTCTTACCCACGTAGAGCGGCAAAGTCTGCGCGGTGCTGAGCAACATCTTCATCAGAGCCCCGCGCCTGATGGTCTCCTTGTTGCCGGCGTTCTTCGACTGGATGCGAAACTCGTTTCGTATGACGCGTATCTCGTTGATCTTGCTGAGGGTCCTGCGCAAGACGTCCTCTTCCTGCTGGGCATCGAGTATCGCGGCGTTGTACAAATTCTTCAGTTTCTGCTGATAGTAAAGGGAAACCTTGTCGTCCGGCGTGACCTTCTCGTGAGTCTTCATGATATTGTTGAGATTGAATTCGGAACGAGTGCGGTGCGTGTCTATCTCACGCAGAAGATTGTAGATGCTGGACAGACGCTCGTTTATCTGTTGGCTCACTATCGTGTCCGTTAACGTGAACGGCATTGTGACAAATCGCGAGTCTTTGAGCAATTTAAGAATCTTTCGATAGCAACGGCAAAGCTCAAACGCCGCGACTATGTACAAAGCGCGCGGTATGAGAGCGTTCTACTCTCTCTCTCTCTCTCTCTCTCTCTCTCTTTCCTCTCTTCTCGCCTTTGTCTTTTTCCTCTTTCATTCGATCTTTCTCGTTCTTTTCGTCGCGGTGATACCGCAGTATACAAATCTAATCCTCATTTATCGATCTCCCCAGCTATGGATCGTTTGTCTGTAACAAAGAAGTAATTTTCTGGGCTACACCGATAGTCCAAAATTTCGACGCTACTTCATTTGGCTACGTTCAAAAACACAACGGTTTTCGTGAACGTTATTGGTCTGAATATGAGGATCTAACAGTAAGGACCAATATAGTAGGATCGATCCACTAATCGCGCTCAGCGAGCGCTTTGTTCTCTGAACGCAGCCAATGGGTGCGCGTTCACGACACTCAACAGTTGCGCGACTGTTGAGTAATTCGTCAACGTTATTGGTCTGAATGTAAGGATCTAACAGTAAGGACCAATAGTCACTAATCGCTCACTGAGCGGTTTTCTCCGCTGAACGCACCCATTGTTACTTTCAAATTATAATTCGGTCTGATGTATCAATAGTTTTTCTCGCCGATAACACATGCTCGGCTCGCTGTGAAAAGTTTCTAGTTGCTCTCGTTTAAAAAAAAAACAAACAGTTTCGTCATCCACGTACTATCCGTAGCGCTACACTCGCCTCAATATGGCGGACGGCGGTGAACACGTTGGCGACTGGATCGATATACGTACCCGCTCCTCGCGAGCTATTGTATTCCTTCTCGGGCGAATTTTCGATGGATCTCGTTCTGGCACGAGCGCGAAGCCTCAGTGAAGCGTTCTAGAAGCCGGCAGCTCAACGTGAGCCTCTCTCAACGCGAAGTTTCAGGCAGCACTAACCGTTCCCTCGTGTTACTCGATCGACCGTAGACGCGCATCTGCGTCATACCGCTTCTCCCACTACCTCTCTTCGTGGTCGGTCGTTACGGCTCTCTACCAAGGCGATGCTGCCATCTCACGAGCGCGTCTGAAAGCGCCGCGACGGCGATAGTATTGTCCGCGTCTGTGACACCGAGACTGCTCTCACTCTACTGCTGCTGAATGCCGCGGTGATTCAACCAGCCAAAATGGGGGATATATTTTCCCCTGTATAAAGAAACAAATCGCCTCCGGCGATACCATTCCTTTCTTTTCCTTGGACTCTACCTCGGTGTTTGAACAGGTAGCACGAGAGCGTATGGCATATTTGAATCTTGCCGGTCGAATACAATTTTACGTTCCTCTTGCGTTCCGAGTGTTCCGAGTGTTCCGGCAGAAACCTCCGTGTACAGAGACAATCCTTTGTACATATATGCCTCCCACAGTCTTTTATTATTGCTGCACTTACTCTCCTTTACGTTTTGCGTAATATTTTATCTTATTATTTTATTTCCTTGTCGTGCTTATTTTATCATCTGCTCGTCGTTTATTCTATTTTCTTGTATCTAGCTTAGAGATGGCGCTTTAAAACGACTGCTCGGCGGGGAAAAATTCAATTCGAACAGGTGCTTGTAGTCGATTTAATGTAGGGGCCGAGAATTAACGTATGCACCTAATATCTGTTATTTTATTATTTCATTTCACAGAACGTCTCCAAAGTGTTGATAAATTTCATTAAATATGCTCGAGTCGCCGACGTAGCCATCCGCTTCTATCGGTCGTGAAGTATGCGCGCGTGTTTGAATGATAAAGTCGTTTCGATACGCGAAAAATGGCTGCGCGCGGATAATTTTTCCCAGGGAGAACTCGTTCCTAGATCCAATCATACATCGCATCGTATAGACTGGTCGGTTGCGGCGCCGAGCGGCAGGCATACATTGAATGTGGCGTGTATCATCGCTAACAACCAACAGGTTAACCGCGCTAACAGCATCGATAGCACCGCAGAATGCCATAACTCATTCGAGGCTTGGGAAAACTAAATTTAATCTCTTGATTAAACGTATACTTCCGCGCGGCGAGATTTCGCGTTGCCCGCCCGCTTCGTCGCTTCTGCGCTCAGCTGGATCCTTCGCGAGCGCGAACGACAGTCGATCGCACTCGCGAATTTAATAATACACAAACGAGGCGACCCGCCTCGTTTCCGCAGAGCCTCAGTCATTCAAATGACTATCGAGACGTGGAGACCTCCTCTCTGATTATTCAAGCCTATCGCCACTACTTTCCGCTGCCTACTTGATTATGTAAAAATTCGTAATGTAAATTATGTAAAATTATGTAAATTATGTAAAAATATAA
The DNA here is from genome assembly GCF_003227715.2 of Harpegnathos saltator. NCBI lineage: Eukaryota > Metazoa > Arthropoda > Insecta > Hymenoptera > Formicidae > Harpegnathos > Harpegnathos saltator. Next base: position 399,701 of record NW_020230724.1, on the reverse strand, counting down.
TAGATAGAAATTTCGCGATCTCGCCGAAATCTCGCCGACGAAGGGCGTCACCGAGAAACTATTCGCCGGCGATCGGGCCGATGCGATTGCAGCCCAGCATCCAGCTTCCAAGTGGCGTTCGTTTCGATAAATCGTCGCGACGATTCCGCTGTGAAAACGTGTCGCGCGTCGTTCCCAGATACACGATCGCGCGGCGCGCTGGCATATCGCGGGTGCGAGGTGTGCGTCGTGTTGCCGCTGTTGCGCATCGTGCACACATCGGATGCGCCGTGTATCATCGCTAACAGCCGCGACTGGTTAACCGCGCCTAACAGCGTGCCGATAACGGTGCCGCACCGAGAGAAACGCGCATTGGGAGACTCCCGAGCGATGCGTGGAGACCATTACCGCTCGACTTGCCGCTCGAGTTTGAGCGCGTTTATATATTTACTACGGCCGCGTATACACGTACACCTGCCGATACACGCAGCGCAACGTGCGTTCGCCGTAAACGCACCTGATCGCGCGACAACGGCCGGCGCGCGCGTTCGGGCTCTCACGAACTCCATGACTTATCCTCAGTCCGCGAGTCAGACGTGTGTCACAGAGAACAGCGCGAGTCGCAACGTCGATTCGCGCTGTTCGAAATCGCGGCCGAATCGCGCCTGATAGATCTCCCGAGCTCGTCGTCTCCTGTGTGCGCGCGCGCGAATAATACCCGCGATCGGACGTATTAATGATGATACCCGAAGCGGCCGCATTCGCGAGGAGACGCCGCGTTACAGCGAGATGCCGCCCCCGCCATTCTCTCTGTCTCGGGAATTAAAGCGGTCGAAGCGTGTTATCAGCTGCGGAAGGGCTATCTCCCTTAGATTATCGGCGAGATTTTTCACGAATAGCGAATGAACGGAGGACAGCCTTTATGCAGCCGATCGCAGAACAACAGCAGCGGCGATATTGCAGCGCACGGGAGTGACCCCGGCGGAATGTCTGAAATCGCCGCGCGTTTATCGTGGGAGATCGTCTAATCTCGCTCTCCGCCGTCGTATATATTCTCCACGTGGCGCGTGCAATTAGCGGTACATTCGAGCGCGCTTGCATTATCATCGGCTATCGTCCCCGTCATTCGGCTCTCTGAGCATTGATTTATAGCGCGTCCGACGACGGCGTAATTATTGACCGACGGCTGCCGCCGCTGCCGCTGCCGCTGGTTTTGCGAGTGCTAGGTGGGCGGGCGGAGAGGGAGGAGACAAGTTTCGCGTTGCGAAATCATTGATAACGCGGCCCGCCGGTGGTTTGCATATAATGCGAACAAATTCATTCGCGTCGCGCCGCACGACGACGATTCATGACCGGGGGGGCTCCCTCGCCGCGCGATCAACAATTTAAATAAGCCGCGCGAGCGCACGTGCGCTCGCGCTCGCGCTCGCGCTCGCGCTCGCGCTCGCGCTCGCGCTCGCGCTCGCGCGGCCCCTACAACTCAATTTCCATCGATTAAGTATGAGATATGCAGATCCCGCGGTGTGTGACGCTTGCTTAGAACGCGCTCGTCACTCGACGCAGGTGACGGCGCAAAAATGGACGTCTAACGAGACCCGTTTGTTTGCCCGCCGCGACGCGACGCGTCGCGCCGTCCGGAAAACCGGACTTGTATAATTGATACTATATCATCCGGTATTATTTGCGATGCAACGTGCAATTAACGCGGCAATATAAATAAGCGCTGTCGGCGGAGTATCTACGCGGTTAGTACTTTATTAGTCGCGTCGGGATACTAGACGGACTCGAAAATATCGAGGTATCGGCATTGGTAATTTGTATGATTGCTCGCCGCTGTCGTCGGGTAGTTTCTACAAGTACCGGAGGAATTAGCGCGGGTACCCGCGAGTTAACCGGCGACTGTCCGAGTGCTTATTGAATTATCTACAAGTTGCCTCGATATTTTTGAAGATTTGCTCTGACCGGTGAGGGAGACACTTCAAAGTGTCTCTCACTGATGTTGATGAATCTTCGATATATCGTGGGGCGGTTAAAGATAGGAGATACAACTTTTTTTTTCCTCCCGAAGCCAGTTGCGTATGTTCGATCGTGAGATCCATGAGAAAATGTTTCCCACGAAAAGTGTCATGATATTTGATGCGTTGTGTAATTATGCGTCCGGATTTGTCGGAAATTTCATATCTTTCGACACACATTCGTGCATATTTTTCTTTTTTACCTCTTGTTATTATTTTAACAACTCGCATAGTTTTTGCAATGACGCGACAACTGAAGAGAATTTTACGTCAAATTCAACCATCAAGTAACAAGAACATTTTTCGGAACGCATTTTTAGAATACAAATTTTAAACGCTACGCTGTATGTAACTGTAGACGCTCCATGTCTAGCTAAGTATCGCGAAAGTGCGGCGAACGCAACGCGTCTGTAACTATACTCAAAGAGCGTTGCGTCTGTCCGTCTGGTACTTCGCCCACTTACCGCGCAGCGTTTGCAAATCGTGTCCCAAAATTACGATTTTAGAAAATAGTTGTATTGCGCGCGTGCTTAAAAACTAACTGAAAGCCTCATAATTTGGTCCGACAAAAATTCACAATTTGCTCCGAGGGAGGATTGTTTCAACCGCGAAAAGGAGCTCATAAAAAAATACATGTCTCTCACTCGCAGCTCCTCTACAACGTATCAAAGGCAAAGATGAAACTTCCCGAGAGGTATTTCCACAGGCCACCTCGCAAGTGCCCCGGCTCTGCCCTGCTAATCAAGCGTAGCCCAAGTTCATAGTCTGCTGCGAACGTAACGTCGACGATTTGACGATCGCAATCGCAATCGCCGGCGAAATTATTCACATATACGGCGCGTAGGTCCAACGGGATAAAATGGAGCGTAATCAGATACTGTCAGAGCTCGCACGTTTCGTCTGTCTCGTTTCCTAATCGCTCTGACGAAACTCGGCGCCGAGCACTCGTGCGTCGTCGCCGAGTTGAAAATCAAATCCTTTTTGCGCGCTCGACGGCTGCGACCGCGAATGGGCCATTAAAACGTGCTACGGCGCGACGACGAGCTCAGAGCACCGAGCTCAGCTCCGAGTGTTACGTACATACGTACATACGTGTACATAGATACGTTTCGAAATATGGAACAAGGTGTCTAACGAGGCGTAGGGAGATCCTGGGCCTCGAGCTAAGTCCTCACGCCATTTCGCGCCCTTCGTCCGGATACACGGATTCTCACGCTGATACCCGTTTCGATTCTCATCACCGAATTCGCTCTCGACTAGCCCCGCGGCGTGTTCTGAATCGCGACGCCTGAGCACACAACGGCAATTAACAGATGGGATTTCGCAAGTCAAGTGCTATCTTCCGGACATTCTCGTCCCCTTCGTTCCCTTTTCAGTCAGAGTCAGAGTCCTTCCGCCGCGTACAGAGGAAGTATAAATCCAGTCTCTGCTGGACGTTTCCAGATTTTCCTCGTCGGTTATACCCTTGCTGTGTGTGACCTATTATAAAACTGCGCGTTTCTAAAAGTCACGTTGATGAACGAGCACGAGACAGGGTCGAGAGGAAAGCACAGAAGGAAGAAAGAACAGAGCAGAAAAAAGAAGGAGGAGGAAGAAGCGCCGCGCTTTCTCTCTCTCTCTCTCTCTCTCGGAAAGTATCCGCACGCGGATACGAAAATTTATTACAGCAGTCGTGACGTTTATGCTTTCGGTAAAACAAACGGACGGAGGACAAAGGGGAATAATGCGACAGAGAAGAGAGGAGGAGCCGCCGCGCGCGCGGAGGGCACGCCGGGCACTCGCATAAATCGATCGCGCTCAGCGGACTGCTGATGATCCTCGCGCGATTCGATTTTCATCTAATATCGGCGTTTTACGACGCACAACTTAACGACCTGTTGCAGTCGTTAATCCGGGCCGCGATGCCGGATACCGGCGCGCATAAACGACATTTCAAAACGTGTATCCTCCGTAAGGCGCGGAATGGGAATGTCAAACGCAGCAGCCGCGTTTACTCGCGCGACGCGGGCGAGAGAGGAGAGTCGGAGCGAGAAGGCGAATGTGAATTTGACTCGTAAATACAATCCGCTCGTAGGAGCTTGACGTCTCGTGATTGTCGCTCTCTCGTGTGTTCCTTCTCTTTGTTCCCATTAGGTCGTTCGTCAAGCCGCTCTCTCGGCGGTTAGACAGCGGCGGGATAATTTCGCAGCGAGCGGCGAGAGCCCGTCGCGTAAAAGTGGACGAATTGCCGCGCGAAGACGTAAATGTCTCGCTCGCGAGCTTCGTAAGCTCCGCTTCCGAGATCTTAGCCGTAAATAACCGGGTATCGCGCACGAAACCTATTATCGGTATGGAAGAGCTTGCAACACTTTCACCCCGACGAACCTTGGCACGCGGCGAATCCATCTTTCGGGAATTACCGAAACACACACGCGCAACACACGCGTCTCTCTCATGCCGGATACCGCGGGTACGTTCTGAAGTTGATCGAGGCGAGAGCGCAGCATCCTTTCTTCCGGCCTGGCCGTAAAAAAGCGAAGTAAATTATAAAGCGCAAGACACAAAGTGCACTTGTGCATTCGCACGGCCTTGCATCCGTGTTCCATGGGGGGAGAGAGAGAGAGAGAGAGAGAGAGAGAGAGAGAGAGAGAGACGTGACGTGAGAAACGACGAGAACGGCGGACGATACTTCTAAGCGTCCCTCCGCTCGTCACGATATGTATCTCCGTCGATTACCGAGAAAATAATACGAGATGTACGTGTTATGCGCTCGATAAGTTAGCCGTTTGCATAATTCGCCACGCGCTGCGGCGAGAAAATTACCGGCCCTACGTCGTCGCGGCTCGTGCTTTATCTCTCATCTGGAATATCTTATTCTCGATATACACTCGACACACAATCGAGACGCGGCCAACCGGCGACGACGACCGCACGCATCTCTCCGCGGCGCGCGATCAACCGATCCTCTGCCTTTTCGTCGTTAGCGAGGCTAGACGGAGGAGCGCTCGTCGAAGAATAGCGCAAGCAGTCAGTGACGGAGGCCGCGAGACGTGGGGAAAGAGAAAGGCAGGAAGAGAGGAATTCAACTTGCAAACGCGAGCGTTTCAAACGGAATCGATACGTCGTGATTTCCCCGTATCCGTAAGGGCGCGCGCGTCTTCCCTCTAACTGCTATCGAGCGATTTATCGGGGGCGAATCGGGGGAAACGAATGCGGGGCACGGGGCTCTCATACGTACGTCTGCACTTTGTTGCATATGAAAGTAAACACATTACCATGCGTGCACGTCGATACATGCCTTATCTTTTATCTCCGAGGGTCTCCGCTTCCGGCCCAGACTGGGGAATATTCAACGAGGCTGACGCGCGCGCGCGCGCGCGCGCGCGACCGATCCCTGCGAAGCAGATATATTCCTTTACGGCGACGTTTCACACAACACGCTCGCGTAGCCGATGAGATATCGATGAGCTCTCGCGCGCGCGCGCGCGCGGCCGGCGTGTGCGGCGAAGCTACGTATACAACTATAATCGGATAATCGGACGGGAAAGCGACGGCAACGGCGAGCTGAAGCGACGGAGGTGGTCGAATCACGGCGCCGATGTACCGCGCGGTCAAGATGCGGGGGATATTTGATTTACGCCAGGTCCGCTCGCGTCGGCCCGAGGTGTCAGGACGTTGGATACGCGCTTCCTTCCTCGACGCGGAAGGACACGTGGAAATCCCCCGGCCGCTGTATAATGCAGAACCGTGCGCATTAGCGCGATTAGATCGACATTGTCCTGGTGTAACCCAACTGCGACTCACTCGCACACAAATCCTTCTCTCTTCCTCTCTCCCTTTCCCTCTCTCTCTCTCTCTCTCTCTCTCTATTCCGTCTATCTATCTCTTCATCTCTCTTCGTCTCTCTCCTTCAGCCTCCGTTCATTTTTTATGAGACACAGTCTTGACTGCCATATGTCGCTACGTTTCGGTGGCAGAGCGAAGGCTCCGTGTGACACGTGTAGCGTAAGGGATAACGCACTGCCTCGTGTTTGCACAGGGAAGCTCCTACGGACGGGAATTATCGAATTTCAGGGACGCCCGTACGGTCCCGTTATTATTTCAGCAAACACTCGAAACGCGACCAGGTGAGCAATGGCGGGCCGAAACGATAGTCAAAACTAACAGGGCACCTCGTTGCCTCACGGGGACGATAATGCGCCTTCGTTGTCGTGGAATTTGTCCATAAATATTGGCTCGGGGTAATCGACATAACGGCGTAAGCGCGAATATATATACCGTCGGAGGAACGGACGCTTCGTGACGTGACAGCCGCCGTTGTTATTGATATCTCCTTTGTCCTCCCGTCGCGGTAGTCCTCGACTCGGGGTCGATAATGAAAGCACAAGCGGAATTTTATCTATTTAAGGAGCTGAAATTTTCGCGCCGACGCCGACACCGTCGTCTAACAGTTCTCGACTATATCGAGCAACACGTCCAGGTGTTACCGAGACAACGTTTGCCGTTTGTCGACAAGGCGCGCGCTGCTCGTGGCATATCGTGCTTAAAAATTTTTACGAGGACAACTTGATTGACATCGAAACGACATTTGCGTGGCTGAACGACGACGGCTAACATCGGACGTCCCCGGCTGACGGCGCTTAAATAATTAAGGAGGCGCGCGCGAGTTGGCCGATCGATGGCGAAAGTTGGGGAAAATTGACAATCCGTAAGATAAAAAGAGATGGAGGGAGAGAGGGAGAGAGAGAGAGAGAGAGAGAGAGAGAGAGAGAGAGAGAGAGAGAGAGAGAGTCAGCGAACTAGTTGAGAGAAGCGGAATACCCAAGGCCGGCGACAGGACAGGAGAAGAGGGTCGGGAAGAGGGGTTGAGAAGCGCTGGCTGACAGGCTGAACTCAGTGACAGCCCGGCGAACGTATTAATAATAAATGCAAACGCCTAACATCAATTTCTGTCTGGCTGCCTCCGCCGCCGCCCACCCTCGCAGCCAACTCGGAGATCCGTCACCCCCTCGATACGGGGGGAAGCGAGACGAACTCAGCCACCCCTTTATTTAGTCGCCGGTTTGCTTACTTACACCGGACTCGCTCCAACGAACTTACGCGCGCTTGTCAGGGAAGGCCGAGGCGCTGCCAAGGCACGAAGAAAGAGCACGAGACACTGAACAAACTACAAATTGATATAATCCCCTATCTCTCCCCTCTGCAAGTCTCCCGGACTGACTGGCGGCTGGCGGTGTGTATAGCCGTGTCGCGGAATTGAAGCGGAGTGAAATCATGGCTCGGTTGACAATTCCCTCTTTCTCGCCCCGTCCGCGCGTGTCGATTGATTTTAATAGTTAAAATAATCTCGTTAAGCACTCCTCGCGCGACGCGTGCAGCAGTTCGCTCGTCGAAGTTTCCATTTCGTGACACAGTGGTGGGTTACGCGAATAAAATATGAGTCTCTCTCTCTCTCTCTCTCTCTCTCTCTCTCTCTCTCTCTCTCTCTCTCTATTTCCAGCTCCTTTCATACTTATCGAACCAAATTCGGTTTCCCAAGCGAAATTCATTTCATTCATATTTTCTATTTTTACTCCGGATACAAGTGTCAATCTGTACAACAACCGCGATATTTTAGCAGTCTAAAATTTGTTTATATATTATATTTCTACCTCGTACCAAAATATTTATATAGCGTCCTTTTTAGCTCTAATAATATATCTGCTCTGCCGCCGAATACTCGGGCTCGCTACTTCCACAAGACGAAAAGGTTCCTCGGAAGCCGTGCGACGGTTATGCAGGAACCCTTCGTCTCGCGAGAAGTCGTATCGTTTCGCGAAAATTCTACGCCCAGTCAGCGATATTCCGCGCACGGCTAACCGAACAGCCGGATACGTAGAGACAGTGCGAGAGTCGAGCGCAAAGTCGACGTGGATTCGAGAGTGATGGAGGAAGAGAGGGTGACAGTGACCATAACGTCAAAGAAGACGTTGAAAGGATTTTCCTCGATAAATGGCTCTCTCTCTCTCTCTCTCTCTCTCTCTCTCTCTCTCTCTCTCTCTCTCTCTTCCTCTCTCCCGCACGCGCGCAGCCCAAACAGAAGCTGAGAGAGAACACACGCTGAGAAAGACGAGTGCACTCGCTGGAGCGTAGGATGGCCGCTTTATCGGCACGAGATGCACACTTCCTTTGGGACACCTTTTTTGCGGAACGAGCTTAACAGCGCCGAAGTAGCGCACCTTGGACCGTCGCGCGCTGCTGCGCGATAAGAACCGAGATTGTCGGCGGAAACCGATTCTTTATCTGAGCTCAGAAGGGGACAGAATGAGAGAGAAAGAGAACGCGGGAAGAATGGAGGGGAAAAGGCCCGCGAGGAGGAGAGAGAAAGGGGACAGAGCGCGACGCGTGTTCCATCGATTAAACAAGACGCGGGAGAAGGAGAGAAAGGGAGGCAGAGAAGGCGGCCGACCTTGCGAGGAACTTTTCGAATACACGTACCGCCGGCGCGATTTCATCTCCCTAAGTAAGATCGCCATCCTCCACTTAGCGGGGGATTTATACGAGCCAAGTTGAAATCGAATCCCGAACGGATAGAACTTTAAATTCCCGCCGTAAGTATAAACGTTCCGAGGAATCGCGCCGCGCCGCGCCTCGCGGCATTGATTTCGCTGCTTTTCGCGCGCGCGAGCCCCGCGAAGTCGCGGACTTAGATCGACGGCGGCGGCGGCGGCGGCGGCGGCGGGCGGAGGGTGGATACGCCATTACCCAATAACCAAAGAAACTAACTCCGCCGGGGTCCCCGGGCGCGCGGATATTTCCGAGCGAACGTCGCAAATTCGCGCGCCGAGAGCTGACGGAGCGCGGAGAAGTGAGCGTCTCGTCTAGGCGGAGAGAGATCCAACGGGACTGATACTTATAATTCGGGGTCTCCGGTGGCAATAACCGGTCAGCTTCGCGTAGAATATCGATCCCGTGGCCACAACCGGTTCGATCCGCGGGGCGCGCGGCGCCGCGAGGAGAGCGCAAGAGTGGACGACAAAAAGATCATTAAGTCGCCCGATACTTATGTTAACGGTAACAAGTAGAAAATGACGCGCAGTGTCTCTGAACGCGCCGGTGCGCTATCGCGCAATGACGTTTGCACTTTTCCACCCGCGCACATACACGCGCGCGTGGAGTCTGGTCTCCTAATAGGACTTATAGGCGCAGCATGGCCATCGGCCCGTGCATTTTGATCGTACCTCCCGATATCTGCGACTTGCACTAAAGCGAGACCGCCGCGCACCTCTTGCGGCGCTGCGACCAGATATATCCTATGCCATATATAGGTTCCCGGCGAGGTAGGTGCTAACGATCGCGAGATACGATATGATTTGCGCGCGATCGATTTTACCGCGCTCGCAAAAACCATCACGGTTATACAGGCAGTCCCAAAACCGTCGACACCGGCTGGATATCGGAAGCTTGATTTCGAGAAATCCCGGATGATCCGTCGTGCATTGAAGCGCGACTCTCGTCGTTCTTCGACACGACCCGATTCGATAACGAAGCATTGTTCTGCAGAATGATCTTTTCACGTGGTCGCGGTTTAAACGGAATTTTACTTCAACGTCGCTCTTGTAATCGTGACAAGAAACGATGTTACGAAAGTTACTGCTGACGAATGGATCCCACGTGATCTAAAGATGCCATTAAGATGTTATTAAGATACATATCGACGATTTTGACGCATCCTGTATAGCCGCCATTGTTATTGCCGCCACTCCCCGTTACTGTTATATCTATGCATCGTAATGCGGGTCCCCGTGATATTCGAATGTTGGTGGACGGAGCGATACGGAGAGAGAGAGAGAAAGAGAGAGAGAGAGAGAGAATGCGGTAGAAATCGCTCGCGGAAATGTCTGCGGGAAATCTGTTGTTAACGGGAAACCGGACAGGCCGCGTGCGGGGATTCGAACGGGTGGGCATGGCAGTAAATCGGTATCGTTGCAGGAAGATAGTATAATAATGGTGTCGTATAACGCGGCGATAAAGCTGTAATAGGCAAATTAGCGAGGCTTTTTGCGCGACGCCAATAAACGTCGTCTCTCCGCGCATTTACCGAAGAGAGAGAGAGAGAGAGAGAGAGAGAGGCAGAGAAAGAGAGACCCGCGCCAAAGGGAAAAAAGAAAGTCTGACAGCAGGTGGTCAGCTGACACAGCTGTTTCGCGTAGATTATATTCCAACAATCAAGTGCTGAATTTACGCGGCAGTGATCGCAGACCCGCTTGCGATACAGAAATGTAAGGACATACCTTCGCGATTATATTATAAGATGCAATCATCTTGCCCGCTCTTGCCGGCTCAGTACGTCCGAGCGGCTAAATGCTTTTCGGTATCGGGGCCGGTCCAGTTTGTTGTATTTGATTATACGATTTATCGTCTCTGTGACTTCGACTTTTTTACGACAATTGTTATCAGCGCTGAAAAAATATCGATCGCGAGATAGCGAGACGCACGCTAATCCCAGATATTGGACCGTGATTTTTGTCGCTCGCAGCGGGACTCGGATAGTCACGTCGCCGAGGGAGAGGGAGGGGGAGAGAGAGAGAGAGAGAGCGCTGAAACGGGATTTCGAAATCATTTGACTCTCGTCCAGTTATATTGCAACCAGTTCGCCGAGATCTCGCAATTTGATAAGCAAGGGTACTTATGGATCGAGCAAGCCCGTGTTTACTACGAATCGACTTCCGGCTAAGTCCGAACTAATGCACGAATGCAGGATCGCGTCTACAAAGAGCCGACCTTCGCGCGATATCAGAGAATCGTGCTCTCCCCGTCGTGCACACCCCGGAAACGCGTTATTAATATCGCCATAATTGCGTGTCTGAACTCACTTACGTGCGTTTCGCGTATAACCGCTGATTTAGTGAGTAAAGCGAAATTTATGATTACCAATTCGGGTAATAACAATACGTAAAATTTATATCTATGTAACAGGTACCCCAGATAGCGCTACGTCGCTCGCATAATACCCATTGCGATTATATCTGCATGATTTATAATACGGCGAGAGGCAATTGGCAATCGCGCTGAAGAAGTCGAGAGTGCGCGCAATTAAAACTCGCGACACGCCGGCCGGTAATTAGAATTCCGAAATGAATTATCCACTTACCGCACAATAACTCCGCGAGCTCCGTGTTGCATAAAAGATGCGACTACGCTTCATACGTCTCCTTTGCCAAATTAAATGGCGTAAAACTCGTTAATAATCCGCCAATCATCGCGACCGCCCGAAAATAACGTCGCGATGACAATAACGTCGCGTGATAATAAAAGGATCATGTCGTCGTCGTCGTCGTCGTCGTCGTCGTCGTCGTCGTCGTCGTCGTTTCACCTTGCCGGTCGCGACCGGGAACACGTTCGTGCGGCGAGCGTCGTCGCGACGCGACAGCCGCATAAATTAATCTCGAGTAGCGGCGTCGCGAATAAACAAACGCGCCCTAATCTGCGGTAATCCGTAAAAATTGCTCGCTCCGCGATCTTCGCGCGATCCGACAGCATTCACATCGGATTTCGACGCATCGACGGCGCTCAACGCAAGCACCGGGGGTACACGTCGGTCGAGGTGGGAAGCCCGTGCGCACGGAGAGCGCATAACCCAACGAGACAACCGGGCGGGCGACATAACTGGTTATGTATATGAAACGCTAAGTCGTGTGAGTAACATATGTCACGTATTAACAGGTTGTCCCATTAAACGTTCCGGCGCCGCACACAACTGCCCCTTTTCAACCCCGCGAAGAAGGAACGCCCGCGTCCTCTCTCTCTCTCTCTCTCTCTCTCTCTCTCTCTCTCTCTCTCTCTCTCTCTCTCTCTCTCTCTCTCCGCTTTATCTCCCGTATTTGAATTAACTCGAAAAATAAAGGTTACCGGCGCGTTCAATTATAATTGAGAGGCTGTCAACGCGGCGATAACGTCGGCGCCCTGTTTCCCGCGCGTCAACACGTGTGAATCTCGTTCAACAAGGGCTCCCTTCCTACGTCGCGAGGTCCGAAAAAAGGAAACGGCCGAAAGACCGGTCCCTTTCTCCTTCCCTCCCTCCCTCCCTCTTTCTCTTTCTTTCTCTCTCTCTCTCTCTCTCTCACCCTCGCTAGCCTCGGCACCGCGGAAGTGTGATTTTTTTTTCTCCCTTTCTCGCGCCGCTCTCCCGCCCGAGTATATGAGTAACGCGAAAACGAGTCGCGTCGCGTGATCTAACGCCGAGGGGAAGGAAGGGTGTCGCGCGTCGGCAAGGAGGAAGAGCAGAAGAAGCGAAAAATAAAGAAAAAGAAAAAAAGAGCGTAATTAATCCGGCCGGACATCGGTATGGCCGCTGCGTCGGTAACCCCGTGCATGCATGCGTGCGTGCGTGCGTGCGTGCGTGCGTGCGTGCGTGCACGCGCGCGCTTATTTCTTATGAGTAATTATCCCCACGGGTTCGCTCTCGTCGTTAGGCGACTCGAGGAGATCGAAGATAAATATATTAAACGGCGAGAAGATATAGCCCCGGCCTATACAACGCACGTTGGCTGACTGGCTGGCGCGAGGGGTCGATTATTGAATGGATAAATTCCGGGGAAAAACGAAGCCATCGAAACTCGGCCTCGGATTGAATTCTGTTTCGGAGCGGACCCGGGCGAGAGAGGAAGACCCGCCGCTCTCGTTCGTGAACCCTTCCTGCGTACGACGCGCGCGCGCGCACGAGGCAGGGGTACACACCGTGGCGTGCTCGCGATATAAGGAGAGAGAGTCTAAGCAACGCGCGGCGGCGCGGCTATCTCGGGATATCTGAAGACGCGAGTACCAAAACGTGTTCCTACCCGAATAAAGGCCACGAAGCGAACGGCCGCGGAGATATGATAAAAATAACGAATGTTATTGCTAACTGCTAACGAGTCAAAGCACCTAGCGTGGGTATCGCGGCCGATAAAAAACCTGCCGGCCCACGGAATTCATTTATTATTCGCCCTCTCCGCTTCTTATACCTCCGTTTCCTTTTTGTTGCTCCTTCTCCCCCCGCATTTCGTTCCTCAGCGTGCAAGAGGTCGAGACGAGCAAGGAGCACGAGGAAGAGGAAGAGAGAGAGAGAGAGAGAGAGAGAGAGACACGGCCATGCGCACCGCCATTATCGCAAATTTCCGTTTCGGTGATGCCACTTGTCAATTACCGCCTCGTGCTGCCTCTTCGCCGCGCATCCGCGACGTTTATCTGCCGGCTCGCTCCGGGATTTATCGCGCATGCGAATTCCGCGGAGCGGCCGATTTATCGAATTATACCGATCGTCGGCCCTTATCGGCAGCCGCGATACCGGCCATGTCGCGGCTAAGCGACGCCGTGCTGGACGAGCGAGGCGAACGGACGAGCGAACGAGCATCGTAATTTAAATGCTCCTTCGTGAGGAGCGCGGCGAAAAATTAAGTGCCTCGCGATAATAATCACCGTGTCTCGAGTCGAGCAGACACGCGGGTACCGCTCCTCCTGCCGACGACGCTCGCTCTTCGGGCCGTCTGACGGAATTATCCCCCGAGAACACGCGCACCCTCGCAGTTATTAGCGCGATCCACCCCCGTGCTGTCGTTACCTTCGCGCTTCCATAACCGCGTGACAACAGGTCGCGGTGTTTCCCCATCACATCCCCGGTGTCGTCTTCGCGCCCGTGTCTCTCCTCCCGAGCGTCGAGCAAATATTTGTCGAGTCGATTCTCAAGCGTTATCCAGGTGTCAATTATCGCTTCGTTAATAAGCGCGCGCGCGCAAACGACTTGCGTGGCGTGCCGTGCCGTGCCGAGCCGAGCCGCGCGGGCACGTGTTTCCTAGCTACGACGCACAGGTGTGCCGCGCGTTCGGGCTTCGTGGAAGTGACTCTTGTCGGTTCTCTGAATTCGGGAATAATAAGCGCGGCGCACCCGGAAGAGCGGGTTTACCGTGGAACCGCAGTGCAAACAGTCGCCAGAATGCGTACACACGTTCGCGTCTCTCCGCGTACGCCGTCAATCCTCGCTGCCTTTCCCTCCCCTCTTCTCTCTCTCTCTCTCTCTCTCTTACACACACATATTCTCTCCTTCTCGCACGCCCGCCATTTCTCCGCAATGTAACGCGTGTGTCGTACAGCCAGTTGCACGCATCATGCTCGGACCGACTCCGCTGCGTATACAATGTTCCACAGCGCCGACTTCTCTCCGTCCCGCTATTACGGGCGCCGGCCGTACGACCTCGTCAACGGCCGCTAATTAAACCTCACCGGCTACTAATTAAACGCGGCTACTAATATCATTGTAACTAGTGGCCGGCGAGTTCTTAACGCGTCCGGCAGAGGGTAAGATTGAAGCGGAGAATGCGCGCGGTGTAGTAGCACGTAATCACGCGATTACATTCCTCCCGCCTCCGAGGAGGTAATATGCGGGATTGATAATCAGAAATGAGCCGCCGTCGTCCCTCGGTGTAGGCCGATACGGCGCTTTCTATCGCCGCTTCGGCGCTTTCGGGATCGACCGACTCGTCGACGAAACTTGGCGCGTGCACGTCGCCAGCCGGAATATTTGCAATAAATCGCGATGCTACGTGCAAACGCGCGCGCGCACCGCGCAACGGCGGTTCAAAGTCAGAAATGCAAAGCCCGAAAAAGTTGAATCACCGCGGCCAAAAGTTCGCTCGGACTTTACGACAAAGGATATAAACCTCGGGATTTTTCTTCCCGAAGTCGCAGTTTCGCCGAGACCATAAAATATTATCCCGCTTCTCTTTTTTAAGTAACTCAAGCTCCACGCCGCGCCGCTGCGAGTTGCACACGTCGCTGGCTCAAACTTGGAATTACCCGGCCGCCGAGAAAGACGGATCGGAGGAGACTTGAAAACACGCGCGCGCAATAATGCGTCGTCGTCGTCGTCGTCGTCGTCGTCGTCGTCGTCGTACGCGTGTTAGACGCGGCCGCGGTCCGGTTACGCCTCGCGAGAGGACGCAAGGATGAGCGCGAACTCGTTAAAAAAGTTTAATCGAAATGACGTATTCTCTCGCGGCGAGAAATAATCGCGCGGCCCTGAGCGGAAAAATGTAACCGCTCTCATAAATAAATACATCGGCAGCGAGGGGCAAATAATATCATCCAATTACACCGCGGCCTCGTATCGACCATCTATCTCGGACCCATCGCGGACTCCCACACGCAGAAAGCGCTGCACACAGCTCGCGCGCGCAGGTGGGCTAGGAGCAATCCCGGCTCATTGGCTTCTCGAATCCCGCATCGGGAATGAACTCATGAAAATGATTGCCAATCCCAGACGGTGGCGGGCAGGCATTAGTAACCGATAGATCGAGCCGGGAGTAGGGGGAAGGCATTGAGGTTAAATTACCTCTCGGGTAGCGGAGAGAGGTAGCAAGGACAAGGCAAGGGCCGACGCGCGAGGCGGTGGTCGGCGACCGAAAGGGTGGAGAGGTGTGCCGAAGTAGCGAGTAGGTATTAGCGGAGATTAATCGAACGACGGACCCTTGTGCTCCACGTCCGCACACAGCCGCATGAAAGCCGCGGAGGAACGGCTGCCGCCGTCGCCGACGCCGTCGCCGTCGCCGTCGCCGTCGCCGTCGCCGTTGTCGTCGGCGTCGTCGTCGCCGGTGGAACGAAAGGAGGGTACGAGGAAGGGAGAGGAACAGGCCGTGCGCGTGATTAGTTACACACTTAGTTACTTACACCGGGGTACCAAAGTGGAAGACGCCATTAGTTTCAGGTTTCAGGTAGAAACAGTCAGGAAGAAGACGTCGCCGAGGGACCACTAGCTCTTGTCTACCTCGACTTACACCTCTTTCTCTCCTACGAGCTTCCGCCTGCGAGAGAGCGCGCGCAGGAGCATAAACGACATCGTACGGGGCAGACACTCGCCCGAGAAATATCCTCGCTTTAAGCGAAGTTACCGATTCCGTCTTGCGCGGCTGCGCTTTATCGCGTTAAAGCTTTATAAGCGATGAAGCTCCGGTTAGTACAGGAATAGACGTGAATAATAAAGAAGACTGGCTCTCGCGCGCGCGATTAATGAGCGAATTCTGCGGGGAGGTAACGCGCGCGCACTCGCGAGAATCAAGCGAGCGGCGACGCTTCGTTTTTGCGCAATCGCCTCGTTCGCCTCGTCGTGAAGGAAGAAATGCCCGGAGCAGCACTCTCGAGTTGTTAAATTTTCCATGCTCAATTAAGGAAAGAGAGAGAGAGAGAGAGAGAGAGAAGAGAAAGAAATGCCTCGTTAGAAACGATATAAAAAATTTCACGACGCGATTAATACTTTTAGCAAGGTCCGCACGACACGACGCGTCGTCGTCTCTGCCTTCTGTTGCTCCGCGTTTCGGACCCGCTCGCGGTCAAGCACCCGAATTATATCCCATCTTGGTCGAACGAAGCCTACTCAAGTGATCCTCGATCGTATTCGCTAATCTCCGTGTCCTCTATTTTCTGCAACATCGGCCCGCTCGCCGGCCGGGATTAGCCGTCTTACGGCGCGAGGCGACGTCGTTAAAACCGATGACTCCGCGACTCTAGATCGGCCGGGCGGTTTTGCATCGCGTATTTATTGACTCTGGGATATAATCGCGAGAGAGAGAGAGAGAGAGAGAGAGAGAGAGAGAGAGAGAGAGAGAGAGAGACAGAGAGACAGAGAGAAAAATTTACAACTCGTCTGGACCGCGCGTGGCGGCAGCGGCGGCGTCTCTCAATTTCGACGACGAGGACGTTCGCGCAGCGCGAACGAGGTACGGAGGTGAAGCGTGCATTACAGGACTGATTGCGGGGCTGTTAATGTGTCACCCCGACTTTAAAAATGACCAGCCGCACTTTTCAGGTAGCTCCGCTGCCCAGCGCAGGCTAGTAAACACGAACTTGCGGACGAGAGGACGAGAAGGCTAAGAACTCTCGTGGCTATTTAAAAGTTGCGTAGCGGCAATCTCCTCGCGTGAGTTGATATCTCACGTTCCCTCGCGGACGGTCTCGCTCGCTCGCTCGACGTTTCGCTCCTTCTTCGCTTTTGACAATCTGCTTTTTGCACGGCGCCCAAACAAGACAGTGCGAGAGATAACGAGTCTTGCTTTTTGCCGCGAGAAAAATGCCTCTCCACTCGTAAAACTCGCCTCCATTTTCTCTGTTTACCCTCGCCGTTCCGCGAGAACGCGAGAGAGTGGCACGACGCGCTTCTTCACTCGTAAAGCCGAGGTGACATTTTATATCCAGCGAACCAACGTAACGACGGCCGTTTAAATATCCCCGGCGACACGCGCTTCTTGCGTTGCGGACGCAACGAAACTACGCCTTTCTCGATTATACACAGGCCTCTCTCCTCGTCCGGCCCCGCTTCTCTCTGTCTAATCCGCCGGGGCTCGCGTGACGTTGAGAACCAATATTGGCTCAATGTGGTGATCGCGCTTCTGCACTTCGGCCGTCGCGTGATACGGACGAGGACGACCCGACGACAAGGCCGACGACACCGCGCACGCTGAATTACGACACGGTCGACTTCCGCTCGTCCCTTCAGTGCCGCTTAAAATCAATTCTTCGCTCGCGCAGATGAAATCGTAATTTTATTAGCCCGGCATAAATTCATTCGACCCTCGGCTCGGCTCTCTGCGCCCCGAGTACTCCCCCTGGTGCTCCTTGCGCGCGAGGAGTTACGGCGCGAGAACGTACGCGTTAGCGCGCAGGGCGAGGCAGAAGGAAACGATTCATAGCTTTTTAATGTCAAACGCGGGAGATAACGCGCCGGAGAGGAGATAGGAAGTCACGATCGGAGGGAGACGCGAGGTGGCCGCGCGTGGGGAACGGAACGAGTGCGAGAGCGTCGAAAGTATGGCAACAACGGGGTGGCGCGACCGCGAGTTCCATGCATTTAAAATGTTTCATTAGAAACCGTCTAATAAATATTGACCCCCTTTTTAACTCGGTTTTAAAAGACCATTCGACGAGAGCGGATCCACGGGGAAGGAGGAGGGACAAAAGAGATCCGGACACGTGCTTCGTTCGCAGCGCGGGGAACTCGACGGGACCGAAAGAGATAGAGCGAGAGAGCGAGAGAGCGAGAGAGAGAGAGAGAGAGAGAGAGAGAGAGAGACAGAGAGAGAGGGAAGGAACACGTTGCAGCGCTGACGGTACCTGCGCTTGTAACAAGATCTGATTTATATAGACACCGTCGAAAATTGGTTTCATCCCCGGACCATCTCCTGGGTGGCATTCGGGTGGCCCCAGCGACGACGCGCTCGTTCGGGATACCATAAATACATCCTCGCTCTCCACCCCTCGCGTACGCGTTTGTATCGCAGCATAGAAACGGCGCGGCAACGGGGAATCGATTAGCCCGTAATCGCGCGCGCGATTCACAAAGTAACTACTGAAATGCGATAAAGGGAAACGTAAGTTCTCCAGCGAGTGAATAAATAAGATGAGTTGAATAAAGCCGGGGATATATGTAAGAACCAGCGGTCGGGCGGAAAGGACGGGAAGTAACGCGCGAACTCGATCGCGGACGTCGACCGCGCGATGCGATTCCGCCGCGTTGCGAATCGCCGATCGTGCGACTTTAATTATCGCGCGCCAAATTCTGCAGAAATTCACGGCCATGACGGCGATACTGCCGTCCGATCTCGCGTATCGCCGCGATGAGTGAAGAGAGATCGACGGGGGCTTACTCGTAAATCGAAAAGAGAGCCGAGAGATCAGCCGGAGAAATGAAATTTATTAGACTTCCATTTGCGCGTAAACCTGTCGCGGGAGGATGAGAGATGCATCGCAATGCATGCAGCGTTTCAAAATTTCAGCTCTTGAAAATCCCGTATTTCAACGTCGTGCTGAGAATAACGATAAAAAAAAAAAAGGATACACGAAGGATACACAATCCTGCCTTCTCGTAAAGCTGTAGCAATAATAAGAAGGATGATCCGGAGCTGCGTTGCTGCGCTACGCGGAGCACGACAACGCTCGCTTCCTGTGCATGCAAAGACTCGTCTTCCGATAGTAATAATAATGAGAAGGACGAAGGGGCAGAATAAACACGAAATGCTTTGAGTTTTCGAGCGCGGCCGCGTTTCGCACGACGCACTCCTTTGCAGTAAATCTCGCGCGCGCGTGCGACATCATGCGTGCGGTGAAGTTTCCGGGGTGATTTCTTCGCTCGCTTCCTTATCCTCACTCGCGGCCGCGCGTCCCTTCGCTGTTTCCGCGTTCGGTCGATGAGACGCGGCGCGTTGATTGAGCTGTCCTAGGCAGAGCATGCAAGGCAGCTCTCGCATGTCCGATCGATCGAGTGAGCGAGCGAGTTATCTATCGCGAGAAATTAACCTCGTCTCTCTCTCTCTCTCTCTCTCTCTCTCTCTCTCTCTCTTTCACGCCGCGCGACGGAATATTAAATGCCATATTCATGGCCGCTGCAGGAAATGCATTATATCATTGAGACAATGTGAGAGCAGGCGTCCCCGAGGTAACGCTCGCTTGTCGAGTATTATACGCGACGGCGTGCAAATAAATGCGACCCACTGCACACGGAGCGAGCTTTTAATTGCTCTATATGGTGTCCCATTTCGGTTTCTCAGATCGGAAGGTCAAGGATCAAGGCGGTTGATAATAATCCCACAAGACAACAAAGATTTCCACATTCCGGGGAGAAGCGAACGCGTTTAGAATCATTCGCCGAAGCTTACTCGCCGTCGTTCTTGGCAGTCGCGTGCGACGGGAAGTATTGCGAGAATAAATCCGCGGTACGTCTGAAGAGGCTGCTGCCGAACGTTGGCAGCAGAGGACGTACATCGAATTTCGTCGCGTGCCAAATCCTAATCCCCCGAATTTCCCAGCGGGATACCGAGAACACGTGCGACAATCGCTGTATACTCCGGCAGTCGAGTTCCAAATTGCGACGGCGTGAGAGGAAAATATAAGAGAGCTGCGCAAAGAGGAAAGCCGTGCAAAAGAGTGGCGGTGTAACGAAGCAACGATATTACACACTCAGATTTCACTCGCGGATTTTACGACAGAGACTTGATTTATTCGACTCAGTCCTTCCGAAGAATCTACCACGCGGATTTCTTTCCGCGCGAAATATCATCGCGCACTCGTACGCAGCACGCGGGCTCGACGGGTCACGAAAGAACACCCTGTACATGGCGGAGCCAATAATTCTCGAGGAAGGAATATGATCGAAGCAGATGCGTCTGCAGGCGGTTACACACTCTCACACAGGCGGCTCTCCCTCTCTCTCTCCCTCTCTCTCTTTCTCTCTTCTCTCTCTCTCTCTCTCTCTCTCTCTCTCTCTCTCTCTCTCTCTCTCTCTCTCATTCGGCCGCGTACATGCGTCCCCGTGCGCGCGTGTCGGTGACGCTTAGTCGTAAACGCGAGGGTATTACAGGGCCTCGAAGATGGTAGATGGTCGTAGCCAAGGAAAAGACGGAAAGAGATGTAGCGTAGCAGGCCCAGGGGCCTTAAAGCGGGGGCCGGTTTGCGTGGGCCGTACGGCACCTCCGTTCGCCATACCTGGTCCACCTGGACCCTCCTTGTCCCTGCGGTCACCCTCATCTCCACGTCGCTATCTCTCTCACTCTCGTCGCCCTCATCTCGCCGAGGAGAGCTCTCCTTTCTCGATCTCGCACAGGCGTTCCACGTCGCGCGCGCGCGCGCACACACATACACACACACACACACACACACATGCATTCCCTGTTCCGTTTCCTTCATCGCATACGTTCCACGCACCGATATCTCGTGCTCTAGCTATCTCTTTTTGCTGCTGCTGCCGCTGCTCCTTTTTCTCCTCCCCCTGCTTCGTTCTCTTTTCACCTCGGTCGTCATCGTCGCGTCTTCCCTTCCCTCCCCTCCCCTCCCCAGCTCGTTCGTCGAAATCTCCCGCTTTCTTTCCGTATATTTTACCCCCTGCTTCCCCCGCCCTCTACCACCACCCCTTCACACATACGCTATTTACCGTCATAAACGTATGCCCGACCAATATTTCAAGTTCGCCGGTGGATGCGCGCGAGTGCGACGCGCGGGTGTATGCGAGTCGTCCGTGTATGCCCGGAGAGCGCGCGGGCCCCTCTCCTCTCCCGACGAACGGGACGAGAAAGTGCCTTCCAATTTTATTACCCACCGTGGTACGATCTCGATAATGAAATACTTCGGGGAGTTTTCGGCCTCCGAGTGAACTCCATTCGACTATAATCGAGATAAGAATGGAGTGCATACCCCGAGTCGAGTCGAGCTGCAGTCGCGCGCGCGCGCGGCCCTGTCGATGATCGAGGAACGTGGGTGAAGCCTCCGGGCGCGAAAGGTGTCGGCGACTTTTTCGTGACGGTGACCAACTTTTATGGATTTTTCGAAGGTGTTCGTATTATCTTAAAGTCTATGAGATAGATTCTCTCTCTCTCTCTCTCTCTCTCTCTCTCTCTTCCCTTCCCCTGCCTCCCCACTATCCATCTATCTTTCGAAGCGAAGTTCCGTGGTGGATGGAATTTTATAGAGATTAAAGACCGGGATGAAAAATTCGTGATAGACCGCGCTGCTCAAGATAAGGGGTTTTATCCAGCGCTTGGGAAATATGCTGGAATTCCGAGATCGTTCGAAAAATTCGACTTCGCCGTTGACCTGTCACCTGAACGTGTTTCGTACGAACTTGGTGTTAAAAAAAGAAAACGAAAGAAAGAAAACGCGGAAACGCGTTTCGACCTCGTTCTCTACCTATTACATATTCGATCGCAAAACGGTCTGCATATTCTTTACATAAAGCTGCAGCTCTTCCAATTGTCGCGATTGAATGCACGATGAAAGTATTGGCTCTATTATATTCTTATCTGATAGATAAAAGTATGATGAAGATACCATAACGTTTTTCCCCTCGTCGAAGTTGCGGCGTCAGATATTACACATATTGTTCTATTTCTCCTATTTTAAACAGTTTCTCTTGTTTTAAACAATTGCTGCGCATGCATCATCAGTGACTCGCGATTGCGACGGTATAAAGCGCTGCAACCTCATTCGATAAAAAGCTTGCAAACCGCTTTGCGAGAGCGAACGTACACGCGTTCCGAATCGGTTAAGATCTTCATCCGAGAATCTCGACGCGGGGTTAGTTACTCGTTTGCGTGACATTCTTCGACAAGTCTCGAAGTAACTTTCCAGACTTTTTAACGAGGAAGCGAATACGTCAGAAGTGTGTAAAATACGCATCCGCCTCCGTGGCAATTTGGTTCTTGCACAATACCGTTGGTCGCGGTTTCCGTCTGCCGGTACGCGCCGCGACGCGCGTTGTTTCTCGATGCCAGTTGTTAAAAGCTCGTCGAAACTCGTTAATTATTTCCACGCCGCTTCGGTAGCGCCTTGTTAGAATCTGCGAGCGCGCGCGATACCGCGTCCAGGAAAACTCATTATAGCTTCGCAGTTTTGACAAGTACAGAGTCGTGCTAATGATTAAAAAGCGGCCGCGCAGTCGCGACGCGATAATAAAGCCCCGGCGCGTAAAGTTTGTTATTAACGTCGTCATCGGTCGTGTCGATTTTGCATAAGCTTTAGGTCGCGCGGGTCGTCATCGACACCCGCCGAGTGGCCGTTCACTCTCGCTGTATCTCTCTCTCTCTCTCTCTCTTCTCTCTCTCTCTCTCTCTCTCTCTCTCTCTCTCTCACACACACTCACTCACTCTCTCTCTCTCTCGATTTACTTCTGTTTCCGACGGCGAGTTTAGATACAAGAGCGGCAATGTCCGCCGCGGGGGGCCGGAGATTTCTCTGGAGATTATCCAATCAAACTTGGTAATTACATTTCCATGATAGATTTTGCAAATTCTCCCACGCCGCGCTCACCGCATTCACTTGCGCGCGCTCGCGCGGCATCGCCCGCAAATCCGAGGTCCGTCGGATTCGCGGTGCGTTTCGTTTGTCTCGTCTATGTCCGTTTTATTAGTTTCCCCGCGATCCGACCGGGTGCAGCCGGGTCTAACCCCGAAACAAATACGACCGTGGCAAATTAGTTTCGGCGGCAAAGTTTCGGCTTAAACATTTTATTACCCGCAGAGTAATATCACATCCGATAGCAATCCAACGCGAGGTGCATTACTGCGCGAGGTCCGATGCGCGAAACATGCGATAACCAAACGTCAGTGGGCGAGCAGCTGAGAGAATGGCGTTTAGCGTTTCACCTCCGACATTTCGACGTTTACAGGACGAGGCACGACGAACGGCCGGAAAAATGGAGTGAAATGTTTACGAGGGCAATCCGACACATTGTGTCGCGTAACGAGCGACCGTGACGTGTATATTTTTCGCTCAGTCGCTCCTCGTTTGAGAAGTGAACTGCGGGTTTGCGGGTGCCGAAAAAGGAACGACACTCTTCATTAAAATATACTTCTCTCGGCTTAAGATCAGCCGCGCACGGCTAATATATGCTAATTCGGTGTCATCGCACGTACGTAACGACGCGCTGTACGTACGCGAGCGCCTTAAGGTAGCCACGGGGAGGCTTTTTTAAGCCGGCATTATCGTTCGATCAGAAACACCCGCGCGTAAGCATCCACTTTTTATGCGTCTCGATAAAGGTACGAGGAAAAGTCGCGATTAACGCTCGAGATTCCGCGCGAAATTACGCGCACCACCGTGCTGTAAAGTCCGCGCGTTATAGTGACAATAAAACGCGCCTCGGCTCGCGCTCCGCTCCGCTCCGCTCCGCCGACAGAGTAGGACCAGTCGAACGCGGCGTTAACTAGCCCTTTAAAGACACCCCGGACGTGTGATTACGTCAAGTACGGGCTTCATTGAAAATAACCAGGTCACAAATTGGCGAGGCTCCGTCCGCCGACGTCGCGCCCCTGCGTTTTCGGTTCCGCGCGCGCGATGGCCGCCCCCTTCTCATGGAAGAGGAGGAGGAGGCGACGCGGCGGTGGCGACGACGATGACGACGATGACGACGTCGACGACGGCCAAATTATTGATCGTTCCCGCACGGGTTAATTCCTTTAAACGGAACAAATCGAGCGGACAAAACATTCCAATCCGCACGACGCCAGCCGGACATCTATTGGTGCCCCCTAAGAACGAGACCACACCCGGTGGGACGCGTCGCCGCGGACTACAGTTGTCCGGCCGCGTGTTAACCGTATCCTGGTCTCCGGAGCGGGCCTCGTTACACGGTGTAAAGATCTCGCCATATTTGATGTCATAATTATAATATTTACGAGCTGACACTCGCTACGTTTAAATCGTTTATACGTGATGGACGACGAGAGAGCCCACCGGGGCCTAAGAGTCTCGCTGCCCTGCGCGAGATCGCCCTTGCCTCCCTTCGAGAGAACGAGAGAGAGAGAGAGAGAGACAGAGAGAGAGAGAGAGAGAGAGAGAGAGAGAGAAGGAGCGCGAGAGCGAGGGACCCCTGCGCCGGGGCCCGCTAGCAATTTCAGGGCACGTTAGAGTTCGTCGAACCCGCATGATTCCAGGGAGTCCAGCTTTCGGAGCGATACCGGACGAGTCATCAAGTGTCATTACGGCGGAATAACAGTTTGTCCATAATGCCGGATATCAAACGCTCGTTTGAGACTCGGTTATAGGATACTAAAGCGCGCGCGGTTATTTCGGACGGGTCCTATGGGCGCGAAAAAGGCCAGGCCGCGCTGTTTATCGACGGTTAAAGTGTCTGTTTGCTTTCCCTCGGCCGGCGATATCTGAAACGCTGTCTCGCAGAAAGGCGAACTTATACGCCGCGTCGAGAATAATGTTCCTTAAGTAACTACTTATACGCGTCGTAACGAGCCGTCTTATATTTTCGCCGATCGTCGCGTGCTCGCGAGACGAAGAGGAGCCGAGCGAGTGAGCGAGAAGGAAGAAGAGAAAGAGAGAGAGAGAGAGAGAGAGAGGATTTCTCAAAAATGAGCCTCTTACTCTGCTAAAATCCCTCATCGGGAGATTGTCGCGTAGATACCTCTCGCCATCCGAAGCGGCACCGAAGCGTCGCCGCGAGATTCCGCGGCGAGCGAGAGCGGAGCACACGAGAGGCGAGGGTGCGAGTGCATCTCGCGGCTCGCAGGCTCTCAGAAATGATAGGATGCTCGTCGAAAGAGCGCGAGAGGCCTCCGCCGCGCCGGTTATCTCGAATAACTATGAAAATCGCTACGAGCCTCGGTTCTCACACCGAGTCGCCGCTTGCTTCCTCCGTCGGCCACTCGTTTCGTTTCCACTCGCGCCTTCGATATACCACGCCACGCCACGCCACGCCACGCCACCGAGCGATGCCGGTATTCTCATCTTTTTCCTACCTGCCTGCACCCACCACCCTTCTCTCCCCCTTTCGTGCATCCACACGGCCCAAGGTGGAGCGCGCTCGTGCACGGGCGGACACGTGGGAAAGCGAACGCGATCCTTGGTCTTTTGTACAATTTCGTTCTCTCGGCGAGTCGCGGGGCCGCGTTGCGTTTCTCTGGTTTGCCGTTCGCCATTCGTCGACCGGCGCGAACGGTTCTCGACTTTTCCCACCGCGAAATTTTCACTCGCTCGTGCTGTCGGCGACGCGCGCGGCTCGCAAGCGCACGGCGATTGCGAGCGTGACGCGAACAAGATTCACGGCGCGTCGCGTTTTATTTCGCAGCCGCGACGGTATAATTATCTCGAGTGTAACGATTGTACGTGTGCAACGCAAGTCAGTAGTGACGAAAGTTGAAAGAGCGCGCGCGCGCGCGCGAGCGAGCGCGATTAACTCCGCGCCGGAGTACGATGGAGATAAATCACTCCGCGGCACTTCAACGCGCCGTTTGTCGTGCAGAACACGTCACGAGACATGTCGCAATAACGAAATTTGTTTAACATCGCGGCTAATAAATTTCGCGTCTGAATAGATCGCGAGAGATCGATGATCGTTATTACGATGACTGCCTAATTGCTGACTATTAAGGCGCAATTGCGAGCGGGCGCTCGTATCGCACAGGAACTTCGCGGCGTGTAGCTGTCGGTGAGCGTACGAGAGTTTCGAATCCTAGATCAAAAGGTTTGAATAGACGGCTCGAGAAGTTGTCCTAATTGCCACTGCTGAACTGCGAAATCGGATTACCCACTCGCCGACGCCGACGCCGAAGCCGACGCGGTGGATTGCGCGTACAGGCGCGCTCGCGCGCGACTCGAGCGGATTCAGATCGAAAGAAAGATTTCGACCGGTCGAGCGGCGCGAAAGAACGCGGCCGGGACACAGCGGAGGAATTACAAAACGCGATTACTCGTTAAACGCGATGAACCGTTGCGAGCAACGCCGCGAGCAATGAGCTGCAGTGCGGCGCGGCGGCGGCTGCCTGCGTTTTGTCCGCCGATGAAAGTTCGAATCGCACGTCTTGCGCAACGAGAACGCTCGACGTTTGTCTCGCGGCGAAGCCGCCACCCGTAAAAGCCGCCTATAAAATGACGCGGTGTTTTTCTCGCTACGAGAGCGCAACCGAGAGTGCCGCCGGCACATGATGCGAACGTCGTCGACGGCACGTTCTCGCGAGAATTGACGAAAAGTTCTCTCTCTCTCTCTCTCTCTCTCTCTCTCTCTCTCTCTCTCTCTCTCTTTCCACTCTATTTCTCGCAGCCTGCCTGAAAGATACTATTTACCGCTCCAGATGGGAGTTTTGCCTCGAAAAGTGTATTCGAAAAGCTGTTGCTCGAGTTACCCGTAGTAGTAAAAGTATGTTCGCGACGTCTGGCTCGTCTGTGTACACGCGCGCGTCTGTGCGACACGCGCGTTATATTTCCGCGTCAAGAAGGCGCACCTGGTGGCGAATAATGTTGTCGACGTCAAATAGGTGTATTACGCAATCCTCTCGGATATCGGCAAACGTCGACTTCGGATTGTCACGTCGAATCTTTCCACTCGCGATTCCCACGTCTGGCGCGCGCGCGCGCGCGCGCGCGTTACCGTGAAACGTGTTTTCAATACTCGTCAATTAGACGCTCGCTCGCGTCGCGAACGCGCCGTGAGCGGAATACGAGGAACAAGGTTGATCCCGGTGCAAATATCGTGACCGTGTAAACTACGCTAAAGCTCGATATTTATAACACTCGGGCCATCGTATCGGGATTTATTGCACAAGGATTCACCTAAATCACCGGCGGTGTCTGCATTCGGATTAAGAGTTCAGCCGCGGGAACCTATACACCGTCGTCGCACAATAGATAGATGTTACGTCTGAATAGATACAGCCGGGGTACAAATGACGTCGTTAATAGCGTCGTTGGCGCACGTAACGGTTCTGAATACGGCCCCGGACGTATTTCTCGAATCATCCCGTCGCGAGAAGGATTCTCACTCTCTCTCTCCCTCGCGCGCGCGCGCGCGCGATCCGCTCGTCTCTCGTTCGCGGTGGGTATTTATCGGGCCGGCGCTGCGCGTGAAATCTGTTACGTTTGTAAGTCAATCACGTAATATCGCGCACGCGCGCGCCGACATTATTCACACGAGAGTCTCATTCATATCCGCGCGCCATTCGACACACGTGACACGCGCCAGTCACCGGCGCGGGAGCCGGTTTCACGCCGACGGTGATTTCGGAGATCGCCGATTCCTGAGACGCGTACCCCCCCGGGACTGTCACTCCCGCCGGGCCGGACGCGAGATACCCCGCTCTATGTCGACCTGCCCGCCTCAAGTATTTATTGCCCCTGGTACCGGTACAAAGACCGTCACGGCCGATCGCTCGAATTGTACGACGTAATGAGATCGCGTGCGTGCGTGCGTGCGTGCGTGCGTGCGTGCGGCTTGGCCGGCGCGACGGCGTTTCGGTGCACGGCGGCAGCGGCGGCCGTTCGATCGAGTATGAGATATCATTGACGGGAGGCAAAGCGCTCGCGGAAGCTCCCAAGCCGATTCGATCCTGGCAAATTAATGCGGCCGGAGATATCTCATTCAGTCGCACTTACGGCATACTTACTCCGCAGAATGCGCCCGCCGCGATCTGCGAGAGCAGGCCTCGCGCCGCGGTATGCAACGACCGCGTGCGTGCGCGTCAGCAGCCTCGGAAATCGCCGCGTACATGCATCTATCGGCGCGTGTCGGCCCGTGTCTGTGTCTGTGTGGGGCGACGATTCTCATTAAAGAACGGTCCGATCGTCGAGACCTGCCTCCTTCCCCGCGCGTTTTCATCGCCCACAACGAGAGATCTTTGGAACGCGCACGGCTGGAAGTTGGCCGCGAAACGAATTTCTCGCAATTGTAATCACGACAGCTGGGATCGACGCACACCGCGTATCGAGCACGTTTCCGTTTAACGATCACGCTTAATACGAAACGATTTCGCTCGTGTCGAAAGGGAGACAGCGAGTTCGCAGGATGCAACATCGGACACCGAAACGCGCTATTATCGCGTTCGAAGCGCCAATTAGCTGCGGTGTCTCGGCTCGTACAAACGGGCTACGACTGCCTCGGCGGGCAAATGAGGACTTAGCTTCGCATATTCGGTTAAGTGCAGGCGGATATGTCACGTTGCCCGAGATAGTTATGTGCACAAGCGTCGAGCGCGCGCGCGCGCGCGCGCGCAAGCTCGCAAAGCTCGGACGTGAAATCACCGACATTCGTAGGAGCCCGAGTAGAAGCAGGCGGATGCCATTGCCGCACTGTGTACACTAATTTCCGGGCTGTTTGATAGATCTTGGGTGATTGTTAATGATGTTTAGAGAGGCCGACGTAGGATACACCGCGGAAAGCCGAGCGGTGCCGACACGACTCGATACGCTTCAAAGTGCTATTAAATGTACGGTCACCGCGGGTGCCTGGCTGACGGAGCAAATTAAACAAATACCATTTAGTCGCAAACGATTGCACGGCAAATGTTAAGCCCGTCGTCGTGCTCGTTTGTCAAGGTAGCTGCACGCAGTCGAGGCACGTCTCCGAGGGAAAGAGAACGAGAGAACGAGAGAGAGAGAGAGAGAGAGAGAGAGAGAGAGAGAGAGAGGGATAGACCAGCGGAACTAACTTTGATGCGCCGAGTTGGAGCGTAGCGGCGGATTCGCTCCTAAGTCAAAGAGCTTAGCGTGAGCTCGGTGTTTTCGTAATTAATTAGGACGTCCGGTAATCTTAACGATAGATTCGGCGAATGCGTCTGCGGGAGGAGCGAGAGCTCGGAATTCGCCGTCGGACTGAGTATAAGTTTATAATGACTCGCACGCGTGACTGCGACACACACTTCGACGCGTATGCGCGCCGTCGCGAAATTCGCATCGCGTCGCTCGACACTATTTCTACCGCTGAGATTCTCTCCGCTGCCGAAAGTCGCCGAAGTAGATTGCGAAACGATATCACGTACGCCTAAGAGAGTACGCCCTCACCCTGCGAATTTCGATTTAACGCGAGCGCGAGAACGCAAATTCCTTTCTTCCTCTTTCTCTGCGAGCGCGTTTCTCGAGCGGACGACGATGCGTACAACATGCGTGCTGCGCGCAAAAAAAAGTAAAAATCGCGAGACAATCGAACACTCGCGGCGTCGATCCGCGCCGTCAGCGGAACTCTGCTCCGATCTCGTTGCTCCCATCGCGCTGAGCTTTTCACGATGAGATTATCATTGCCAATTGGGGGCCGGTTGAGCGAAAAGAAAGGAGGCTCTTCGAAAGAATGCCGGGAAACGAGGGAGCCCCCCGTGTTACTACTGAACTGTAGGTGCTATCCCGATAATGGGCTGTTTTCCTGAGGCCGGTTTTACGAGCAACAGAGACGCATATGCGGCTACGGAAGATAGGTTTCCGACGATTCGCTCAGACTCGTACGGCGCGGCGTTCGAGAGAAGCGCCGGCGAGAAAAGTGGCGAAGACAGAAAGAGAAAGAGAGAGAGAGAGAGAGAGAGAGAGAGAGAGTGCACGGGAGGTACAGGAAGTATAGCCTGCGTACCTCGCACAGGACTTCGCCCTCGGTCAACAAGGTGTATAGGCTTCCCCGGGGTATTTTTACGAGAGGAAATATCTCGCGATGCTCGCTCAACTCCGCGGAGGCGGCTTACAAGTCGCGTCCAAACAGAACGACGTCGAACCGGAGCGTGCGAGGTGTTGCGCCTGGCCGGCAACCTCCAATCAGACCTCGTTACGCGAATCGAATTCATAGACTTCAGTGCCTAGACTGAGGCTCCGAAGACTATGTCTGAAAGGGATTCTTAGGCTTCATTTGGAGAAAAGCAGACGAATAAGTACAAGTGGAATATATGTCGTCTCTTCGATTGTTTCTCATAAGGTTTAGTCTGCGTATACAAATTTATGACGTGTTAATCATTACGCAATCGCTTCATACGCAGCACGAAAATGTAAAAGGATGTAGGTGAGGTTTTTTTACACAAATAGCTGGCAGATTTTAAGCGCAATGAAGCGCAACGAATATCGCGCGCAACAGCATTTTCAGGACACCGTCGCCCGCTGCTCCCAAGGCTTAATTTGCACCATCGTCCGACGCGCGCTACCGTTTTTTTTTTATTTTTTTTAATTTAATTCTGTTCCGACTTTTACTGCAATTACCACGTTATTCCCCCACCTTAGCGCGATACTGTCTCTATCTTGCGCGATGGCGAAGTACCTGTTTGGAAATGCATGCGCACACATTTTAACTTTTCGGCTAACTTTATATCGCTCGCCGCTCTCCCCGGAGCGTCTCTCCCGCGAGAAGAAGTTTTATCTACGAGCTCTTCCACATTTCACCAGACATAAAAATGCCAGAGGGAAATACGCCGGTGCGGTAAGCTGCGCGCACGCTGCCGGCTCTTCCGGAGATGCTTAGCCGAAGGATGACTTTGCCGAGACAGTTTTCGAATTAAACCGGGGATTTAAGCGTATATGTCGATACAGAGAGAGAAAGAGAGAGAGAGAGAGGGAGAGAGAGAGAGAGAGGGGGGGAGAGAGAGAGAGAGAGAGAGAGAGAGAGAGAGAGAGAGAGAGAGAGAGAGAGGGCGAGTAGAAAAATTATCTCGTTATTTACACATTACGACTGTAGACAAGAGAGAAACGAGAGAGAAAGAGAGAGAACTCCGCGACGAGGTGCACTGAGGGTTCCACGTTCACGCGTTTCAATTGTTAATTAATCCGAGTATTACGACAACTCGACGTTTTACGAAATTCTACCTGATGAAGAGATCTCTTGCACGCTCGGCACCGACAGCGTACACGCACCCACCACCGAGAGCAGAGCTTCCGTCCGAGGGCGGAAAAATACGGGGCCTTAAAAATACGCTCTAAATTCCTCTCGGCTCTCTCTTGGAGGAGGGTTTTCTCGCGGAAGCTCGCAAAGTGCGCCGTAAAAGTGGATCAAGTCGCGGGCTCTTCGGATGTTAATCATTAAAACGCTTCATCTCGTCCTGACGAAGTAAGCCGCCGCCGCGGTTCGGGCTTTTATTCACGGAACCGGCAGGCCGCGGTAGCGGGGGTCGCCCGACGCGTTGGCGACGGGCGACCCCCGGCAGAACACGGCCGGTTCAATGAAGCGACGCCCATCGTGCCGGACGCGCGCCTAAAATGACCATAAATATTCCAAAGGCTCATCCTTCTCTTCCCGCCGCTTATGCTTATGGTCGGCTCCGCCGCGGCCGTCGCGCATAAAGGCGCGAGCGCGCGCGATATGTTCCCCAGCGCGTTCACGCCAACTCCCTCCCCATGGGCAGGCATGGGCAGCGCCGGCGCAAACGCGCGGCAGGTGCAGACGCGATATCTCTCCGTCATAATCGTCGCTGATAATGGGGCCTTAGATGCGATTCAAATTGCCGAAAGAAACGAGGAACGGAATCGTTCAAAGTCAGCTGCGCGGCACAGCTCCGTTTCATGCGGCGCGCGCATCTTAACCGCACCAGACGGTAAATGTAAAGCGCAAAGCTACGTGTCCCGCCGTGTCTTCCTTTGTACGCCTGCGAAAGAAACGTTCCGCGGGCGCGAAACAAAAGGATGTATCGACGTCACGCTCCCGAATGCGCTCGCCCGACAGCGGCGCGCGCGCGCGCGCGTCCGGTAGGCGCGTCGATCAGTCTTTCCCGTCTCTTCGTTCGTGACATTATCACGGCATGAAACACCGAGACGCCGAAAATACCGGCGCTCACACCGGTGGCAAGCCGTAATTAATGCGTGCCCCGTTTGCGGGCCGCGCGATCGCGTGACCGCGAACGGTCGTCGTTTGTTCGCGTTGGCACGTAGCCCGGCAGAAAATTCGACAAGATAGACGTATCGCTGGACGACGCGATGGCAAATCGCAAGAGACGCACACGCTCGTTCGCCGACGAGAAGGTACCTCATCTGGTGTTACTGCTAGTATCATTATTTCGTTTAAGACGAAAACGATGTTCCGTGCGATGTTTCGCCGCGGAGACCGTGAAAATTGCCTCGAGCTGGATTCTCTTATCAAATAAAAAGACGGATGTTAAGGGCGCCGGGCCCGGCGTGCGCGCGCGCGCGCGCGAGCTGGAGAAGGCGAAGCGAAGAGAAGAAAAGAGGAGGTGCTCGGGCTCTTGCGGACGTGCGAACTGACAGGAGTCCATCCCAGATATCCAACGGGACGGTTCTCGTTTTGCGGCCGGCCGGCTGGCACCTTTTTTCGTCTGTTTGCACCTTCACCGAGGCTATACTTACGCCGGGCGTACTCATTATTTCTCATCCGTTCCTCTCTCGGTAAGACCTCTTCTTTCATATTTAACCCGTCCGTCGCTGCGGAGCTTTCGGCGTGTTTAATTTAATCGGTATCGGCGCCCTCGACCGACTGAACCGTGCGAGTGCGATCGACCTGCCCGGCCGATAGCCGCGTATTCCGCTTGCGAAACGAGTCTCTCGCTGAGGGCAATTGTTTTAAAATGCGCCGCGCCGCGCGCGTGAAGGACTCGCAAAGGACGGCGCGTCCGCGCCGGGATTACGCGGGATATTGCGGAGCAAGTGATGTCGCGTTTATTTCTCTCTCCCTCTCATTTCTTCTCTTTCTCTACTTTCATCCCGCTTTGATAGAGAAATCTACTAGCGACTGCGTCGGGTAGATACAGCTATCATCGGCAGAATTGACGGTATCGCGCAGTTCGCGCAGTCTCAACATGTTCACCAGTGAGAGCAACGTTGACACACGACGACGATAACGAAAGATGCGAAGGAGCCTCGCTCCTACCGCGCATGGGCGCTCAGGTAGATCGATTTAATCTCCGTTCTTCTCTCACCTACAAGGCGCGTTTAAAGGGACACCAAACGCTCTCATTTCCCGCGAACGCGGTCGTAGCTACGTGTTTTTCGATTTTAATACTCCGGAGACTGACTGTCTTCCGTGGAAACGGCAGAGATGAAATCTTTTATCTCGACTTCTGCATAAAGCTCCGACTTTTATGACTGTCACTTTAAGGCCGAAGCTTTACGGCCCGGCCGCTTGCATATTTTACCCTGATCCAGCGTGACAGAGCGCCGAGTCGCGCGAAATTGAAGAGCCGTATATTATACTAAAAGCCACTTTTGACGTTGTTCCATGCGCTTCCGGAAATTACGCGAACGACTCGTTTTTCATGCCGCGACTTCGCGCGACACAACACTCTTATCACATCGACTGCTATTTTACCCTTTGCAGAACAATGCCCTCCCTCTCAATCTCTCCGCTCCTCTTTCTCGCCGTCGTACAATACGTACAATATCAGACGGTAGCTCTTCGAACATGCCTGATCTAGCGGCAGAGAGCCGCACGGCTTTACCGTTACGGCGAAAATTCAATATAACGGTGGTGCAAAAATAATTCTCCGCGCGACGTCGCGTTAATTTTTCATCTCGAGCGACAGTTACCTATTAATCGAGATAATAAGGCAACCCGTCAGCTCCACTGTCAGAGATACGTGTCCCGTGGCGCGACACGCGATTCGCGATGAGAAATGGAAACGTCGCGAGGTTCTGTGAAAGTCCAAGGCGCGCGCGCGCGTACGCGCGGACGGCCGTTGAACGAAATCTATAATTGCAACGATGGCGCAAATTGCGAAATTTTGTCGCTCGGGCGCAAACTATTACTATTATCCTCGCGTGACGTCGCGTAATATTCACGATCTACGGTCAGACTTACGCAGCACTTGCGATATAGGCGACGGACTCGCCGCGTACCGGAGACAGAGGGAGCGGCCTTTGGAAAACGTTCCGGCAGTTATTACCGAAAGAGAATTCCGTGAGAGTATGTTACATCCTGCCATCCCGGGACATTACGATTAATGAGTTTGGACGGACGCCATCTCTCAGAAATCACAGAAGAAACACACACGCCGCGCTTAAACGGCAATTCCATGCTGCACCATTTGTTATGGCCGCGCTCGCGGATGAGAAAGTGGAAAAGCGACGTCGTGTGGCACAGGGGCGCGGGGAGCGAACGTGCGCGCGCGCGCGAGAGAGAGAGAGAGAGAGAGAGGGAGAGAGAGGGAGAGAGAGGGAGAGAGAGGGAGAGAAGATTGCGGCAATCGTATTCTTTATATCCAGTTACGTATGCCGGTTCATAGCGAGGAATGCACGCTCCGCTTATCGTGAAACCTAAATCACCTTCACCCGGCCCGTGTACACACCCCGACTTTTTCGAGATCCAGCATCCGCCGCCTTCTTACGTCTTATAACGCGCGATATTACCGTCATTTTAGCAGATTAGCGCTCTCCGAGCGTATAACGCGGAAGAAAGCGCGCCTATTTCGAAATTGTATCTAAAAGTCTCGAAGGAGATACTCCGCTCTTACGAGCAAGACAGCGGAGATACTATAGCCCCGACCGGGCCATCGGTAATTAGCCAAAGTTGCGTGTGCGAGTGCAAATTCTACAGAGAATCGATCAGAAGCGAGCATTGAAGCTCGCACGCGGCTTCTTCGGCCGCGGACACAATCTCGCCGTGTCGAGCAGCGACATGCTGACTAACGTCGTAAGGCACTGTCTCTCTCTATTTTCCTGTCCCGGATGTGTCGGCGCGGAAACGACTGTAGCGTCTCTTTGAAGACGAGAACGGGATGGGAGAAAGACGTAAGAGGACATTCCCGGTTTTTAATAGGAGAGGGGAATTCTTTCCGATCCTGGCGCTTCGCCAGCTGCAGCAACGCGGGGTATCTACCAAGGCACAGGGAGGCAACCTTGCGTGTAACGCGCTGCGACAAACTCAAATATACCGACCCGTGCCCCGCGTTTACGTATATGCGCGCGTAAATACATATGTGTGTGTGTGTGTGTGCGCGCGCGCGCACGCGACGCGGCAGTACAGTTAAACCGTTTCTCGAGCTATCTCGCCGGCGATTTTGCAGCCGCTGTAACTGCCGCCGCGATAGCGCCATAGTTTCGGGAGAGCTTAGCTCGATGCCTGCGGGACTACTCGAGATTTAGTAGTTCCGTAGCGCAAAGTTCCTTAAACCGCGAATAATGTCGACTTCGACGCTAAAGCCATTCTCGGGACGCGTGGCGTGGCGAACTTGCGCGCGCGCGCGAGCGCGAGCGCCGACGCCAACGCGGACGCGTACGCGTACGCGTACGCACGTTGCGTAAATTCAATCCGGCGCGGCGGCGCGTCGAAAAGAAAGGATAGGGAAAAGAAGGTAGAGATAGCGCGGGGGTCATTCATCATTCGAACAAAAGCTTCGCGCTCGTTAGCACTCGCAATAACGATCGCCGTCACGTGGCGAACGGTACTCACGTCGCGTCGCGGCGTGAGAAGTATACGCGCGTTACGGCGAATCACTCAGCCGGTTTCGTCTCCGGCGCCCGCCACTCTGCCGGACAGTCACTTAACTGCTTTATTAGGTTAACCCTCCCACGACATGAGGTGCCCTATACGTAATTACACAGACGCTAATCGCCCGAGGCGTCGCACACATGTAACAGGAATTTATTTTACCTGACGTAATACGTTTAGAATGGGCGCCGGCCTTATTTTCCGGCCGCTCTGACGATTACCATGCAAATCTGCGGCAAATCGCCCGGGAGATTTCTGTTTCGAGCGTAACGTATTTAATTACCGGTTACGCGATGCTCGGGGATCGTACGTTAGACCGTGTTACTTGCGACATCGTGTACACGCATCGCTCGCTTGCGACATTGTTCGCGCGGTTTCTGAAAGCGCGATTCGTAAGACAGATTAAATATCAAAGGCCACGAAAGCGTGTGATAAGCGCAGATTAGCTTGCAGAAAGAGTCTTAAAATTATCGCATCGTTGCGTTCGCGTAATGTTATGTTCGCGTTAACCCTTTACGGTCCTACGTCGAGTCCACCTCGATGTCTCGCTTTAGCCGAGATTCTATAAAGCAACTCTTGATGATTAAGCAGAGATAGGGACTACCTTCCGATTTTCATTGAAATATATCATCAAAGTTATGAAGTTGTAATGTTGTGAAGGTTTTAGCCCGCACTCATTGTTTGTTACAAAGTTATTGATAAAAGAACTTTTCTAAACTAAATGTAATTTTTCAGAAATTTTCAGAAAGAGGGGCAGAATGCCTCTGCCTCGATCGTACTCTTTCCTGGAACACCGATTTAAAACCGCAAGAAATATCAGTAACATAGAAAAAGGTAAACGGAAACATAGAGGAAAGGTAAACAGAAGTGAACCTTTACTCAGCGAACACTGTAGCAAGCATAGTATCTACATACGGTATTACATATTATTCATTGTACTTCCTTTCTTAATCTTCTCCTTTGTTATAAATAATGAGCGCGGGCTAAAAGCTTTACAACATCAAGGTATTGACCGTGATAACATACATATCTCAATATCATTGAAATTGGAAATTAGCCCCAATCTCTGCATAATTACCCAACTCTTTTAATAATCTACTCAAATATAAATGCATCGCCGTCACATCGTGGGCTGGCTCGTGAAATATCAAAGTTGAAACGAGCGAGAAATACACGATAATGTCACAGAGTAAATGAATTTCTCACAAATCGATCGGAAAGAAAAGTCGGAAACAATTCGGACCGCAAAAGGTCAATGTGATTTGCATTCATACATATATTATGACACTCTTTGACTGCTTAATTTCAACACTCACCATCTCGTATGATGCACCGACGTTCAGCCAGGTCCATTGACGTTCGACCAGGTACAAGCGCGTCTCGCCAGGCCCACCTGTGTCCACCCCAGATCCACCCACGTTCAGCCTTTGGTCCATTGACGAAACGCAGCGTTGCTCCATTCTACGTCGTCCCACGTTGATTGCACTTCACTTCACTCGCGACGCGATTAATGTTCATGTTTTAACGGCGTGCAACGCGAATCGACGACAAGAAGGCTTTTCATTTATCTCGCAACGAAATCTATCGCTTTGATTAGAATCGGCGATTTGACGGAGCATATCGCTTCGATCAGATTGCAAGGTATAACATCGGAATCGGCGAGTTGATCGATTCCACGAGCCGCTGTAGCACGTCGGTAGTGTTGTCGGACGTGCCGTGTACTTGGCTCGCTTTTAGTTAGCTGTACCGACGTATGTGAAATTCCTGACAAAACACGCGCGGACAAACATGTATAATATCCACCTGACCGCATTCCGACGATCCGTATCCAATATTTGGCCGTCCAAGCAGATATCGCATGGTCCGATGGTCCTCGGTCCCATCGATAGCGGAACACTCCGCGCTCACGCACACGCACACGCACACGCACACGCGCACACCCGGAGAGTACGACGGATATTTTGGTCCGGCCCAATATCTCCGCCATGCATCATTGCCGTCGTCATGTTTCGTACGAGGCTCGTATAACAAATGGAGGCCAAGGTGCGGCGAGAGAGAGAGAGAGAGAGAGAGAGAGGGCGGGAGAGGGAGGGAGGGAGGAAGGAGTCCCCTTGTCTCGCGGTGTCTTGTTCCATTTTCGCGCGCACCAATCATTTGCATTGACAGGGTCCTGTTCCGGGCAAAAACTCGCTTAAATTCTGCTGCCACCGGCCCCTGTCCGCCTTCTAACTCGCACGGCATCGCGACGCGGCTGTTGGCCCGGGCGCTCCGGCCCGATGGATCGAAGGATGCAAACGACAGGCGACTGATTTACTCGCGCGTGATTTTTACTCGCTCTCGTTACCGGCGTCCGCGCGCGCGCGCGCGCGCGCCGTCGTCTCCACCTCGACGGCGGAGACGGCTGGGCCGAGTCGCAGCGAGTTGCTCCGGGGATGCGGAAAGCTTTTTTGCCGCGTGACCGCCACTCCGGTCCTGGGAGGGACGTACCCGCGAATACGCGCCAGTGCAAGCAATAAGGCGACTTGGTGATTTATCGTCCAAGGTATTTTGATAGCCGGCCAAGGATAGAGGGCCAACACACGGCGATCACAGTCGCGGACACGGCACTCTGGCGTTCGTTGTACTCTCGCGGGTTTCTTCTCACGCTAATCTCGTCGCGCTCTTATCGCTCCCCCCGTTATCGATCGCTTCGCGCGCGGATCCGCCGCGGCGCTGTTTCGCAACAGGCCGTGGAATTCCGCGGACTGTGGCCTCGCGCAATTACGCTAAGAAGTAACTTGATCCATGATAGTCGCGATACGCATGCGCGGCAGATCACGCGTACCACGCGTGCCAGGCAAATATTTCCAAACTAATTGGTGGATAGCGCGACCTTCGCGATATTCCGGATGACCTCCGGTGTCTTTTCCCTCGCGTCTCACGCTCTCGCCGTTTCGAGGAGCGAGTTCTCGCGTAAATCTTTAGCCACGTCGACGCGAGGAAGGGTCTACGGATATCAGTGAGAATTCTCCCGTATCCAAACGCGCGTCGTATGCTCACGCGGGGAGAATGAGACAGAGAGACACACGGAGAGAGAGAGAGAGAGAGAGAGAGAGAGAGAGAGAGAGAGAGAGAGAGAGAGAGAGAGAGAGAGAGAGAGAGAGAGAGAGAGAGAGAAACGCACGCGTGGTCGTGAATCATAGCAGTTAGCGTCGGGAGTCTTGCTCGCAGCTCGTTAGATTTATCACCCTTCGGGCTCACGACGGATCTAGTTTTCCGCGTGCGCCACGATAGAACGATAACGGCCGGACGTACATACACGTTTGGCGTATATACGCCAACGCAGCGTTTATCCGCTGCACCTCTCGCATCTCCCTCCCCCCCCTCTCTCTCTTCCCACCCGCTACTCTCGCCACTCCTCTCCCCTTCGTCCATCAGCCGAAGTGTATACCGGCTGAATCCTTTGTTACGCCCGTTGTCCTGATCTCTCCCGTAGGATCTTTGCAACCGGGTAGTGAGGAACCTGAGAGAAGATGGAGAGGAAAAGGTGTACCTCGGTGTGCCTCGCGCTATCGAGGTATCTCGGGGAGCACAAAGTATACAGCAACGAACCCGCCAGCGCGCGCGCGAGCAAACACCGTGACTCTCTCATTCTCCGCTCCTCTTCTCCCGCGGGCCCTCTCCCTCCCTCCCTCTCTCCCTCCCTGCTGTTTTGCTTCTTCTCACCGTGGCCTATCTCTCGATGAGAGTCGAATCCGTCGGCTCTCCCGGTTTCTTATCCGCGGTGCGAACAACAGACGGATCAGCAGTCGCATATCGTCGCAACGTAGCTGCCGGTAACGTGCACGAGTTCCGAAATTGCGCGGCGCCGTCGCCGCCGCCGCAGAATCGTGAGAGTCGACGTACGCGCGAGACGGGTCGTGGTAGATCGCGAGAAGGATCCCCACGCCGGGGTGTCCGGCGTATACGCGGGGTAGAAAGGCAAGTTGAATTAATAATCGGCAGATCGGCCGGATAGCAGCCTCCCCTCGAACACGTCGGCGGGAGGAAAAAGAATAGGAAGGCAAAGGAAGGCAAGCAATATGGGCTTAAGGGAGGGTGAAGCTTCTAAGAGTCGAGCATTGAGTTGATTTATGCCAGATGGTAGATAGCGCGGTGGCCATGGCTGCTTTGCCTCGGCACGGTCGCTCGTCGAGCGCACCGAGAGAGCGAGCGAACCACCTTCGGGCCCAGGATATATCTGAAGCCTCTGTAATACCAGAGACGAGAAGACGAGAGGTCGGATCAGGGAGGAGAGGGGGGAAGAAGAAGAACTGGAGGAGGAGGGAACAGGGAGAGAGACATGGAAGAAGAAGAAGAAGAAGAAGAAGAAGAAGAAGAAGAAGAAGAAGAAGAAGAAGAAGAAGAAGAAGAAGAGGAGGAGTCCAAGGACGAAAGGTAAAGCGAAGGAGAGGCAGAATCGCACCTTCGAGGAGATCGCACTTGATGGAAGAATCGATGGCGAGTGAACCCTTCTTAAAGGGTCAGTTG
This sequence comes from Harpegnathos saltator, assembly GCF_003227715.2. Taxonomy (NCBI): domain Eukaryota; kingdom Metazoa; phylum Arthropoda; class Insecta; order Hymenoptera; family Formicidae; genus Harpegnathos; species Harpegnathos saltator. The sequence goes on along the minus strand of NW_020230724.1, from coordinate 359,606 downwards.
GCCCGTGACTTCCTACCTCGATACATTTTCATTAGCACCATGAACCGCTGCGTCTCTTCTCCGCCGTGTCGTGGCATTACTTAGCCGCGCCGTTCGTTTAGCAATCATGAGGGATACGTCTCGGGATGCGAGAGGGAAAGATAGAGAGAGAGAGAGAGAGAGAGAGAGAGAGAGAGAGAGAGAAGCAGAGTATCAAAGGTGACCCGATCTTTTTCCATTCCCGTCCGCCGTCGATCGCTCTTCTTCCACCGCGTCCTTCTGCCTCGCCGCGGGAATCTCATTCCGCGCCGATGGCATTTTTCTTTGAGGACGCATCCAGACTAGAGGGAGAAAGAAAGAGAGAGGAGATCGCGAGAAGCTTCTCCGCGGCGTGAGAGGCGGGTGACGTCGCACGCTCGGTACGGCGCTAGCGATATCGGGCGCGCGCGATTCCTCGGATGGGAAGGACGAGGGAAGGAGGACGGGAGCGAATCGTCGGAAGTCGTAGCTCGATGCTGAAGAAAAACGGCGCCGACGAATTCAAGAAAGCGAGTGCCCGCACATTGTTACCGGGGCGTTCGTACGCGTGTAACGAGCGTCCCCAGAGGCGAGTACACGGCGGCACCGCTTTTTGCGTGCGCTCGCGTCCGCAGTAAAAGTCTCCTTTGTCACCTTCAGCGCAAACTACCCCGAGTTGGAGAGAGAGGAAAAGCACTCCGACATTTATCACCCCGTGGTAGACTGGGCATGGCAGAGAGAAAGAGAGAGAGAGAGAGAGAGAGAGAGGGGGGGGGGAGAGAGAGAGACCGGGGAGGGTTAGAAGTTTACGCAGTTTAGATTTAATTAAGTCGATAGACGCGTTTTTACTGCATACGGATGTTCCGAGCTACTTGGCTATGCGAAAAGTACTCTCCGAGAGAGCCCGAAAAAACGCGCGATGATAAAACCTGCGCACTTCACCGTGCGCATCTCTCTGCTGCGGTCGTCACGATGAGTAATATTCGGCAAGAAGTCACGTTTACCGTAAACTCATCATTATCCGATTTATTTGATATTATTTGACATACACCGCCATGAAACGCAACGGACGAATTATGAAATCGCGAAACGTCATCATGTCCCTACGACATGTAGGTGATAGATCTTTGACTAATTAGTGGATGGACACAATTGCGCAAAATTCCGAAGTGTTCCGTAAACATCCCGCGCGAGATATCGTACCACCTGACGCCGCGGCGCAGGAGGCGTCCGTTCTGCTTCGTAAATTCGCCGACGCGGCGGCGGCGGCGGATCACACGCCATCAGCCAGACGAACTCTCTCTCTCTCTCTCTCTCTCTCTCGATCTCACGGTTTTCTGAAGCGCCGACGAGCGCGAAAACGCGCCGATGTCGTCGTCCTTCGCGATAGCTTGCTGGCGGTAGGAATTGTCGTCGCGTAGAACAGCGCGGCGACAGAAGGTGGCGAACGCGCGTCGTGGTGGAAGTGAGACGCGCGAAGATCCGAAGAAACGGATATAGAGGCGGGTATAGAGAAAGAGAGGAGGTAGGAGGCGAGCGAGCAAGAAAGAGAGAGAGAGAGAGAGAGAGAGAGAGAGAGAGAGAGAGAGAGAGAGAAAGAGAGAAGGTCGGAATAGCTGTCGACGGGCATTGAAAAATGTGCTAAGTCCAGAAAAAGCGGCTCCCGTGCCCGCAAGCGCCGCGCGCGCGAGCTCTCGCTCTCTTCGCCCGCGCGCGCTTCGTTCCCTCTCGCCGTCCATCTTCCTCCGTTCCTAACTGGCCTCCTCTCCGCGCCCCATTACCTCGCAATTCTTGCTTCTTACCTGCCTGTTAAACCGGCGGATACAGCAAAACGGTACAGGATCGGAGAATGTGGTAGGGGACGGCCAAGGCTACCGTCGTCATTAACATTTGCGGGTGCGCGCGCGCGCGAGAACGGAACGCCCGCATCGGTTCTTAACGCGATTTCGACGTGTCGTGTGTAATATGTATGTAAATAAGAGCAGCGCGGCGTGCACGCGCATATGCATATGCACCGTGCGACCTTGCTTTCCCTGTCTTTCTCCGCCGCAGGCTCCCACGGGATCGAAATTTTCGGACGGTCCCCGCGGATATCCACCGTGGAATTGCATCGCGACGCATAGCGTCGATCCATATCCCGTATTCCCGCTCGATACGATCGATCTGTCCTGCGTCTCTATCCCGCACTCATACCTGTGTGTGTGTGTGTGTGTGTGTGCGCCGCTACCTTTGCTAATCGAGCAGGTATACGTGGCGTCAAATGTCCAACGTATCATTACTTCTCCGAAACTCTTTTCTCAACGTTTCGCACGATTGCGATAAGTAGCGTCCGATAATCGCTACGATTACGGGAACGAGATGGAGCTAACGGTGTGCAGGAAATTGCTTTTCAATATATCGCGATTTGCTCGAAAAATCCGGCGGATCATTTTGCCGTGTACGCGTTGAATCGCGCCGATCAATCCGCGCACGTATCAGCGGAAGCAAATAAAGCCTCAAAGAAACATTATTTCTCCATTTCAACGGAGCCTCGTCGAACGTATCCTCGTTGAATTCGCGCCGGGGCTACTCTCGGACGCCGCAGGTCAAAGGATTTTCCGGGTAACGATACTCGCGATGATTATCGAGGATCTTTCCCATCTCGCTCGCACACTCAATAACTACCTCTCGGAAGTAGCCAACATGGTCGTACGGAGTTCCCACCGTGGCGTACGAGGTGCGAAATAGGTATGCGCCGCGGATGCGTGAGCGGCGAGCTTCGGCAGTTCCGGCTACACAAACCGCAGATAGATCTGCGCTCCCACCGCAGCTCTTTAAATATTCTTAAGGACGGCTAACGTGCTAACTTCTCGATCATCCATTTCACGTATACCGATACATATTGTTACTAATAAAGTCAGAATCAATCACGTCTATTTACACGCACATCTATCTCCACGCAATACGTATCAATCTAATGATTCGTACGATAATGATTAATTTCATTTATGTTATCGCGTCGTCTCTCTCTACGATATCATCGGGGAAGTTGTGAGGAGAGAAAAGGAGAAAGGAGAGGTATAAATAAACCCATCTACTTATTTGTCTATCATCCGTCTGGCGATATGGCCGGGTAGGAAAGATGCGCGCTAGACTGGAAAAAAAGTGCACGTAATATGGCTCGATCGGTCTGGCAAGGGTGATTAACATCGATGGAGTTAACGCGCGCGTAGGATAATTACGGATCATCATCGGTGAAGGCGATATAACGTCGAGGGCCGCTTCGCGATGGGGTTAAGTACGGATCAAGCCGCGCGCTTGGGAGTTGAAAATAGTCCGAATAAAGGCCGCGGTGGAATGATAACCGCGTTTTCTTTTAATTTGCCGATTATTGGGACCGAACGCGCGATAATTGTTCTTATTGCGAAGGTTATTAATTTTATTTACACAATCCGCTTTCGCATTAATGAAAAGTCCCTCGATGAGATATTTTTGCTCGTTATGGCCGACGTTAGATAAAACGGAAGATAGAGGAGCGGAGAAGAGGAAATTCGCAGACAATTACGGGAGGATACGAGGAAATCTCTCTCTCTCTCTCTCCCTCGCGATCGCGTTAAAAAGATGATTAACATCGAGAGAATTAACACGCTCGTAAGATAACCGATCACCTTCGGCGAAGCCGTAATAACAGCTTCGGACGTGATTACGCGTTCGTTCAATCATGAACGAGGACGCGCTGCGTGCATTTACCGTGCCATAAACCCGGTAATATTGTTGTAAGTGTAAATATAGTCCCTTTTATATCAATATCTATATAGTCGCTGCTCTCTTTCCCTCTCTCGTCATCTTTCTCCGCATTATCGCTTTCTCACTCACGGCGACGAGCGTGAGTAAAATGAGAGACATCGCACGCATTCTTCGGCTAGCGCGATCGCGCGGGGGATATCGATTCTAACAACGAGCCAACGAAAGTTACGTTACCTATCAGCTAAAAAATCGCATGCTCTCGCACGTTTTATCGAGCAAAGCCCTCGGACGTGGTCTCGCACCCGCTCGGGACCGTAGAGAGCGCGGAATCGCGAGGTACGAGGGCAGATTTTCGATCGAGCCTGAAAGAGACGATTAACACGAACGGACTCCGACGCGTTAGGGTAATTACGGGCACCTTCGTCGGCGAAGGCACCATAACCGTTCGGCTCGCGGCAGGGCGCCACGGGAATATTGCCGGCGAATCCGAGGCGTTAACTAACCGACTGGTTAGCGTATGAAGGCGCCTCTCACTCTCTTTTATCGCCACCTCACCTTCCTTCGGCTCCTCCCTGCGGCAAGTCGCGCACGCACGCACGCACGCACGCACGCACGCACGCACACGCGCTCACCCGATAATTGAGTCACAAATTTTGCGGCCAACGCGACAAATGATGTATCGTTTGGGCGATTCGTTTCCGCCGGATATCACGCGCGGTAGGCGCGGTAGAGAATTTGCTCTCAAAGAATGCCTCAAAGAATCACGCGTTTGTCGTTGTCATCCAGAAATTGAGGGATTCTTTTTCGTCGTAGAGCATAAAAGTTGCTGCATTTGCGGTTTACCTCAATACATGTTAAATACCCTAAAATAGCGAAATTAGAACGATGGATACAATTCGTGCTAAAAGATTCATGTACTGTATAAATATTCTAAATAAAATTCCGATATGTTAGAGATAGACTCCTTGATGAATTAGACTGTGGAATATGGGAGGCGCTTGCTCAAATCTAAGGGATACTGTGCGACAGGGAGAAGACGATCGAGTTGGTGGGGCGACGGTGCCACTTAATGAATGCGCGGCGATATGCAACACACACACGCTCGATATGCAAATGCGCGTAACCGCCGCGGAATCTGAAATAATTGCGGGGATCGCGGAAAGTTTGACGCAGCAAGGCACAATTTCCGTAAATCTGTCATTGCGCGTTTTTCTCGCTATCATCGCCCGGTCGTGATAGCCGCATACCTCGCGGCCGTCACACGCACGCACGCGCACGTGCGGGTGCGTACTCCGTACGCACCGAGGCACGCCGTAAGCTCCCGCGCACACACGCACACACGTGCGCGCGGTCCGATAATTGAGTCACAAGTTAACTCTCAGCGCGACAAATGATGTATCGGCCGGCCGATTCGTTTTCACCAGATATCAGCCATAGTGAATGTACGACTCCTTGCTCGCCCGTCCTCCGCAGCCCCGGCCGCGTAATTTCGCGCGTAAATGACGATGCGGCAATTTATTAACGGCCGGCGCATACGCGCGATCGCTAACTCGGCTTGTCACTTTCACGCGAAACGCAATAATTATGCTAAGAGACGAGTCGACCGCACGTTGAATTATCGACGAATAATCCGGACGCGATAATGACACGACGCGCGCACGCACGCACACACGCACAATGTGTAATGCCAGTGCGAACATACCGGTCGTTTATAATAAATAATACGCGGCGATTTCGGATGATTTACAGTCGTAACGTGGCGCACGCACCACTATCTCGACGACGACGACGACGAACGTCGTGGTAGTTCGCCTATATTTCCCCACCCGGGCTTTTTGCGCTCGCGTCGTAAGCGCAAGGCTGCGCGCGGAAAGCATGCGTAAACATAACGCGCGACGAATGCGCTGCAACCTGCATACCTGGCTTGTGATGCGTCTGTTGATTATTCAAATCCTAGACAAACATCCGCGCTCTCTCGCCAGACTATTAGTTCTAACGTTACCGTTAAATACCTCTTCGCCAGCTTTCCGCTCGCCCGAGCTCGTCTCTCGGCTCGCGCTCGCGTAAACGTATGCGTCCGAACGTGCGTATGTACGCACATACACGCGTAAGCGCGTCCGCGCGCGCTCGTTCCTTCTCGCACACGCACGCCGATAATTGAGGTATGAATTTAGTGGCGAACTGACAAATGATGTATCGTCGTGCCGATATACGTATCAGTTGGACGATTCGTTCTCTCTAGATATCAGCCGTATAGAGAGAGAGAGAGAGAGAGAGAGAGAGGGAGGGAGAGAGAGAGAGAGAGAGAGAGAGAGAGAGAGAGAGAGAGAGAGAGAGAGAGAGAGAGAGATGTATGATTGTGTGCGCCGCGCTGCGTTTAGCCCCGCGAGCTGTAAATAGCGCGTCGATAATATATGAAGAATTGATAAGCGCAATTACAAGCCCGGCGGCGGTTTTTGCGCCGCCGACGATTATTGTACCGCGATATTCCTGTCGCGGCTTATTAATCGCGACGAGCGTATGTTCGCGAGCGATAAACCCGGCAAAAGCGCGCTCCGCCGCGGAAGGAGAGACGCGAGCGAACGTGTGTCGGTCGTTAGAGCTGCATAGACGGATTTTAACGGTCGCGCTCTACGGTACACTCGAATGTACGAAACACGAACAGTGATTACCCGGGCGAGGGAGAGCCCTATCATTTGTCATTTCCCGCGTAGAAAGCCACGCTCTTCCTGCCGGCGCGGCGTGGCGGCGGCGGCGGCGGCGGCGGCGGCCGCTCTCGAGTCTCGCGCGCGTACGTTTAGATACCGGCCGCATGCGCGTACGCGCGATAACAGAAACTCCAGTCCTTCTCTCGCGAGCGCGCGACGTGACAAATGATGCGTACGCGGGATGATTCCGACTTAATAAATAATAAATCAGACCGGGCGTACGTTTCGCATCGTGGCGTGACTCCTGCCATGTAATCTGACTCCCGCAGAAGTTGTATTACAGCGCTAACCGCTGGTGAAACAAATTATGCTTTCTTGCGTGCGCGAGATAATGGCCTGGCAATTACGCGGAAATAAAATTTTTGTTTCCCCCGATAAAACGAGTGTGAGTGTTCGCATATTAAAACGGTGCGCGTATCGCGCACGCACACCGTGAGTGAGAAATTAATAATCGCGCGATGCGGAGGGACGCAGACCGCTCTTTTTTCTCGGACGGATCTTTCTCCCTCCCGTTTTGTCTGTCCGTCTTTTTCGGCGGCTTAAGCGGAAATGAGCGACGAAATGTCGCTCGCAACTGACAAACGGGCTCGCAAATGACGGTGCGCGGATCTCTCGCGATGGATCGAGATCGCGCGATCTACCCGCAGACGGACGGACGCGTCCGTCGTCTCTCGCGGCGACTTCTATTTCTGCCGTGTTCAACATTGGCCTTAACTACGGCACTACGGGCTATCGCGTTCGCGCCCACACGAGTTTGCGAGTGCAAGCGCAGGTGCAAGACTGCCGGCGCGCACATACCGCACATGTACGTGTGCGCGCGATCAGTCAGCCACGAATTCAGCACGCGGGACGACGACAAATGATACATCGGTCGGGCCAGGATTCGCGGTGCCAGCTGATAGTAAATCGATAATGGCCGACTATCTAGCGCGAATTTTCCTACAGCGATCCGCCACGGCCAGATGCACACAGGACGCGTTACCGTGCATTACGCGCCCGGACAATTTTACACGGCGGATAATAATAGCCATTATTTCGAAATGCAAATTTCAGCCCTGAGCGTGCGCGCCGCGCGCCTCGCGCCGCGCGCCGTTGTAAGAGTACTGTTTTAGACAAGTGTAAATGTAGCATAAGATAGAGTATTATGACGTCGGGAAAAGAGGAAAGGAACGAAAATATACGCCGCGCCCATAAATTACGCGCAACAACGTACCTCGGTAGTGCATATACCGCGGGGTTTTGTAAACATCGCGCGGGATTCTCCACGCGGGGGTATTCGAGTGAAAACGCGCGCATATGTCGCCGCGACGCTGTAAAATTCAGCAACGGGCTGAATGCTGCGTATGCATTTTTACATGTGTGTGCATTTTACGCGAAATTTCGTAACGCGCGCACGAGACGCGGGAGAGAGCGCACGAAGGGAGAATACAAATTATTTTATTATCATATAGATAACTCGCGTGTGAGAGTTACGTTATTAAACCCGTAGCCAAGCGCGCCGTCATTAGCGCGTCGGTTCGACGAGTGTAGCGGGCTCGGGGGCTCGGTTTGCAGCCCGGATCATTGCTATTAAGACTGATTTTGCATAAGAGCATACTCGAATAAAATGGGATATAAAAGTTCGCGTTGCCAATTGGTGTCTTGTTACTCCGTCCGAAATTAATCGGACCGTCGCGAAACCGGTTGAGAGCGCGCCGCGCCGGTTCGTACCGCGCGCGTACATACGTCAATTTCTTAAAATCGCCCGATGCTAATGTACGACGCGCACATGCGCGCGCGCGCGCCCGATAATTGAGCCGCAACTTTAGCGTGCGCGCGTACCGCGACAAATGATGCATCGACCGGTCGATTCGTTTCCCTCAGATAGCAGATCTATTCGATGTACGACTCCGCGGTTTGCGCGCTCCATCGCCGTTGCGGCGGCTCCGCGTCGCTGCATATACGTGTACTACGCGTACATGCATTCAGCAGGTGCACGCCGGTACTTTCACGCGAATGCGCGAAAGCGGACACTATTAAATCGGGCGCTTGTCAACTCGCGAAAACTAACTGCCCGCATCTCGCATCTGCATACTATCGAGATACGTTCCGCGGCGGCACCTCTCTCCCTCTCTCTCTCTCTCTCTCCCTCTCTCTCTCTCTCTCTCCCTCTCTCTGAGTTGGAGCTCCGCGCGCACTCCTACCTTTATGTATACATGTATGCATACGCACACATGGGAGTACATCCCGATGATCGTTTCATTACATCGGAATACCGACAGTCTTACGGAGTTGTTTAATACGGAAAATTGGCGGATTCTCTGACGAATACACGCGTCGGGGCTCGAGCAAAAGTGCCTTTCGCTTCTAAACGCTGGACGTAAGAAAGCTAATCGTGACGAAGAGGAAAATCGTTCCTTTTTGACCGCTGCGACGTTGCATGTGGACGAAACGAGAGTAACGATATTATAGTGACTTTTATTCCGATTCTTGCCGCTTAAAGATTTCGCGCCAAGGCGTTTAGAGGATACGAATACGACGGCAAAGAAAGGACGTCCATAACGTCTTCCATATACAAGCATCAAGCAAACATGCCCGTTCGATTGAAATAAAAAAAAGATACTATGCGTGTCTATACACCGCGTTCGACAAGTTCCACTATCGACGCCTTCTCGATTCAGAAGGCGTCCGCGAAAAAAGATCGTTGTGGACGTGTCGCATATCGAGAGAGACGATGACGATATCAAGCTGCGGCAGTAAAAGAGTTAAGTCGCGTTCGCGTCACCAATCGTGGTCGAAAATACGACACGGTGCTTTTAGCGGAAAGCACGACGCCCACGACGCGGCGGACGCTCGCAGACGCGACGGGTTGTCGTTTCTTCAGCTCGATATGCCACGTCGCGCAGATATGCTTGTAATTGTATTCCCCGCACCTGCGATAACTCACGACGAGTCGAAAAACGCTCGCGGATCTATTCTGCGAACCTTGTATTCGGCATATTCTTGCGTCATCAGTGAAAAGCCCAGTTCGTAGCGAAGTGTGTCTCAATTTCAAAGCGCAGTGACAGCTTCGGGAAGCAGCCGACGACAAATTCGACGATTGACACACGCGCGTATCTCACGGGGATATCGACGTCGTCGTCGTTACGCGACGTTCGTAGGAAACGAACGAGTTTTCCGTAGCACCCGCAAAGCTCGCTGATCGGAATTGTCTCCGCGAGAAATGCTGAAAGAGAGACGGGAAAAGAGGGGGGGGAGAGAGAGAGAGAGGGAGAGAGAGAGAGAGAAATGGAAAAAGAAATAGACACATACTCTTTGAACGGCGAGCGCGCGAGTTAATGACAGCCGTAAACACGTCGCAGCTGAATCTAATAAAATAGTCATAATGATAGTAATGCCGTTATTGTTATTATTGAATATCGCTCGATCGTAAAGCCGGCCGATTTATAGAACGCCGTGGGGCCGAGCGCGCGTAAAGGTCGTTTAACCCTGGCGCGAAGAGGAGAGCGAGTCGAGGCGAAGGACGCCTCGTTGTATATTCGCGCCGTTAAGATAACCGGCCGATCGTCAGGTCGAAAACTTATCGCACACGCGCCGTCTACTATCCTCGATCGTTCTCTCTAGCCTCGCGGATATATCCGTCCGCGAGAGAAACCCGTCCCGACGTTGCTCGTGGTGTATCGCCCCGTCGCTTCCCGACAGCGTAATCTACTTAAAAAGGACACGGAGACGGTTTTGTTTTGCGATACACGATAATAAGTATCGCGCCTCGATGTTAGGCTCGGAATTTCTCAGGAACGCGGTTCGCGCGCGCTCGAGCGCTCGGGCCGAGGCGAATTCCGCGCAGCGAAGAGTAGTTAATGCGATAATAGGTTATGTGACAATAGGAATATAAGTAGGTTAAGAAATTCAGCAATGCGCGCGCGCGCGCGTACTGCTTAAACATCGTTCAAGCAAGATATAAACTTTGTCGATTCGATCAGCTGCAGACAAGTGTCGAGCGTTAAGACAGCGTCCCGTTTGAAAATCTAGAAGAGTTTGTACAAACCGCAAAGTAACATACCTCGCGAGTGTGCACGTAGCACGCGCACGAGCTGCGTCAGCATAAACGGCGTATATCTCAGCCTTTCTCTACGTAAATCTTTCTCTTGAGGCGCGCAGCTATCCCGCATAAAAATGTCGGATGCCTCCCGAAGCGATCGATCGCTCTGCTCTCTCTCTCTCTCTCTCTCTCTCTCTCTCTCTCTCTCTCTCTCTCTCTCTCTCTCTCTCTCTCTCTCTCTCTCTCTCTCTCTCTCTCTCTCTCTCTCTCTCTCTCTCTCTCTCTCTCTCTCTCGAGATCTCCGGGCGAGCGCTACCAAAGTCGGCCATCTTTTTCGGTCTTTTCTTCGACTCCGTCCACGGTTCCCCGGGCGACGTAATCAGGTAATTCTCTTACATTTATTACCGCGTCGCCGGAGAGCACTCGGTCCAGCTGCTTAAGATTCATCGCGACTGCGGCAGGTGTGTGGCGGCTCTCTCCCGAACTGGCGCAAAACCGTCGCGGCGATATGTGTCTCGTCGTCGTCGTCGTCTTCGTCGTTGTCGTCGTTTAACGTTCCAGTGCTGCGATTCTGTAACTCGTTATTGGAGTTAACGACAGTTTCGTTATTGTTGCGCAGCTTTTCTACGGTATACAAAAGCTGCGCAACGATAACGAAAGTGTCGTTAACTCCAATAACGAGTTATAGAAACGCAGCACAGCTGCCGTTACGGAGAATCGCACGGGCGATATCGGTATGCACCACTTGCACCCGGAGCTTCGCGGGAGTACCAGTGGCGGCGCTCGCCGCGCGAAACGGATGCGCGACATGTTGGCTCGGAAGTGACGTAATTATCATGGTGCGTCGAGCTGTGTCGGGAAGCGGCGGGATACTCTCGGCTCGTCCTCGCGGGAGGAAAAGAACGAAGGACGCGCGTCTAGTTAGCCGACTTCGGTGAGTTTTTGCGACGAGATAAACGGCTGCCTCTGCTCGCCATTAAGTAATGCGGTCGTTTTCTTCGGCTTGTCGCGTTGAAGAGTGAAGTCCCGTCGGCTCGCCGCCGGCCCCTTTCCCCCCTCGCCAAATATCTCGTTGGCGGTATGCGATCGCGAGAACTCGTTCGCGCCTGTTTCGCCTTCGTCGCGTCTCTTTCTGTCTACTGTCTCTTTCGTTCTCTCTCTCTCTCTCTCTCTCTTTTTCTCCCTCCTCCTTTCTTCTCGTCGTTCCCCATATAGGGTTTTACGATCGGTCTTGCGTCAGGCCATTACTAGGTGCTGGATTTTCGGCCTCGATACCAGCATTCAGTATTCGTTCAGCATCGGATTACAGTCAGGTAATAACTCGGGCTCGATCAATTCTTAATCGAACATTCACGGCTGTACGTCGGTCGAGAGTGAATTTCTCGCGCGGCACTCGACGCTGCGTAATAGCGTGCCAGATGACGCACGTGTTATTTAGGAGAAATGCGCGCGGAATTTCACGCTTCATGTTTGATGTAATGATGAAAATTTGCGACTCTATAATTCGATATCTATACATATATATATATATATATATATATATATATATCTCCCTGGCATCTGTGTATACGATATATCGCGGTATCGCGCGTTGTAATTATACGTGTAAACGCGCGTCATGATAAAAGCATAGATGATCAGCATAAACGCCTGCTCTAAGGAAAACAGCGTTTGCCTATTTTTCATAAAACTACGGCCGTCTGAAGACAGAATATTCGGGAACGGCGTACCGTTCGGGTCAGAAAATGCGGTACAACATTGAAGCGGATGCCGCGATGCCTGCTTGACGAATTCTATATCTTCGTGTAGAATCGTGTCGGAAAATCGTAGTGACGTATGGCAAACTGCATTCAAAAGTTGAAACTGCCCGTTTCCGATGAGAAAGCGATCGTCTCTCAATAAATTACGCATTAGTTTTTTATTAATTTTTCAATACGTTCACACATCAATTTCCTTTCCTTTGGAACGAATGAATGAGAATGAATCTACGAGCAAAGCGAAAAATCAGTTTTGATTCTAGTAAATTAGAGAACGAGATGAAATGAAATATCGAAAATGTAATCTTTCGTTTGTTACACTATAAGAGCGAATTTTAGCGAAGTGTCGACCAAATGCGTATCTATGAAACTTTAAAAGCCGTTCTACCGAAAATACATTCATGAGAGAAATTCACCGATTATAGCCGAGTATAGCCGAGAAATACGTTTAGACTTTTGAAATTGAACGCGTGTTGCTGATTCGATCCCTGAAAAGTCCCCCGCGAATGTAGGATTACATATATCGCGATGTGCCCTTTGTAATTTCAGTAAACGTTCGCACGAGGGTACTTTAGTCTTGCGCTTATCGAAATCGGAGAATGGTCATTTCTGGAAGGTTAACCCGGACATCTTGTACTTTGTTGAGAAGAATAGGGAGGACTAAACCACTAACGATGCGAGGGGACGCCAATGGCAAGAGGTACGCATTTCATAATCGCGGTAAATAACGTTTCGTGCCGACGCGTTTCATGCGGCCAACAATGGCATCGCCGTGGCCTCTCGGCGGTTCGCATGGCGCATTTTAAAAAGCACAGACTATCTTCGTACGGCTGTACCTTGTTGCCGCTCGGTATCGGCGAGTCGCCGTGTTCGCGGGAGGTAAGCCAGCTATTTCAGATATCGCTAAGTAGATTCTCACGTACGTTTCTACGGCTGAGATAATTGGAGTTATTTGCGCGATCCCATCGCGCGGCGCGATAATAGTTTTCGCAAACTGCTGAATCTGCGAGCCGCTCAAAGATCACGGGGGAAGGAACAAAAGGTATCGCGGTGCGAACGCGCGCGCGCGCGCGCGCGCGGCTATGTGCCGATTATCGAGAATATCACCGGGGCGAAATTGCGATCTAGATAAAAATGTCCCGCCGTCTGCGGCTCGGGGATCGGGCGTTGAAGAGCCGCGGCGACGAGGAGACTCTCGGCGTTCGGGCGAGCGAGCGCTTCGCATACATTAGTACAATTGCCAAAGGAATAGCCCCGGCGCGAGCACGATCGACCTTTGGGCAACTAGACGAGACGAACGGCATCCTCCGTTGCAAGAGGTGTGTCATTACATGCAATGCTAACTGCGCGTGCCTAATAGCGCCGCAACTAGGATTGTATTCCGCGCTGCAGCGCTAACCCGGAGCTCGTTCCCGTATAATCGATGTCAGGGTCGAGCACTCGAACGACATTACTAAACTCGCTGAAGATACATCCCTTTCCGTAAACTCAGATAATTGGATTAATCTAACGTTCTACTTTGAAGTACCGTAAACGTCGTATCCAACATTCTTCCTCCTCGCCAGCGGCTCGTCCGCACGGTCCGTAATAATAATTTATAGAACGGCACTTGTGGCTGGTATCTCGCCTATGAAGCGAAGCGGTCCGATAAGTTGGATGCAAATGAGGCGGCGTGAAGCCATTCGTTACGCGGCATGTAACTGCATGCAATTAATAATAATGATAATGGTAATTTTTCACGAGTAGGAAAGAGAATAGGCGCATAACGATAGGAACGGTAATATCTTTTATTGAAATCTGACGCAAGAGTCTCGCAAGTATAAAGCATAAAGGTGCATAATAACGCGGGAAACAATTAATAGAGAAAGAGAAATGAAGGGAGAGAAAGACAGGCTATGTAGGCATATAATGACGCTAACGAGCGGAAGAAGCGGCCAATGCGTTATACAGTCCGCGAAACTCTTTGCATCAACAAGGAACGAGTGATTAGCCGACTCTGTGCGGACCGATTCGGATCCGCCTTTCGATTTCCACGGACGTAATGTTCGAGATTGGGGCGGTGGCGACGGCGGCGGCGGCGGCGGCGGCGGCTTTATGCGGCCGCGCGCTATAGTAAATCTCGTAGACGGTAGACGGCAAATAGCGCCGAGGGACCGAGTTCAAATTCCCCGGTGGAAGAATCGCGGAAAATTCGACTAACTTGGCACTCGGATGCGGAAAGGGCGGAGTCAACCGGCTGCGGAGTTCGTCTAATTTATATCCGGCGTTCCGGCGCCGCGCTTCCACCGAGGACCATGCGGAAATAACGCCGGCAGATTAAATTCCCCCGAGTCTCGACCTGTACACGCGCCTGTAAATAATATTCGATAAGATATTGGATATGAGACGGCGCGCGGCCGCGATACACGATGTGTTGTCCGAGGCCGCGACGTGATATATAAGACTTGTGTGGAAACTCCGTCATATAAAGTCGCGCGTCGTATACGGACCGCGAAAACGATAGAACGAAGAATATCGCGGCCGCCGCCGCCGCCGCCGCCACCGTGAATCGCTCGCGCAAAGTTCATCGGTGATTTATCTGACAGCGAGATCCGTGTTGATCGATTGTGCCGATACATCGTACGGTGATAAGGCTCGTCGGTATGCCGCGTTATTACAATTGCCACTACGATGCCATCCGAGCCTTGCGGACTCCTGGCGTTCATAAATTAACGTCGATTGTGCGGAGCGCTTCAATGGACTAGCGTCTGAGTCGTATACGGGAGGTTTGCGCCGGGTGTCTCTTTATTTCGTTTCTTTTTCTCTTTTTTAATCGAATTAATCTGCACACGCAGCGCGATTTGTCAATTTTTCCGCTATCCGTAAGAACGCACCGGAAACGAGAGACTCGGGAGGAATTCATCGCGGAACATATCGCGACTCGAGGAGCGAATAACGCGCTTTATGCGTGCCTTAATGTCCTTTCCGTATACATCGAGTCGGCCCGGATAATTCCGCCAGCTGCAAGGATAAACGTACGCTTCCTGCGGCCAGATTTACGATACGATTCTAATAATTCTGTCGCGAGGCATGAAAGTACCTCGGTATAAGGTTAAAGCGAGTCCCCGAAGTGCATCGCTTTCTGGACTGGCGATAAAAGTGGACTTTCGAGATTGAGATCGTCGTACGGAAGCCACAGAGGAAAAGACGTTGTCGGCTCGTAGAAAGGAGCAATTTTATTGGCGTATTGGCACAGATCCAGCGAGAAGAAGAATAAAACACTGTCGTGATTCCCGACAGAACGGAGACGTACAACGGCGCGGCACGAAGGCCAACTTTAAAGCGCAATTTAAACGTCGCAACTGAATTTTTTTATCGGACCATCAAAGGTCTGGTCGTGTTCTGGTTTCTCGACATGAAAGAAAAAAGAGGTGAAGACTCTTAAATTCTCGCGACCGATTGTGTACGTTCTTTCTCTTTCTCCCTCCTTTTCTCTCTCTCTCTCTCTCTCTCTCTCTCTCTCTCTCTCTCTATTATTTTTACAAAAATATGTAAACCATCGTTTAGCTAAAATCAAACATGAAACATTGACGCTGAGAATCTTTTCCGTAGTTAATATTTTCGAAAGACTCGTAGACACGTAGTTATGTGCTATAACACAGCGTAACGGTATATAGTAGGTCACGCTAGCATCCTATACTCTGTCTAAGAGATGATATAAGGATCCATTAACCCGCTCTGATGCATCCAACATAATAATCAGGTCGTATGTGCATTAATTACGATCGCGTTTCTATTCATCCCCCAGCTGTTACGAGACCACACTTCCATTAAGAAACTATGCCTTGAGTGCACTCTCTCTTTCTCCTTCTCCTCTGTAAAATGCATTTGAGCTCATCTAGGATTCAGTCGCGATAAGTTTTTACCGTAAACAAAAAGCAACTTTACACTAGGAAGAAAACTAACGTATAGCGTATCGCAAACTTTTAAAAATATTTTTTTCTAATAAAATTTCAACATGACACACAGACATGATATACAGACGCGCAATCTTTGTCGCTAATTATTTCGGGAAGAATATACGTGCGATCGTGACGTGCCATTTTCACGGGCAAACTCTTGAAGTAGTCAAAGTAGATTACTTTCTGAAAGTTCATCGTACACGTCGAGCGAGCGCATGCATTCGGGTTATACGAGTTGAATCAAATTAAGGGACGAGCATCCTCGAGCTAGACGCCAGGGGTCGGTGAGGTCAACCTTCGGCACTCGTGGGCTTCTTAAGAACCGACAATGAGTGCCCGAAGGCGCTAAGGAACCTCCTCCTCCCGTCGCTCGTTGTTGAAGAAATTGTCTTGGCTCGTCCTGGACCCCGGAGATATACTCGACCACTTGAGCATGGCATTTGTTCCCGAGACGCGCCGGTCGAGATCGTCTCTCCGCTCCGTCCGGACGTTAACAAATGACATCTTCCTGCGCGTTCATCTTTTAACTGCGCGCCACGAGCTGAAGAAATTCGCTTAAATCGAGGGACTTAAACTGAGGAGACAAATTGCGTCGAGTAAACTTAT
Source organism: Harpegnathos saltator (assembly GCF_003227715.2). Classification (NCBI taxonomy): domain Eukaryota; kingdom Metazoa; phylum Arthropoda; class Insecta; order Hymenoptera; family Formicidae; genus Harpegnathos; species Harpegnathos saltator. The sequence continues at coordinate 342,850 of NW_020230724.1, read as the reverse complement.
TGCGAATGAGAAAGAGAGAGGAAGAAAGACAGAGAGAGAGAGAGAGAGAGAGAGAGAGAGAGAGAGAACTCCCCGTGTGCATGACTATCGCTTTTTTTAATACGCTTCGTACGTGATCTTGATATTATCAGATCTCTCAATCACACTAATCATACGCCATACCATCACATGAACATCCACACCTACAAATTTACATTTCCTACAGTTTTGAAGCATCTTGAATAGCTCGAAATATAACAACGCGAAATAAGTCGGTTATGAATACATCCACGTCGGGCCGTGCGATGCTATTTTCCGCAAACGCAACTCAAACATTCGTCACCCGTCGCGGTGTACAATGCGTGAAAGCATCGTCGCTAAGTAAGCTCATAATCGTCGCGTCGCATTACACTCTATTTTCGGTGCTAATTTCTCTCCAAAGACACCACCGTCGTCGCCACCACCACCGCGCGTAGCCGCCTACGGTAAGACTCCGTAGAACGCGCGCGGACTCGCGATATGTTCCGGGCCGGCTCTTCCTTTTTCGCGTTCCTCCGTCTTCCTGCCGGGCCTTGATAAATTCACTCGATGATCGAGAGGCGTGACTAACTGGTAGACGTCCAGCGAACACGCGCAATAACTTTGGCACGGGCACCGGTCCCTCTAATTAGACTCGATAATTTGCTCGATGGCCGCGAAGGGGATGGCTCGCGTCGTGGGGCGATTTTTCTGCGCGACCTAGTCCACGGGGCAATCCATAAGCTCCTTAACGACTCGGCGCTGCTCGGCAACGGCTTTAATTGGCGAAAGATCGCGCGTATCGAATACGCGAGCGGCGTTAATTGTCGGCGCGCAACAATGTGCGTTCGCCCACGTAACGGCGGTGCGCGGCCGAGAAAAAGAAAGAGAGAGAGAGAGAGAGAGAGAGAGAGAGAGAGAGAGAGAGAGACATCGCACGTAACGTAACATCCGCAAGTCGCGCCGTGCCGCATTCCGACGCACCTTCTACACGTGTTCGCACTCAGTAGTGTATCAATTTGCACGAATCCGCCGAGCCGATTCACGCGCTAATGTTACGGCGCATCATTTTCACGCGTTACGGTACAATTTTGCGACCACAATGCGCGGTGGTTATGCTTAATTCGCGATATCAAAAGCGCGCCTCACCTTTCCCTTCGTTGCGCCCTGCCCTCAGGCGTCGACCGTTCGATTCTCGGGGCGTTACGCAATTAATTAGACTGCGGCGGATCTTCGGTTTAGCGTCTACAGCGGCAAAAAGCGATCCTGCGCGCATGTGCGCGCGCGCGCGCGGCCCCGCAAGCTCAAGAAATGCCGAGACGGTCTGTTCTCCTTCGCCTTTGATGCCGGCGGATTTGCGGCTCTATTTTGCATTCCATGTGGTCTACCACGCGGCAGCGTGGTTTTCCCTCTTCCCCGTCCTTTCTCTTTTCCCGACCTCTCCTCTCTCTCTCTCTCTCTCTCTCTTTCTCGCTCCTTCGCTTCTCGTCCGCGTTTAGAAAATTAAAACGAGCCTACGACGAGCACGACAGCGCGACGGCGGCGGCGACGGCGGCGGCGCGGCGGCGACACGCGGACGCATTGTCAAGCCTTGCACGAGCGAGCAATTAGCTCTAGCCTTTGCCACGAATCTATAGAGGCCTCCTCGCCTCTCTTCCTTCCTCCGTCCCTCCTGCTCTCTTTCTCAAGCCGAACGAGCGCGAGTGCGAGCGTGCTCTCTCGCTCCTTCTCCATCGAGATCGTGCCGAGCGGAGAATCTAGCGCCGAGAAACTCCCAGACGACTCGGATTTACTAGTCCGTTACGTCCGTGGCATTTCTCTCTCTCTCTCTCTCTCTCTCTCTCTCTCGGCGTCTCCCACCGATCCCGACGCGCCGTTCCTGGCCAAGAAATCCCGCGTGCTCGTAGGAGCCGAGCGCGACGCGGCCGGTAGGAAATAGACCCGTGGACCGCGTGGTGTCTACGGCGCCCGACGAAATTAGAGTCCACGCGGATCTGCGACGCGTATTTTCGGCACGACGCGCGACCGCCTGTCGCTCTGTCGGGTCCTCGGCCCTCGCCGACGAGAGACACGCCGATGCCTTGTATACGAACGCGCGCGTGAGATTGCGTACGAGGAACAGAGAGACGGGGGGCGTACGCGCGACAGCGAACGACGCGAATAATTTCGCGCCGCCAGTTCGCCAGTTCGTCGGGCCGACCAAGTCAAAACTGATGATGAATCACTCGACACTCACTTCTTGTCTAATGTCGGGCGATACGACGATAATGATAATTCGATGAAGCGACGATGTGAAAATTCGCGAAAATAAAATCGATATGATTTTCTCTCTCTGACGTGCTGTGTATAACGGACGGTTTGGCAGAGAAAAAGAGAGAAGAGGAGAGAGATACACCGAACAGAAGCGCGCTGCGCCGGAACTCGCGGAAATTTAAATTTTAACTCCATGCAAGGACAGGAGGTTGAAACTTGTACTCGCCGTCTCAAGTTTTCCCATATTTTTCTCTTCCTCGCAGATCCCACATTGTCGTCGGGCCGCGAGTTCGCTTTTAAACTTTGTCTATTTGCGCGAATTCTTCTGTAACTCCTTTCCGACCGTATTTCGCAGGCGGTATAAAATTCATGTGCAAATTCCGCCATACGTGGTTATTATGCGCGCCGCGACACGGGCGGCGAAGTTCCCATTTTCACGGGCGGCGGCGATAAATCCCGGCCGCGGGCGAGACGCGGCGAGATTATTGGTCGCGGGCGGCAGCCCGCGCTTTTTTCTAATTACGAGATAAGGTGTATCACGATCGCGGCTTGTGATCGCGCGCCGGTAACCGATTTTCGCGGCTGGAGGAAATCCGAATTACGGCGTGGCGGAAATATGAGCGCCGAGCGGTAAAAATAGCGACGGCGGTCCGGCCGTCCGCTATTAAGTATAAATTACACGTCGCCGGGAAAAATAGGACCAACGGGAAAGAAACCGAAGGTGCGATCGGCTGGAAATACGATTCCCCGCTTAGCGCTGTTCCTACAAAATTTACGGCCGGCGTAATAGATATTGGAACTGCGGATTTCTTATTACGTGCCGCCGCTAGATGAAAGATAATGATGATTCCCAGCCGCGAACTCTGGCATCGTGGTGTAGAACCGTTTTCCCTTATGCAACGCATAGTACATCTTGTTTCGCGCGCGATATATTGGGCGTAATAGATTTTATTTCAGTATCATATATGACAGCCGCCCGTTCGCTTGTAATTACGTGGCTGATTAACGAAGGCGCGATTGAACTTTGACGATTTCCCGCAGGTGGACGGGCGATCGTTTAATCTTATCGTGACATCCGGGAATTATTGCCTGTGATCGTAATTTGGTTAATAACATGGGTCGCGCCGAGAGAAAGCTAAACGTGCGTAAATGTCGCTCTTTGCGCCGGACTAAACGAATGGGTCCCTCGTAAATAATTAATTAATTAAGCAGCCGTAGCCGACTCGAAGGAAATGTCTTTTGTCAGCGAATCGACAGCGACGAGCCTCGCTTCGGTTTCCGCGCTTTTACCATCGCATAAATGACACTCACCAAAGCGCCATGTGCGCCAACGTCGAAGTCATTACCGACGACCACTCTCGCCAAGTATACGTTCAATTAATCGAAAGTCTTTCTTTTTTATTACTTTCGGGACACCCATTTATTTTCCTGCACGACGTCATAAAACACGCGATATTAACTTCTCCGTCACTCCGAAGAATCCAATAGACTCCGGAGTGTCCAGGGTTAAATCGAAAGTGGTAGATAACATCGGTCACGACGATCGTTTCGTCCGCGTCTCGTGTGTACGCAACATTCGAGATAAACTTCCACATGGCACGTTGCCATCCTCCGCCGCGCAATGCCGGCGACCGCTCGAAGATTCTGTCAATCGGTGTAATAGAAAGTAAGCACGAAGTCGTTGCCGCGCCAATCGCGACTCGCCATCTCTCAGAATTCGCGAAACAAGAAGACGAGGAAACACATCGGCGCCACCCACATTCCGATCCCGCATGTCCGCCTTGCGTCGTTTTACAACTCGGAAGCTATCGTGCCACCGCGACTTCTTCACTTCGGATTTTCGAGTCTAATTTAGTTGCACCGCTCGCCATCAAAGTATCGTGCGATAGTTTCGGGACGTTCTGTGCGTACCGCGTTGGACATGTCGGAGTGACGAGCAAAGTTCAAAGGGAGCGATTTCTCGTTACGATCGAGAGCCGCGCGCGCGCGCGAGATGTATTATTTATTTGCGATCGCCGGTTTACGAGAAGCATCCTTCGCGCGCTATAAAGGCACGGGGAGACTCGCAGGGTCCTGTGTTTGCGGCAGCTATACCACCCGGTACATACATCAACTCGCTCGCAAAGAGAATCCGCGAGCGACGCAGAGCCGCTTTTCTTGCTGTTAGTCCGGTAAAGCGCGTCGATCGTTCTTTATGCCCGCTTGGCAGTCGCGCGTGTTCGTGCGACGAATGCCCCGATTGCGTTTAGCCGCAGCGTGTCGTTTGAGCGCGCGGACGCTTCTATTAATTAGCTGGGACGCGAGCGGCAGAAACAATGCCTACCTATTTGTGCGTCTCGGCTGGAAGACGTGGCAGTTGCGTCGACCGTTTGCGCTCTGCAGATTCGTATGAACTCAAGTCGACCGATTTTTACTCACACTGATAGAAAAATATAGTTGAATTAACTATGATCTCACTATATTTTATAGCTCATTTTGGCGTCAACCATATTTTTATAGTTCGTGGAAACCTGCAAAATATAGTAGAATAAACACAAATATATAGTCAATGATTGTCTTAAATAATTGTTTAGTTGCTTTTACCACATATATGGTAAGTTCTCATTCACAAATACAGTGAGATTTAATATTCATATAGTTACATCTGTCATCATTTAGCAAATATTCTGGTAATATTGACTACCATATATAAAAGAGTTACTTTACCTACCATTTTATATTCGTATCCATACAATAATTTTAGTTTAACTTACTGTAATTCTTAGTAAAAATATTATATGGTTGGTTATACTATGCCTATATCGTAATTATTACCGATATTACCGATATATAATACTTACTATAAATATGATATTTCGGATTATAATTCAGTTACTATATCATTATAGTTCCAAATATCATATACTTTTCTCTCAGTGCACTAATATACTGTCCAAATTTAGTGAAAAGAATCTGTTTGTCAAGTTGGTTATAGTATATGATTTAGAGTGGAGTTATATTATACGTACAAATGAAAGAATACGAGAATAACTGTTCTCGGACGCAGAATCAAGATAACAAAAGGTAAAAGTCAGCACAATTTTATCGCTGCTGTCGACTAAGTCGCCAGAGTGCAGAGTGGAATTCCAAAATTGCCTGTAGACTGTAGACTTGCACTTTGATCGCAGAGGGTTGAAATATCAAATCTCACCCTTGTTACACTATCGGCTGGCAGAGCTCTCGTAAGAAGTGAAAGTTGAATAAACGGAACGAAGGTATCATTCAATATTTTTCAATGATTACACGAGGCCAGAGGCTGATTATGGTGCATCGGTTGCGCAGGCAGGCCTAATGCGATACAGCGCGAGGCCGCGTAACCATTCGTCAAGAGCGCGATAAGAAATTGCCCGGTGATTTCCACGTGCAGCCGACGATGTGTATCGGATATCTCGGACGTCCACCCGCCGTCGCCGTCGCCGCCGCGCCGTAACTCCGCCGACATTACACGCGCGACGCGTTCGCTCGCGCCTTAAATAAGCGCGCCGGCGATCCGCGCGCGCGATCCTTCATTGCTGTTACTAAACCACCACGGCGACTCGCTTATTCCCCGAGGAACACGAATCGTTCTTCCTACTGGCACTGTCCCCGCGAGCTCACCCGCGGTGGAGAGCGCGTGATGCGCCCGATGTATTCCTAATAAACCAACTCGCGGAACCAGTTTCGCGTCTCACGCGCCGCTATCAGTACGCCGATGTGGAACTCGAGCGGATCGCGCTCAGCGGATGCTCGTTACTTTCGCTCGAGTTTACCATACATCGATCGCTCGAATCCGTTTCAGCACAAAGCTCGGGACGTTTCCGCCCCGAACTGCCGTCGCTCGCCTGAAAATTCCAAGCGCCAGCTCGGTGGGAAGAAACGTCGTGTTGGCGAAGCACTCGCTCCTCTGCGTCGGTCAGCATCATTTGCTGTGATCCGAGCGCGGAAGTGACGCAAGTCGAGCCGCGCTATGCGACGACGGCAGTGCGCGTGTAGGCGACTTCGTCGTCGTCGTCGTCGTCGTCGTCGTCGTCGGCGGCGGCGGCGGGTCTGGTCGCACCGCCGCGCCGCCGACGACGCTGCATGCCACGGAAGCGGTCGCGTGCACCCGTACCCGTATCTAGCGCGCGTTCTCCCGCCGGCCGTTCGTGCGGTTGACATTTAAATACATTATCATAACAATGCGCGCGGGTGCATGTTAAGTTAATATCATCATACCTTCTCTCCTTCGCCGACCGCCGACCGCCGACGCGCACGCGAAACGGTAGTCTTCCGCTTCAGCGTGAAGCGAAGGAACCGAGGGAGGACGCGATTATCCTTCTTGCTCTCTTCGTCTCGGTCCACTTTTTCGCGGAGCACGCATTCGCGACGCCTCGCGGGGACGACGAGAATAATACGTGTATCTCGTTCGCCGCCAACGACAATTTGTCCCCACCGCCGGAAATGATCGAGTCGCGACTCTCGCAGTCCAAATCCGACGTTTCCCGCCGGCGAACTTTTTCGCGGATGTCGAACTGCACTGCGGTGTTCGTCTCGCAGCTCATCGGCGATTTGGTTTTCCGATTTGTCTAAGCAAGAGCGCACGTGTATCCCTTTATTATCAGACGCGCGCTCTCCGAGCTCCGAAGAGAACGACACGGGAAGAATGTAAAGTTTATCACTCCGATGTATCTTTATTTAAACTTGAGGAGAACAGCGTGCAGGGTACCGCGCGCGGGGAAATCGTTTAAGTGGCGGCCTGTCGCGTGTGTCGAGCGGACACGGCCGGTAGTCAGATCCGTATCTCTCGAGGATTTTATGATAACGCATAACTCGTATTTCCGAAGAGTCTGATATATCGCTACACATTGTGCTCGCTACCTCTCCATTTAGTCCCCCTCTCGCTTGAATTCACTCGCCGCCGCGTCTTGGATTTGTCATCCGGAACAAGAGTCGCGCGCGGCTCTCTTCCGCCGCGCGGCGAAAGAATTTCTGAGATAGCACGACGGTCGGGTCTATCCTCACCCTGCGAGAATCAGGACGGCATAGGGATGGGGCGAGGGGGTAGGGGATAGGACGAGGAAAAACGTAGTCGAGCGTACAAGCGCCTTGTAAGCCGGACAAGCTCAGAGACAAGTTCGCAGCGGCATGCGTCACAAAGAGGCCGCAGACGGCCGCGGTGAGGACGGATTTTTAGTGCTCGACGGCGAGCGAGAGGATGAGGGTCGTAGGGAGGAGAGAGAGAGAGAGAGAGAGAGAGAGAGAGAGAGAGAGAGAGAGAGAGAGAGAGAGAGAGAGAGAGAGAGAGAGAGAGAGAGAGAGAGAGAGAGAGAGAGAGAGAGAGAGAGAGAGAGAGAGAGGCGCGGTAGTAGATCCACGGGGAATATATTGATATTTATTTACGACCGGTAATAATAATTGATCTGAGAGATGCGAATGTACGGAGTCTCGGAGGGCCCTGCGTCCTGCGCTCTCGGCCGGTTGGTCCCTCTTAGCCCTGGGCCTTACGACTTCTTTATTTCGCTCGGCCGTATATCAGCGCCAAACGAAAGGGTTAAAGGTGCGCACTCCGCTAAATAAATGCGCGGCCGCCTCAACTTCTAACCCTGCGCCGGCGATCCTCGCGCGATGATGTCTCGGAGGATTTAGAGGTAGAACTCCTGACGCGAATAGAGAGGGTACTCAATTTATTCGCCGACCGCCCTTTCAATCGTCTCTTCCCATGTATATATATGTGTGTGTGTGTATAAAAGGAACAATAGACTATATATAATCCGTCCGATTGAGAACATTTGGAGCGGTTTATGCGACACTAACGCGCTTTGTAAAGAATTTCCAGCAACTGCTAGGAATAAGCAGCTACAATCGGATCTTCCTTTTATTTTTTTTTACCAGACAGAAAAGCACTGTTTTCTAATGCTTCTTGTCGTTAGTGCCTAAGAAAGGAGACATTTGAGACATCAGTTTGATATTTAAATATTGATTAATATTCTTCAGATTTGAAGTCTGGTTGCTATTCTTCAGAAAATATTGTCCGAAATGGAAATGGAATAAAAGTGACGAAGCCGCTCGATCGAGAGAGAGAGAGAGAGAGAGAGAGAGAGTAGACGTTCCCCTCGATATATTTTCGCGAATATAATATTTTCACGATCATGTACCAGCATAAAGTGGTAACGTCGTATGGATCGCCGGTGCAAAAGGATGATATTTAGATAGCGGATATATCGACATTCCGCATCGTCGACTTGACGACTCCACGGAGTCGTATAAAACCGCGTGTCACGATCGCGTTTATTTCGTCGGTCGCACGAGCGTGCTCGTGTATAGTAGTGCCGCTCGTTAGTTGGTTAGCGAGACGTTAGGCTCTTAAACAGCGCCATTTAATAAATACGTCGATCGTAAACTATTTCGCCCGGGATCATTAAATATCAACATATTACAAAAGGGCCTCTTCTCCATCGCGAGTTCCCTCTCGCGCTGACTTTGCTTCCCTCTGCTCTCTTTGCTATCGCGTTCTCCGCCTGGTATTCGCAATAAATCTGCACCTCGTACGCGTATACAAGGTGTCCCACAAGTCGCATACTATTTCAAGTAACGAGATGAGAGAACCGAATGAAAGATATCGTCAAACATTTTAGTATCGCGATATCGATGATTTTCCGGTTATGCGGGATTGAAATTATAGAATTTCGCCGAGCCAACAAATCTCTCTTACGCCACACGCGTCACCTTAAGATGACGATTCACTTCAAGTGATGCGACGGCCAATAATCGTTGCTATGTAATTCGACAAAACACACCTGCGTTTCGAATAAGCCTCGCGATCTATCTATCGCGCTCTCTCTCTCTCTCTCTCTCTCTCTCTCTCTCTCTCTCTCTCTCTCTCTCTGAATTCCTCCGGCTCGCGACGCGGTTCTTCCGAAAGGCGGGAATGCAAGGTAGCGATCCCGCGCGCGATACGCAGCCGGCCGGCGTCAAGGTGGTCGCCGACAGGGTATCGCGAGAAACGAAATTCTGGACCGGGCCCATTTGGTCGCACGGTGTCTGCCATACATCACGCGGAATCTCTTGCGGGCGCGCGCATACGCGCGCGACGTGCGCGTCTCTAGGAGATGCTCGTGAGTTGCATACGGCCGAAGGGCGACGTCGGCATACCGCGTCCGGGTCCGGCGGGGCCGTCTCTCTCGGTCCCGACGCAAGTGAAAAAAAAACGTTTGAAAAGTAGTCCTCGCCACGTTAGAGAGTTATGCGCGGCGAAACGCGCACCGTGCACCGACACTGATAAAGCGGCGCGACGCGAGGTGGCTCGCGGCGTTCTCGCATATAAGTTTCGTCCTGCGATTAATGCCCGCGAGGATACGCGACGGTACGATTCCGGGACGGACGGGCAAATAAATTGCCTCGCTTTAATAAAGCTCCGTGTCTTTGCTCACGTTCCGCTCGCGCGATGTAATTCCGCCCGCGCGGGGATAATCGATGGACGAAAGTTTAATTAAGAGATTCGCGGATAATTATTGATAGTGCCGGCACGCCTGCGCGCGCGCGCGAGCATGTGCGTGTGTGCTTCTCTTCCTGCCGCCTGACATCGAATTTTTGATAAAGGAATATGAATCTCTTCGGACGCACATGCACATACACACACACAAACACGCGCGCGCGCGCGCACGCGCGTAATATAAATTCCTCTCGTGAGAATGGGGTATCTGCAACGAACGTTATTATCTCTCACGGTTTGCGCATTTCGTCGACATTAAACTAGTTTCGTGTCTGGAGAAACGCGACTGCTCGAACATGAGACGTTTTGTATGAAGTGCGAATGAGTCACGTTCGGCGATACGAAAACTTGGCAAAGTATATTCCGACTGGCCAATTATTCCCAACTTCGCGTATCCGCACCCTCGCGAAAGCGATATCCCGCGTTGAGATATTGTCCAGACATACCGTATATTTAAACGCCATACACGCGCAATACGCTCTCGCCATTAACATATTACATTTTCGCGCCGTCTGGCAAATCGCCGTCGATCCCGCGCTCTTTAACTGCCGAGGCGTCGAAGGCAACCCTTATATTCCCGGTGCCGAGCCGCGCGCGCGCACGGCTACGTTGTTATTGTAATAAATACCTGTGTACAACCGCGCGTTAAGCCGCGTTAAGTCCGCGGAGAGGCCGCAATAAAAGTATCAATGCCTCGTACCGGCTGCCGCCATCCCTCGCCGACGGGTTATCGGGCCCTTACCTATCGGGGGCCTTCATCCTTGCACTCCCTCTCTCCCTGCACTTGGGTGCTCTCGCGAGCGCTTGCTTTCTCACAAGGCCGCGATATGAGCGTGCTGTCGCTGCCGTTGCTGCCGCGGCCGACGCGGCTTAAAGCGGCCAATAAAGGGCTGCACCGCGTGCGCGCAGCGCAAACTCCGACGCGCACAAATCAAAAAGTAATGGCTAGTTAGTCGCGCCGGGCGCGTAAACGTACCTCGTGGATGACCGAGCGGGCGGATGTTTAACCCCGTGGCCGAGGCCGATTAAGCCGACAAATTGGACGCGCCTGGGCCGCCTTCTCGGCCTTCTCGGCCGCGTCGAGTGTCGACGAGCGCGAGACGGGAAAGCCGAGTCTGCCGAGAATGTCGATCGCCTATTACGCATTAGTGTGCCGGGAATTGTGAAATCCCTCGTTATATCTCAATCGTTGGAGTCTGACGTTGGAGAGCGACTCTACGTGAGACTCGCGATAAATAAGACGGCGATAAATGAGCGGCAAGATGAGACATACGTATTTAAAATAAGAGAGAGAGAGGGAACATCAAATTTTTACGCGGATTTATACGCCGCGCACGAGTTTTTGAAACTTTTGCTCTTGATCTACTGATCTTGTGCGTATGCGGTGAGTTTCTTCAAGTTACGCCTCGAGTTATGTTCTCGTGCGATCGAGAATTTGAATTGCGACGCTACCACGACGTCGAACTGTCGCGCGTGTCCCGCGCGATGTACTGCGCATGCTTCACACAGTGACCGATCGTAAAGATCGCGTCAGTTTCGTAGACTTGTCTCGAAGTTTGTTTTGTTTACGATTTATGTCATGCAGCTGACTTTTTCATCGCACAGTAAGGTCGTGTCCTCTCTTTGACCGTAAGGAAAATACACACGCGGTCAGAATCAGTATCCAGTAGTCTTGTTTCGACGCTTGTCGAGTACACTTCTAACCCATCTTCCGTAATCGAGTCCTAACCTATCTTCTGTTCACGGTCCCTCGGCGTCGGGTTTTCCGTAAGAATCGTCGATACGCGTTCTCGTCGTTTGTCAAGTTCAAGCTCGCCGGTGTCTAAAATCTAAAGAGACAGTGATTCAAGTTCAAGCAACGTGAAGTTGTCGGTAGTGCCGCGGTGTGTTCTTGTTTCGACGCTTGTCGAGTACACTTTTAACCTATCTTCTGTTCACGGTTCCTCGGCGCCGGGTTTTCCGTACGAATCGCGTCGATACGCGTTCTCGTCGTTTGTCAAATTCAAGCTCGCCGGCGCCTAAAAAAAAATCTAAAGAGACAACGATTAAAGTTCGAGCAACGCGAAGTTGTCGGTAGTGCCGCGGTGTGTTCTTTATGTGCCACGGTGACTCTTCTCATCACGGCGACGCTCGCGCGACGACAGCAGATGGTGCAGTCGAACTCAGTCAAATAAGGTAAAATAAAATTGATAGCAGACGATAACCTTTACGTTACCGCCCTCGCGCGGCTCTTCGATGCCGCGTGTTTTCCTCATGCGATGGTAATATAGATGTACCGTTTCGGCATACATAATTCTCTCCCTCGGCGCGTAAGGAAGAGAGATAAACATAACGCACGAACTTTAACACTTCGCCTGGCCGTGAGCGAGTTAATAATCTTTTCCCGTTTCTTTCTGTTTCAGGTAAGTACAGTACAGTTGTGTATATGGCAGCGGCGTCTCTCCGTCTCTCTTTCTCTGCCGGGTGTACAGAAAGCCTTTTCACCGTTCCGGACATTATACACGTAAGTTCAGCACAGAGAGATGATAAGATAACGCAGTATCTAAATACTGATCGTATCGCTAGAACGCGGAGTACACACACCTTCTTAAAGTGTACGTGTACACTCGGAAAGACGTGCAAGCGGCGTGTACTAGATTCTTAGATTCAGATAGATCGGCGGATAAGATTTCGCACAAAGTGCTTCAATTCTTGTCTTGCGAAATACTCTCTCTCCCTCTCTCTCTCTCTCTCTCTCTCTCTCTCTCTCTCTCTCTCTCTCTCTCTCTCTCTCTCTCTCTCTCTCTCTCTCTCTCTCTCTCTCTCTCTCTCTCTCTCTCTCTCTCTCCCTCTCTCTCTCTCTCCCTCCCTCTCCCTCTCTCTCTGTCCTTTTTGCGTACTTCTCGGGCAACACGCGGTAATTCATTTCATAAATAATCCCGATTGATTTCCTAAGTAAATATCGCCGCGCGAGCGCGCGTGCGCGCGCGCTCAAATACTAAATCGCCGGCCGTACGCGGCGAGAAGGCGCGCCGCGGCGCGTTAAAGATTTACTCCGAGCTCTCGCGAAGCGTGAACGCGCGCGGATTAACGCGCCGGACGAAGATTCACGCCCCGCCTCGGGGTGAGAGAGAGAGAGAGAGAGAGAGAGAGAGAGAGAGAGAGAGAGAGAGAGAGAGACCGGCGCGCGAGAGACTCTCCTCTCCCTCGTTAGCCTAGCTCGCCGATCGCGGATGTCAACTATCATCGCCGTATTCACACACCGTTGAACCTGGCCCGATAATACTTTCGCGGCGTTCATCATAGCCGCGTCGCTTCGGTAGCTCCTCGGGCTAACGACTGGGCTTTCGCCCCGAAGGCGCGAAGGGCTCTGAGCGGCTGGAGCCGGTGCTGTATCCTAGTCTCGATCGTCGGGAACGCGGCTAAGAACTCGCTTCACGAAAGAGAGAAGGAAAAAGATCTCGTGGTGAGACACGAGACGCGAGGGACGGGGAGCAAGAGATACCGCCTGCGACGCCTTTACGCTTGTTAACCGTTCCCTCCATGCGAAAGGGGTAGTCGTATTATATCGCCCCGAGGCGCCGTGCTAATTATTTATCGGCCGTGTCCCGGACTGGTACGAACGACCTCGATGTGACGGGAAGACTTCCAGCATGGGCATGCACATAGATATACACACACACACACACACACACACACACAGAGGCGGTGCGCGCTTGGGGGGGTGCGCGCGCGCGCGCGCGTGTGTGTGTATGTGTGTGCGCGCGGGGGCAAGCGACCACGCGAGCGTAACACAGTGAGATCTAATCGCGATAGCTGGTGTATTGGTTAAACGTAATTCGTTCCGAAGACAGCAGCAATTGGACGCGTCCGGAAAATAACGAGCGCGCCGCCGGAGGATGAATTAACCGTCGCATGCGTGCGAGCGAGTGAGCGAGCGAGCGAGCGGCGAGCAGGGCGAAGTGGTGCATTTTCGATAAATATAGTTGTGACGACCGCGCGAGAGGTCCTCGGCTCGGCTTCTTCCGACTGCCGAGAATGCGGCGTTCGCGGCTCTTTTAATGAATATCTAACGAGATAATCGTGCGCGAGAATACACGAGCGGCTCGCGAATTCCGCCTTATCGCGATCGCGGGGATATTTTACGTGCATCGAGTAATGACGTAAATCCCAAGTATAAGTATGGTAATCGCGCGGGGCGTTCGATTGAATTTCTCGTTCCATTTTAATATCTGATGATGGGAGACAAATTGCGCGAGGAATATTGAATAAGGAGTACCTGTCCGCACCGCGCTGAAGATTAATTCGAGAAAATCCCTCGGATGATTTTAATATTTTGCTTATGGAGCATCGCCTCGTCCGGCGAGGGCGATGCGCCTCGCATCGCGACTAGTTTGGCAAGAAGATCGGTTTACGCGCGCCATTGAAACGCGTTGCGCGAAATGAATTATTTAATCTGTCGGTCGTGCGCGCGGCAACATATCGCTATCATTACGCGATAAAAATACTCACGCGTAGCTGCAAATTCGCGTATTCAATAAATACCCGACCATTGCGGCGATCTCGTAAATACGCATATTATAGTCTGTAAAATCGGATAATCGTCCGCCGATACGGCTCCGAACGAATACAGCGCGCGATAACGTTTTGTCCGTGGTCAGCAGATTGGCGATTGGTACACGCTGAGCTATCGTTTTGCCGCTGCGAAAAACTCATCCCGCGCCATTTCCATGGCCGCAATCGAAAATCAAAGGTTATACCCGAAACTTTCTACAATGGTCGCGCGGTGCATTAATCCGGATCGATCTCTGCCGTGTCGCCCATTGTCGCGTCCTCCGCGACCACGTCATTATCCCTCCTAGTACTTTGCACTTCACCAACAATATTTCATCCCTCCCGTTGCGATAATTTTGTGCTCGACCTATTCTCGAGTCGTGCGACGAGGCGCACGGCCACGTCAATGTCCGAAGTTTATTGCCTTTCGGTGATAACCCGTAAATTATGCTGTCCGTAGAAGCCAGCGGGTACCAGCGATAGCGCACAAAAGCCACGATTCACCACGGCTCGCCAAAGTCGGTGAGCGAATAATCGCGCGTTTCGTTTTTGCGTACTCGTGCAAACTCGGCTCGGACCTGTAGGGGTTGATGAGCCTTACGGCGAAATAACCGAGAGTGTCGTCGGGAGGCTTCACTCTCACTGCGAGAGAGCACCGGGTTATTAAAGATTGTTTTGATAACGAGTGGAAATGTATAATATCACCGCACGTGACACCGATAAACGATACCGCGGCGGATCTCGGGAGTAACATGGTTCGCTGAAATACTGAGAGCATGATGTGAATGTAAACTGCGTTTACGGCAAAACACCAAGTTAATGCGAGTTAATAGCGAGTTAGCAGCGTGGCTTATCAGCTATTCAGTCGTTAAATAGCCGGCGAATAGTACTCGTGACGGGCAAACATGTAGCGCGTATTAATTGCAGATACGTATTTATTCTATGTTGTTATAGAATTGATTCGATTTCGCACGGTTGAAAGTGCTGGGATCGTGAATATTATTTCACGGCGTTCAAGGAGACTATTTATTCGCTGAATTAATCGCGCGCGAATGGTAAATAGGTCCGTTGCAGAAATTTCCGCGAAAAAACGAGATAAAGCTGACGTGGGAATAATTAAACGGTGGAACTGGCGGGTTAGCCGAATCGATTTGACGAAAAAATATGAAATATTGCTTTATCCTGTTTGTACTCTCCTTGTGTTTCGCTCGCGTGTGTACGTTTTCGAAAATCATATATTTAAAACCGGACAGAGAGAAAGAGGGAGGATGATTTTTTACGAACACGATTATACAGATTGAAATTTTACATTGTAATCTTGCCGCTGAACTTTTAACGTTTCTACGTATTATTAATCAAATATCACGGGATAATTCGTTGTATCGTATCATCGTCGCTCAAACGTAGGAGTTAAATCTGAAAAATCGCTTATTTCCACATTGTTTATCTTCTCTCGTTCGCGGAATATTTTAAGCATTCTCGTAATTCATTCACGTTGTCAGAAATGTGATATGCGCGATGTGTTATTGCGTGCACGCGCGCGAGTTCACCCACATAGTTTCTAACTATCCGGCAGAGAGAAAGTTTCATCCCGAATTTATCGTCGATACAATTGAAATCCGGATATATACATATATAGCAGCGCTAACAAAATTAACCATAGTTTCGCAGCGTTCCAATATATCAAAATTCTCAAAATGTCGAGGGACGAACTGTATCGAATTTTTAGTCCTACATTAATTATGCGTATATTCTATCAAACATGAATGAAGAATTTCCTAACACTTTACAGGTTATTGTTTTTTGATGCTTTTGTTGATGCAATTGTTCACTTACTGCCTTTATATTCGATTATCGCAATATTAATTACGTCCTTCATCTTTATTTTTAACTTCAATAAGCAATTTATGAATCGCGTAATTTACTTTGCCGCAAACGATGAATAATAATCAAATATTAAATAATTAACACAGACGATAGGGTTCACGGGTACATAAAATAACAAATTTTTTTTCGTAATTAGTTTATTGCTATATTTGATTGAATTTGAAGATTCCAAAAGAAAAAGAGGAAAGTCTGAAGAAGGAGTATTATTGACGGCACACACAAATTAGCACTTGCGAAATTCGCAATAAATATTAAATTTTAGCTATTGCGACAAGTACTGTAAGTCTAACGGTGTTAATAACAGCGCTTGCCTCGAAAATCTGTAATGTATCAAAGGAGCCTTGGTTGTTGTCATTTCTCGGCCTCGCAATGTCAGGCGATAACGGTTGAAACTCGATACGCGGAGACGCTGCCGTTTTTGCCTGTATGTTTTGCCTGGTTGTTTTGATAATATTGTGCGACGCGTATATTTTTTTTATCCGAGTCATGTTTCAGACCGACAAGCGACGCGAAACATGTGTGAATATATGAATATTCCTATATAGGTTTTTCGAATATTTAATCAATTTCTCGTCGACCGCACGATATTATAATTAACACTACAATAGCCCCATTGGACATAGAATTATATCTCCATTAAATCCCTCAAATTCAACGCAATTGACAAAACTAACGCGAAGGAAAAGTCTCGACTCGAGAAGATCCTTTGAATCTCTCGATAATGCGCGTACACGAACCACCATGTATAGCAGAATATAATTATTTAAAGGCGCGCACGCACACACGTACATATAAATCCCTCGAACGCTGTAGGTAGGATTAAACGTCCGTGCCTTTTTCGGGGCTTTCCACCCATTATCCGTGTTTGTGTTTAACGAACGGCCGATGCGTCATTACGGAAGAATCTCCACGCGTAGTCACGTATCGCGCTCGTTGTCGAAGCTCAGCCCGATCGAATACGTAATCAACTAGCATGCGAGACACTTGACCCGGTTCGCCAGCGTCGCCGACTAATGATTCGGCTGAATTCAACTTGTCCCCGTCGTTCGCCAATCACCCTCAGGGTAAACCGACCCCCGGGCTCGGCCTAGTCGACGAGTATACGCGTGTCTCTACATATGTACGCGCACACGAGCGTTACGTGTACACACACACACTCTCTCTCTTTCTCTCCCTCTCTCTCCCTCTCTCTCTCTCTCTTTCTCTCTCTCTCACGCTCACACATACATGCCCGTACATATCTCGTACGGGTGCTTCCAGAGGGTTGTTGTTGGTCGCGCATAGCGCATAAATTTTCATGCGCGCATGCATGCGCCGAGGCGTTCCTTAACGACGGAAATATATATCGAGGCGATTCCGCGCGCAGGAATCCGACGAGGACAGCGACGTCGAGGCGTCACACCGAAACACACGTGCGAGAAATGAAGGCAGGATTGAGCGGGCTCGTCGGCTTAGGTGAAACGAAGCATAGGCAAAGAGCGTTGTCGTGTATGGATTCAGACTGATTTGACTCTCTCTCTCTCTCTCTCTTTCTTGCTCCGTCGAAAGTAGCGTGATATTCGCGAGACAATTTTGATCCGATTTGAACGCCGGTTACGGTGACAATCGCACACGCGAAAAGGAATCTTGTTCACTCACCGGATAACACCTTCCGTGTCTCTTCTCGGGAACGACTCGCTTTCGTTTCGCGACAACGCGTCGCGTCTGTCACATCCCTGACTGTGCAACATTGACTGCACTCTGCAGTGCGAAGAGAAAGCTGCTTTGCAACTGTTGCGAAATTCATTCATCTGATTGACGCGTGCTCTTAGATTCAGCCGAGATTAAAAGCACGCGCCAATCAGATTCACGAATTTCGCAACAGTTTTGCAGAATGGCTTTCTCTGCTGCACGCAGCCATCGATCACGTTGTATTTTCTCGCATCGCAGACGTATATAAATTATTACAAAGTTGTTATCGTAACGATCCGGGGAGAAACGCTCGCCGAATTTCGCCACAGGTCAGCAACCTCTCTCTCTCTCTCTCTCTCTCTCTCTCTCTCTCTCTCTCTCTCTCTCTCTCTCTCTCTCTCTCTCTCTCTCTCTCTCTCTCCTCTCTCTCTCTCTCTCTCTCTCTCTCTCTCTCTCTCTCTCTCTCTCTCTCTCTCTCTCTCTCTCTCTCTCTCTCCCCTCTCTCTCTCTCTCCCCTCTCTCTCTCCCCTCTCCCCCCCTCTCTCTCCCCCTCTCTCTCTCTCCCTCTCTCTCCCTCCCTCTCCCCCCCCCTCTCTCTCTCTCTCTCTCTCTCTCTCTCTCTCTCTCTCTCTCTCTCTCTCTCTCTCTCTCTCTCTCTCTCTCTCTGTCGTCGCGTCGAGTCGCGTCGCGTTGCGTCCGAATTGTTTTCCTTCGCATGGGGTCATCCAATTAACGGGTAAATTTGCTTTGAGAAAAATAGACCACGCGAGCCGTCGCAGGCCGAAGCTGAATAGCGAAAGTAACGAGGGATCGCGTGCGCGCACGCGCCGAGGGCCTAGGGCGCCGAGGGTCATACAGTTTAAACGTATTCAGCTACATGCATCCGCGACTGTTTACGAAGGAATTTTCCAGCGGACGACGCGCGCATACCGTATCGAATAATCCCGCGCGTTCCGGGAATATCTCGGCTGACGAACTTCACGTCTGACGAACTGACAATAACACGGGGGACGCCGCGACGGTGGCGGCGCAATTTGCACCTGCCGAGGTCCCCGGCGTGACGACGGCGACGGCGGCGGCAGCAGGTAGTTTTCAATAATTCGTGCACCCGACGGCACCCTCGCGACCACGCACGGCGCCCTTCAGCGCGCCGTCATCGCGCTAATTAGTCGCGATGACTTTCGCGGGCCGAGCGCGAGCGTCGAGTTATCCGCGATTCAATTGCGCGCGCGCGCTCTCGGCTTGTCGGCGAATCCTCTCTTCCTCTCGTACGCCGTGTACAATCTCGCGACGCATTCACGCTCGCGCGCAAAAGCATGTGGTAAACAGGGACGAACGTTTGTTCCCTTTCGGCGTGCACGATATGGAGCAATTCCCGACGATGTTGCATCGTTGCGTTGCGTCGTGCTCGCAGGCGAGTTTCCTCGCTGAAAAGCCCGACGTCTCTCCGCGATTCATCGCGCCATTCGCGCGTGCGTATTTCTAGAAAAACTCGCGTCCTCGCGCGGTAGGAATTGAATTTAAACTTTTCTCTCACGGCTCGGTAAGCTAGACTGGGCTTTGCTATTCCACACTTCAGTTTTTCTCATTTAAGCCGCCTCGTCGGTATTGCAAACGCGCTGGGTGACTTTCTGATTTCTGCGGGTTTCAAAACTGCCATTTTTATTTCCTCGCTTTTTGTCTCGCGCGCGCGCGTCTTTCTCACGTGGGCCGTGGCTAAAATAAGAGAAGCCGCGACGTGCATACCGAATGCGTCTCCCGACGAGATCTCTTTCGCCGAGTCGAGCGCGACGCGACACGGCGCGTCGCGTCGCGTCGGAACGCCGCGTGAAACAGTAACGCGCGCGAACATGGTGAGCGGCGCTTTCTTTGTCCCGCGAAACGGCGGCGCATCTAAATCGAAACTCGCGCGCCACGTGAATACCATCAAAGGACAGCTCCTCCGAGCGATCTCGCGTGCGCGCGCCTCGGAATGCATCGCGTTCGTATGCACGTCACTGCAGCAGCCTCCACCGCCGCGGCGTGCCGCAAGGGGGAAGTTATCTCGATGTGGGGTTGCAGCTTGGCTGCACAGATGGTGCTACCGGTTTCGCGCGGTGGTTGAAACTTCACCGAGCTTTCTTTCTCTCTCTCGCTCTCTCTCGCTCTCTCTCTCTCTCTCTCTCTCTCTCTCTCTCTCTCTCTCTCTCTCTCTCTCTCTCTCTCTCTCTCTCTCTCTCTCTCTCTCCCCTCTCCCTCTCCCTCTCTTTTCTCCTCATCTATTTTTAAAAAAGCGCTTGTACAAAACAAAACGCGACTTTTCCGACGTTCATTAAGAAAACGCGATTCTCACGCGCTCGTGATATCGCGCACGGAGCTTTTGCGACCGCATATGCAACACGAGATACGATGATATATACACGTAATGTTTGCGGTAATTCAAGTCTGACCGTTACTCGCACTATCGCGATTCATGCATCGCCAGAGAAACGCAAATACTTTGCGTATAGTTTAATGAATTTGAAGCTGACGCAACGCGCGACGGGATGAAAGAACGTCGTGATGTACGCCGTGTTAGGACGGTTATTATTTTCATTATCCTTATCATCACCATCGCCTTCGAAGTCATAATCACCATAATCATTTTATCATCATCATCACCATCACCATCATCATCATCATCATCATCATCATCATCATCATCATCATCACCATCATCATTATCATTATCATCGTCGTCGTCGTCGCCGCCGCCGCCGCCGCCGCCGCCGCCGCCGCTATCGTCGCCGTCGTTGTAAAATGTCGCTAGAAAGAAAGAGGCGGGCGACAGGAACATGGCTTTAATAAATTGCACAGCTACCATCAAGTCCCGTTGCATTCACGACACATGCGTGCATGCACATGGCGTCGCACGCGACACTGTTGCACGGATGCAAGCGCGACTCGACTCTCCGTTCCGTTTTTCACAGCGTCGTGCGTGGCGAGAAAAACGACACGGCGAGAGCAGACACACGCGCGTTTCCTCCGTCACCCTTCGTCTTCTGTTCGCGACGAGAGAAAGAGACGGGGAGGGAGGTAGGGGAAGAGAGAGAGGGAGAGAGAGAGAGAGAGAGAGAGAAGGAGAGCGCGTTTCTCTCTCTCTCTCTCTCTCTCTCTCTCTCTCTCCTTCTCCCCTACCTCGTTACAATTAGGCATAATTACATGAGGCGTCGTGCACTCGTGTCGATGTGCGTAGAGGAACACGCACCGCTGGAACGGCGTAAATGCAGGCTTGTAGTGAATTAAGATCTCGCTTCACTCCGCGTCGCATTGCTTGGCATGTTGTGTAAAGAGACATCTCGCGTTTTCATTTCTCGCACGTGTATCCTGTGTTACATGTCCGCCTCGTTTCTACCCTATTCCACTCTCTGCTGTGCTCCGCTGTGCTCTCTTCAGTCCGTCTCGTGCGCTGATTCGATTAGTCTCGAAATAATCCGACCTGAAAGTTAAACCTTACTCCCGAGAACCACAAGAATTGTATCATCAAATCAGAAAAGAATCTGATTTGCGCCTGAATTCTTCTTGCTTCCGTAAGAAGTAGCGCGAGCCGACGGATTATACGCGTGCTCCTCCGCCGCGGGGGAGAGAAGAGTGCCTCCGTTGCTCTAATCTCGCTAAGCCGTTCTCGCTAAGTGCGAATCCGCGCGCAACCACGCAACCGCGCTCTTGCCGCAAAATCTCGTTCTTTTATCTCCCGGCGCTGCCATTTCGTCGCTTCCACTTAACGGTATGCGCGGCCGGGCGGGTGGGCGTCCGCTTCGTGTGCCGACGTTAAGCTTCGCGAATTTACAAAGCCGATGGGGAGCGATAGCAGCGCGTACGTTAGCCGCACGCGCGCGCGCCTCCATATGAGCTTTCTCTCCTTCTCAGGATATTTCGATGCGGCGGCGGCGCCTCGCAAAGGCCCGCTCACGATGAAGTGCATCCCTAGCGGTCGGTGGGGTGGCGCGCAGCGAAAGGGGTGGAGAATCGTCAGTGGGAAGATAAAGAGAGAAAGAGAGAAAGAGAACGAGAGAGAGACATATATTTAAAGAGCGAGGAGGAAAGAGACGGAGAGAGCGAGAGAGAGAGAGAGGGAGAACGCGAAACGTGCCTGCAGTTGCATGCATGCGTACGTACGGGCTGCAGATTATTATAATAAAAGTCCCTCTCTCGGCTTTGTTCGTTCGTCCCGCCACCGGCTAGCCGGCTTTTGTCCGGCTGACGCGCGCGTTGCATCTCTATTTGCATTCGCCGCGCGCACGTGAAACCGCGGACGCGGCACCGTCAATGGCCAAATAACGACGACGAAACACGGCTTTTCTCGCGTTTCGGCCAGCCGCTCCTTCTGCCGTGCTCGCGTAATATATGGAAAACGCTCTCTCTCTCTCTCTCTCTCTCTCTCTCTCTCTCTCTCTCTCTCTCTCTCTCTCTCTCTCTCTCTCTCTCTCTCTCTCCATCGTGTCCGCGCGACCATGTCCGCGAACATTTGGCCGCTCGCGAAACGTCCGACTCGGCCGTTCTCTTTCCGCGATGCAGCCTCTATTCCCTCCCGATAATAATTCAGCTTGGACGCTGCGCGTAAAAGAGAAGCGCAGTGGGGATTACCGTTCGCGTCACGGCATGACGACAGGGATAACGAGGGAGACTTGATTCGCGCGAGCGAGCGATCGATCGACCGATCAATCGTACCTTCTCCCCAGCTAACCTCCGCCCCCGTTCTCACTACCCATTGACGCGCTCTCGTAATAGATTGTGTTGCACCCTCGCTCAGTTACGAACTGCGAATGTTCTCGCGGTTCGGCCGCACTTACCTTTCGGTCAAGGTGCCGCGGCGCGGCGTATTCAGCACGGTTCCACATAGAGGCTCATTGTTTTAGCCTGAATCAATTACATGGCTCGGCTCCCGTCCGATGCTATCTCCCCTACCGAGAGCGCGCGGTTCGCGTTCGCGTTCGCGTTCACGTTTGCGTTCGCGTGTGTCTTCCGTTCTGCTTGGCGAGCCTCCGTGCCTGCGTGTATGTACAAATGAACTCGGAGATCCGCGATCTGAACCTGGTAATTGGAACGTTCGGATAAAGCTCGCGGCCCGTCCGCGTTGTCCCCCCTCCTCTCCCCCCACATTTATCGATCGCGCGGCCTCGCTTCTTCCACTCCTTTTCGCTCGCTCCCTCTCGTGCGCCGCCGCCTTTTGCCACCGCGTTATCCCTTTCGCCCGCAGCCCCGCGATAAGCGCTTCCGGGCCGAGCGTACCCATCGCCGTCCCGGTCTGCCCCGACCGGTCTTTTAATTAAATCGAAGCTTTCGCGCAATTAAAATTTCGTATCCGTCGGCGAATAAATCGGTTTATTTGCGCGACCGAACGGGAGTCAGATTGATCGCGCATTAACATCGCGTCTGTTCCGTGATAGTGTTTTAATGAGGAGACGATTATATTCTCCCTTTGGAATGGTCGCGCGTTCTTCCGGAGGATCGACCGAGCGTGACGAACCGCTGACGCGCTTCTCGGGCGGATTTTTGCATAAACTCGTGCAAGTTCTCTCTCTCGGCAAGAATCGCCTCGCGTAAAAATAAGGAATCGCGATCGCGCATTGGACAATCAAGATTATATGTTGAGGGGATTTCTTCCTCGATATATTCTCCTCGTTTGCGTCGAGTTTACGCCGCTCGTAGACGCTGGCAGTTTCGCGATATTGTCCTCGCGCGAGAGAAACCGCCAAGTGTCGGGATATACGTCCCTATAAGGACACGATACGATTCCCTTCGTTAATGCGTCCGCCGCGTCGGTGTAAGCACGTAGATCAATACGGTATCGCGTTCGCGTTCGCGGCTAAGGAACGAACGTGCGACCGGGGAAAAGAGGAAGGCGCACGAGACGTGCACGGAGGAGAAGAAGAAGACGCGGTACAGGAAGACGAGGAGCGCGCGCGAGCTCGACCTCTTTGAAATTACAGAAATGGAAAGTGCGGGCGCCTTCGCGTAGACGTCAGCGCATTCAGTAGCGCCTCGTGTGCGTACGTGTGCGTGCGTGTGCGCGCGCGTGTGTGTCGTGCCTTCGCTCAATCTGCAAAGCGAAGTCGGAGCAAGCGACGGAGCGGTTACGACGATTTACTAGCGCGCTTGTACGTTCACGCGAGCAATGTACACGTCCTCGTCAGGCTCGTCGTGTCGGACAACACCGGGCAGTTTCTTCGTCGCCGTATATCAAGCTGTGTCCATGCAGCTAAAGGGAGCTGCTTATACAGGGCTCGGCGGAGCTTTTATCGCTTACGTGTGTCGCTCGCGTACGATGGCTTGCTCGTATCTAGAAATATCTGCCGCGCGGTCTGACTCGCGAAACATTAACATCTTGATTGTCGGACGAGGCAGCGTTATTGTGCAATTCTTTTGCTCCGATCTGTCGTTGGTGAAGCGTGACAAGCGCGGATGACGCTTGAACGAACAAACACGCCGATGCTTGACACAACGGGAATCGTTGAGAGACAACAGTCCGTAAATATAATTACTCGCAATTGATCGCAACTGTCGTGTCGTGTTAGTCCGTCTCTAGGAGGTTTCTGTGTCGCGGGGCATAGAGTGAAATCGGAGGTAGAATTCCCCGATTCGTGAGCGGTGAATGAACGATATGACTATTGCAGTCGTCGCGGACTAAGGAGGCACCGTGAGAGAGAGAGAGAGAGAGAGAGCCTGTATCGAAGGAATCGGGATCGGTTGAACAGGGACAAATAACGGGGGTCTCGAGGCACGCCGAAGGAATCCGCCCGCGGTGAAGCGTCAAAAGACGCGACGTCGGATACCGATGCCAATCTCTGGCCGCTTGTAACAGCAAATTAATGAAAACCCACAGAAGCAGAAAGTAGGCAAAAAAAGGAATCCCGCAGGAATGAATCGGCGGTCACACGGGGCGCGCGGGGCTATTATTCCGCTCGATAACAACCCGCAGTCCAATGCCGTCCACATTTTAGAAATTGCTCGCGGCTGGTCTGCGGAGACGTGAAAAAAGAAATGTTATCCCAATTACGCGCGCGATGAAACACGTGTAAAATTGATTTTTCCGTATATCGCGACGACAGCGGGAAATATACGAGACGGATAATGAAACGTAGGAAGTAATTTCTTTCTCTTTCTTTTTCCTCTTCTCTTTCTTTCCTTTTCTTTTCTACCGTTTCTTAACGGAACGGATTACGCGCGATCGCGTGGTCGGGTATTGTCGACAATCTGTACGAGCGAGCGCAAGTTTCGTGCGAAAATAAATTCCCGCTCGAATTTTCCCGCACCTCCAATTCGAAAGCTCAAGGAAGAAAATATCCCGCGGCGACGACGACGACGACGACGATGACGACGGGGCGACGGGGGGCGGCGACATCGAAGGGTGGTGAAAGGGTGATAGCAAAAGGGAGGTAGATTGGACGTGCCGATTTAATTTCGTTGCGAATCACGCTCAGTAAATACCGTCCGTGCGGATCCTGGGAGCCGATCGCGACTGAGGGAAGAAAGTGGCGGCTGGTGCGCTTTAATTAAACGAGCGGAAATGATCCTCAGGTAAATATTAAATGCGACGGACGGGCCATGCCTCGTTAATACGAGCGGCGCGTGAATATGATTAAACTTGTATCAAGGCGAACCGGATGCGCCGCGTTGCTCCACCAGAAAAATCCTCTCCCCGCCGTCGTTAAATTCACTCTCGCGGCACGTCAGCTTTGCATATGATTTTATTACCGCCACAACACCCACGTTTTACACGTGACGTCTAGATAACGTCGCTTATCACCCAAGCGATCACGACAAGACACATAGATTCGCGCTTCGTCGTCGGATGAATTTAACGCAAATTCTCTCTCTCTCTCTCTCTCTCTCTCTCTCTCTCTCCTCTTGCAACGCGTGCGAAAGGGTAATCTGGCATACGCGTTATCAGAGTGTTGAATGCATCGCGTTGCGAGTGAAAAATTGCCCGATAACCGATACCGATCGAGCTGTTTTAAACACTAGCACGCCGCGCTTTTCGCGGGATTCTAATTTGCCCGATTGCTCGTCCACGGCGCGATGCAGTTGTTCATAACGAGATTGACTTGCGTTAGACTTTCAGATCCGGGAAGTTGTCGCGGACAGGGATTCCATGAAGCGTTCTCGAGAACGCAGATTATCTCGACAAGACGGTCTTTTAAACTTTTCCTCGGCGTAGAGCCACCCCTCGCCCGTCCCTGTCATCGCTCGTCTCGCAATTAGTCTCGCCTGGTGCGCGTTTTTGTTCCGCGTCTGTTCGGTCGACCTCGCGCGCGCGCGACAGTGTCGCGTGCTGAGGCATGCGCTAGTTTTCTCTCTCCTTCTCTCGTCCACACGCAAGAGAGAGAGAGAGAGAGAGAGAGAGAGAGAGAGAGAGAGAGAGAGAGAGAGAGAGAGAGAGAGAGAAAAGGGGAGGGGGAGAGTGAGTTAGAACGATACCGCTTGGCTTTCGGGAGCGTTAGAGCTCGGCTAATGCATGCCACGCGTGTCAGTCATCCGGCCGGTGTAACGCGACACTTTAAATTCGCGTCGTTATTTTTAACTGTCGCAACAACTCGGTGGTTACCCGTTACGCAGCGTTAAGCTCGCCACGGCGATAGTATCGAGACATTAATTTGCGCAAACGAGAAAGTCGGCGTGGCTGGAATAACGAGACGGTACCGAACGACTTTGGCAGGGGCGCAAATAGCGGTCGGAACGACCCTACGCGACATTCTCAAGATAGAACAAGAAAAGGTCGGCGACCTTATTTTACAGAACGCTCGATTGATCCGCACGGAACGAGCTTCTCCGTCCCTCTCCTCTTCGTTCCTCTTTCTCTTTCTTTCTGTGTGCAATTAACGGGAATAACAGCGGTAAAATATAACGCCATTATATCGCGGTTCAGCGCTTCCTTCTGCTCGCATTTAACGCCGCTTCCACGGAATATGATTCTCGTATTTAAGAGGGCCGCGCGCCAACGATATGTATGAAGAAGATGTTCCATTCGATTGACCCGCGGGTTAACCCCATCAAGGCCAACACCCACTGGAATGAAGACTTATTCGTGCGAGTAATTTCAACGCAGTATCATAAGTTTCAAGAAGCTCCCGAGGAGACATGAGAAATTATTTTCCCGTAAATATATCCTTCCTCGTGCGTCGTCGACCGTCAAATTATTCGCGACGCTCTTCATTCAAGTCCCACCGCTAGTATACTTAGTAGCTTAGAAATCCGCACGACCACGCGACCATGCACGCATTATACGCGACAGACGTAATGAGAAAAGGATATTACGAAACACAGTCGCCGATGATCGCGCGCGATCGTTAAGGAATTTGACGTCCGTGCTAATCAAGCCACTTTATTCCCTCGAGCCGCAGTTTCGCGGCGCGGAGAGGGGAACGCATTGAAAATAGCCATTCGCGGACGCAAGCTGAACCCCCTTTAAAATTCCCCGACGCAGTCGGGGAAACTAATCACCGCGATATACATCGCTCTAAGGAAATTACGTGGCGCATCGCCCTCGGCCGTGCCACGAAATCCGAAATCCCCTCACGGTGTTAGACGGCCGCGGCCACGAATCATGGTCGGCGGAGGGACGTCGGTATCAGCGATAGGGCCCCAGAGATTAGATTCGCGCCGCATTATTATGGGCCGCGCGGCC
This sequence comes from Harpegnathos saltator, assembly GCF_003227715.2. Lineage (NCBI taxonomy): Eukaryota > Metazoa > Arthropoda > Insecta > Hymenoptera > Formicidae > Harpegnathos > Harpegnathos saltator. Next base: position 315,374 of record NW_020230724.1, on the reverse strand, counting down.
GTGCGTAACAAATACGTCTGAATTTTCAGGGTAGGGAGGGGGGAGGGTGCGGCCCGGCAGCCCTATCTCACCGCGGCCGGGTGCATTTGTATTCGGCTCGCAAGACGGAACGCGTCGCTCCTCGGCCGGCGTTCTCGATGCGAAACGACGGGAAACGTTCGCTCCCGAATCCCGTGGGACAGCATAACACGCGCGTTACGCGCGTCGCGAGGTACGCGAGAGAGATCCACCATGAACCCAAATGGAATTCTCTCTCCTTCCCCTCTCGGTCTCCGTCTCCGTCTCTTTCTTTCATCTCTCTCTCTCTCTCTCTCTCTCTCTCTCTCTCTCTCTCTCTCTCTCTCTCGCTCTCGCCCGCGGCCGTTTGGTAGCGGCGACGCTTCCGCCTGACGTATGGTTATCGTTTCGCACCGTTCGAAATGGTTTCGTTCGCTCGGACGAGCCGGAACGTACCGGACGTGTCCGCGCGAATTACCGCGAGCCGAAACACGGTTTACCCGGGTAATTTATCTCGGGACGAACGTCGTTACGTTCTCTCGATCAAACTTGACTCTCTCTCTCTCTCTCTCTCTCTCTCTCTCTTTGTTTCCTTCTCTCTCGCTCGCTCGCTCGTTCTCTTCTCTCTTCCGTATGGACATACGCTGGTCAGAATCGGAGGTGATCCCTGTTGAATAAATATCGGATTTTCATTCGGACCGAGCTGGATTTGATCGAGGTGGAAATGGTCGCCGCGCTCGCGCGAAATTTGCCCCGGTATATCGCCATTAAAAATATGAGGAAAAATATCCGAGACACGGCGGATTTGAGAACGGAAGAGAGAGAGAGAGATATCCGGCTTTCGGCTCGACAAATTAATGAAATTCGTCAAAGGACTCGTGTATTTAATGTGTTTTCCAATTTTCTCGTGCGCTCGCCGCTCGGAAACGGCGGATTCGACAAATATCCGCCTCGAGGGAGAAGGAGAGGCAGAGAGAGAGAGAGAGAGAGAGAGAGAGAGAGAGAGAGAGAGAGAGAGAGAGAGAGAGCGAGCTCAAGTCATACCGCGTCTGATTTAAAACACCAAGAGCGCTTGTTTACAGCGGGAACGACAGTCCGACGTCGTGGGTCGACGTGAGTCTCGACGTGTCGCGCTGTCGCGATTTTCAGCGCGTTCGATTCGCAAGCGAACCGGACCGGATGACGCTGGGCACCGACCGAGTGGTGGCGGGAGGGCTACAATTAACGGCTCGTCTCCGACGAATATATGGACCGTTCGTGCGTGCCGTCCCGTGTCATACGTCACGTCTTTCGGTGCGCGTATTTCGGCGTAACGAGTCGACTCGCACGCGTTATTCGTGCGCGACGTGAGTAACGATCGGCCGCGCACCGACTCTCTCGCCCGGGACTCGCCCTGCAACACGATGCAACGCGATGCAACGCGATGCAACGCGATGCACCGTGCCATCGCGCCGAGCGCGATCCGTCGGCCGGCATCCCGCGAACGCGATACAGCCCCGAAGTTTCGGATTTCTACGGCCGTACGAAAGTTAGCGTCACGGAAGGTAGCGCGCTGACGAGAGAAAGAGGGAGAGGACACGAAAGAGAGAAAGAGGGAGGAGGAGAGAGAGACGGAGAAGGGCCGAGAGAGCGCGGAGGAATTGGGAATTTATGGAACGGCGGTTCCGCGTGGGTCCCTTTCCGTCGCGTCGGCGCGGGAAGGAGACCCACCGACGAGAGGGGAGGGGGCAGGAGACGACGACGCGCCGTTAAATGTTCCTGCCTGCCTTGTAGCGGTAATATAGCTCGTTACTCGCGCGTAACAGTAACTCCCGGAACTCTCCTCGTAATTCCGGCGTACCTCACTCTGGACAGACACTCGACGTCCTTTCGACAGTTGCGGGCGAACCCTTCGATACGCCTCGGGCGATGAAGCACCACCGACCCTTTGCACCGCGCGTGCTGCACAGGTACTGCATTGCGTCTCGTGGCGATGGGAATAATCAAAATGTCATTGTCATTTGCCGATCGAGTTAAGCGGCTGTATGTAATCTCGTCTCGTGAGCGGAATGAACGCTTAATAGCGCTTAATAGCGTTATTAAAATCTGCCGCAATTAGACGATCGTTACTGTCGAGATCGTTTCGCGCAAGTGCGCGAAATCGGGTTCGCGCGCACAGTGCGCGTGAAATAATTTCACACGCGAAGAACCGCAACGAAACAGCCCGGGCCGACCGGGCGCGGGCAGCGGCCGGCTATCCCGAGCTCTGTAATCAGCGCGCGTGCAAATTTGGCCGCGCAGAATCGATATGATTTTCCTCGCGCTAATTTATCAACTCGCGCGCACACGCACACGCACACGCACACGTGAGCGCAAACCCGCGGAACAAAAGCGCAGGCTCGAGCCGAGCGCTCCGACGACGCAGCGAAGCGAGTCGAGCTGCTGAGCGTTTGCGGAACCCACGAATAAAGACGAAACTTTTCGCCCGACGCGAGGGTCGTTTCGGCGAGGGTCAGAGAGAGGCCTATTGAAATTATTACACGTGACGGCAACCCTTTTGAGATGTTGTACAGGGTAGCAACGAGAAGCCCGTCGCGTTCCGGTTAACTCCGATCGTTTGCGAAGCTCTCGCGGTTTTCGTACACCTCCGAATTACCCTGAACACAGTGTGTGTGTGTGTGTGTGTGTGTGTGTGCGCGCCTCTAAGAAGCCGCGTCGGCCACGTCGGCGATGACTTTAACGTAACTGTGCGCGCGCGCGCGCGCGCGTGTGTGTGTTTTCATCCGCTTACTTTCGGCGAGCTGGCGAGCACTCGCTACTTGAGGCAACGTTAAAGCTTTCGAGCATCGCGAGAGGCAGCGTTCACAAAAGAGTTACCCCGAAAGGAAACGCGAGCTTTCCTCGTGCGCCAGCCTCGATTTAAAAAAACGAGTCCCGCGACGGAGCGTAATTAGGACTGAATCAGCGAAGGAAACGGCTGAGTGTAACTCTCGCGAGACGAGTTCTCCAGCGTTTACGTTTGTATGCAGTCGAGACGAGTAGAAATGTTATTCTCTTAATGACTCGCGCGTTGTATGCACGCCGCTTTTCAGCGGGCGTGTAAATGTCGCGACGCTGCGGTGCGGCACTCGTCGATGATAGGTGGCGTAATTATTAATAAATATAATTGCAGAATTACGGATATAATTCTCCGCTGGATTTCACACCCATCGTATTATATGATTCTATCGATAAAACCGGGCGGGATAGAACCGAGCGACAGCACGGCGAATATAGGCGTTTTTGCCGAATGGAATTGAAAAGCAGTTGAAGCGACCGGTTTTGTTTAACGACCGGTGTGGCACGCTGCGGGCAAAACCGCGAACGTGAAAAACGTACTCGGTCGCTTTTATGTCACTCCGGGCATCGGACTAATATTCTAACAAACTGATGCGTCGAAGAACGTCGCTTTTCGACGCGTTCACCATTGGATAATTATTATAATCGAAGCGAGCAACAAACATTTTTTACTCTACGATATGACACGTACATCGAGCGAATTATACAAAACGAGCTCGCCGTAAAATTCAGTCAATCATTTCAACCGGCAACGGTATTTTATTCCTGTTTGAGTATGAGCAGCAACGTTTAACGAGAAACAGCGGAGCAAAAAGGCGAACCTTGGCTCTCGTATTAACCCGATAAATTCCGCAAATGTAGAGCCAAAATTTCGACTCGGGGTACGTTGAAACGCGTCGCCTCTCAATCGTTAGACCACGTACATAATGTTCTTCGTAATATTTCACTGAAATTTATCTCGCCGTGAGGCCGGCGTTACCGCAATAATTGCTCGCCGAATGCGGAGTGCGAGCGCGACCGACGCGGTTCGCGCAACGGTACCGCGGATGCAAATTAGCGAAAACCGTGTCCCCGCGGAGTCATCCCATAAAAAGTCATCGGCCATCGAGTGTATCTCTCTTTGGCCGCGCGGATGCGACTCGCGACGACGCGAAACGCAGAGCCGCGACTCAACTTGCCCCCGCGAGTTCTCGTGGCGGCTCGTGAAAATCGCGGGTCCACGGACGCGGAATGCGCGCGTTCCTTTGACGACTCGTGGCGACGCACAATGCAACGCGGAGGCATGTGCATCCGCCGGCTGCACCCGCTACTCTTACGCGAAACCCTTTGCAGCCGGACACGAACGCTAATGACCTTAATGAGGCTGTTTTGACGCTTGCCCGCCCAGCCGTCTCTCCCCCGTCGTCGCTATGCATCTTCTCTCTTCGAAACGCGCAGTGTAACCGCAAAGAGAGAGAGAGAGGGAGAGCGAAAGAGCTAGGAGTAATTGCAGCCGATACATTCAGCCTGCTCACTCGCTCGCTTGCTCGCTCGCTCGCCTAATTGCGGATTCCTTGTCAAGCATGAACATCCGATATCGAGGTCATGTCCGAATAATATGCCCCTCCTCGCCATCTCGCGATCACTCGGTCGACACATGGCCGTGCGCGTCCTCCTCTACGTAGGTACCGTCGTCGTCTGATAATTTCACCGTGCATTGCGTAACCTGCGACTGCGAAAAGCGTAACGCTGCGCGTTCCACGCCGATTGCGCGTTTTGAAATACGCGGATACACGCTGGGAACTGTGCCCGATGCAGAAAGAGAGAAAGAAAAAGAGAGAGAGAGAGAGAGAGAGAGAGAGAGAGAGAGAGAGAGAGAGAGAGAGAGAGGAGCAGTGGTCGTGAATATCGAGGAAAAGCGTTGCGCACGATCGAACCTTTGGTCGACGTCTACAGTCGCAGTGCGCGCTCGCGATTATGCGAATGATAAAAGATGTTGTCTCGACTGTAAAGTTGTAATCGTTATAGTCGCTGTTTCAGTATCGAATCGATACTTATCGCAGCCCCGCGCTCGAGAGAGCGCACCGTGACACTCGCGCAAATGCCAACGTCGTAAACAGCGCGTTCGTTAGGCCGCGACGCACACGCGTTGTTATCTCGGTGGACGACATAGCGTTAAATGCCGCATGCGCGTCCATCACACCGCGTGTGATTATACCTTCGACGATAGATATCGCGTACCCTCCACCGCCCGACAAGCATATTCGCCCCGACGCACGCGCACATGCGTGGCGGCGAAGTAATTCCTGTTTTTTTCCATTGCCCCCGAAAAAAAGAGACCAGCATTCGCGCGCGCGCGCGCGCGCGCGTAACAGTTTCGCAAAATCGCGTTTTCCCCCCAAAAAAAGAGGAGAAAAAAAAATGGGCGGAAAAAAGCGAAATCGAGATCGACCGGCGCGCGCTATCGTTCTGAGCAATTAGCGGCACGCCGACACGAGTACGCGAATAAAACGGATTCGGTCGCTGTAATATTGGGTATCAAAATTTACGCCGAATATCCCGGGTGATTTTCCGGCGCACGAGGACGCGCTCAGAATCGCGCGGCCGGACCGCGCAACAAAACTGCGCGCGCGCGCGCGCGCGTGCGTACGCGAATCCTAGAAAAGCGGATTAGCAGGATGCGCGAGCCCCGGATACTATTCTCCGATGCTACATTCGGCTAACGCGCGCGCACGAATCGGAACAATGAACAACGAGCACTGAACGTACGACTCGGAGCGCCGCACGTGTGCGTGTGCGTGTGCGTATCCGCGATCGCGTCGATGGGAGGTCGTGATCGGCCGGGCGAACTCTCGCAAACTCGAGTCCACCGAGCGTTCACTCGAGAATTCTGCCGATCATATTGCTAATTAATCGCGCGCGACTCGGCGGTGACGACGCCGCTTGGAGAGCGCGAGTTTCGCGAGCGGAAGCGGCTCGACGGGGAACTCGCGCATTCCGCTGCCATGGAGCAGCAAACTGTGGTAGTCTTCAGCTGGAGCACCGAGCGGTATAATAACGGCTATGGCGAGTCCACGAAGCAGATCGGCGATAAATCGCGCACTCGTCTCATGTGTTGCGTAGGCAATCCGAAAAGTTTTCGACCTGACACATACATGGCATTAGAAACTGTCAAACTATAATTGTATTGGAAAGTGGCATCCCTGATATAAACCCATGTAAAATTTTATTCGATCTGTCGAGTCATTCGAGTAGTGTAGCACCAGTTGAAAAAGCTTTGTGCAAGATGGCTGCCGTATTTGCTAACAACTGACCAAAAACGCATTCGAATGCGTATTTCTCAAGCGTGTTTGGCATATTTTAATCGTTTTAAGCAAAACAAAATGGATTTCAAGCGTCGTTTCATAACCGTTGATGAAACTTGAATCCACCACCGGATACACCAGAGCGAAAAGAACCTTCCGGAATCACACTTTAATAATGGTATTGAATGATTATTGTAAAGACGTTGGAATAAATGTATTGAAGTGTCAGGAGATTATATTGAAAAATAAAACATATTTCACGGCAAAAAATATTTTCTTTCATTGTTAGGCCGAAAACTTTTCAGACTGCCCTCGTACATCCACGTAACTTTTCAAATTCAATCGATGAAGAATTATGTTCGGAAACACGACTATGAATCACACATGAATCGATAAAAGAACGGGAGAAATGACAGAAATGACAGAAGACAATTGACAAAACGATATTGATAAGAACGATAAGAAGTAAGAACTCGCGCGGGAGTATCTCAGCACCTGCTTATAAAAGGCGACACGCAAACCAGCCACACGATTGATTTCACGGATTCAGACACGATTTCTTTATACGGGTCCACACACAGATTCAAACTTCTTCAAACACATTTTTAACGTTTTGGTCAATTATTACGATACATTGCGACAATCCTTTACGAAACGATATTCCTAATTGTTTACTTGAGGTGAAAAGACTCTCAACTGCAATAGGTAAATATTAAAGATTCGGTATTTAAATATTCGTCTCCTCAAATAAAAATCCTAAAGAAAGATCCTGTTTCATTCCGGTCAAATATAATTCACACAGGCTTGTCCGTCCCGAGGTAAATTAGTGAAATCTATTGACTTCAGAAAGCAAACACATAAACACTCACGATCGCGACGTGACACATGTATCGACCTCGTCGTCGTCTCATGTACGCAACATGTATCTTTCCAGACTCGCGATTTCGCGACTGGCGAAGAAGTAATCATCTTCACATCTGACGTCGCGCGCGCGCCTAAGTTTTCCGAGTAAACGGAGACAGTCATCCAGCTAGTATTTCATTATCGGAAAACGGATAAAAACGCCTCCCACGTCCCGATAGAAGATCGCGCGCGCGTGTGTGTGTGTGTGTGTGTGTGTGTGTGCGTGCGTGCTGTTTCTCTCGTCGCGCGGGTCAATGTTTTTCTCTAGTTTCGGAACGGTTATCGAGCTCCCTCGAGCGAGAGATATGACTCGTTTCTCTCTAGGTCACTGGCTTCTTGGAGCACATCCAAGCTTTACATTTACCTTCGTACAATCGCCCCCTCCGCGTGCGTCGCGCCACGGTAGACTAAGCTTTCGGTAATTTAGAATAACGCGCTGTGCGGGGCAATCGGTTCATTTGATCGCGCGAGCGACTCCCCCGGCCGTCTCTCCGCATACCTTTCAATTGCAAGTAAGTATTGCGCGATGAAACGGGACAGCGGCATGTGCGAGAGTCGCAATCGCCGGCTCTCACGGCGCATCGCGCACGATTGTGTCTCTCGCAACTTTGATAATCACGTCAATCCGCGACAATAATCTTACATCACGCGCCAGGCGGAGGCGCGACGCGGCGCGGCGCGGCGCGGCGCGGAGAAACGAATCTCGCGGAGCGTCGGCGCTGTCGGCATCGGCGGCGTGCTTATCCGGCGCGCGATACGTCCCCGATAAAATCGAGGGGCTCGTGGCGAGGGCGAGGGCCTCTCGAAGGGAAGCGGACGCGCGATCGCTCGGGCCCGGCTATCTTCACCCGCGATCGTGCACTTAAAGTCCGCGGCGCGAATTTACATCCCGAACGCCGTCCGTGTCGCCTACACCCCCTCCTGCGTCCTTGTACCTCCCCTCTCTGAGCGCTGCAAGAAAGTGAACGCGGCCGAGCCCAGTGGCCTCGATGGGCGGTTTAGAACACGCGTTACCAGGAAACTAGGCGCTGGTGGCGCGGGAAAAAGGGACGATTTATCGCGCCTCGGGCTCGTTAGAAGCGGCTACACATTCTAGAAACGATTACAACGTGACACGCGCGCGACACTTTTACCGATCGGCCGATCGGGCGTGATCCGCTATCGCGACGACGGTCTTGTTGCGACATCCTTCAACATTGCTCGCATCGACAGAATGCTAACGAAATTCCAAAGAGTCGTGTTCGAAAGGCAACCGCGAGGGGCCATACCGTCTCCGGCGAGAAAGCACGTCTGGCGACAAGTGGTAGCAGCAGCAGCAGCAGCGGCAGCGGCGACCCTTGGCGCGCCAGCCGGCTGAATGATCTCGTCGTTGAGTTTCAGTAAATAAAATTCGCATAGTTATATAAACGCGCTCGAGGTCCCTGAAGGGAACGTTATGGACGTCGAATTCGTAATGCGGTACAATATTATCTTTTAACGCAGCTACCTCTCTTTCTCTCTCCCTCTCTCGTTGCGCGGGAAGAAATGGGGAACGAGCATGCGAGCCAAGAGGAAAGCGTTGAAAGAAGCAAGCCGGAAAAGGGACTTGAGCTCTCTCTCTCTCTCTCTCTCTCTCTCTCTCTCTCTCTCTCTCTCTCTCTCTCTCTCTCTCTCTCTCTCTCTCTCTCTCTCTCTCTCTCTCTCTCTCTCTCTCTCTCTCTCTCTCTCTCTCTCTCTCTCTCTCTCTTCTTCCTGATGCAAGAGTATTACTCGGGAGTAACGATAACGGCAATGATAATCGTAATAAAACGAGGCAATGTCCCGTGGACAATATTATTCTCCATTATACGAGCGCGCGCCGTACTCCCGCGTCCGCCGCGTGTTGCAGCGTCCAACGAGCTTGGTAGTTGCTTCGGAGACACGACGATGACTACGACGACGACTACGACTACGACGACGACGACGACGACGACGACGACGACGACGACGACGACGACGACGACGACGACGACGACGACGACGACGACGACGACGACGACGACGATCGTCTCGGTACGCAATAATCGCAGGAATGAGATTGAAATGCATTCAGCGCGTGTTTACGGCCACTTAGCCGCCCGCCCGAATATCCCCGTCTGTGTCTTTTCGTTTGCGAAAGAAAAGCGATGAGCGGGGGCGCGGCGAGACCGTGAAAAAGACGTCTTTGCAGCGTCGCCTTTAACGTAAATATATCCATCCGCGCGTATTGTGCGCTGTCGTATTTACCTAAGGACTCCGCCGAGTCCGTGAATTGTTCCGTCTCGGCGTTGATTTGCCGGTGAATCCGTCGTCCGCGCGCGAGAGCGCGGACGAAAAGCGGCCGGATCTCTCGGCGAGAAGGAAGGCAGTTTGATTTTCTTTTCACGGTGATTCTCCTCGGCCTCGTGTCCGTTATGCAAAGAACGTATATATATATATATATATGCACTGCCGTGGAAGAGGACGGAAGCAAGTCGGGAGCAGAAATCGTCGAGTGGCGGGCAAACGAATGGCTGAGAGCGACGTCGCGAATTCGAGCCGCTCGCCATGGGCTCGATTTGCCCCCATTGTGCCGCTGTGATAATAATTATTTATCACTCGGCGCGCGCGCGCATCGCGAGGAGCGCTCTAATTAAGAGAAATCTCGAGCAGCGAGCGTAAAGTGATAACACCGCGCCCGTATCTTTACCGTAAGTATTATCGATTCTCGACGCCTTCCTTTGATATCGCACGCGGCGAGCACTCGGTTAAAATCCCGAAGGAAGGAAGGCATTAAGTGAATCGAATCGAGCTGTCGAATTTCATATGCGAGCACTCTCTTTTCATCACGCTGGACCACCGCGTCGCGTCGCGGTTGCAATTGAAGGGTTGTTCCGGCGAGAAGACGCGGGCGATCGTTAGGTCTTTAAACGCCGTTTTCCTCAGCGACGATTTTTTCGCGCGCCCACCGACCGATTGCGAGTGATTATTGGTCGAAATGCCGGCTGCATTCCCGTAAGCAAAGTAAGCGCAATTGCGGAGGATAGACGTTAAAACGAGGCAAGGCCGAGCGTGGCCGCGTTGTGCACTTCTATGCACGCTCGGCGTCGAAAGTACAAGCGTGTTCTGTGCGCCGCGCCTCGTATTACACGGGACAAGAATGTGGCGAGAGCGTGTATTACTCCGTGATTAAGGGAACATGCAAGTAATTTGCTAAACTGGAGTAACGTCGTAATAAACACCGTTTTATGCCATTCCTCCGCCTCTACTTGCTACGTACATTCTCGCCGCGAGGACTGGCCGAGCGTGGAGGAGAAGAACCGCGCGCGGAATGCAGCGCGCGCGAGGTTCTTCTCCGCGGCGAGTGACACGGCGGAGCGGTTAACCAGTTTCCGAGTAACGTAACGTGCCGCGGAACATTTATGAACAGTCGGAACTTATTAGCCGTCGCCCCGTCGTAAATGGAAAACTTGGGAAAACCCGTCGGGCGGCAGTTAAAGTTGTCACACGCGGAGTTGAGTTAAGTGAGAGAGAACGCGCGCGGGGGGATCTCTCTCCGGCCCGTCGAAGTGTAATCAAGTAGCGGTATAATTAATCGAGCCATTCGTCATCTCTTCAATCCCGCGCAGAGAGAGAAAGAAGCGCGAGGGAGGATATGTTCCATCTGCAGAAAGCATAATTACCGCACGCGGTTTTACGCGATTCTTACGACGATCCCGTCGAGCGTTCCGCGTGCTTCACGATCGCGCGGAAATACATGAAAATTCCCAGGCGAGAGCGAAAGCGACCCCGTTCGCTCGCCGAGTCGCATTCGCGGATCGCGTGCCGTAACTCGCGCATCGCCGACAGGCTCGTCCTCGCTTCTTGCGACCCGCCGGCTAATGCGAGCCGGAATCCTAAAAGATGGAAGGCCGACCTGTGCGCTTTCGCGGCCAGCGTGCTGTTGAGCCGCGAACGCGCTCGTGAAACCGCCGTACTTCGATCCCCGCTCCCGCGCCCCCCCCCCCGTAGGTGGGGAAGGTGTGTCGCCGGAGGAACGCATCGGGATCTCGCAACAAAAGGCGCACCGCGCGAGCGGGATGGAACGCCGGCGACGGAATGCCGGCGGCGTGTGAATTACATTCCTGACACGGCCTAAGCGCAGCCGCGACATCCCATAGAGCTACCTTGCCCAACTTCTTCCCTCCCTCTGCGCCTGTTCTTTCCCCATTACCACCTCGCGTCCCCTTCTCTCCCCCCCCCCGGATACTTAACGCAGTTCAGCGGGCAGGCTCTCTCAGCGACGCGGTCTCGCCTCGATCGACAGCTTTTTACCGCCATCAGCCGGCGCGGTCAGGTGGGCCTCCTCCCCCCCCCCCGGTCCCTGGAAGTCTTCGACAAATCGAGCCCGCTTCGGTTTATCTCGATATTTCGAGTTGTCGCGAAAGAAGCGACGCGCGCTCGCGGCTCATCTCGCTCGTGCGCGCAAGAAATGTCTGACCGCCGCGCCGGCGGCGGCTCTTTCCACTCGACGGCGACAGCTTCGCCGGCTAACTTTCTCTCCGTGTCACGAGGCGCTTGTAATACCGCGAGGTAATTATACTATAAATATCCGGCGGGAATAGACAGCAGTCTTCTCGCGCGGGGAATAAGCCGCGCGTTTCCGCGCAGGAACAAAACGGTAGTTCGCGCTTTTTGTCCCGCTGAAATAATTGCGCTATAAATATCTCGAAGAAATAGGGACCGGCTGGTGCGATAATCCGCGCGATATCCCGACGCGAGCGCGAGCGCGCTCGCAAGAACGCGCGACGATAAACGAGGAAGAAGGCACTCTCGTAATTGCCCGCCGCCGAGGCTTCATAGAGTTGTATGTATATCGCATTATTATGATAATAGTCTAACGTGATATATAGCCGCGGAACCGTAAATATAATTACCGGCCGATGCGGGCCGAATCGTCCCGCGCGTTAATTTCTCGCGCGATTTACGCCTGTTGTTCCATTCCAGCCGGCCAGTCTTTCTTTCCACGGTCTCTATCCATAAGAGATAACGCGATATTGTCCGCGAAGGAGAGAGAAAGAAATAAAGAGAGAGAGAGAGAGAGAGAGGGAGACAACACGGTGCTTCACGATCGCGAGCTATCGGATTCGCAGCTGAAAATTCGCGGAAAAATTGTTTCGGACCGGGATAGATTGACGGATTAATCGGAAGCGGCGGCTGCTCTTCTTGCGACTGAGGGTTGCAAATACGTCGAACGAGCAAGTAACGTTAAAGCACGAGGCCCAGTCTCTGGCGGAGCGTGTAAACGGTACACGGTGTATCCGGTGTATAATGAATAGTCGGACGAGTATCGACGTATGAATAAGTGCGCGCGCATGTCGGCCCGACGATTTTCACCGCGGCGCGGCGCGGCGCGGCGCGGCGTGCATTATCCGCGGCTGCGGTGACAGCCGCCGATAATTGCCAATCGCTCTATCGGCCGCTGGGAGCTGAACGCCGGGCCAGTTTAGCGAACGCTCGCGTGCACCGATTGATGCCTACCGATTGTCGCTGTTTACTCAGCAATCCGTTCTCATTGTGCATCGCGTGCGTCGGCGCCCCGGCTCTTACAATGCACTTTTGTTCGATACTTAGCAATGAGCCTCGCGCGCAATAATAGCGCGGACTTTTCGCGCCGGAGTAGCGCGAGCGGCGGTGCGCAATCGTCAGCAACAATGGGCGTTTGTCTCTTTAATGGGTCAATTATGGCCGTCCGCCGAAGAGTCACGCCTCGTTGCTGCCGCGCGCATCGACACACATCTCGCGACTGTCGTGGAATCGAACGATGGACAAGCCATCCTCTTCATCGCGCTCGCACTCCACTGTGAGCGATGTCACGATGTTCGTTTCTTTTTCTTGATATGTATTCGCAATATTCCATCCCTTGCCGACACCGATAAGTAAAAGCCGAGAGATTTGAGACGCGAATCACGGAGGCAGCACACGGCTCGACGCGCGAAGGCGAAGATTAACCCTGTTCGCACAGCCACAGGCAATCTAGTCGCGCATACATCTTGTGTGACACCGGGGGAGGGTTTCAAGTATATTATGTAAGAACCGCAACATCCCGTCAGATTATATACGGTCGATACGAGAGTAAACATTTATGACGTAATTAAACATTCTGTCGTATCGTATGAGTTGATAGACAAAATTTACGACATTCCGACAACGAATGTGTCAAGCCCTTGGGTTATTAAATAACGCCTCGCAGACGTTAATTGCAAACTTGACTCAAACTTGTTATTTTGTCGAAACGACACTCTTAAAAATTATATCTCTTAAACATTTATAGGATTTAAAAAGATATAAAGAAAATTATAATCGTTAAAGAAATGTACATAAATTTCGTTCTTTACGAAAGTAAACTCTAACTAACTGCGGGGTTGAATGAAACGCGAGGGATTAAAACACGACTGTCCTCCCGGGCAGGCTCTTATAGTACTTTGGCGCGCTAGCGTTTCTCAACGGAGACGATATCCTCGCGGCGAGCAAGATGGCTCAAGCGCACCTTGGCTACACCTGGCTCTGTCGGCCTGTCGCGATCTGCCGTTCGCGTGGAAAATGTTTTCCGCGGAGTCGTTAACCCGGCTCGCAGTGTCATCGGTCGCGGACAGCCGATCCGTTGTCTCGTGTTCGCCGCGGCACGGCGCGGCGCGCCGCGCGTGCACTTCCGCGTAACAAACCGGCATTCAGCAGCAGCGGCTAGGTATTGCGCGTTGCGCGCAGGCGACTCGCCGGCGACACAACGGTTCGCCTGTACCGGTAACTCGAACACGATGCAATGAACGGCTATCCGCTAGACAAACGGACGTGCGGACCAGACGGACGAGCCGAAGTCGAGGGAGAAGAGGAGCCGGGACGACGAGGCAGAGGTCCGCGTGTTGGTCCAGCGAGTAACGTCGAGGGAGAGCCGACGTTTGACCTTTCCCTCTAACGTTACAAGACAACCGGCTCTCTCTCTCTCTCTCTCTTTCTCTTCCTTTCTCTCTCTCTCTCTCTCTCTCTTCGTTTCTCTCTCCCTCCCCTTCTCGCGGGCGAACAATCCGCGGATTAGATCTCGGCAGTCAGACTCCGTGGCTAATCAGATAACGTCTGTATCAAGTTTCATTATTCCAGTAGATAAATTTAGTACACCTGGTATGCTCGACCCGCGGCGCCAACGCCTGCGAAAGGTCGCCGGTAAGAGGCATGAGAAATAATAATCGCAACAGAGCGACAGTCTCGCGAATGCGGGGCTTCCAAAACGTGCGCGCGCGCTCGATTTCTCTCTACCTTGTCGAATCGATCGCCGACAGCATCGACGAAGATCGCGTCGAAGTTGGCTCCGGTAGACAGGTGCCGCTCATGCGGCTCAGGCGAGAGAAAGATGTGCGACTCCGCTCTCTGTGAGAGCGTTTCCCACGAGCGAGCGAATGAGCGAAGGGCGACAGGGTGGGTTCGAGTGATCGGCGAGGACGACGACGACGACGACGATGACGACGACGACAGCGACGCTGTTCGAGGCTGAGCACGCGTCGCGGATGGCGCCGATATCCCGATCCTCCTCAATTACAGACCCCTCCAGACGTGACCGAGCGACTGACCCCGGGGATCAGTCCCGAGTTCTTGACCCAGACGTTTTTATCCGCTTGCCGGCTACGTTTACCGCGTTAATATTATCTCAGGAGAAAATGGACGTGGTTTTCCGACGAGGGACTTTAAAGTCACGCCGCGCCGTGTGGATTTCCGAGGGATGTAGCGGGTTGCTGCTAGCAGCAGTACGGAGGGATACTCGGAGAGCGATCCCGATGGGTCGCGCGGATCCTTCTCGATAGGCGGCTTCGTGCAGCATCGCGATGGCGCGTTCGTAGCGGAAAAATCCTCCCTTGGTGCAAAAAACCGCACGACGAGCGCGCGTAATTTGATTGACGTTTATTGCCAGATAAAATCGTTTCCCAGGTTATTACGGGCTCCCATTCGCGATGCTTATCTAACGCATCTTAATTATGTTTTATACTTTCGGGACGTATCTCCTCTGACGGCGGCGCGAGATCGGGACGGTAGCAGCGTTTTACCATTAACCCCGCGTATCCGCGCCGGCGATTAATCCGCGGCCTGGCAGTATCAATCAATTTTAATTCGTCGGTAGCTCCGCTGCGCGTACAGGACCGCGCACGCGCATCTCCACCGCCACCGCCACCGCCTTCGTGTTGTACCTGCCGGGGCCGGCTACCGATTTGAGAAGGGTATTTCGGTAACGTCGGTAGGTGCCTTCTCGATCACGCGTGGCTTCATCCTCACGAGCCGAGTCGAGTCGAATCGAACTCGCAGTCAACGTGGCACGCCAATCAACGCCGACCCCGTTTCGCCGCCGATACAATCTGACATCCCGCCCGGCACCTACGTCGGGCGGGATGGTGATACAACTCTCGGTGGCATCGCGGCCGCGTGACAAATGATTCGGTTTAACGAAACCCCACCGTCGCGTCCTCGGGTGCACACTGAAATGTTCGTTACCCGCCTCGTTATCGAATCGGGCTTAGTTGAATCTAGATACCAACGGAAGCCCCTTCGCGCCGAGGGAACCGACTCGTGGGGGCGTGCTCGTGCGCGCCGCTATTTCGATTTAACTAAGCTCGATACGATAACGAGACGACGAGCCGATGAGGCGAGCCGGAGAGAGCCGCTGAGAGAGCGAGCGAGCGATTTAAGTGTAAGATCGGGATCGCCCGAGATTTTCTTCTTTTTTTTTTTTTCTTTCGGACGATTGCGCGCGAGCTCGAGTCGCTCTGTCGCCACGTTCTGTCGCCTGCGCCGCCTCTGCTCGCTCCGTGAGGCTTGTCAACCACGGGAATTGGGCTAACGAATTGGACTAACGTTCGCGCTCGGCATGTGCTCTTGCTCTCCTACTCTGAACTTTATCCCCGCGAAGAGGCGTCACGCCTCTTGATAGAATCAATCTACGTCTCGGCATTGAGTCAGCCGCGCGGCGGCGCGCCATCTTCTCGAATCTCGCGCACGGAGCGTGGTAATTCCGCGAATTCCGCTCGGAGCTCATCAGCGCGCTTAGATGAGGTAAGAGACACTTTGCCGAGCGAAAGCGCGCAAACACGCTCGGACAATGGTCCCAGTTAGTCCGCGAGACATTCACGTGGCCGGCACGTAGCGTTTCAATGTCTTAGGAACAATGCGACCTTGCTGACTCCTGTAAGTAGCGCGACGCGATTACCTCTCAGCGGGCTCTCGCAGAGAGAAACGCTGACCGGAGCCTGACCGGCTCCTCCGAAAAACGGCGCTACGTGCGCTACGTAGGAGGAAGTAAAACGGCGTAGGCCCGCGGAAAGGTCGTGAAAAGAATAGTCGACACGATCGCGCGGCGCGGTGAAAAAGATCCCGGTACGAGCGCGCTCGGACTGGAAATTGCCCGCGAGAGAAATTGCCCGTCGCGCGAACTCGCCGGCTTCAGATCCGGCGCGATAGAATCGGAAAACATCATCCGCGCGGGTATCTCTTTTCGATAACCGCACCGACGATCACGGTCGATCCTCTCGCGTCAATGCCGCGGTAATGCGGACGCCCGGCGCGGCGATGTACGCTTTCCCCCGGCGCGCAATATGCGGTGCCGCGCGGTAATTGCGACGGAGAAGATAAAGCGGATAACGTGGAACGGGACACTTCATTGAAGCATTCGCCGGCAGTTTGTTTTCTCTTTCTCTCTTCTTTTCGTCCTTCTCCCCTGCGCTTTTCTTCTCTCCTTTTCTCCCTTACCCTTCCTCTCTTCCTTCCCTCTCTCTCTCTCTCTCTCTCTCTCTCTCTCTCTCTCTTCCTCTTCTCTCCTCTTTCCTCGCCATTTCTTTCTACCGCGCGCGCGCGCGAGAACGAACCGTTAAAACATCTCGTACATTCCAAGTGATCCGCCGAGAGCCGGCCGATCCGCTTTCTCCGTAGCACGATAATCGGCCCTCGTGCTGACTCGTAATCTTTTCTTGGTGCCGGTGCGAGAGTCGAGAGGCGCGAGAGGCGAGTTTCCATTCGATCGCCGAGGCTGCTAGTTGCGCGCCATATACTCGATCGAAGGTGCGCGGCGATACAAGCCGGCTCTGATGACAGTGATTATTATATCTTGTTACCACCGGCGGTGCACCTCGTGGCTAAGCGCGATGCGCTTTAACGCATCGTTCGCGCGAATCATTATCTTAAAGACTCGGCCGATACGAATCTCGATCAGGTGCGCGCGCCAATTTGAGGAGTCGAGCGAAAGCATAAACGCGGATAACTCGTCGGTCGAGCGAGCCGGCCGCGCCGCGCGCGGCGGGAGGAGAGAGAGAGAGAGAGAGAGAGAGGGAGAGAGAGAGAGAGAGAGATTTCATAGACGCGCGTGATGCCTCGCGATACGCCGCGCTCGCGAAACGCTCGGCCGCTGGACCGTAACGAGTACAACTGCGTTAACCCCGACATCTTTACGATTATCGCAGCGCCCGGCGATGAGCCTCGCGTGTTGACTTTGTATCGGCGTTGGGAGTCCGACGTAAACCCGCCGCACAGACGATTTCGGAGCTCGTTCTCGGGGGTGGAGCGCGGTTAATTCCGCGAAATCAATTTCGCGAAAATTGATTCGCACTTTTATCGCGAGGAGAGAGAAAGAAAGGGATAGATAGATAGATAGATAGATAGATAGATAAATAGATAGATAGATAGATAGATAGATAGATACGCGTCGCTCTCGCAACGCGCCGGAAAATGATTGAATTTATGCTACCCAGTCTATTTCAATTACAACGTGGCGGAGAGTCGATAAATTTACGCTGGTGTGCGTATGTGCGTGTGTGCGATAGTGGTAACGGCGCAGCAGCGAGAGGTTACTACACGATAAATTACGACAGATTTCAAGACGATAACGGGACAGGTTTTAAATGTACGCTGCTTAATGCATTCGCTCGCATTCGATCATGGTATTTCATAACATCATAAGTGGACCGTGCGACGTGTTTATCACGTCGCGTAAGAAATAAATACACGTTTCGCATTACAGCGTGTCGCGCGGCCGTGTAAAATACGGTAAACCAAATTGTACGGCGAAAGTAACGGCGGGCAAAAAAGAGCGAACTTGCGCGCGCGCGCGATCTCGAACGCTGGCGAGGAAATTGAGCGACGAGGCACAATGTAGCATTAAAATAAGTATTGCGCCAGTTTGCACTTTCGCGAAAACCGCGAAAGTGCAAAACGAAGTAAAAAGAGAAACGGCCGGCTTAATTCGTATCGGCATCGTTCGTCTCTCTCTCTCTCTCTCTCTCGCGCCGGCTCTACACACCGGCTCTAATTTCCAAACGCGACAAGTCAACGACAAAATTATTTCGATTGTTTTGGAAAGCAATGGGCTTCCTGCGTGTGTGCACACGTGTGTGTGTGTGTATGTGTGTATTTGCATGTGGCAGTGTTCCTAGTCTATAGTATTAGCACTCAACGATATCGTTAAACCGAATCGGAGCCGGAACGATTACCCGATCCCATTTAAACGCGGTTACCTTTAGGCAAATATTTCCCAAAACCGCGGAGCGTAACTACCATTCTCCTCATAATATCCGCTACACATCGCATCCGGCCAATTTACAGCAGACGCGGACAACTTTCGGATAAATACACCGCGCCTCGCGCTCCTCGCCCTCGTTTTAAGCACACCTCGCTTCCTCTCTTTCTCTCCCAATGAAGCAGACCGTGCCCTCTCTTTCTCTCCCTCTCTCACCTACCTACCCTACTCCCCGTGCGCCTACCGCGCCGGTTTTCGCTCGATAGAACGAATACCCGAATAATTTCATCTCCGGGCACGTTATGAACGCCGCGCACGTTCGACATACGGCGCGCGCGCGCGCGCGGATCTCGTCCCCCGAAAATATCACGGCCGCGAAACTGACGTCGGCGGCGGCGGCGGCGGCGGCGACGCTAACGAAAAATGGTCGCGCGCGCGCGCGCCGAGAGCGCGATCCCGTAGGAAAATATTAACTCAAGCCCGGGGATGGGATCGGCTTACAATAAATAGAATAAATATGACGTACGGCGGGGCGGGCGCGGGAGCGAGTCATAAGTGGGATCCAAATTGAATGGAGAATGTATACCCGGCTGGCCGGGTAGTATACGTAGACCGGAGTGAAAGCCTCGCTTCGGCGAGGGTGGTCGTAGGGGTCCTGGAGGGGCGGGTGGCAGGGGAAAGTTGAAGTGGTGGAAGCGCCGTGTCCCGGATGATAGCCGGCCTTTATTGTTTTCTGCCCGGCAGCCAGCCGGTATGGCCGACGACGTCGCGAGGTATACATACGCGAGCGGGCGAACGTGTCGTCGTGGTGGACTCGGGCCTGGGTTTTAATAATTTCGCGCGCGCGCGCGCGCGCGCGGGCGCGGGTGACAATGGGGATGGAAAAGCGCGCGCGCGCGGAAGCAGCCGGCGGGATACATCCGCCGCGAATCGGTAATATCCGCGCCGGCGTGCGTCCGTCCGCTTCGTCGTGATCACTTCAGAATCGGATAAACAATTCAGCGACGATAATTTAATTGCTGCGGCAGCGCGCAAATTGCGCCGGCCGCTCGCTGACGCGAGGCTGTCAAGATGTCGCGGAGAGAGAGAGAGAGAGAGAGAGAGAGAGACAGAGTGATACGACGCGTCGCGTCGCGTCGATAGCGATCTGTCGAACGGAGTATGAGTAATCGATACATAATGCGTCGCGTCGCGGAGCGACTCGACGTTCCTCCGCGTCCTTCCCGCTTTGCGAACGGAAACGTTGCGAATGAGGAGTCTCGCGCGGTATTGCCGACGGCGGCTGCCGGCCGGCCGGCTCGAAATTGTTCAGACATGCACCACTCGAATGCACTCGAATCGTTCATTCACCCTTGCGAAATCTGCATTTCATATATCGGAAGCTGCAACGAGCGACCGCGCGGCGTTACGTTATTGTCGTAACGATGCTGGGCTACATCGCAGATGAATCGGTTTGCCGTTACGCTATCTGCCGGGAATGACGTCAGATTGCATCCCGGCTGGAAATTTTGCTTCCGCGCGAATATGTTGCGCAGCTGCCGTCGAACGTGAAGTATCATAATCGGCAATCTCGGGGTACAATACCGCACAGTCTATTGTGCGTTGGCGCTACAAATGATCACTTGCCGCTTCATTGAGCGAACAGAATTTTTTTTTAAGGATCTCTTGATATTTTATCGCCCCCCCATGTTCCGATACCGCAGTGTAGCCTTGGTGTCTGCTCCGAAACGACCGCGAGCTTGGCCACAAATCGCCGAAATGAAATCAATTCGCCAAGTGTCGCGTGTCCGCCGAGTCTTTTAATGAGACAGGTTTATCAAATATGTATGCGGGAGGATTTGTCCGCCGGTTGTATACTTTGACGGTCCTTACGTCGCTTTTCCCACGACCGTATCGCTAAATTATTCATTCGTCGTGATTTAATTGGACCGCCGGCGCGGTCGCCGGATTGCGGCCGACCTCCGCGCTCGGGGGTGGCTGGAAAATCGGCGCGAACGAGTTGAGGGGTTCGCGCGCGTGCGAGAGACAGGAAAAGCAGAGCAACTACGCTCCTGTCGCAGAGCCGGGGCCGGGACTTGTTCGACATGCAGATGATGCGGCGGATGATTCTTTGTATCGCGCCGTGAAATGGCGCATTTTAAAGTCCGATGCAATATGGGCGTTTGTCGGGCCTGTGCCGCTTTTAAAGAAGTTAATTTCGCGAGTATCGCGCGAACCTTAATAACCCCCGGCGACAAGATAGATTCCTTTTTACTTGTCCCACGAAGCACGCTGCCATTATGCATGCCCGATCCCATAAACGACGATGGCTGCCGCCGCTCTCTCCTCTTGCCTCCTGGCTGGCTCCTAAAATTCGCGCCCGAGCGTTAAACGGCGAGATGAACTCGCTGTTGCGAGCGACTCTGAGGTACATGTGTGAACGGTTACGAACAGATTGGAGCCTTTCAGCGCGGCACTTTGTCAGCGCATCGCTAAGCGCGTTTATTGGAATTTTAGATACGAGAGGAAGTCATTGTGCTACGTAAAGATATGCCGCTCTTTATTCGAATGAGAACATCAGTGATATTGGCGTTCGCTCGTTCGCTCGCTCGCGTTCCCGCTTGGAAATTGCAAATTACAAAAAAGGGAGAAAGAGAGAAAGAAACGCGGGCGCGCGGATACCTATGGTGGTTATATCTGCATCGATCACGAATCGCCACTCATCATATCGATTCGCTCGCTACAGAGAGAAGCGAATTTTACATATTTCGCTGGCATAGTTATTACGTTCGGACGATACGATTCCCTTTGAGGCGTATAATAGCGTATACTCATTTAAGCTGCAGTCAGGATACTCCCATAACAGTGTCCGTCAGAAAACTCGATAGACAAGAGGGAGGAAGGAGAGAGAGAGAGAGAGAGAGAGAGAGAGAGAGTAGATTAGAAATTTAAAACTAGTTAAAATAGAAGCACGCGATCCACCCACCACCAATCTCTTACATCAAACTACAAAGTAGAGCATCCTGCAGCCAGACGTGCTGCTTGTTTGATAACGAACTTCACGAAATAAGTAACTTTCAAAGAGTTCGCCGCAGCACCGCGTAGCGCTGACGGACGTTCCCGTCCGTGCGCGCACTTTGTGTGTTTGGTATTAATTTATCAATATTTGGCCGGCAATCAAAGATAGCTCCCCGCATCTCTCTCGTCCCGACTTGGTCCCGACATCGGCGTATAAAATATAAACGGTCCCGTCGGATATCCTCCTCTCGCGGAATGCATTCTCGGCCTCGATGCTCGGCCTCGCGCCGAAAAACCGCAATGCCCATCTCGTCGGTCTCGCGGCGGGTCTGCGAACAAACAGAAAGAAAGCAAAAGACAGGAGGGATAGGATCGTGTGATCGTAATTTTTGCAGACAACACGCCACGATGATTCACTCGAAAAGACCCCATAGGCACTGACGATCAGCAATCACGATACCCCGCCGCGCGCTCTCTCTCTCTCTCTCTCTCTCTCTCTCTCTCTCTCTCTCTCTCTCTCTTTCTCTCTCTCTCTCTCTGTCTCTCTCGAGCCTCTCTTTCTCTCTTACCCAGGGTTAATAACGGCGAACGCTTTCAGGGAGCTATATCTCACCCGTGCGCCTCCTTAAGCGCCTCTCACAATGCCGAACCGGTAAAATAACATCCTCCGTGTTTTATCGCGAGTCTTCGTCCACCTCCGACAGCGATTCGCGCGGGTCGTGCTGAATTCCGACGAACGTCGCGAGTCGAGCTCTCACGACGGCAATCTTCGTCGTTTCCACGATCGATGGAAGCTCTCGCGAATTAATTGTACGCGACAGACTGAGGAGGGAATCTCTTGAACGGGGGGGTGGCCTCACCAAGCGCGATTAACACGAGCGCCATCGGAGGCGCGCTCGTCTCTAATGATCGCGCTGCTGAAATTTACGACGCGTCGGTATCTCTCGTGGTAACACCCTGCGCCGCGCCGTCTGTCAAATCGCGTAATCATTGGGTGTCTGTAAGCGCGCCGCGGAAGTGTTGTTGCCCGTTAAGGCGCCAATAAATAGCGGCCGATAGGTAATAATCGGCCGCTTACGATTACGACAATGAGGGATCGCGTTGAGGTATGTGACGATCAAATTGCATATCTGGCCGCGCGCATATGGGTTCGCGCTCGCTCGCTCGCTCGCTCGCGTTAACGATTTCGTTGGCAAAAGATTATTCTCCTCCGCGGGCGCACACACAGAGCCGTGTGTTACATACAACACACGCAGCGCTTTCTCTCTGTCTCTCTCTCTCTCTCTCGCGCGCGCGCGCGCTCAGCCGTGCGCGAGCGAAATTTAATTTCGCGGACCGTTACGCGCGCTAATTTCGACGGTGAATTAAGACTTCTTGCAAATGAGCATTTAGTACGTGCTTAATCCCTGTGATCGGCGCCCGTATTACGGGCAGGACCGCGCGGATTAATCGTCGATTTCGCCAAGAGAAGAGAGATAAAAACGAAGAGGGCAAGCTTTCCGAGCGGCTAAGGAGCATCGAGCGTCTCTCGTAATTTATCGCGCCAGTTAACGGCGTGCGTAAAAGTGCATTACGGGGAGATCCCTTTAAATTTTCCTTAACGGATCGCGCTAACATAGTTATCTTTCTGTAGACGTCGATAAGTCGTCGGACGTTATCGATCGCGCGCGCGTTTTCCCTCTTACTTCTTTCTTTTCCTCTTTTCTGCGGCGTATCGCGTGGGTAGGTAGGTAGGTAGGCAGGTAGGTAGATAGGTAGACGCAATAAAATTACGATACGCGGTGTAATAACTAGTTTGACGTAATGGCTGACATGACGACGACCAATGTGCACGCATTGCGGGCGCCCGCTCCGTGAGGTAACGACTACGTCGATAGTGTTTAGGAAAGGGAAATAAAGCGGAGGAACGCTGTGCATATTTATGAGCAAATTGAATTTTGTGTTTTAATCCGTGTGTATGTTTTAAATTAGAAATTTAAATTCGCAGCTTGTGGAAGCGCGCGAATTAACCGAGCGCCGCGTTTTCGGGCAACCTGTCAATTTGCGTAATTACGGCTCGCCCGTATATTTGCCGCAATGAAGTGTTGTTGTCCCTTAATTCGCCGATAAATAACAGACGATGGGTAATTACCGAAAATAATAACAAGGATGAAATATGCCCGATCGAATTGCATGCTTGATCGCGCCGGAGAAGTCGCTAACGATTTCATTCGCAATTCTGTCGAACGGCAGGAAAGGCTCTCGTGCACCGTGATTCATACGTCGCTGGGAGAGAGAGAGAGAGAGAGAGAGAGAGAGAGAGAGAGAGAGAGAGAGAGAGAGAGAGAGAGAGAGAGAGAGAGAGAGAGAGAGAGAGAAAAGGACAGCCGAGTGCTTCGATTTATCAGGGCGTCTCATCCCGTCGTATCCAAGTATATCAATAACGATGCACCGCACCGATAATTGGGTTAACCGTAGATATCGGAAATAATCGCGGTGTCGCACGCTCTCATTGCCCGACTGACAAAACGCCCGCCCGACCTCCCGACGTTGAAATAATAACGTTCTATTTTTCTCCTCTCGTCCTTTTTCCCAGTCCTCTTACCATAATTCGCGTTATATAATTCTCGCGTTTCTCGCTTTGCCGGCCGGAACGCCGCGTTGAAAACGCGAACAAACCCACCGAGTGGCGCCAGTCGGAGGAGGTAGGAAAAACCGTGTAACGAAGTTTCCGTTAACCACGAGGGACTTAATTACCGGTCGGCGTATATATACGCGACAGACGTAACACTTGGCGAAGCAGTCGAAATATCCGGCTCAAGAAATGGAAACGCAAGGCAAACGCTAGCCGAACCTACCCACCCGTCTACCTACCTCCTCCTCCTCCTCGCGATAAACTTGTCAACGAATCGCCCCCGCTAACTACGTCCGCAACATAAATATACCGTCGACGGCGGTGCAACTTCGACGGCGCAAACTACGACCGATACATCGCGCGATCTCATACTTGTCTCCGGTCGGCTATTCAAACAGAAAAATCCCGATGCCCCGCGCCGTCGAATTCACCGGCGAGAACGCGAGTTTACGAGAGAACTCCCGCCGGCATTCCGCTTCCGACGTTCCTCCGAGTTCCCGGGGAATATACGAACGCGTGTTTAAAGTGAAATTTCGGCGACGATGAGCCGCATCGAGACGGGACGGGACGGGACGGGACGAGAGACATGATGCGGTGAGGCGAGGCGTTCGATCAGGATATGCTCCTCGATAGGATACGCTCCTTTCCAGGTAATCGGTCGGAGCATTGAACGCGCGACTGACTGACTTACAATCCCGATAGGATCTCCCTAATGATCGAACACGAAGACCCCCCCGTACACGCATCCCCTGGATCCCACCACCTCCGATGGCCCGCTATCTGAAAAGCGAGCTATAGAGCTCGAGGTAGACGAGAGAGCGAGAGCGAGAGCGAGAGCGAGAGACGTTATCAGTTGCGAGCGTTCTCGAGTGTTGATCCTCCTAATTGTTTACACGCCGTCCTACATACGCGACACTTGTGTGCGGCTCTCCGCGACAGCGACGAATGCGCTCGCTCTTGTACACACCTGTCGAGCGGACATGTGTACGTGTTTGCGTGCGTCTGTCCCCCCCCGTGCGTCCGTTCCAGCGCGCGTGCAGGTTAGTGTCGGGACCGGAATTCGTTATTGAACATGGAGAGGGAGAGGGAGAGACGGACTCGGCGAGTAAGTCGTCAAGCGCGATTTGCATTCTTTCACGTCGCTCTCGAGCCCGTAGACGGCGCGCGACATTGGCGTCGTTGATTCGATTCGCGCGGATACCAGCAGATATTTCCGGCAGATGTCCAGGCGGCTGGAAGAACGCCTGAGAGAGAGAGACACGGTAAAGCTGCAGGAGAGTAAGTGGTAGAGACGGTAAAATGCGAATCGCTTTCTCGTTGTCTCCGTGAGAATACGCGCGGCGAGAGGTTTCTCGACTAATCAAATAACAGCACCTGACGCACAGACGCGGCGAGAAATATGGCGATAATAATGACGATAATAATAAACGATTGCGCGCGCCGCGCTCGCTCAGCTCATTAGCTTCACGCCATTTCGCCGAGCCGCGACGTCGACTTTCTCCGCGCGCGCGTTTTCATTAATTTCGAGTTTACGTTAATCGCGCTGTGTCTCTTCTCGCGCGTCGTCCTCCTGTGAGCGGCTGTTTTATATATCGGAGAGTCCAAGAGGATACTTCGAGATTTTCTCCGTCGGTGAGAATCGTCATCTTCGCGAGCGTTCGCAAACCCGTTCTGAAACCAGAATCCCCGAGCAGACGCTCGTGCAATTCACGAAAACGATAATCTCTCGATGCCGGAGACGTGCGAGATCGTGATTTGTGAAACGGGTGTAGCTCGGCGGGTCCTCGCGCGCGCGCGTTATCCGAGGGGAAGACGAGACTCTCGCAATCTCGCGGAACGTCTGACGCCTCTAATCGTGACCTCCCAGAACGTCGGTGATAAGTGAGTCGTTAAGCGTACAGCGTCGAAGCGGGGTTGTAACCCCGCGGGATTCGTCGCCGGGATTCGTCGCTCTCGGACGTGCGTGTACGCTCTTATGACGCATCTATCTTTAGCTACGTCGCGCGACGGACTCCGTTCAGGCGAGAGAGAAGGTGAAAGAGCCCAAGGTCAGGCCGGAGGACCCAGCACGGCGAATCCGCGAGAACGACGCTCCTCGTGTCGTCATAAAGCGCAAATTTTCCCCGGCGTAATCTCGGAACACGAAACGGCAATCGTACGGTGCGAGCACGGTGCCAAGTGGGACGACGATTAGGACGCAATAAAGTTTTCGCACCGCTGTCTTGCCGATAAACGCCATAAAACGCGCAAAGAGCGAAATAATAGGGCATTCGGGCCACGATAAAAAATACTTGGTCGCAGGTGTTATCGGATGAAGATAGGGTATAACGTACGACCTCGACACGGGAGGTATTCGTAATTTGAATGCATAAGGAAGGTCCGGGGACTATATATCTCCACCTCTTGCGGCCGTTAGTCTTGGCATTTATTAAATTAATTTTCCACCGTCTACTCCCGGCTGATCGGAGAAAAATTATGCGAGGCAATTTGGCTCGCAGCAATATCTCGATGCTGATGATTAAAAAATATATTTTTCGGCGCGCGACTCGACGTAATTCGCCGTAAACGAGTAAAAAGTCGGTGCTGCAGATACGACGACGTTGACGACCATTTCGAGCGAATCTGCGGAATGCAGCAGAAGCATTGTTCGAATATGATAAATCTGGTAAATCGATTCGCGGAGGGATCATTATCATCCAGAAAGGACAATGTCGCTAATGAGCTTAATTAAGAAGATATTCTTTCGAAACAAAAAAAAATATATATATATATATATTGACGTCGTTCGTCCAGATTATATTTGTCCGCGTGAGTCACATGGGTCACATGCGGTCGGTGTTCCGCTTTGTTTAAAACCGTCCCGTGCTTCGCGTGAACGGTGGAATGAACCGATCGACATCATAACACTCGCAATATGCAGTTTTACAAATACGAGCCCATAGAAGTGCGCCCAGGCGATGAAGTGGAAACGGCGCGAAAGCGCCCGCGATCAACGGGGACGCACAGCGTTGCGTTACTCCTCACGTACTACTACATTTTCCAGATGCCGCATGGGATAGGTTTCCTCGGTCACGTGTGCGCGGCACGTGTCGCCGTGTCGTCCGACACGTGCCGCTACGTCGTGTCGACGGCGACGAGACTCTTCCGGTCCTCCTCCTCCTCCTCCGTCGCGCGGCTGCCATGATTTCGCGCGTTGCTAAACGCACGCTTGCCAAAACGTGTCGCTACCTGACAATCACTGTCTCCTTCACGAAACGTCGTTATCGCGTAATTTTTCGACGCTCTACGCTGGGAAAAGAAATTTAGTATCTCTAACAAAACTGTTTAGTTGAGGCATTTTTTAATAGCAACCAAATATCTCGTTTTATATAACAAAATATTTAGTTGTCTCAACTAGATGTATTTTTCTGCTTTGTTCTCCGGACCAAATGATTTTGTTCTTAGACTTCATATATAAAAATTGAGTATTTTAGTTATTTTATCCATAAAAATTACATAATAACGAAATATTATTTTACACAAACTAAAATAATGCCCAATGGATACTATTTTGTCTTTCTGTGCACTAAAATTTAGATTTTATGTATTAAGAAAAAATTATAGTATTTTTAACAAAATTCATGTAGTTAAAGCTTTTTGGTTGCTGTAACAAAAGTATTACGTTATACGAACAAACCGTAATCAAACAAGATATTTATTTACAGGAACTAAACAGTTTTGTTGGGCATATTTTAACCAAATTATTTTGTGGTTACAACAAAACTTTGGTTTACGCAACAATACATTTTTCCTAATTGGAAGGTGTAATTGGAAGCTATATTCGCGGCCTGCTGACCTTTTGTGATTCTCTCTCTCTCTCTCTCTCTCTCTCTCTCTCTCTCTCCATTTCTGCGACAGTTTCAGAAAAATTACGAAAGAAATTTAAGGGCGCGACGAATATTCTCGGATAACTCGCAGAACGAATTTCCTCTCGGAGAGAATAGCCTCGAGCGGATATCGATAAGTAAATCAAGCAGACATATCTTTAAAACTCCTTCGTCAAAGTAATGGGAATGTCGATAGTTGATGGATCGCTGCTTTAACCGAGTTTCTGATTGATGTGTTTATAGTCGGTACGCGAAACCGAGCCCGCGACGGCGGAATATGTTTAGGGCGATATCGTGATACACGCCGTGTAGCCGTTTCCGTGCGAATCGCATGGGGGATATCTAATGCGCCGGTCTTAGCGGCGGATCGCTCTTGGATGAAAATTATACCACCGATGGGACTCTCGGGTCTCTCGAGCAGTCTCACCCCGTGGAACTTCTATTTTCGATTTCCAATTACGCAGCCGGCCCCTAGGCAAGGGGAACGTCGGAGTAACGATTATTAATGGCGCGTAGTGCTCGTGAATATATATAATACATTATATTTCGGAAGATATCGCGCGCGCATAACGCGCGATAAAGTAACCGGGAAATACGCGCCGCGTGCACCTGATTTAAAAGCGATATTTTGGAGGATGACGAGCGCGTTCTCGCACTTTGCGAAAATCGACTATCGAGCTGTCGGAGGGGAAGAGCGCTCGGCTTAATATAAAATTCGACGCCCGAGAGGTATCCCGTGTGGAGTCCGAGTTCCGTAGAGTCGTGCACTCTCTCTCCTTTCTCTCTCTCTCTCTCTCTCTCTCTCTCTCTCTCTCTCTCTCTCTCTCTCTTCCTTCTCCCGCTCCCTCTCAGGAGAGGTGCTCTAGTTCGTCGTATGTACGACAACTCGAGTGCCGCAATATTGTATCGGTTGCGCGGGAGGAGGGAAAGAGGCTCTTACCGTTTTATTACATTAAATATTAAAACGCAAACGTTAAGTATTCACGTCCGTGCTCGCGATTTCCATCGCTCGCTACAAAGGAATTCCTCATCGCGCAATTGCGATACACGCAAGGGCGACGGGAGGCTGCCAAGGGCGTAATTCAACGCCGCGAAAACACGCCCGTCCGCCCCGTATGTGCACTTGGACTCCGAGTTGCTTGCAATCTTTCGGCCCCTTTCCGTTCGGCTTTAATAACACTCTTCGACGTATTCCGCGAACGTGTTAATCAGATCGAGTACAATCAATGGAAAAGAAAGTACGCGCTCGCTCTTTTTCTCTGTTTCCCCCTTTCTCCCTCTGTGTTGCCTCGCGATCACGAGGAACAAGGGATACATACACGCGATCCTCCGCGTGCCCCCCGCATATTCACGTCGGTAAGAAGAAAATTGGCGTCTCGGATCAAGTCAGGCTCTCTCTCTCTCTCTCTCTCTCTCTCTCTCTCTCCCCCCCCCCCTCTCTCTCTCTCTCTCTCTCTCCGTGAAACGGATGAGAAAAGAAGAGCGGCAAAAGAACGACGCAGAACCGCCGCAACCCACCATTCCGTGGGTACCCCCTGCTAGCCCCCCTCCCGCGGGGGGAGCCCTCGTATCCACGACCGTGCGCGCATCTCCTCGCTCTCCATCTTTCCCTCTTCGGCGGTAAGAACCCGCGACTTTAACCACAGCAAAGTGGGCATGGCGAACTTAAGGACCGTGACCAATACGATTTAGGGGCGCTCATTTTTCGCCGGCCGTCGCTGTAATATCGTCGACTGCCGCGTATTACCTTGAAATCGAGATGACTCCGCGGAACCGACGGGATGTACGTTAGTTAAGCTCTAATTAGAGCCAAGAACGCGCACACTGCGTGTGACCTCACGGGGCCGTGTCGTATCCGACGTAACCGGTGCACCTTTTATCGATCGTGACGTCCGTGACGCTCCGCGAGCTACGTCACGAGCGGCTACAAATAATCGTAGACTCCTGCAGGCCTGCAGTGACGCGGGCCGCGGGCGGGGGGAATTATTCCTAGATGGTACTGAGAGAGAGAGTAGACCGTCATCATATTTACGCGAGAGGAGAATTCTTGTCCTTTGCGATCGCGCTCACGTAATTCTCGCTCGTGCAAGCAGCGGGTCGGCGAGATCACAGGATACGGGAAAGGCGTAATGTTGTAACACGTCGAATGTGATGGGACTAATATTTGCGCGCGGACGGCCGCCGTCGCGCATTCCGCTCGCTTTCTCGAAAAGGAAATTAGGGAAAACACGGGATATCCAGGTGATTTCCAAAATCAACGCGCTGGCCGCGCGTTCGTTCGGGGCGCAATCTTCTCGTTGGCCGCGCGCTCAAACAAAATTCATGACGGACTCGTGAAATCTGGAGCTTATCGTCGAAAGTTCGAGCGGAAACAACCAGTAGTACCACGTCCGCGCGCGCTGCGCTCCCTCGAAAATAATCAAACCGTAGCCTCGCCGAGGCGAGCTTCCACCGTGTACCGCGCGCAACTCCGCAAGCGGTTTCGGTTATTGGTTTTGTCGGACTGGAGTTGCGCGAATCGCCAAGCTCCCAATCCGCTATACATACCGAACTTCGTAACGTACACCGATGAAGTTTTCATCATCGACGTGGCGATGCTTCGTTTATGCCTCGAGCGTTCTCGAGTGCATCGTTAAATTTCCCTTAGAAACGACCAACGTGATAGAGAGCGAGAGAAAGAGGGGGGAGGGGGAGGAAGAGAGGCGTCGCGAGCATCCTCGACGAAGTTTTAACGAACTATTTCCATCCCCTTATCTCCCCGTCGATCTTCGCAACAGCTTCGCGGCAGCTCGACGAGCGAATCGATAAGAAACGGAATAAGACGGACGCCGTTTTATATTGTCGGCAATCTCGTCCGACCGGCACGCGCCGATATACGCGAGAATGCGCAAAGTTTCGCTAATTTGTTATATAGAATCCCCTCATATATATAATATATACGCGAGATACGCGGCCAGCTCCCCGACGACCGGCGATCGGGGACATCGCCGGGGAACAGCATCCTTGGAAGTGCGCGCCCGCCGGTCGTCGCGCTGGAAACGCAAGATTGCGAGGGACGAGGACCCTCGAAATTCGCGCGCGCTGGGGAGTTACCTAGACTACGGCGGGAAGAAGACCAGAGAGAGAGAGAGAGAGAGAGAGAGAGAACTCGACGGTGTGGTGTATACGTGGACGGTTGGAAGGGCCGCGGGGGAGGGTTGAGCGAAACGCGGAAAAGGGATACCGGGACCGCGGGAGAGAACGGGAGAGAGAGAGAGAGAGGGAGGGAGGGAGGGAGAGAGACCGTGTTAGGCCGCCTCCGAATCGCGGCGAGGATTTGATCCCGGTTCATTGTACGATCGAAATCGATGGGATCCAATTAACCTCCCTTTAAGAGGGTCGCGGGCCCTATTGTCCCTCTTCGTACATACAATTCCGCTCGCGCGACGGATACCACGAGACCGGGGTTAGGTGCCACGGTATAATCCGCCATAACATTATCGACCTCTCTTCTTTCGGCGAGTCTCACAAAGGGTACATGTACGCTTTCTTATTTCCTGCTTGATCTCTCTCTCTCTCTCTCTCTCTCTCTCTCTCTCCACCCTCTTCCTTGCCTACCTCTGCGCGTCTTTACGGTTTCCCGACGCAGGTAGGGGATCGAGGGAGAAAGAAAAGGGGAAAGAGAGAGAGAGAGAGAGAGAGAGAGAGAGAGAGAGAGAGAGAGAGATGATCGTTATCGAGATTTCCTCTCATTGATCTCTTCCCGCCGATGACAAGCGCAAACATCTGTCAGACCGTTGACGGCTCGCCGTCTCATGTGTGCGCGACATTATTGTGTGCCGCTGACTTTGTTTCACATTAATTCACGCTCGACGTACATCATATTCGTGCGTTATGCAGGAATCTCACGCGACGACTTTGCACGCTATCTCACGCGAACGATCGTCGCGTCGGAGTTACTTTAATGACTTCGACAATGAAACACCCCGTAAATTGCACACACACGGTTTAGCTGAGGGTAGCGCGTGGTGTCGGGCAAGTTTTTTCTCGAGAGAGAGAGAGAGAGAGAGAGAGAGAGAAGGACGACGGGATGATCGAACGGATTGGAAACGATCAGAAGTGACAGGTCGAATGGGTGCGTCGACCAAGTTTTCCGGGACATCGTCGGACATCGTCTCGTTGCTCGCGTTTCAGATTCTAGATTTTTTATTCAGAAATCTTCAACGATCCTTCGTCGCGATCGCTCCGGTGGGCTACGCCGCAAAATAGCCGACGTCTGAAAAGAGGTGGACGCCCGCCGCCGTGCCGAAGCAAATATCCAACACGGTGCGTTCGAACAATGCAATCTTTGTCCGTTGACCTATATAACATCTCGTTTAAACAATCGCGGCGCGCCGACGTAAAGATGAATTAATGATCCGTTGCATTCGCACACGCTAAAAAGAGGGCGGCTGCGCCTCCGCTGTTTCCGCGTTTCCGCATTACGTTAAACCGCAATTTCATTTCATCTGCCATTTTCAGATTGCTTCCCCCCATTATACTTCTGCGCTCTCATTAGTAACGATAATATAATAATAATAATAATTATAACCAGAATAATAATAGTAATAATCATGTTAGTATTAATAATATTAATATCAATGCGCTCTGCGAACAAAACGCGCTCTAATTGGCGTCTCGTGCCGCCTTTCATTCCCGTCGAACAATTCCTCGTCGTCTCGTCGAAAGGCTCCACAAAATGGATGCTGAGACGGCCGCTGCAGACGTTGTAGACGACAGTCACGAATTAAGATTCTGCAGCGCGCGGTCTCCCTCCGCCCCCTCCTCTTCCCCCCCCCCTCTCTCTCTCTCTCTCTCTCTCTCTCTCTCTCTCGCTCGCTCGCTCTCGCGCTTTCAACTTCGAACTCTCTCTTTCTGTCTTCGTGACGCATCGACGTAAATTCAAAACACGTCGCCCCGAGCGGAAGCGCCAGGACGGCGACGACGCCGGTCGGGACGCTCGCGTGCGTCGTGGTAGCGTTTCCAGACCCATCAAGCGTCCGCGATAAAAACCGTTGATATATCACGCGTGCTAGGAACGGCATCTCCCCCATAACGTCTCTCTTCATTAATCCGAGCCTCGCCTTTAACACGACCCGCCCATACGATCCTGCCGCCACCCCTTCCCACCTTTTAGCCGTTGCAAATGACCCCACGGCAATTTCGCTCGTCTTCGAGGCGCAAGAAGAAATCGCCCTGTCCTGTTCGCGTTCACTTGTGCAAACGTCCCAGTCGGCTAATGAAGACGCACGACTATACGCCGTTACCGGTCCGCGTTATTAGAACACGTTGCGATGCATTTGCGGCTATTAGCCGCGCGAAATTATAATTGTAATTATATCGAGTTCCATCCGTGTGAGAAATTTTTTATTCGTATAATTTTATTCGTGTAACGGCGCGCGTGACGGGGAGTGTAACGGTTGATATCGACAAACGATAAGCGCGATAACTCGATCGTAAATCCTGGTGGCGGTAGATCCTCTGATTTATCTCGCGTTGAAGCTGCGTAGACTAAATATTTGATAGCCGGCGAGAACCGCGACGTCGCTTGAATGTTCGCTCGAGGAACTGAGCGGCAAATCTAATCGCTTGTCTCTCTCTCTCTCTCTCTCTCTCTCCCTCTCCCTCTCTCTTTCCCCCGCTCTCTCCCTTTCTCTTTCATATCAAGCGCGCACGTTACGCGCGGCTAACAATCATTTCACTCCTTAATGCCGCAACAAGAGCAGCGAACCGCCGCGTTTTATCCCGTCGCGGATACAAACGGCCGGTCGAGGCGCGGGTGACATGCCGATTGATGAAGACGCACGCCGACGTAACTTGTCCGCGTTAAACGTCATAATCCAGCGTGGTGATGTATCGAGCCGGCGACCCGAGAGGTCGAGCGCGCGTACTATCACGTAGAATGCGCGGCACAAATCACTTTCGTTCCGCAAAATTTCTTTTGTCACGCTCGCGACTCCGTCGCGTCGCCGCGAAGCGCCAACGAAAGCGCGCGCGATCGAAAGCGATCGGCTGCGTGAAATGGCGCGTCCCATCGATCGTGCCGACTTCCTCGCGATACGCATCGCCCGTTCCGTACGTCCGTCAAGCCATTTGCGTCGGAAGCGAATGGAATGCATCCGTTCATATCGCCTCGCAGCCGAGACTAGATCGAATCGCAAAATTCACGAGCGAATCGTGAAATTCATTTCTCCGATCCGTCTGATTGCGTTCGACTTCGATCGCCGGCAATAAAGACGCGGCATTCGGCATGCCTGCGGAATTACCTGATGACGTCGGCAAATGGCTCAATCAGGGCGAGGGACGTCTCGCGGACGTTTTCGGCCGCCGAATCTTACACTCGCGGATTCGAGCTCGGCGATGGATAATTGACGAGTTTTATCGCGACTTCGCACCGAGTAAACGCAAGCTGAAATTTGAATATCTTCGGGGCGGCGAGCTGAGCGGCGCCGAGCGGCGCCGAGCGGCGCCGCGAGGCGGTATCGCGCGCTAATGAACATTAGCATACCGTCGCGCGACGATATTTAATATCCGACGGGAGAGACCGTCTTGCAGATTACGTCAAACGCCGATCCCCCCGACGTGTAATAAAATGATTCCGATGTCGCCGGCTGATCGCAAAAGTGCCCCGTCTCTGTATATTGAAAGCAGCGTTATCCCCGAATACATTATTCATCCCTGTACACTCTCTTACGCCGTAATGGCGGTCGGCGCGTGGATCGATCTTTACACAATTGCCGTCAAATATTTACATCCAGCGCGTAACGTCCGCGCGCGCGCGCGCGCGCGTACCGTCGAGGGATTGATTCTTTACGTTTCTCCCTTCCTGCCGCCCTCCCTCCGCGCCTCCGGTCATCCCGATGGCCGTGGCAAAGGGCTCAGCGTACATAATAAACAGGCAGGAGGACAGCTCACGAATCTCCACGAGCGGAACGTGGGAGCGGAAGATGGATTAAGAAATAAGGAGGCGTATCGGGACCAATCAATTACGAAGTCGAGGAGGGGGGACGTACTCGCCGCGCGTCTGTATACGCAGAGTGAATCACCCGGCGAGGTCGCGAGGCGGTCCCCTAAGAGTGAAACGATTTCTGAAATATTGTCCCGCGCGGCATTCGCGCGATAAGCTCGATCGTCGGTGATTCCTGTCCTCTCCTCCTCAAACGAGCCCATAAAATTCCCTAATCGCCCGCCTATCGACCGCCGGCGAAATGGTGCGGCCGATGGGAGCATCGTCCGGGCGCGGGCGAGTGCGCGCGGTTAAACGAAGATTAATACGCGCCGCGATCCCGCGGCGTGGACTCTGTGTAAGCGCGTCGACGCCGAGGGAAATTGGTTAAGTTGCAGCTAAGAGTCGCGCTTCACGGAGGGAAATTCTCGGCGATAAGCCGCCGCTCGGAGAGATAGAGCGGTATTTAACTCGGCGCGCTATTCATTATTTTTATCTAGCGCGCGCCTCTTCTCTATTTCTCCTTCTTTTTCTCTCTCTCTCTCTCTCTCTCTCTCTCTCTCTCTCTCTCTCTCCTCACCTGGTAGTTTTATTTTGGAATTAGTCTCAGTCTCGCGCGAGTTAGCCGTCCGGAGCGATATCGAAGTCGCTCGTGAGAAACGAGGGGACAAAGTCCCAGCCGAATTATAACCCGCGTGTACGCGAATTTGCGATGCAATTATGAGAGCTCATCTGTGGGCGCAAAGAGTGGCAAATTCACCGTAGTTTCCGCCGTGCGATAATCATGAAAGCTCTTAGCCAACTGCTAAGCCTCCCTCGGCGGTGAAGGATTGGTGAGGAGGGAGAGGGAAGACAGAGGGACCCCCCTTTTGTCTTTGAGAAATCTCGTCGATGTCGAAAACGCAATACGACCGGCAGCGACATTTATCAGCGGAAACACAAGACAAGTCGATCTTCTTACGCGGGATTTAGCCCGGTATTAGCGTGAAACAATTTACCTAAAACGCTCCGACTTGCCGAAATGGCCGCGCAGGCGGGCGCGTTACGCGAACCCTCGGCGTAACCGGCAAACGTAAGCGCAACATCCCGTGTCGGGGTTGACGGGGGCGGCGGGCAAGGCGGGGCAGTCGAGAAGGGGACAGCAACAACAACACCACCCTATGAAACATCTCCCATTGTGTTCGCGGAATGGCGAGGGCCTCCTCGAGAAGGGAAAGAGGAGCCCGAAACGGAACGCTTGTAATTCTCATCTTATCCCGAAAATGGACGAGCGGATGTGCCACGGGAATCCACCGCAACAGAATGCACCCCCTTGCAATCAAGTACGAGCTATCAAACGTTTTTCATGAAACGCCCCCGCGTTCTCCTATTCCGCCGCCGCCGCCGCCGCCGCCGCGCTCCTCCATTCATTCACTCGTCGAACGTCGAAGTGGTCCTCGCCGAAGAAATGAAAACCGACGGGATTTTAATCTGCCCATTAAACGGCGAGTGTACTCGCGCTGGCGAGATAATTGGACGGCTTTTATGTAAAGAGAGAACCGCAGGCGCCTCCATGTCGAAACTGCGAATCGCGGGCTTTCGCGTTGCTTTACTCCTTCTGTCTTCTTCTAGCCCTCTTCTCCCTTTTTTTTTGTTTCTCTCTTTCTCTCTCTCTCTCTCTCTCTCTCTCTCTCTCTCTCTCTCGCTCGCTCTTTCTCTCTTCTCCCTCTTGCTCTCTGCGGAGAACGGAACGCGACGGTGAATTGTCAGCAACGTAGCGCGACGCGAGCTCAAATTTATTCCGGGCAAATTGTGGGCGGATTAAGCTCTAATTATTGCAGCGATTATTGATATCGAGCACCAATAATGAGCGGACATTGATTCCGACGTCGGAGACGTCGAGAGTTCGTTGAGCAATGTTTTGCACGAAGACGTGTTAGGGTGAGCCGCGATCCGCGCACGTATCCTTCCGTCGTTTGCACCTCATTAAGCGTCGCTCGCGCCGCGCTCGCGAATGAGAGAGATCGTTAAACCGTCGTAAAGCGCGGGGCACCGTATCACACACCGGCGATGCAGGTATTCAATGTATCGCTCTAGTTGGCGCGGAACGTGTTTTGAGCGCGTAAATACGATTAACGGCGCGCGCTCTCGCCAATCAGTTGGCACAGTAATATTCGTCACGTGCAGAGCCGCGCGATGCGGGAAGAAACCTAACGGCTATCCGATAATTCCGCCATTAGGTCTAATAACCGGATCGGCTCGCGGCGGTGGGTAAAATCGTTTGACAGAGCGCGAACGATTAGACAAAAGAGAGCGGTCTGTAAATTACGCCGTTCTTGAGCGGCTTCGCTCGGATGCGTCGCGCTTTATCGGCCGTTTCGCGTATATTACGCCACTGAAATCGGCGATTATCGGCGTCGCGTTTGCCGACCTCTCGTAATTTACGAAGCCGCCGCGGAACGAACTGTCGGGCAAATAGCGCTGATACATTCCGCCTCGTCCTCCGCTTGCGCGCGCGCATTAATAAACCGCGCGAATAATCATCGGGAGGGCCGGGACTCTCTCTCCCCCGCAGGAGTCTGCGTGCCAAAGTGCGTAAGCGCGGCTGAAATGCGAAAGCGAAGAAGAGAAATAAATGTTGCGCGCCTGCGACGAGATTGCGCGACACGAACATTTGTTACTCGCTGACAACTTATTCACCTCTCCCGGGGCTTTCATGCGGGCTGTATCTCGGCTGTATCGCGAACCGATCGGACGCGCCTATCGCACATTGGCGATCGTCGCCGGGAGCAGACGGGTGAGACACCCTTTGCGAAAAGAAAAGAAAAAAATAGGACATCAGATGAACAGAGTGAAATCGTTCACCATCGTGCGCGTCCATTGCGCGCGCGAAATCGCCTCTTCGCGCTCATGCATAGCGTGCGTCTCGAGCTGGATAACGGCGCGCGCGACATCGCCGCGAGTTGAAAGTCGAGGAGTCGTGTGTACGTTCAGCGCCGGAGCCAAGGAGGGAACGAAGAAGCCCTTACCTCACGTTTCGCCGTGCGGGAGCCGCGGGCTATGAAACAAATCAATAGTTTGCGCCAAAGTGAGTCGAGGAAGAGGCCGAGCACGGCGAAAACGGGGGAACGAATCTCGCGAAAGACGGTGAGAGTGAGAGAGAGAGAGAGAGAGAGAGAGGGAAGGAGGGTGCGAAAGGACGTCGCTACGGGGGGAGGGAGGAGACGGATAGGGCTGTTCGCAGGGGTGGTGATTGGATGGAGTTGCTCAGGATCCCGTGAAATGATATCCATCGGAGTAGAAACAGATAACGCTCCTCCGCTTTAAGTTCGCTCGTCGCCTTGCCTTCCGACTTCCAGCGCTTATAATTGGCCGCGAACGGGCGCGCGGGCGCGAAATCGGAATCGACCAAACGAGCATCTTCGGTCGCTCGAGTCATTACCGGGGAGGAGTTCCCGGGCCTGTCCGCGGTAGGATCGGCCGGGAACGCGAGATTCGCGAGACTCGTTGAAGGCGCATCGCGGAGATCTCGGCTCGGAGGGTCGCGTGCTGTGTGCGCGGCGGAACGCCTCTCGCTCGCTCGTTCCTCCGTCGCTGTGACTCGAGCTTGATAGTCGCATTTTCGCGCTCTCTCTCTCTCTCTCGTCCATCACTCCACACGTGATTTATCGGCGCGATGAAACCGCGGCTAAGCTACGCCGCTCGTCGCCTCTCGACACCGCCGCGTCGATATAATTCGTCTCGACGAGATATTATCCCCTCGCAGATCGCGAATCGCAGATCCCCGCGAGCGGCGTGCCTCCGATCGATAGACAAGCCGCCATCGAGTCTTTGAATGGAGGAGCACTTACGTCGCGGAAAAAACCGGGCGCAGAGAGCAGAGTAGAGAAAGAAAGAGAAAGAGAGAAGGAGGGAGGGAGGGAGGGAGGGAGGGAGGAAGGCAGAAGAGAGAAACGAGGCAGGCGGAGGAGAAAAAGGCGCGAACAGAGGCGCGCGGGGTAGAGAGAAGTGCACTACAATGAACACACGGCGTAACTCGAGGCCGTGGCGCGAAGCGTGCCGCGGAAATGGAAACGCGCGAAACGAGAAATCGGCCGCGCCCGGCTAAAACAGGGCGCGCATTCAATGGGGCGCGCGGCGGCGGTTCAGCGCGCGAGAGGGTGCAGCACGACGGGGCGGGCGAAATGTGCTCTTTTGAGCGCACGTCGAGGAGGCATCGCGCCGTCGGCGGGGTGGCGACGCCGAGCTTAGGGGGTGGTTTCGGCTTGAATACGCGCACACACACACGTGCGCTCGTACACGCACGCACATACACACAGGCGCGCACGGCGAGGTGCGAGCGTCGAAGTCGGTGACCCAGCTGCGCGCTGACAGTTGTCGACTCTTTGTCAATTTCCCTAAGCGATTGGACCAGACAACGCCCCTCCGAACCTCGGCACCGCTCGTGCTCCTCGCGCTCCCCTGCTCGCGCGAGATATCGCGACGCTCGAGTGCCGGCACTCGTGTATTTTCCCATTAAGCACGTACACGTGATTACAGGGCGAAGTCGCTTCCTCGGTCTGCGTCGCTCGTATGCGCGTGCTACTTGGCTACCCCGGCGTTTAAATGGATCACCGGTCGGACGCGCGAAGAGCGCGATTAATAATCGAACGCTGCCATGTGTTGAGCTTGATGCGCTTTTCCAAGGGGAGGCTTGACACTTTGGATCGCGCGGACGCGAGTTTCGCGGCAAAGTTGCGCGAAACTTTCGCGTTTCCCCGGCTGATAGTGTCCGGAGCACGCGAGACGAAGGTGCGTATCTTAAGCGGAAAATGCAAGTCGGGATAGGTATGCAGTGGTAATCGTGCCGACGCGGCTACAGCCGCGCGCGGTATAAATCACAATCATCCGTAACGAGCGCTCTTTTCCTTTCTTTCGTTTTTTCTCTTTATCTTTCTTTTTTGTTTTTTTTTTTTTTTTTTTTTTTAAGAACACGCGAACGAGAGAGATGGAGATAGTTGGATGGATGGATGGATGCACCGCTCGCGTTAATTGAAGCACACCGCGCATTCGTGCGCAAAAACACGCGCGCTTTCGGCAGTGCCAAGTGGATGCAACTAATTGGCCGCGCGCGGCTTCAATAAATAGTGCGCGGAGCATTTTGACGGGCGCGCAGAGAGAGAGGTAGCCGCGAATTTTTACTCCGAAATCCGAGTGCCTTCATCGGCCGACTAAATCGCACAATCAACGATACTAATGAAAAATGAGAGGCGTCAAAGAGGCGCAGACCTCGCTGTGGAAATAGTATGTACGTGCGCGCGTGCGGCCTAATAGCTGTGTGTGTGTTGGCGCGTTTTGCGAGCAGGCAAAAAGCGCTCAGCGGAAGACAAATGTGCAACGTACAATAAAAATAAGGCGCGGGCCTCGGAATTTATGAAAATGTATGCAGATTTCGCGGCAAGCTTAACCACTAATCATCGAGATCATGGAATCTTCGAGCGTGACCTTCGCGAGATACACGCTACGTTCGTCTCGCTCGGTCGCCGATCGCGCCCAAACGCTCTCTCTCTCTCTCTCTCTCTCTCTCTTTCTCGTTACCTGAGCGATAACGCCTTGAACTCGCTCAACTCGACACGGTCGCTTCTACATGTAACAATAAAGTGACGATCGGGTGTGTAGCTGCGAGCGCGTGTCGGCGACCCTTGTACTTTAGAATCAGTATCTCGGGGACTCGTGGAGGATGCGTTGAGGAGGTGCGCGCACAAACACATACACACACACACACACATACACAGACGCGCATGTTCGCCTGTTTTGGCTAGCCAACCGGCAGAGTCACGTAATCGTTGTTGCACGCAGATATCGCGAAGCGGAGCGGAGTTCGCGGGAGAGAAGGCCACATTACCGCGTGGTAATCGCAATGATTACAAGAGCCCCGGGGTGTTGAGTATATGTAAGAAACGTGTACGCGCGATCCGCGCGAGCGCCGTATATAGGCCGTTTTACGGGCCGCGCGGTCGATTCGGATCGGGCGGGCCCTAACGAGGAAGAAAGAGTGCTAAATGTTGAAGAAATTACGAGGCGGCGAGCTCTCCGAGCGATCGGTATCGCGGTAATGCCGCGTGATCGACGCTTCGCCACGCGCGCTCTCGAAGACTCGTCTCGTCGAAAAAGCCCGGGCTTTTCCAGGCCCGGCCGCTCGACGGGAAACGACGGGAAGTCGGGAATGGGCGTGCGAATGCACTTACTTACTTGGGGATAAAGAGACGTCGCGCGCGCGCGCGCGCGCGCTTTAATGCAAGGATATACGGGCCTACCCTGTAACTTGCGTGATAGAGTTATCGCTGCGTCCACGCGTACCCGTCATCATCAGTCTCGCCGGATTATTATGTTTAGCAATAATTACGGTGAATATCTCCGGCTGTCTCAACTCCGCGCGCCTCTTTACACGACGCGGCGCGAACAGGGGGGGATCGATTACATAGTTTCACGCGGAGGGATATCCATTTTTATCGGTGGTCCTTTTTTTCCCTTCACGGCGCACGGAATTCCTCAAATTCCGCGGCTGGCATTTTATCATCAATCCTTTCCTCTCGCGCGAGCGCGCATGACGGCGACGTCGTTATCTTTGACATTTTTGTTTTCAACGTCGAGCGTCCTTAGCGCGTGCGTAATTCGATAATTAAATCTCCGCCTTTCGCTGTCCGTCAAACGTCCCGCGAAGCCAAGTGTTTGCACGGCTGATAATGCTAAAAAGAGGAAACGCATCCTCAATATCGGCAGGATTCACTCTTCCGTCACAACAAATTCGGCACATCCGACGTCCGTGTCACTGTCATCGCTCAATTCGCGGCCCCTTTCGCTCGGTAAATCATTTCAGCGTCGTATTCCTCTCGCAAGAAGCGATGTGTCAGTTCCCGAAAACGGCACCGTCTATTTCGCCCGTCATCACGAGAGGAAATCTCGTTCCTCCGAATCGGCCGTCGTCGTCGCCGTCTCCCCCAGCGATCGGACGCGGTGCAACGATAACATTGCGCCCTAAAAGAGAAGTGGCCGGAGAGACTCGGACGGCCGCGGAAACGCCTCGACGAAGGGGCAAGCGAGCCGTGGAGCGTTGTTCGAGGACGCGTTAACTTTTTAAGGCACTGCTATCGCGCGCGCGCGCGCGCGCGCGCGCGAGCACGGATTCGCAGCGTGCATTCCGTGGTCTCGAGGCTCGATCTCCGTGAACAGGAAAACAAGGGGCCCGCGTTGGCGCGTCTGCATAGCCGCGATCTAAAGTACGCCTATGTAAATCGAAGTATACGATCGTGGCTTGGCCGAACGTTCCGCGCGTATCCGCACTTATGCGCACACGCGTACGCAGCGCGGACATTCTCGCGACGGAAAATGGAAGGAGAAATTGGTTAGAAATTACCGAGAGAGGACAAACGGGAGAGGTAAGACGCGATAAGACAATGATAAAGTCAACACACGTTTCTCCGTAACGAAGATTCTCCCTCCCTCCCTCCCTCTCTCTCTCTCTCTCTCTCTCTCTCTCTCTCTCTCTCTCTCTCTCTGCCTCTCTCTCTCTCTCTCTCTCTCTCTCTGTCTCTCCCCCTCTCTCTCTGAGGAGTGAGAGAAGTCGTTGCGCTTCCGCGCAAAGTCCCTTTATACGGGGAAACTTTGGATCCGACTATTTTCAGAGACGATCGCTTCCTCAAATTTGCGCTCCTCGCCCTTCTTCAAACTATTATCGCTCTAAATATGAGTGCGTGCGAAGCGCGCACGTGTGCGTACGCCCGCGTGCAAGAACAAATTTACGCGGCGACATTTCCGCGCCGAGAAGAAAACACGGTCTTTCCTCTCTCTCTCTCTCTCTCTCTCATTCTCGACACAGTAAATAGTCGAATCGACTTTCGCGACGCAACCTATCGATCCCTATGATCGTCCGTTTGGCTACGAGGCACAAGCAAGTGAACTTTCCCTTATCGGGTCGCGCGATCATCGCGTAAGTATTGAGTAAGGACGGTCACGTGTCCACTTCCTTACGAGTATCGATCCTTTTGCGAACGCGCAGACGAGCGCTCGTAGAAACGACGCCTTCGAGATGACGCAAACGCGCTCGCTCGCTCGCTCGCTCGCTCGCTCGCGCCCGACGAGATTTTTCGCGAGCTGGTGGAAGCGCGCGCGCGCGCGCGAAGGTGTAGCTGACGGGACGGAGCGAGCGATCTGATAAAAGCCTATGTATACATATATATGTTCTGTCGATATTCCCGCGGCTGATAGACTGATAATCTCCAAGTACACGAGCCGTCTCCGACAGGTTATTAATCGGCGGCGTTATGACAATATCTAGTTAGAAGAGGCGAGAGAGATACGCCGGCGCTCCGCCGTTCTTGCGCAATCAATTTTACGCAATGCGCATTCCGCGAAGGTGCGCACGCGCGCGCGCACGAGTGCGCAGTCAATATGCATTTCACCGCTATAATGATGTCTACCGCGTTTGACATTCAGCGGTGCTCGCCCGCTCGCTCGCTCGCTCGCTCGCGCGAGCCGCCGAGGCGTTACGACTCCAACTGTGCGTACGTTATTAAGCGCATTGAGCTATCAAATTGATTAGCCCGCAAAGGGAATATCCCGCGGGTTATTAACCTCCTATTAGAAGACGCGTCCTTTCACGTCATAATCCGACCGTAAACTTCGTAATCCGGGATTGATCGACGTCCGCGTGCAACAAATCGAACGATCGAACGTCGCTTCCACGTCGCTTTCGCGCGCGGTAAAAAACACACTTTACCGCGTAGACGGCCGCACGAACCGTTTCTCTCCCCGCTCCCCGTCCCAGGACGCATCCACGTGACAACGCGTGAGAAAGATCACCTCGTGTTCGCCATAAAGCTTCCGCTTTCCC
Source organism: Harpegnathos saltator (assembly GCF_003227715.2). Taxonomy (NCBI): domain Eukaryota; kingdom Metazoa; phylum Arthropoda; class Insecta; order Hymenoptera; family Formicidae; genus Harpegnathos; species Harpegnathos saltator. Next base: position 271,578 of record NW_020230724.1, on the reverse strand, counting down.
CCGCTGGCAAATTTATTAGCGACCCATTGTGCGCACTCGGAGGTACGCACGCACGCACGCACGCACGCACGCACCAGGTGCATCGAGTCGTCGCGCGCTGACACGTGTTCCGATTCGCACGTCGAGTCTCGAGGGGCGGAGGAAGGACTTTCCGGAGTGCGACATCGTGGGCCCCGGCACTTTGACGCACCGGTTTGCGTTGGGTTTCGTCTGCCGGCAGAGCGACACGTCGCGGCTGCGGCGGCGGCGCGGGCGGCGTCACTCGCGCTGCAGTCGTAGGTCGCGGATAGGTTTCACTTACGGGAACGAGCGCGTACGCGCGGTTACGGCCGCACCGTAACGACGCGAGGCCGGCTTTCACCTCGTCCTGGTCGAAGGGTGAGTCGGCGGTGAGCCGTTTGCTCTCGACGCCACGGTGTGGCGCGCGGTGTGACACCCGCCGGCGACGACGGCGGCTTTGCGGCCCGAAAACCGCGAGGCGGAGGAACGTGGCCGCCGCGCTACGTTGTTACTCGAGTTGGCTCGCGAGCGCGGACCGGTTTGGTAACTCCCACAATTTCACATTTCGGAGATGTGCGCGGGTAAAGGAAGGAGCGTGCGACGCGACGGAGAACGGGGAGCGTTGGCCGTTTTGCAAGCGCGTCGTCGAGCGGCGACTCATGTGTGTCACAATCATCTCTGTTCCTCCGTCTCTCGCGATTACACGAACCGTATCCCATCCCGTCGAACGTATTAAACCCAATAAAGGCCCATCGAGAGCAAAGGGTCACGCGCAGCAGTCTCGAATTACACGGTAGACTTACTTAACGCGGCCGCGGCGGCGGCGGCGGCGGCGGCGGCGGCAGACCCTCCATGCGGAACGCGCGTTATACGTGTTCCACGGCGCATTACAGTAATACTCCGCGATAAGCCACTAATCTTTATAAGGGATCGTCCCAGTTGGGACAGCGCTCCAGCGTAATCTGTCGAGAGAGGGCGGCCATTAAGCGGCTGAAAAAAATTTTTGACCCACCCCGTTGAGGCACGATATATCACGAGGCTCTGCCGACCTAACTTCGTATATCCTTCCCTTTTTTCCGCCCCACTCGCGGCTCCCCGAGCAAACTCTCGCTCTCCCCTACTGCCCCCTCACGAGACGCGCCTATTAGTCGACATATACGCGGCGCGTTCGCAGGCATTAGTAGAAATGTAATCTTACTTAAGCATATGTCGGCATGACTGATCGAACGGTCGACAGCTCGGATAAATAATAGCGCCGGCAGAGAGGACTCTGTTCCCCCTCCGATTCTCCGGCTCTCTCGTTTCGCGTCACCAGGAGCATCTCCCCCTGCCCCCGTCGCGGCCATCGTCGCCCTGCGGTGTCCCCTCTCGCATGCTTGTGGGAATTAGGAAAAAAAATCGCATATGGGTGCCTCCTGCCTCGACAAAGCGGGGGGGATCATGCTGGTAGCTCGATTGCGTCAATGGCCATCGATCCGGCCACTAAGTCCTCGGCTGAATTCAAGTGCACGCGCGGAAGGTCCTCGTCGTGGGTCTCTTCCTCGGCGCTCGCGCGAGTACTTTCACGCGGTTGTTTGCTCAAGAGCGAGCGCGTTGGCCGCTCGGCCGATCGATCGCACGCTTCGTCGTCGTGTGACGTCTACACGCACGTTTTGTCCGCGATGATCGCGCGCGCTCTCGACAATCGAGCAAGTTCATTCGATGCGAAATTTCGAGCGCAAGCTTAACGAAGCGTTATAGCGCGCATTACGGCTCTCTCTCTCTCTCTCTCTCTCTCTCTCTCTCTCTCTCTCTCTCTCTCTCGGCCCTTACCGTTGCTCGGTAGTACTACTTTGGTGGATGGTGGGCGGCTGGACGAAGACGCCGTGATGAGAGAAGGGCGGGGGCGGCAGAGGGCGTAATTGAATCCCGGCGCGCAGAGAACGTGGAAGCATAATAGCTTACGTACAATGATTACGTAAAGCTGCCATTGTGCGGCTCGCGCTCGCGCGCGCGCGCGCGTGCGCGTGTAACGTCGATTCGTTGCTCGCATGAGCGTGCACAGACATACGTCACGTATTAGCATACGTTTCCGTATACAGGGGCTCCGCCGGTAGCCTATGGCGGTCCCTCTCCCTTTTATTTCCGACCGTACACGCCTTTAGCCGGAGGTAGAGAGGCGCGAGAGACGGCGTCGAGTCTTAAATTCAACTCGATATTCCACCAACACGTGTGCACACGCGCACACACACACACACACACACACACACACACGTACGCGTGACTCCTCCAACGACGACGACGACGAAGACTCCTCGTGGTAGCGATTTCTCGCGCGTTCTAGCAATTTCCGTAATATTAAATTTATCGCGGTTGATAAAGGGGAAGCGCGCGGCCGCGTGTGGGATCGCTCTCTGTCCGTGCGCGTAAGGAAGTGCGTTATCGTCCCGTGGCGAAAGAAACGCGCACGATGCCGCATTGTCTCGCGTGTTGCTCACAGCGTTATTAAGTAAACGAGAGATGTTTGGCGCGCGCGAGACGGCGATCGTAAAGTCGAGCTTGTAATGACCGCTCGCACGGCGGATATATTTGCGCGGCTAACGCGTAAGTTATCGTCATGAAGCCGCGGTTGTTGCCAGGGATATTTACTGCTCTATCTCGCGACTGACAGAACTCTGCGGAGACTCCGCGGACGAAGCCGCGGCGAAGGTTAACGGCGATTCCTCGTCGCTACTGCCTTACGTACGAATCGAGACTGCGAGGCGCGTCCTCTCTCTCTCTCTCTCTTTCTCTCTCTCTCGCGCCTCTCTCGTTAAGACTCGAGGGGGATCGAGTTGCACGAGGGAAATCTCAGAACAGAAATCTGGGAAACCGTTTGGTAACACGACTCGTGACACATGCTGCTGCCCGTATTGCCGTCTCGCTACCAGTCGCCTCCCTCCTCCTCTCCTCCCTTTCTGTCTCCGCCGGCATTCTCGTATTTTTCCGTTATTAGATCTTTTTCTCCCATCTCTCCGGGCTATCCCCGATGTAACGTGCATTGCGTATACGTGAACAATAACGTAACCCGAGCGACGAGAAACACGGGTCCCGTTTCCCCCCTCGCGCTCCTCTGTTTTTTCTTTCCCTCCGCCGCGTCGTCGCGCCGTGCGGTTGCGACACCACGATGACGAGGAGTGACAGATATATCGGTACACGTGTCGACACGAGTAACGAAAACGTCGGCGCAGGTGCCACCGGCTTGGGGAAGAAATCGTCAACGAGCCAGCCGCGCGCGACGCCCCGCGAACGCGCGAGCGTGAGTGAGGACTTCAGGGCAGAGCGCGTGATTTTGATCGGAGAACTTTTTCGCTTCGATTCCTTCGAGAGTCCTTCGCGGGGGAGAGATTGCGAAGCAATCTGCCGATCACCGCCGAGATTATCGACGACACACGAGCGATAATTCAGCAGGGTAACAATCTCGCGACGTCAAATCGCCCGCCCTACGCATGCACCTAATTCGCGCCCCGCCGCGCTGAAAATGAATACCCGGGAGATCTCGATGCGAGTGCGCGCGATAAATTACCGCTAACGCTACTAAACATCGAGCGTGTGGGTGCCGTTTCGTGCGATTTCTCGCCGGCTCGCCAGCCCTGGCGTGTCTCTCTCTCTCTCTCTCCGATAGAGAGCCGCTCTCTCGCGCTGGCAACGATCTCATTGACGGAAGTGGAAGTCCTCCATTGTCCCGAGACAGGCCGGGGCGTGCAGAATCTGTGCCAGGAGTGCATGCTATGCGCGCATTGTCCCAAATGACGTCAGCGACCCGACGAGCGAAGTTGCGAAACTCGTTTGCGCGGACAATCGCCGTCCCGTCGCGTCGCGTCGCGTCGCCGGCCGTGCCATTCGGCGTTGCACCGTACCGCACCGCACCGCACCGCAACGCGACGCGACGCGACGCCACGCACGTGATGCACGTGCGACAACGACTTGTCACACGTACACACGCGTGTCCCGCGGCAGTGTCGGGGAGGCAGGAGAGGCTCTCTCGCGGCGTGTCTGGCCCGCGATCTACTGCCCACCGTGCTGCGGAATGCCAAACACACCTAGCCTCGATTCTGCGAGGGACGACGACGTGCCTAGACGGGTTATCTGTGAGTCATGGAGCTGCCAAAGGATATTAATAATGGTTCCGATGCCGCGCTCGCTCGCTCGCTCGCTCGCTCGGTTAGGGTTAAAAATAGCGGCGGCGGGAGCTTTCACTTCCTCGTCCCAAGGCGTTACGGCGTCGGGCCAATTAGAGTGCACCGACGAAAAAGATCGTCCCCGATAAATGCCACATAATCGCGGGGGGAAGAGGTCACACCGGTACGCGCCATTGTATTTCATCGCGGGCGAGACGTGTGGATTTATTGGGCATCGATGTTAACGGCGCGCGCGCGCGCGCGCGCGGTGAAAGTCGACCGTATGCTATATATACCGTATCGCGGAGTCGCGGGAGGACGCAAAACGACAACGACGACGACACGACGACGACGACGACGGCGGGTTGTAACGGAGCGGTCGTGTCGTTATGCATCCGCGGCTGATTCGCGACCGATAAAGGTCATTCGTCTTCGTTATGGGTCGCACGATCTCGTCCGGCTGTCCGAAATGCTTTTTACGGATCGTAGCGAGCGCGTCGGCGCGCGAGAATTGCTAAGCCCTCTCAAGAGCCCTCGTTAAATTGAAGAACGCACTTTGGCGCACGTGACAAGTAGGAAGCAATTATGAAGATTGAACATTTCGAACGAACACATTTCTAAACGGACGCGCAAAGGATACTCTCTGTAAGCGGTGAAAAAAGACGCGGTCCATCGGTCGCTCGGTAGAGGACAATATTACAGAGATGGAATATTCATTCAGGCAGCCGACGAACACTGGAAATGGTCCTTTTAACATGTTGACCGTCTGAGGTACGCGTGTCAACGCAGCTTCGTCTCGCTAATTTACATACAAAACTCAATAGCCTATCGCATGTTTCTCACTCTGGGGGATTGACCTCAGGAGCTGACGCGGCCGGAAGAGCATCTGGGCCGCGTATCTTTGCTCGATGCGGCTATCCTCTCTTGATCTCTTCTAGTCGCGCGACGCGTTCGCAGATAACGTCTCGCGAGACGCTCCGGCGGAAGTGGCTCATTAGCTAGCGCCGATGGTGTAAGGATTATTTTCTGGCTAATAATGAGGACGTATTGAGAGAGAGAGAGAGAGAGAGAGGGGGGGGGAGAGAGGGGAAAAGAGAGAGCTGCGGTCGATCGACGCCGCGTATTCTTAATATGGATAGATTATATACGATTACGCAGGCGATCGCACGATACGTCGCGAGATAGACGCGTGAATGTTGAAGCGAGATATTTCCACTACGCAGGGATGAGGTGCGTCGCAATGAGAACGGAAATCGCTGAATATAGCCAGGAATGTGTGCCGTCGGAAATATTTTATCGCTCTATTCTTACTTTGTGAGGGAAGACAGAGTGGCGCAGCCCGCGTGGAAGACGCCTCGTAGAAATTACCGTTGAATTTAAAATCGAGGACGACGGTCCAGCGTTCGGTCTGGCGTTCGGTTAGCGAACATTGAACGGTATGCTGATACGAGGCAAAGCGAGCGTGACGTTTTAAGTAGCCAGAAACGTTCCCGACAACGAGAACGCATTTGGAACGCAGATATCGATCCATGGTATTCTCTTATACCTTCCATCTTTTTTTTTTCTATTTTCTCTGCCTCTCACACGTGACTGTCTGTCGTGACGACGAAAATAGCGGCTGCTAATACTCCGCGAAATGAGAAAATTTTACGCGCGTGTGTCTCGCGACCGGCAATTAATTTCCCAATTGTCCCCGTTCCTTTTGCTCCTCTCTCTCTCTCTCTCTCTCTCTCTCTCTCTTCTTTCTCGTTTCACGCGTGATATATAAAAATGTTATTCCGAACGCGGCTGTAATCGTGTCTATCGCGGCTCCCGGCACAAAAATGCACACACATATGCTCGGCCGAGTCGGCGTTCTCGCGGTGAATGGAAACGCCGACACGAATCCGAATGGACGCGACGTTTGAAGTGGCCCGAGGAGTTACTCGAAACGAGAGAGCATCCCGGAGCCTATATAGCGGCCCATCGTGTTCTCGTCTATCCTGTACAGCCGGTAGACAGCGAGGCAAAAGCCGACCAACAGCTGTCAAAGCTTCCTCGGTCTCTCTCTCCCGGCCTCATTTCTGCCCAAGACCCCTCCAGCATCCGCGGTATCCGATGTTGTGGTTGCTAATGTACTCGGTGTACGGCGAGTCGTCAGCTGACAAGGATCGCGACAAGAAGAAAAGACGACACACGGTGTCGGAACAACGCGCCACAATACGGTGTTTGCCCTCCTATTTAGAAGCCGAGCGGCGCGCGTTCGTCAATTTCTGCTCGCGCCCAAGTGAGTCCCGCCGGGTGACGACCCTCTCTTTGTCTTTCTCTCTCTCTCTCTCTCTCTCTCTCTCTCTCGAAAGAGAGAGAGAGAGAGAGAGAGAGAGAGAGAGAGAGAGAGAGAGAGGCGAGAGACGCGCGCGCGCGCGAGGAATTCGCTTTAATTAAATAGCGCTCGCGAGATCGCACGGGGAAAACCTCCCTCTCTCGCTCACACCCCTTTCTTCTCCCACCCTCTTTTCACGGTCTGCTCCGCAGACATTTCGCAGCGCGTTTCGTATCGGCCACGCGCGTGCGCGCTTCTAACGAGAACTTAACGATACGTGCAATTACGGCACGTTATATTTATCGGGATTTTCTCTCGCGCGCAGAAACGCGAAACAGCCGCGCCGAAGCCGCGTTTCGCAAGGGCGGGCAACGCGTGTGCGCGCACGCTCGCTCGCCCGCGTTCGTAAGAATGGCGGAAAATGTTCCGCTCAATGAGGATTAAATTACATCGCTTCGTATAACGGCGCTGTCCACAGGCTCCCCCGGGGTGCGCCTAGATCTTGAGAATTCTCGTTCGCGGTGGCTTTCATATTTGTAGCCCGCTGCGGGTTCTGCGGTCGGGCGTTTCTAGCGACTAGCAACGAGGCACCGTAAATTAAACTGCGGTCGCCGCGCCGTGTGGACGGCGAATGAAAACGTTAGACTCGCCAAAGGCCAGATTTTACGGAGCCATCCGAGCGAGGCCGGTTTATCCGAGGCTGCGGTTCCAATTCGTCGCGACAGGAGCGTCACAGGTCGACCAGAGAGACAGAGGGAAAGAGAAAGAGAGGAAGCAGAGGCGGCGGTAAGATAAAATAGTCGTCGGGAAACTATTGAAATAAATGAGACGGCGGGCCGGAATAGTCTCGTTCGCGAGCGAAATACAACGGGCACGCGACAAGAGGCGGCCGGCTGGCTGCCTCTCGAGAGTACCTCGCCTTTGAGTAACCGCGATATCGATATACATGTACATTTTTATACCGCGAACAAAGGGGAATACCCGTGTTAAACGATCGCTCGTTGAGAGATACCGGCAGTGTGCCGCTGCTGCCATTGCTAAACGAGAAGCATTCTACTCTCGCCGCGCCGGGCAGCATCAAGTAACCTGTTAGGAGATAAAAGCCATCGCGAAAATGCATCGTTTGCACGCAGTCTGGAACGCAGAGATTTCAGTAACAACGCGGCGCGCTCTATCTCTATCTATCTCCGGTCTGAAACGAAGGCGATGACAGAGAGAGAGAGAGAGAGGTAAGAGGCAAGGCCCCGGGTCGAACTTCAAAAAGGTCGAATTCGCGACGGCGAGACGACTATCCGACTTTGATTTCGAGCCGAAGGATTTAACCGCTGACACTCGACTTGCGCGCGCGAGCGCGTGCACGGTGGTGGCGCCTAATGGGCTTGTCTGGCGCTAAAAATATATTTCCCTTTGAATTTCCCGTCCGCGCTTTTCTCTCTCTCTCTCTCTCTCTCTCTCTCTCTCTCTCTCTCTCTCTCTCTGTGTGTGTGTGTGTGTATGTATGTGTGTTTCTCTTTCTCTCGGAACCGACGGCGTGCAGGGCCGCCGTCGTTACTCCACTTTCGACTGGTGAAAATAACTCGACCGGTGCTTCGCGGCGCCGTGTCATTTCTCTATCTTCCTTTGTCCGCGACGCGGACGTGTTTTCAGCGTTTCGCGCTCGTGAAACGCGCGCGTGGTTCCGCGTCGGACGAAATAGAAAAAGGTATTGCGAGAGCCGCCGCAGCCCCGCGCGTGCATACTACTGTGCACGCGCGGCCGTGCCGTGCGGACGCGCGCGCTTCGAAGGGGGATGGAAGCGCGTAGCGCGTATAGGCTTTTTGCGCGACTACATGCGCGACGAGTCTTTGTCGTGGGCGGCACTTTTACTCGGCGGGACGTCGTCCAATGACCGAGCGATCCGCGGAAAATACACCGTCATTGTAGTCACTCGTCCCCGGTACGTTCCCGGGCGAGCGAGCGAGCGAGCGAGCGCGTAAGTGAATTTCGCAGTTAAGAAAAATGAGAAAACCCGACGATACATTCCGGCGGGGAAAATGGAAAGGGAGGTACTCCGCTGAATTCCCGCCGTCGTAAACATCGTCGCGTCCCTTTTATCGCGGCGGCCGCCGCGACGGAAAACATAAAAATATCTGTAGTTACGCGCGCCGCGTCACTACAGTCATCGCGCGATTTCGCTTTGAGATTGCACGTCGCTTTGATAAACCGTGCCCGACGTTCCCGACGTTCGAATGGAGTGAAGCGAGTATTTTCTGGACAAATATCCCACAGTTACGTGTTAATTGGAAACGCAAGAAGAGACAGCCGGACAGCTTATCCGGTCAGTTTCCACTCGAGTTCGGTGGAAGGATCGCGCGAGCGCGCGCGGTCATTACTTTGTCTTATTTACACAGCGAGCAGCTTGAAATACTCGGGATCATTTCGAGCCGAGACGATCGGTCTTGCTCACGTCACGTCGTTCGTCACTTCTTTCCGGGAACAAGCGAGTTCTTCATGTCGCGAAGAATGCTACGGCGGAGGGAGAAGCAAAGAGAGAGAGAGAGAGAGCAAAGGGACCGGCTAATTATCCTCTTCCCTCATTGTGAAAGCCGCCATTGTTCACGTGCGGAAAATACGCGTGACTATTCATCGCGCTTATCTCCGGGAATCGGTTTTCCTCCGCACCGCGTCTGTCGCGATCCTTTCCCCAAAGGATCCCGACCCCACGAAAATTCGAGGACCTCGCGCCCAAAAAAAACCAGAAGGATCCTTAATCGCGAATTGGCAATTAGAGTCGCGCCTTTTTCGGCGAACCTCAAGGAGATCGCGTCTCCGCCAATCCCCTCGTAATAACTCGCGGCGCAATCGGCCGTCCTCCCTTGTGTTCGCCGCTAACAAGACTCGAGCCGAGGAAATTCCCAGCGCGAGTGCTCACAATGCATGACGCGCGCGCGCGCGCGCGCGCTCACATGACAGATCGTTGCGCAAAATGTCGAGAGTCGTGTTCCGTAACGCGAGCGGCACGTGACGCATTCTCGGCGTCCTTGTCGATAATCGACGCGCCGTACATAATGCCGCGTCGGCGGCGACTAATCTCGACGGCGGCCTCGCGGCCGTTACGATGAGAACATTCTTCGACGCGCCGCGCTCGTGCAATATGCGGGCGCCTACGACGCAACGCTCTCGAGCACTCCGCGGCGCGAGTTCTCGCGAGCGCTTTTCTCACGAGCCTCAGCCGCGGGGCCGGTGCCGCCGCCGGATCACTTCCATTGACCCACCGTGGCAGGGTGAATGCAAATATTCGCTACTTTTGACCGCCCGAGGCGCGCGAGACGCTATCGCGGAGAGCGCAGATGGTGCGAACAATCGTGTTACACAAGCAGCCGCGTGGCGCAGGGAGATTACGACGACCGCTTACGGCCGTATTTCGTCACCTTCGCCAGCCGCGTCCTTGACATCGAGACGCCCGATGTGCGTACGCGCACATTTTTACACTCGGTCATGAGCAAGCGTAGACTTTCAGGGTCAGCCTAGGAAACGACGTGGGAAAGAGCGAGTCCGCACCCGCGGCGCTCGACCCGTTCGACGGCCGTTCGACTCGTACGCGTCGCGTTAACTTCGCCGCGTGAATCGATCCAAGCGAGTCGGGGGATCTGATTTTCTTCGGCCGCTTAAACGCGGCTCGTCGTCCTCTTTCGCTTTGCAGCTCGGCTTTCGGAAAAGAAGCAAAGAAACGCGCGAAACGAATCGCGCGAGTGAAAAAGTTAGATAAAAGTAAGCCGATTTCAACAAACAGCGAGATAGAGAACGAGAGGGAGGATTTCGTTTTTAAGGGATAAATCCCGCGACGAGACCGGCGACGTAGATCTATCAGCGCGGTGTACGCAGTGTACGCGCAAATATTTGAATCAATCTCGGCGGACCGTAAATCAAAGTCTCCTCCTTCATTTTCGATGAAATTCAATCTACGTATCGTATAATCCCGATATTTCAATACTCCGGCGGGGGCGGAAGGGAACAAACTTCCTGGCCGACCTACAGAGGATCACACAACCTCCTCCCCTTGCGACACACACACACACACACACACACATAATCGGCATCGCGTAACGAAATACGCGCGCGGTGGCGTAGGGGAAAAAAAGGACAGGAGTCGAAAACCCGGAAACAGCGATATGCTTCCAGGCCTTCGCGCGCGTGCGCTGTCCGGTGGATTCATTCATCAATCGCGCCGACGCCGCGTCGATTGTCGGAGATTTCGCTCAAAGCTTTTCGGCGTTTCCACGGGGGCGTGAAAAACGCGACTTTCTGGTCGACTCGCGGCGTCGACGCGACAGCGACAGCGACAGCGACAGCGGCGGCGGCGGCGGCGGCGGCTGCTGCGGCGGCGGCGGCGGCGGTGGATCATAGCGCGAAACGCGGCGTATCGCAATTAAAAATTGTTGCCGAACTTTCCGGCGCCGTGATTCCGTACAGCAGCGAAACGCGAGCAGCGAGCGAGCGAGCGAGCGAGCGAAATCCGGCCAGCCAGCCAATCGCCGGTTGATTTTTCACCACCGCGTCGCGACACCGCTCGCCAGCGAGCGAACGTACCCGTCAGGATGATGGCATCATCACGTTGCGACGCATCGATTGTAAGTAAAGCCGGCATCGGAATCGCCGCCGGTGCGTCGAACGCATTCAGCAACGCGCGCGGAAATCCTCGAAACTGCCGATGATGTGGTCCTCTTTTTTTTTATACGCGTATCACGTGCTTCGCTGCAACACCGCGTCGTAGATATTTAAAAAGGTCAGGTTAAAGAGGGTCAACTTTTCGAGGTTACGGTTTTACGGCGGTTCCCTCACCCCCGCCGCGCCGCGTGAAACGGAGATTCGCGTGAGAGACGCGAAACAAACGTGTGAGTCCTTCGTGAAATAGACAAACGACATTTTGGCGAAGTGTCCGAAACAGCTCGTGGAGAAGAAAAGCAAGCCCCCCATCCCCCGCGCGGGATACATTAATATTCGGCGAGCGTGTTTCTGCATTTTCGCATCGTCATGCGCGAAAACAGCGTTCCCTGTCGCGCGCTGTCCGTCTCAGAAAAGCGATCGCCGACGATGACGGGCCGGCGGATAATTTTCAATTGACGAGGGTGGAATCGCGAGGTACAAAGAACGTCATCGATCGAGAGCTCCGGCCGAGAAATGCAAATTGCGGCGATTACGGGAATTCCGCCGGTATCTCGGCGAATCGGCGCTCGAAGGCGCAGCCCGGGAAACGGGCTCACCGCGTAACACACCCACGCCTTTCTCGGATCTTCGGAGCGAACGTCCCGAGGAGAATATCCCCGCCGATCGTGCGATACCCCGCGAGATTCGAGCGAATTCGTGCGCGCGCGGCGCGATCGATCACGCCGATGCGGAGTGTAGCGAATCGTTACCGCGATCACTGCCGACGCTCGCAAAAGAAATCTCTCTCCGCCAAACGACCGGACAATCGGCTCGCCCGATGCATAGCTCTGCATAATGAGCCGCGAGCGTCCGGGGAACGAGAACGAGAGCGCGCGAGGGTAGGCGCGCGGGGAGGTGACGAGGGGACGGGCGAGAGAGAAGAGTACGAGAGGGAGGAAGAGGAGGAAAAATGTTCGGACGTTCGTGTCGGCCGACGCTCCGGAGGTAAAACGACGCGACAGCGAAACGTTGCCCGGAAAGGGGTCCGAGAGAAAGAGAAAGACCAGGTGAGGGAGTGAGAGGGAGGAAAAAAGAGAGACGATCGGCCAAGACAGGTAGCCGGGGCGAGAATCTCCGTAGAAACAGGGGATACGGCGGCAGGGTGGGGGGAGGGGGTAGAAGGAGGCTAAAGAAGAATGAAAGAGGTAGAAGAGCGGGAGGGCGGGAGGGGGGGGGAACGCGAGAGAGAATCAGGCTGGGCGAAGCAACCGCTCGCCGCCGTCGCCGCCTAGGCAGCAGGTAGACGCAGCCAGGTGTGAGAAGATCCGAAGAGATCGCTGAAACAGCCGTGAGGGAGAGAAGAGAGTCGAGGGTGTCCGACGGCGCGGCGACGGTGGCGAAGGATGCTAACAGCCTCCCGAACGAGTCCCGCGGTCCAACAACGCGCGCCAACAACGTCCGCCTTAGCTACCTCGCAAAAACACCTGCCCTCTTCTCCGTCCGCTCCCCTCTGCGTGCGCGTCTCCTCGCCCTCGTCCGTTCTTGCTCCCGTCTGGTTCGCGCTTTGTCACCCTCCTCGTGCACGCGCGCCGCACACGGGGACGTCCACCGGACGTGTCGCCTCGCGAGATGCGCACGAGATGGCTTTTTCGGAAAATCCAAGGCCGAGGCTCGCTTCTCGATGACTCGGTGAAGCGCCTCCGGGCACCGCAAGAGATTGGTCGCTGCAACAACGACTCGAGAGAGACTCGTCTCGGTCTCAACGCGAGAGACGTTCTTCGCGCGCGAGAATTGCCGAAACGCCAGCTCATAAACACGTCGCCATGTTCGCGGCGGAAAGTCGACGGGAATGCTGCACGCTCTTTCTCTCTCTCTCAAGAGAGAGAGAGAGAGAGAGAGAGAGAGAGAGAGAGAGAGAGAGAGAGAGAAGGAAGAGAGAACAAGCAATACATTTATCGAAACAAGCGACGTGAGATCCGCTTTAAGTGTGTATACATTTATATACGGCGCTCGAGCCGGGCGGCCGGCCGTAAAGCGAATTCCGGTGTGCTTTATGGTATCATCACAGAAATTTAAAAGCGCGCGGTTATTCGGCATGCATTCGCATCTTTTATTTAACGCGCCACACCGTTGCTCGCGCGGCTTTATACTTTATTTATGCGCTACGTTATGATAAACGAGGTCGGGCGCATGATGGCACCTCCCCGATCGCTCCCCATTGTCCACCTTTGCCAGCCCGCGGGAAGAAACCGTGGCGGAGTTACCGTCCCTGTCGCCGTCGCTCAATTAGAAATTTAGTCCCGTGCTCGCGCGACGGACGCGCGTCGTAGATCTGGTGATGTTGACGTCGCCGCGATCGTGAAAAAGAATATCGCGACCCCCATAAAACTCGCGGCCGAATCCACGGGCGCTTTTACGGGCGCTTTAACGATGTCGTTGCCGGAGTCTCTAGCGAGGATATCGAGGCTCGTCGAGGCTCGACTCCTCGAGCGTGCAACACTGGGTGTGGCAGCGTGCGTTCCCCAGCTGCCTGCCGCGCGCCAAGCACCAGACTCGCGCTCGCGCTGGACTTAGCGTTTTCCTCTCGCGACCGCCTTCAGCCCGAATTTATCGTAAGACCCGCGCGGATAGCGCGAAACCGACGGTAAAGGATCGCGCCGCGCGATCGCGACGGGCCACGCCGGGAAACGCCGTTTTACGAGCTCACGGCCGCGATCGAAGCGCGCTTCCGCGCTTTGCCGGTGTCGTAAAAAAAAAGATCGAAAAAGAGAGGGGACGTCTTTATTGCCGCGTTACCAGCTGCGATAAGGAGCGGAGAGGAGAGCGAGAGAGCGGAAGAATAGCAAGCGCCTCCTCGAGTTTTCACTTCGACAAACCTGTGACTTTCGCGGGAGTAGCTGGGTTTCGCGCGGACTGACGGTCGGACCGGCGCGTGGCTGACGGTGTGCCGGTTTGTCACGCCGGCGCGGCGGAACTCCGGACTCGCGGCGAGTGCGAGTTTAAAGAGCCAAAACTCACTGTCGCGTTCTCTCGCGTATGGGAAGCGGGGTGAGCAGGGCGCCGCCCTGCGCGCGGATTATCCGGGTAATCCCGCACGCGACAATTTGGACACCGCGCTACGCCGGGGAAGACTTCGTGCTCTGTTCTCTCTGTGTGTGTTACTGCAAACTTCCCGGCCGCTCCCGTGACGCAGAACTTGCCGAGATTTAATATCCGTGTAAACGCAATCTCCCCGCTCTAATTAAATCTCGAGGGTATTAATCAACATGGACGCGGCGGTTCTTTACGCGAGTTACTTCTCTTGCGGTCCGGTCGGAACGTCAATTGATTAACGCGATTTCAGGTTCAGGTGCGAAACGACCGCGTGCGGGCCTTGCGATTTATTTATTCGACGTGGCGTCATTTTAGAGAGAGACAGAGAGAGAGAGAGAGAGAGAGAGAGAGAGAGAGAGAGAGAGAGAGAGATGAAATATCTCTCCAGCTCTCTCAAGTGTCTTCGTCCCTCTGCTGGAATTCCCAAGAGCTCAATCGGGATAAACACGTGAGCGCGGACCGCGCTCTTGCACGTCATTCGAATGCGCCGTGTGTCAAAAATTGACTTCCGCCGCTTTCGGCCGGCGCACAAACAGCTCTCCTCTGCGCGATAGCTCGGAAAATCACAAAGGAACTGTCACGAGCGCCGGAGGAAGCGCGCGTCGGGAGGAAGCAATAAAACATATGCGCGGGGGGGTCGTTGACCTCGTCGGCAGGCGGCAACGTGCGGCGGATTCGGCGGGATCGGCACACGCTCGTGCGCAGCACTCGCGCACGTGACAACGCTCTTTACGTCACGTTGCCTGCGCGGCTGTCGATTCATAAACGGCGGTATTTGTCGGGACGCGGGTTCGCGCTCTCGCGACCTCGTTCGCTCGAGACCGAAACGACTCGCATGCCGTCGCCGCTCGCTTACCCGGCTACTACGCGGCTCGAGTTCAAGGTAGACCGAGTATAATGAGGGATAATTCGCAGTGCACGCCGGGAGTTCGTTCAACTTCTTCATCCCGCTCGACTGCGAAATCGTTAATATCGCAGTTTCCAAGTCCGCGAGAAGACCTAACGAACAAACCTAATGAACGAACTTTCCGAGCCTATAACGCTCGTGTTTTCGTATATTACTTTCCATGTCCGCTCTCATAAGTAGCCTTGTTGCTCCGTGCAACCGGCGTACACAACCCCGTTAATTTCCCGGAAAATATATATATATATATATATATATACATATATATATATATACATGCATATCCAGTTGGAGTGCGTAAGCCGCCGCGCCGCTGCCACTTAAAAGATCGCCGTAACATTTTTCGACGATGTAATCAAAATCGAATAGCGTTGTTGTTGTAGTACCGCGCACATTTGTTCAGAGAAAAATTCGTACAACGACGTGCAGTCTGGCTGCGGGCTAGACGACGGGCGACATTGACGGAGAGAGTCTCGCGCAGCTATTAATAATCACGTTTGTCGCCGCCTAAAACGAATTTCCGAGGAAAACTTGCTCTTCGACAGAGAAATTCCTTGTGTACGCGTAACCCGATTTCCTCGAGCGTCGCGTACCCTGGCTATGTTTAACATCTGTCGCCTTAGCGTTCTCGAACTAATGAAATTTGGAAGGTCGGTCGAGGGCGAGCGACACGAAATAGAGAGGAGTCCCGGCGAGGATAGGATAAAATAGGCGTCGCGCGCGCAGGCGGCGGAAAACGGGAAGACGAGATTGCGTAAACAAATTAGCGCGGCAAAGTCGCGAGATATGAAGAGGATCAGAGAGAGAGAGAGAGAGAGAGAGAGAGAGAGAGAGAGAGAGAGAGATGGCGCAGGGGTGGATAATGGCGAGAAGAACGATATGGAGAGGAGAAAAGACGAGAGGCAGAGAGAGAGAGAGAGAGAGAGAGAGAGAGAGAGTGAGAGAGTCGCGGGTCGCAGCGAGAAATGCGCGAAACTCGCTTCGACGAGCGTGTGTGCGAGCGTAATTGTACAATTATGCAGATATGGAGCTGCAGCGTGCCGAAGCGAACGCGAGAGAAAGAGCGAGAACGAGGGCGACCAGTTCGCCTATGCATCTGTCTGTCTGGCCGTCGATCCGTACATACGTCTGTCGTCCGAGGAGGCGACGCGATATCCGTCGGATTAATTATACAGTATCGCTCTTATCAATAAGATTGCGCCATTAACGAGCAGCGGACGCTCAAGCCGCCGTCGCAGTGACGATCGGCGCAAATTATTCGTAAAACTGGGCCCGTGAGATATTTATAATTAGAATAAATCGCACTCGTGACCGGTTATCGCGTGCGTACGTGCGTGCGTGCGTGCGTGCGTGCGTGCGTGCGTGCACGCGTGCTCCCGGCTATTAACGGCCTAATATAACGTTCTTTACGAGTGCGCGCACGAGTTTGTACGTATTTTATTAACCCCGACGGAACGGGGCTTATATGAGCGAGTTATGAGCGAGGAAAAATCGCGCGCCGCTAGGACTGTTAAACGTTCCTTCTCGTAGGCGAGAGACACTCGCGATTAATTAATAAGAGATATTTGTGTAATCGGCCGTTGGTAGCGCGCAAGCAACACAGATACGACGGCGTGGGTCGCGAGAGAGGCGGACGAAGGGCGGGGTTGAGGATTGCGAGAGATCGCGATGTAGAAAGTGCCGCGCTACATACCGCGGATCATAAAAGTGCACTCGTTAATACGCGCCGAATGATTCGGAACCGAGCCGGTGAACGGCTCCTTCGATCGCCGGCGAAATGCGACTCTCGCCATGCGCTAAGCGGAAAACGCTGGTCGATGCGAGTTGGACTCGGGTTTCGGCATCGCGGAGCGAAGAATAACGCGAGTTCTGTTAGGATCTTCGTAATTAAAAGACGGACTTCATCGCGAAACTGTTGGTTGGAAAATCGCAACTCTAAAATTACCGACAAAGTGACAATTTCGTCACAGTCGAGAGATTTCCTCTCTAGCGGTCGTGAACGACACTTAAACTTAATCGGCCGCCTGTATTTGCATTTCAACGCTAACGTAATTCTCTCCTTTTCTTTGTTTCAGGTAAGTGTCAAGCACGTTCTACATAATTTCCGCCCGACCTCGCAGTTCCGTGATCTAGCTGGCCGCCAGTCAGGTAAAATTCAAGTTGAATCGCCGCTACGTAAGACCGGCCGCGAAGCTTGGGTCGGGCTTGGTTATTTGTAATCAAGATGTCTTGTTAATTTAACGTGTAAATGCTAATGAGTCGCGAGATGATTACTTAATCTGAATTACCCGGAAATATTCGATTACGGGCTACGTAAGACGGTCGTTCGGGACCATCTAGATTACGCGAATGTTCCGCGATGCATTCCAGGCCGAAGTGCCGTGTCGCGGAAGGGAATTATTACGGGCCTTGTGCACGTCTCTCTACGTTAATTACGTCTGCACGAATGTTACACACACACACACACACATGTGGGAATATTGTAAAAATTTAAGTGCCGTCTTTAATTAATCTTAACTCAAACTCGAAAAATGTTTTATGCCGCGCGTACGAAGCGCAAGAATTTCGCCGATAAAGAAGCGTTTATTCTCCGTCTCTCCCCTTTCCCTCTCCCGCCAGGAGAGAAAGAGAAAGGTCAATTTTATTATCTTTCATATAAATTTGTTAAAATCGGAGTGCTGGAGGAAAGAGGGTACCACGACTCTCTCTCTCTCTCTCTCTCTCTCCCCCCCTCTCTCTCTCTTTCTCCCTTTCTCTCCTCTTCCGATCCGCAATTTCAGTCACGACGAATCGCGCCGTCGCGTTGCGCGTACGTGATATTAACGTTAATCGGCACAGCGGCTTTTCGTCGGCGAATTAACGCGGATCGCAGCGCACGGGCGAATCGACGATGACGATACAGATTAGAACGGGACGGGCAATAATCGAAACGAGTGGCAGACGACGTCCGCGGACAAAGGGCACGGGAGTGATTGGCTCCTGTTGCTAATGAAGTGCTCAGGACTAAGTAGCCTGAGTAACCCATTCCGTCCTCGTCCTCATCCTCGTTCCGTGTGCCGCGCCATGTGCTGTCGCGTTACATATGTATTACGGTCCGTTCCTTTTGCCCGATACGACATCGCGTCCGTGCGCTCGCGTATACGTGTGCGGGAACGATCGCTGGTGTGCGAGCGGTCGTGCAGGCCGTAGTATCAATTAAATCTCTGATTAGCAAACCCTTCGGCTCTCGCTCTCCCTCTTTCTCTCTCTCTCTCTCTCTCTCTCTCTCTGTCTCTCTCTGTCTCTGCCTCCGCTACTCCGGTCCGCTGCCTTTGAATCTCGCTGGCGATTATAGACCGTTAGCGCTAACTCGGTACAATTGAAAAGTTTGCCGATTTAGTCGCGCGAGAATCGAGTTAGCCGAGTCGTACGTCGAACGCGACGAATTGTCGGCCCTGAGTCTACTTTGTGTGTAACTTCGCGGGCGTCGCGGCGTCGATCGATTGCGATCTGCGAGAACAGAATGTGTGTCCTTCAACGGGGACAAGGCGGATCTCTTTTCCACTTTCGACACGGGAATGATCCGATGAAATGTCACTGTCGCTGCTATCGTGTCATCATCGGCGTCATTATTGTTATTATCGTTCTCCCATTCCCATCGTCGCAATCCACATCGCGATCATCATCACCATCACCATCACCATCGTCATCGTCGTTGGTTACCGTTAATATTATTACACGAGCGGCCAATTTTTACTCGATTACGCACACACAACGGATCCTCGTTCGAACACATATCCGGTCTATAACGCGCGCGTTTTTACGGTGGCGGTAATAGCGAGCCAGACAGGATAAATCAGCGAGTTAATATCAGCTCGCTACGTATAAGCAGCATCATTTCGAATCACGCAGCTATGATTCCTACCGGGTTTCCCCACCCATCTGTGTATGTCGGCGGAGGGGGGGGGGGAGGCAGGACTTCTTTGTGCGCGCGGTTAAGGTAATTCCCGCGAGTGTGTAGAAGACTAATTTAAATCCTCTCGCTCGTCATCGTAAAGCCGGCGACGGGCTGCGTGGCTGCGAGGAGCCGCGCCGTCCCCGCGACGGCCAGGCCGGGGAGACACGCGACGCTGGGCGCGCCGTAAAAATATCCGACGATATCTCTATACATATGTAAATACGACGTAGGTATTTTTCGCGTATTTTCGACAAAAGGCATCGCGCGGCGGCGGCGGCGGCGGCGGCGGCGGATACGCCCGGCGAATAATTTAGCGGCCCACAAACGGCGCCCCCACCGCCCCGGCTGACCGGCAAAGCGGTGGAAAGGCCATAAATTCAGGCGCAACGAGCGACAGAATAAAACGCAAATCGAGGTTCTCACCGTCGTTTCTACCCGTGGATCTCCTCTCTCGCGATTCGAGCTAGCTCGGTGGATCTCCTCTCTCCGGGCTGTGGCTACAACGGAAATAAAATGAAACGAGCGTCGGGCTCTTTCCCCTACCTCCTCCTCCACCACCTCTCTGTCATTCTCGCGCGCTCACGCGAGTGCGCGCGAGGTCGAAGACGACGCCGCGAGTCGGAACCCGCCGAATCGGCCGCGGGAAAGCCCGAAAAAAGCCGCGGGTGCAGGATTTATGATTGTCGCGCGGGTCGTCGTCGTCGTCGTGCCGAGGATCGAGACCCTCGACGCCGCTACCTGGGGAGCTCCGGGCGATCCCTCATGTCCATTCGTGACGGCCTCGTATCCTACCTCGCCGCGGATAGAAAGCGAGCGGAGAGTAATGGGCGGCCCGGAGCGGCCCGGAGGAATCTCGATTTCGCGTATCCCTGTTAGTAACCGCGCTTGTTCGACACCGACTCCGACTCGTCGAGACGCTTGCGCGACTACCGGCCGGTTATTTATGCGCCTTAGCCGATTCCACGTTCTGCGGCAGCGGGCCGCAGCGGTGATATAAAGAACGGATTTTCGGTGCTCGCCACCGCTGTCGAAATCCTCTCCTCCTCCTCCTCCTCCTCTTCCCCTCCCCCCTCTCTCTCTCTCTCTCTCTCTCTCACACTTTACGCGCCGCCACGGGCTCCTCATAGCGCGATCGTTGATTTCGTCGCGCGTAACCCTTTCGTGTCCACGGTTTTATCGTTATCCCCCGTGTTATAGGCGCGTGTTATATGTGCGCGCGCGCTCGCGACCGCCGCTTACCCGCGATTTTATGTTGCTCTTACGGGGCGTCACTTATCTCGATATTTATGCTGCCGCGCAAGTAATTTTTATATCCTTCGCCCGTGACGTATTCAGGCGCGTCCGGCAGCGTACGATCGGGGATCAGAACGAACGATGTCGTAAATTAAATATATGACGCGTTACTTTTACGCGCGCGCCGATAAAAGCGCGCCTACTACTCTCTCGATGTCGATGCCGTTAACGCTTTCCGCGGGGGGGGGGGGGGGGGAGGGGCGTAAATACCAGTCGCGACTCGGATCGTGTCGTGTATGTCGCGCGGCACCGACGACGCCGCCGGCCTGCCTTGTTCTCTCTTTTCCACGCGCGATACTCCCCTTCTCGATCGTCCTCCCGCGCGTCATCGCGATTTATTTTCCGCGCTAACTTCCGACGTGCCCGGCGCACTCGGTCGAAATAGAAATCCTACGAATTCGCGATACGCGCTGAAAGTATTCGCGCAACGACCCGACGCGCGTTATCGCACGAGAGAAAACGGGCAGTAGATTCGTCCGTTACTCGCGCGCCACGGCGCAGCCGGAACGGCCGGCATCACCGGGTACGACCGGGCGTCCTCGGCCGTCTCGACCACGCGGGGAGAGCCGTGTCGGAGCCCTCGGTGAGGCAGATGCTCTTAATTTGTATCGATAGAGCGGACAAAGAGCAACGTGCATGCACTCTCGTACGTTTGTTAGTCGACCCCGCGGCACACGGCGGCGGCGGCGGCGGCGGCGGCGGCGGCGGCGGCGGCGGCGGAATGAGCCGCGAAATCGCGTCTATTCTCGTTTCGACACACGGACACGCCACGTCGAGAGACTCAACTCACGCGCGCGCACACACATACACACACCGAGCAGCCGCAGTAGAGACACGCGTGACCGAGAGATAGGTGAAGAGGAGGCTCAGCGCCGACGTGGGTGAGTGCCCCGTGTGTAAGGTCGAAGAAAACGTCGTTACATGTGTGCGTCCGCGCGCACATGCACCTTGGATGTGAGCGCGAGCGCGACACGTAGGAGAATGCACTCCCGGCGGGGTAATGATCACGATTGAATGAGAATGAGGCCGAGGGAGCCAATACAATTAACCCCGGCAACATGCCATTGCTTGCCACGGCAAGCGAACACGGAGAGCGGAGCGGAGCCTTCGCTGCGGCGCATCGCATCGCATCGCGGCGGTGCAAGTCGGCGACTGCATGCGGTCGCCTGTCTGCTTACAAATGTAATTATTACGGCGCCGCGCGAACGCACCCGTGAATCGTGGCTAAGGACGCTACAGCGTCGCGCAAAAGCCGCAGGCCGCGCGTCCAAGACGAGACCACCCGCGCGCGCGAATAGTCGCGTCGAGGAGGATGATACGTTTTCACTCGAACGTTTCGTCGAGTTGGTCTCGTGAACAATGTCGCGCGTGCAAAGACCGTCCCGGAGGAATTAAGATCAAGGCCAGCTCAAGAGCGAGACCAGGTCTCTTGATCGGCGCTGTAGACGGACGCGAGCGCGACGCGTGTACATCTCGCTGTTGTCACTATCTGCGCTGAAAATTGCATCGCAATGTGGCTGCTCGCCGAACGACACGCCGCGCCGCGCCGAGCCGACGGGGAGACGCGGGAAGGGAGCAACCTTGGATGCTGCCGGAGCGTTTCGCGGCCTCAATTATTGCGGAATAGACGCTGGGCACCGCTCTGGAGCTCGCAACGCCGGCAGACGCGTGCTGAGTTTATGTCGCCTGGGATGCACCTGCGAAGCGAGCCGATGAATGGAGACGCGGGTCGTGCGAGATTCATCGCGCGGCCCTTTACAGGCGCGATGACTTTATTATTGCCCGTTGCACACACACACACACACACACACACACACACACACACACACATACGCGTGCACGCACAAGACGACGGGGGATTCGTTCCGACCTTGCGCGCCGTATTGGTGCGTTATAACCCCGGTTGTTACTCTGCGACTCATAACAACCGGCCAAACGAAACCGCAATCACTTAGGCCCGAGAATAGCCGCGAACAGATACGTGAGTTTACGTCGGCCGGATATTAAGCGAAGTTTTTAGCGCACCGTGAAACGCGGAGCGAATGAAATTGCGCGCCGGAAACGCGAGCGCGTTCCCACGCGGCGGGCGAACTTCATCATGAATGCGCGCGTTTGGATCATTTCGCAGGCAGGACGAGTGTAACTCGGACGGATTCGGCTCTTTCATGCTGCTCGCAAAATCCTCTCGCAGTCGCAGTCGATTTCTCGTCGCGCCCCGACGATATTCCGAAATGTCTCCCGTCGTCTGTCTCGGTTGTCATCCCGCTTCGGAGAAGCTCGGCTGTTGCTCGAAATAAAGGAGATAATTTAGAATGAACGGCGTCGACCGCGCGCTCCGTAAAAGGAAGGAATCGGCGCGACGGAAGACGTAATCCGACTCCGTACGATCGACTAACATCCACGATCTTCTCCCGGGAGTAATCCGGTTTTCATGGCGCTCCTGAAATACGTCCGATACCTCGGCGGTGTCCTGCGCTCCGCGAGATAACGTTTACACCCACGTGATCCTCCGCGATCCTATGCACGAACGCCGCGCCTCTCGGGATCCTTGCCTACGTAAGAGGCGTGTATCTCCGCCGCGTGTTCCCCTCTTCGAGGTAGCCCAACGTCGGCTTCCGAAGACTCGCGTGTATCTTCGTTATGTCGCTTCTTGCCGTCGCAGAGAGCGAAAATTCTCGACGACGTCGTCGGTGCTACCTATCCGTCGTTCCGGGGGAAAGAGAGAGAGAGAGAGAGAGAGAGAGAGAGAGAGGGAGGGAGAGAGCGAGCGAGTGAGAGAGAGAGAGAGAGAGAGAGAGAGAGAGAGAGAGAGAGAGAGAGAGAGAGAGAGAGAGAGAGAGAGAGAACGAGACGGCTTGTTTCTTGGCGAACGAAAACTTCGTTCGCCATTAGCGCGCCCGAGTTCGCGATAAATAATTGAAATTCAATACGTGCCGGGCGCGGCACTCGTTGTTCGCCCCTCGCGGACGACGCGGTTCCCGTGCTCTAGCCGCGTCGCCGCTGCAACTTGCCGCTCATAATTAATATGCCGCGGCGGCCCGACAACACCGCTCGGCTCCCTTTTAAATCGAGTTTTCGCGAAAGCATCGGATTTCACGACGTCGGCCCGGGTATATTCGGGAAGCTGGGGCCGCCCGCGCGATTATTTTCAACTGCCACCGCGGCCGGTTCTTCAATTTCTCCCGTCTCAATTATCGACCCGCTGTGCTTCTCAGCTCCATTTTCTCCGCGTCGAGACTCTCAAAGGACTCGTTTAGGAATTATTTAACGTTAGATCAGCCCGCTGTTCTATCTGCATTTATCTTATTTCTCTTTATCTTTGTGAGCGATATTCAAGCGAGTGTTTAATAATTAGTGTAGATTGGTAGCCGGATTTGGGAGTAGATTAAAGAAATATTTGTTTGTCGTTGCCACAGCGGCTCACATATTTAGCACGAGACGAGACGAGACGCTACCGCGTCACGGTGCCATCAAATAATGCGAATTCACTCGGATATTTACGAGGGATCCGTATCTGCGAAAGAGAATCGCGAGTGGAAACGCGACAGATTTCTGCGCAGCGCGAATTCGCGCTTTACGACTCAGAACGGAGTCAGTCGCACGGCGGCGCTTGGGGATTTTTAATTAAGTTTACGAGTACATTTTAATTAACTCGCGGACCGGCGGAGTAGACGCGAATCGGTGCCGCGATCAATAAAGACTCTTAACGACGAGGATCGTCGTCCGCACATGTTGAACTCTCCCTCGCATGCACGTCGGGAAGTCACTCTCCGACGGGGAAGTTGCCGCCATCCGCCTCGGGTGAGTCTCGACGCGACGCGACGCGACGTGAGTCCGACGACGACGACGACGACGACAACGACAACGTTCAGGTGAAAGGTGCGCGCGTCCGTTATTTCGGGACTAGGAGTTTGTGTTTACGATGCAGAGCTCTCTCTCTCTCTCTCTCTCTCTCTCACATTCTCGCTCTTTACATCGCCGTCAGACGGTCCGTCCGGAAACTTTCGAGACAGCGAAGCCGGCCGGACGGCTGGGGAGCAGAGCGGGGGGTGCACGCGTTCGCGGATGAAGTTTCGTGAATTATTTACGGCCGCGCTGGTCATTCGTAGGAAAGGAGCGCGCTAATTGAAAGTCCGTATTTCGAAGGGGCGGGCGCTCGTTTAATTATATTTGAGAACGTTTCTATGGGGAGCGCTCGCACGTCACTCGTTCGCGCCGTCGTTGTTCTGAATTACGTCTCGCCGGACGGTTCCGGCGGATGAAACGTCTCTCGGCGTTGCCGGGCCAGTGTCTCGCGCTTGTTTCGCGCGAAAAGTTGTTCGGCGATTCGGCAAGTAGAGAGGCATCTCCGAGACGCGCGTCTCTTCGTCTGCCTGCAAATTAATTACTGGCCTTTCGCACAGCCCTGCCGCCGCCGCCGCCGCCGCCGCCGCCGCCGCCGCCGCCGGACGACCATCGAGCGGCCGATGCATTGATATCGGCGTTTCTAACTGTATCGCAAATTATCCGTCGCTCCTGCACGCAGAAGTTACATATCTGCCTTCGCCGCTGTACAGCAACGTGATACGGAAACGAGAGGAAGAGCTCCTCTCCACGGGAGTAGCGAGACGGGCGAGAGGCGCGAGCGCGAAGTGACGGGACTCAAAGCTCCGAGCGAAATCAAAGGCAACGCGAGGATGCTCTTCCGCGAGACGACGCGACGTCGCCGCAACGGCGTCCACTCGCCTCCGCCGATTCTATCTCGATGCCTCGCAGGCTCACAAAGCGGATAGCAATTTAATAGAGGGCACGTAAGAGGGACGTTACGTGAACGAAGCAATCTGCGCCGGCTCCGTTTCTCGGAATCATTCCCGCCGCCGGAGAGATCGCGGCCGCGGCCGCGGCAGCGGTCGACGCGATCGGAAAGAATCGCGAATTAATCGACGACTTCCGACGGAGTCGAGTCGTCTCGCATGGTGAGCGACGTCAAACCCGCGCGTCGGGTCGGCTCGTCCGTGCGCGATCCGCCCCGAGTGATCTTAATATTCTCGTTCCCCGGAGTGTTAATGGCCGCCACCGTAACCGGCGAAAAGTCGTCCGCTGGAAGCCGCGCGCTAGAAACGCATTAGCGACGTGTTGTACGTCGTAAGGGGAGAAGAGAAAAAAAAGGAGGAAGAGAGTAAAAAGGACGAAGGGTAGCACAAGGAAGAGGAGTAGTAGGCCGAAGGTAGGAAGGAAGGAAGGAAGGAAGGAAGAAAGAAAAGAGAGAATGCGTCGGATAAGAGTGAGAGTTAATAGACCATCGCGACGCTGTTTAATAAGATATTTAGGAGCCGCGAAGAGACAGAGAGAGACAGAGAGAGAGAGAGAGAGAGAGAGAGAGAGAGAGAGAGAGAAAGAGAGAGAAAGCCTCTTAATCTACCCTCGTATAAACGGTGCTTATGCAGACGTAACAACGTCCGAACGCAAGACAGGAGAGGGAGAAAGGAAGCGAGAGGCTGGGAGCCGCACCTAATGGGACAAGTCCTAAAGCTGGCTTAACTCGAAATAAAAGCCGACGATTTATAAATCTTTACGTCCTTGACGCCGGTGTTTATGGCACTTTCGTTCAGCCACCTCGTCGGCCGACCGCGCTACGCTATACACGGTCGACGTGCTGCCCTCGCGGGGGCTGCGCCGATCGGGCGATCGCGACCGCGAGACCGAGAGAGAGAGAGAGAGAGAGAGAGAGAGAGAGAGAGAGAGAAAGAGAGAGAGAGAGACTTCATCTCTCAATCCACACTATAGACCGCTAACCGAGAGTCGCCATGGACTTTTCTCTGGAAGAAGAAACTAAAATCGACAGTCACGAAGGCGACGTGCTGCCGGCTGTTTCGCACGAGTACAGCTGCGATTCCGATCGCGAATCGGCACGATTGTTGGAGAGAATCATCGCCCTCGACTTCCGATCTGCGCTTGACAGTTCTTCCTGCCTGTCATTCTCTGCGGCGCGGCGCGATCGGCCGATACGATCGATACGGGGGAGACGATCGTCCCCGACGCGAATCGGGACAAGCGAAGGTTAACGAACCGCCTAATCGGTCATGACAAAGTCACGTTTTTCAAGGTCGCTGGGTTCCGGTTCATCCGCCGGTTTGCCGCGCGCCGCCCGCGGCCAATCGTCTCGGGCCGAGCCCAGGAAATGGGCCGACGATGAAAGATCAACTTGGTAATGCAATATCAGCCTCTCTCGCAGTGGGTAGAGATAATGGCGTGACCGCATTACGGCACGATACGCCAATTAGCGTCAGCCAAGTCGAGGATGAAGTTATGGCCGGCTGGTCGGGCTCGAGTTGGCGAACGTCGAGGGCCGGTCTCACTTTGCTCGCTCGCTCGCTCGCTCGCTCGCGCAGTTACTTCTCGCGAGAGCATGACAGAAGGCCGTGCCGCACGACGCGCCCGAGCAGGACGGAGAAAATGAGCAGAGATAGATAGATCCAATCCCCCCTAGCGCCCTCCCCCCTCCCCCCGGAGATTTTCCGCCGTCGCCGAGCGACGGACGAGCATGAGCGCCGCGTGGATCGACCGTAGTGGCGTCGTCGGCTGTCGGCTCGAAAATTAGTCGCGCGTAAGGGGATGATTATCGGACTTAATCGGGGAGTCATCGTTGAGCTTGTTGAGCGAAAATAAATAAGCCCTCCCCGCGCCCGTCGGCCCCCCCCCCCCCCGATTCGCTCGGCCGTGTTTTACGCGCTCGCGCTCACGATCGACGCGTCTCGTCCTCGGGCGAGAATCAGCGAGAAGGAAAGGGCGAGCGAGCGAGAATCGGCTTTTTGCGCGACGCGCATAAAACGGATCGCGCGGGATTAATCGAATTCGCGCCGGGTGGGATCATCGTCGTTGTCTTCGTCAGCGTTCGCTCGAGAGGACTTCCCGCGGGAGAGAAATCGTCCGTGGGTACATCGAGTACGCGACACTGCGTCACCCGCGAATCCCCGATGGTGCGCCGGAGATGCAGCGAACGCAGCTGCGAGGTCGGTCGCGCGCGCGAGAGGCGAAACGCGTGTGAATTATGGAAATGAGAGCGAGCGGGCGCGTTATTGGCTCTGGGCGCTGATCGTAATCGCGTAATTGTCGATCGACGGTACAGGCGAGAAGGAAGGAGAGAGGCAGAGAGAGAGAGAGAGAGAGAGAGGAGGAGAAAACAAAAACGGAGAAAAGAGGGACGGGAAAAAAAAGTGAAGCAGACACCGCGACGCGTTCGATAATTTCGCTGTTAAACAACTGGGACGCGTAAATCACGGCACGTGCGCCGCTCGAAAAACCGTCCTGCGCTCGATGTGTGTGCGCTGATAAACGCGCGCTCTCTCGTCCTGAAAGGAATTATGCGCGGTGAGCGGCTTGTACGCGACGCGCGTATTATCACAGGTGTTTCAAACGTGTGTGATTTGGAAAACAGATTCGTCGCATCGGCGAGGGGGACGCGGAAGGGAGAGAAAGAGGTGTAATTTTTGGGGCGATTGTGCACTCAAACGAACTCGAAGTGGATTTTCTACGTCGAGTGGAAATGACTTAGGAAATTAGGACGTGAGAGATGAGACGCTTCGTTTGAAGTAGCAACGCAAACTCCAGCTTGAAACTTTAGACCAGTCCAGCAGGCAGAGGAGACGCCGAGAGGGAATAACGAATAAATCTTCGCGGCAATTTTCAACTTTATCCCCGCAAGCGGAAACGACTCGTACATTGCATCACACGTACACACTCGTCAAACTGTATACACGATTACCATAATCATTCAATCGCCCAACGTGATCCCTGACACCTCGTCGGTCGCGTGAGTCTGAGGCATTCCTTCCGCGGGTCGTCCGGCTACGATCTGTATGTAACCCCTGACCGGGTGAACGCGTCGTTTATGCGCGTCGGACACGCTCAAAGACCGGACTTAGCCAACTCGCGGCTCTCTCCACATTATTCCTCGCGTTTCAAATCAAATCATCCTTATACCGCGATTAATGAAGCGATTCGAGGATGTCTCGCTCGCCGTAGCCGCTAGAAAAATTGTTAACGGCTCGACGAGTTTGCAGCTGTGTAAAAATCATCCGACTGCAGGACAGGATAGGAGGATAATGGCGAGGTATGCAGAAAATCGACAAAGCGCCGGTCAACATCGCTTATGCGCGGGCTCGCGCTCGGCTAGAGGAGAGAGAGAGAGAGAGAGACGCGTCGCTCTCTTGTCAGCGACTCGCGTTTCCTCCTTGCTGCAGCTCTCGCGCCGCTCGCGCTCGGCGTTTCTTCCCTCGCGCTCAGTGCGCGCCCGTACGAGACTACGTGTCCAGGATATCAAGCGCCGATTCCTCGTACGCTCGAGCTACATCTTCGGCATGAATACGCCGCTCTCTCGGCAACCAAGTCGAATGAGGCGCGCGTGCGGAGTAGCTAGGAAAAGGGAAGCGAACGGCCAGCCGACGTTTCCTATCTCGGCGAGTACCTCGGGTGTACCTTTCGTCCTCTGACGGACGAGCCGCGGTAGCTGACAAGTTGCCCCATTACGCCTGTGCCGTATACGCGCCACCCAGGCGCGGGTAGCTCGCGCTCTCGCAGCGGGACCCCCGTGTTCGCAGTCTCTTAAAACTCCTGCGTTCGTGCTTTAGCCTTCTCCTCCTCCTCCTCCTCCTCCTCCTCCTCCTCCCCTTCCTCCTCCTCCCCCTCCTCCTCCTCCTCCTCCTCCTCCTCCTCCTCCTCCTCCGTTATGCCCGTGTTATGCCTCCGGTCGCTCGCCAACTTCGCAGACGTATTACCGTGGTTCCGTCGCTTCCTCTTCCTCGAGCGAGATGACTTCCGTGTGGAGCGTGCGAAGAACGAGAGAGCGTGTGCGCGGTCGAAATATCGGAGAAACTGCAATTTTCAGACGACGGAGGGGAGACGAAGAAGGAGGGATACTCTCGATTAAAAAATCGAAAAGGGCGTTCGGAATTTTCGGGGCTGTTATTACGTGCGCGATATTATGCGCCGGCTGTAATTACAACGGCGCTCTATCGCGTTTTCAGTCGCGCTCCGAATGTCGCGACGGAAATATTTTTGTTTGACGATGTTTCAGATCGACTGGAATTTCTATAGGGCGCCCGTTCCGCGGGTGCTTTTAACACGTTCTTTCGCAAAATTAAATGCACAGTAACGCGAACGACGGACAATTATTATATTTGAAAACCGCCGTGCCGCGGTGAATGAGCTCGCGCTCGCGGAAAATATCGAAGAGTCGTAAATGGGGAATGATCAAAAGCGGAGCGTTTATATTGTATAATTAATATGTCCGCGCATCTCGAGGCCGGAAGCTACGCGCAAGGCAGAGGGAGAGGGAGGGAGGGAGAGAGAGAGAGAGAGAGAGAGAGAGAGAGAGAGAGAGAGAGAGAGAACGAGAAAGAGACAGAGAACCGCAAAGAGCTCGTTTGAATAGCGAGTAAACCGGTCATTGCATCGCAGGAACGTTATCGCTCGTTATATTGCGAAACCATGAATACGTCATCTTCTTGGCCTTCTCTCTCTCTCTCTCTCTCTCCCCCCCCCTTCTCTCTACCTCTGTTCAAAGATTCGTCATTGTCGTCGACGTTCCCGGCGGCAATTAAGCGAATGCCTGAAGGCGCGTGCAAAAGTTCCCCAACAATATCACAGCGGCCGACAGAGTAAGGAGCGCGCGGCCGGATTTTGTCGCGTCGCGAACTTTCACCGCCGTGCTTTTGTCGCGAGCGAGAAAAGGAAATACGATGTCCGAACTGCATTTCCCCTTGCGCGCCGACCGTCGGCCCGGTTCTCTCCGTCTCGTAATACGAACGGAAGTCCGTAAAACGCTCAACCCGCACTTCTCACCTCGCTCACCCGGCCCGCCAGACTCGGTTCTCGCGCGCGCGCGCGCGCGCGCGTTCTCCGTTCGCCTTCAGAAAAGTTTAGCTTCGCGAGGGCGGAAGTCAATTATCGTGAGAGAGTCCGTGGCCGGCTCGTTGCCCCCGAGAAAATTGTATTTCGCTATTCGCGCGCGCGCGCGCGCGCGCTGTCTTCGTCTACAGCGAGCTTCGGAACGCGCCAACGCGACCGCGCGAGCGAAAATCGTGAGCTCGTGAGCTAGGTTCTTGCCTTGATTATTTCCCTTCCGGTTAGTCCGGTTAGTTTGCTTCTCGCAGCTTTCCAAAAAGTTACGTACACCCCATATATATCCACGCTTCTTAAGTCTGACTTTGCTCGCTCATCGCAGTATCGTTACGACTTGGAGTAATATTTATTAATATTTTCATCGGTTTGTGTTCACCAGCGGTTGTTGCTTTCTATTTCTTAGATTACATTAGCATGCTAGTCGGCTGTTAATTTGTATCGTACGATCAGTGTTTGACATTTTTACGTGACGTCATTTCCTGAGGCGCAAGAGGTTGACCCGGGTTGAAGTACAGGGTTAAAATCGCCCGAGAAAAGACGGAGGAGAGAAAGAGAGAGAGAGAGAGAGAGAGAGAGAGAGAGAGAGAGAGAGAGAGAGAGAGAGAATCACCGTTGAAACCGTTAAACCGGAGATGACATGATTGACCGGTCTTACCCTCGTGTCTCTCCAATTTGTCGAGATCCTGGAAGTCGCGTCGTAAATCCCGCACAATGCACGTATTACGTATAATGGATAATAGTCGGTACCGCGTATTCGCGCGACAAGTAACCAGTCATACGCGACGACGACGACAACGACGACGACGACGACGACGACGACGACGACGACGACGACGAGCGCGCTGAACACATTCCTTTCAACGGCACACGCTTTAAATTCTATAAACTTCTGAAAGCCGGCGCGGTCTGACTAGCGATTCGTGTGTCGTGAAGGATTTAAGACTTCGCGACAATCGCCCCGGCTGTCCGGAGCGAAGAGTGCGCGCGCGGAATAAAGTGCTGGGCGAAGTTCGCGTATAATTCAGCGGCTTCTCCGCGGCATTCCGGCGGATTCACTCCTGCCCGTCGCGAAACCCACGACGCCGCCACTCTCCGTCCGGGATATTCGGAAGGCGACGGCAATTAGCGCGTACTGCGGCTCGGTAGGGAGGTCGTCGGCGTGGCTCCGCCGCGATTGTATGTCTCGGAGACATTAGCCCGCGGCGTCTCGACGCACCGCCGCGACGTCTCCTTCGCGAACTCTTTCACGTCCGGTTCCCTCCTCGCGCACGAGAAGGAACGAACGAAACCGCGAGACGACGAGGGGGCGAGGGACGGACGAGAGCAACATCGTGGCAAACTACGGTCCTTAAGTTGATTGCGCGAGAGAGCCGGGGCTGCGAGGCCACTTCATCGTTAATTGTAATTTGACGTTTAGCTCGGGCACCGCTGATGCCCTCGGCCCGTAATTTTAATCCTTTCGTCGTCGAGACGATTTCGCCCCGAAACGCCCGAAAGCCTCGTGAAATTAATGAACTTAAGCTCGATTTACGCGGGAAGGGAGGCCGCGGAGGATCAAACGGCCGCGACGAGAACGATGACGGCGAAGGGGAGAGTAGGCCGTGAGAACGCTTAACTTTTAACGATTCCTTGCGCGACAGAGAAAAAAGGACGAGAGTATAAGGAAAGAGAGAAAGAGATCGAGAGAGGGTAGTGAAAGAGTGGACAAAGCGCGAGAGAGAAAAAAAGTGCGGGAGCGAGGGAGGCACACGGGGTAGGAAAGAGAGTAAGAGAGAGATAGATAGAGAGAGAGAGAGAGAGAGAGAGAGAGGAGGGGGGAGGAGGAACTCGAAAGTATAAACTAACCCTCCGGCTTGTTCAATTAAACCCAAATACACGCGGACGACGTTCGTTTACACGGCCGAATGCGGTGACGCTCCCCGGCTAGGTAGGTGTTGTTCGTAACGATGAGATATTTTAATTAGCGAGATTTTAATTAACGAAATTGAAACCCGTCGAGTTTCATAATGTAAGCGAGCGCGCGCGCGCGCGACGGCGCCGCCATCGCCGCCGCCGCCATCGCTACCGCCGAATACCGGCGATGAGGATTCTTTTATTGTGAGCGCGCGAATATCGCAACTCCGTTCCGCGTCGCGCCGCTCTTCGCTTCGTCGTCCCCTATTCCTTGAGTTTGACGGGCAAATAAAGCAAGCTTCGTTCCGCACAAATTATTAGCGAGTGTGTGTAAAGTCGGAGCGTAATAAAACTGGCTAACGAGACGATTACGACGTGTCTCTATCTCTCTTACGAGCAAAATATGAAAATCCGTCGCGCGCGGGTATGAATACAAATCCGGCGCGGAATTTCGAGAGAGAGAGAGAGAGAGAGAGAGAGAGAGCTCCGAATATCGATGTCGAAAATAAATATTCGCGCTCGCAGAATTCGTAGCGCGCGAGATTCTCGCGGTAGTAAAATCCTTTTACGAAATCCTTGATTGGATCCTCTCTCTCTCGCGCGCGCTCGCGCGCGCAGAGCCCCGAGATAGCGCGTGGGCTTCCCGTTAATCCCGCCGTAGCTCACGAATTTTAACACGGCCGACCAGTCCAGTCCAGTCGGAACTAGGAATCTAGCCCGCGCGCATGTCGTACATCACATCGGCGACAAAAGTCTCGTCGTGGTGACCCAAACGGTACGCACTCGGGCGACGACCACGTGGGCCGACGCGGCGCGGCGCGACGTGAGCGCGACGTTAAGATGCGCGCGCGACTTTAATAACCAATAAATAACGCTAAACGCGCCTCGTGTTTTGATAGCGCGGCGCCGCATTCGCGCGCGACCGGACCATTATGATCTCCTTTCTTTTTTTTCCTCCTTCTTTCTTTATCCTCCCGCCCCCAGGTGTACGCCCGCGTGTCCCGTGAGAGCAGCTCCTCGCGTGCTCGCGCATAATCGTTATTCCCGTAACTCCTGCGGCCGGTGTGGTCACCCTTAAATCACGATCCTGTCTAACGAAGAAACTAATCCTGATTCATGCCGAGGAGACTCGCGTAGTGGGCTGGCTAGCTGGCTGGCTGGCTGGCTGGCTGGCTGGCTGGCTGGCTGGCTGACTGGCTGGCTGGCTGGCTGGCTGGTTGGTTCCGTCGTTGCTGGCAAAACTCCCGATCCGGATGGCGCGGCAGGTTTCGTATTCTTAATTAGAAGTTGCGGCTGTGGAACACGGCTGAAGCGAGAAACTGTCCGAGCGATGGGCGAAGAGGCGGGACGAAAGCGGAATGTCGATCGGGGAAAATGAATACGATTTATTCCAGAATCGCGAATACCTGTCGCGGAAGTTATAGACCGGCGCTGGAGATTTTGCGCGTGAACGTGTCCCGTCTTCAACGTACCGTAAATCGCTCACGTTTATCATCCTCGCACATATGTAGATCAATCGTCGAGATTGTTTGCCAACTCGAAATTACTCCGGAGGGAATGGCAGAGTTTCCGACCGTTGCGCTGCAATCTCTTTTATAAGTCTCTAATTAGTCGGCCAATGGGTCTCGTCTAAGGACGATACGACTTTGCGGGTAAAAATGGCCGTGTAGCGTTACCCGACGGTTCCGTACTTCGCTCATCAGCCGGGACATTCAGCGATGAATTATGGAAGGCATCAGCAAACCTGATTATACCCCTTTAAGACAAGAGCTCGGAATAATCCTAGGCAACTGACGAAACCTTCGCGCAGACGTTTCAGGCTCTCGGAGCCGCAATTAACTCGCACGAGGATGCGAGCGGAGCTATCCCGCGCGCGCGTCCACCGGGACGCGCGCGCGGGAGAAAGAGAGAAAGAGAGTCTGAGCTTGAGTGGCGGACACGACGGGGCCACGTCGAGAGTTAGCATAGACAATGGCCGCGCCTCGATGCGGATTACGTTGCGGCCACTCGAACGTCGTGGGAAATAAAGTAAGACCGTATACACGCGTGACAGGAGTCCTTCGTTCCGCCGTGGCGACGTCGATGACACCTTTCTCCCGGCGCGGATTGTCTCGAACGCACGCGATGACTCTTATTCAGAACTCGCAAAGGGCGATATTGATCGGCCGACGGCGGGCGATAGTACCGATGCGTGGGTTCACGGAAGATATTATATATGCACGCGCAGCCATTGAGACGCGCCAAGCGCGAGGAGGAGAAACCCCGCGGAAATATTGCCACATTGTAGAAATGTCACGAAAGCAAATGGCAGACTGTTATTATTAGCATCCATCACGGACCGCGTTTCGTCATTTTTGTACCATGACTTGAGGAAATCTGATCTAATCAGACCTGCCGATGTCTCTTGCAACGTCTTGCAACGTTGCGGATTTTGTGGAATCGTAAGCGGCTCCCTATTGTCCTTCAAAGAAGCATCCTCCGAGAAGGAGATGATGGACTTTCGGGACCTTCGAACGTTTTTACCAACTTTGCGTAATGTACAATTTTTTCAAGCACTCGACGGTGCACGGAGGAGCAAAAGGGGAGCGGTACATAAGGCAAGCTGAGTACGTCGATATGCGTATTAAGCGGTCGCTGACATCGGAAGAGCGAGCAAAAGTGAAAGCGCGATCGACCGCGGCGCGGCGCGGCGCGGCGGCGGGACGCGCGTTGACTCGTGAATATCACGATCTTGGAATCCTCCCTTCCTTCGACACCCTTTCATCTCCGCCGCTTGTTGACTTGACATGACGTGTATCACGTCATTTGTCCGATATCCCGCTATATCTGATAGACCTGGATCGATCGTAGCAGCCAGGTGGCGGGCTCGACGGAACACTTTCTTAAGCAGGTGTGAGGAGAAAGATAGCCCAGGCTTTCAGAGTCACTCGGAAGAAACTCCCATCAATTGTGCTCGTTGACGCGATAATTTATCAATTGCAAAATAAGATTATGCGTAAATTCGTTCACCTCGAAATTTCCGGCGTCATTTGCGCGCAGTTGCGACCTTGTCTCGCGCGATCCGCCTAGAGAACCGCGGAGCTTCTCGGCTCGTCGAAAAATGATGGGATGCAGAGTCGAGCGGGAAATCTTACCGAGGAAAATATTTGGGATTAAACCGTGTATTTTCAAGCCACGCTCAGCAGGGATACTCGCGCTTTCACGGCGCGTCATAAAGAAAACCGTGTGAACGGGCATGCTTCTCTTTCGCTTGAGCGGCGCCGCGCACGACGGGAAAGATTGAGCGGTGCTGGCGCACAGCGACTTCCCTCGGCTTAGCCATTTTGGCGAGAACGCACGCCAGAACGCGCGACGGTGGGTAGTCACTTCAAAAACGCTTACACAAAATTCACGAGTGCCGTGTGCTACATATACACACACACACACACACACACACACACACACACACATACATACATACATATGGGAGGAGAGACAGAAGGAAAGAGAAAGAGAGAGGAGCGAAGGCGAGGGACAGTGGGACGTGTGTGCACCGAATGCCGAGTCAGATGCCGTCACGTATAAACCGGCAGTCCTCCTCCTCGCCTTCGGCCGTTCTCCTTCGTCTGCGACGGATGCTGCGGCCGCGGCTTCTGGACCGTCGATCGCGCGGCGCATAATGCGGCGCGTGCAGAGACGCTCATGCAGAGACGCGCGGCGCGCAAAAAGTCTCGCGTAAGCTAATAATTCTGAGTTACTGCTAATACGAGGGGATCCTCGAGGAGGTATCCTCTAGAGAAAAGGAGGAACACCGAGCGAGAGAGGGAGAGGGGAAGAGAGAGAGAGAGAGAGAGAGAGAGCGATGACGACCTATCTCCGGCGAGTCGACCTTCGACGCTGCGAAATCGGTATGCGCCTCGCGTTCTGGCACGCTTAAAGGATACGCGACGAGGTTGCAGTCCACCGAAGGTCGCGCACACAGCAGGACTTAGACGTGCGTAAACAGGCTCTCGCGGCGTGACTCGCGATGCGAAACGACGGCCGGATGGAACGCCGGCCTCGGCGGCTCGTCGCCGAGGCAATCGAATTTATTTATGAACCGTCCGCGATCGTTCGTCAGCCGGCTACCGATCTTTCGGAAACGCGGACGACGGCTATGCGGGCGGAATTTAATTACGCCGGCTGCTCGATACAACGTGAAACAAGGCGGCGCGATTGACGATGACTCACGTCCACGTGATCGGAATATGGAGAGCGCGTTGTGCTTTCGATGACATCGCATGAGAGAGACACACACACACGCACACTCTCGAGTGTGTCTCCCGAATAATCCTGAAGCCTCGGACAACTGAAATTGCGCGTCTTACCGTCTTAGGTCGAAAGTGCCAAAATGCGGGATCACTTTGCGACGGAAAAAGGATAAGGGACACGTGCGACACGGTGGAGATCCAATTGAGGCCGCTCGGCTAGGCAATACTTTGGTATCGCGCGCGGCGCAACTCTGTACCTCGGCAACCTACGTGTTCCTACGTGTGGCACTGCACAACACACGACTGTTTGGTAATAGCTGCTTTCATGCGCATGCACCGAGTCGGGCGAGTCCTTAATTGATTTAACTGTACTTGCAGTCGGCTCGGTCTACTTCGCCTCCTAAGAGATGTAATTCCGTGGTAACGCCTATTGTGCACCTCCGCCGCCGCCGCCGCCACTGCCGCCGCGGTAGTAAGTTTTACCGTCCGCCGTAGGATTACCAAATCGAATATCTCTCGGAGCGGCTTCCTCTCCTTCTCGCTTCGATCGTCGCGGCGATCATGGGCGACGAAGGTTTACGATAAAAAATTCCGTGGGCGCTACCTCGATAATGTATCGCGCGTAAAGAGAAGGATTAAGCACACCCGGCCAGGCGGAGCGCGGTTCCGTCAAGATTAAATAACGAAGGAGGATGCCATTGGGAGACGAGAGGGCGAGAGCGAGAGGACGGCGATCAAATTCCAATAAGATCGTGGCCCTCGGAATTCGGATCTCGGGGAATATTCTAAGATACGCGCCAATGGCAACCTTCTTCACGGCGACTTTACTTGGACGTGAGATTTGTGTGCGATCCGGAATAAAACTCGCAATTAGATATTTCCGACGTTCAACGTAGCGAATGTCGATCGCCTCCTGCCGGATGCCTCCTCGTAGATTTTCACGCACGTCTGCGCGAGTTCAACCCGTCTCTCAGTGTCGACGCCGCACTTTTAGGACTTCTAAGACTAAGATCGTAATAAGAACAACAATTATCAATTACAAATTTTACGACTAAAATTAATATTCAATTCTTCTGCCAAATTCGCACGATCAGCAGTTCGAATTTTGATTCTTAGCGGGAATTGAGACTTGAATTCTCGATTGAAAAGGTTCAATCGGGAATTAGATTCTCTGTATTCCGGAGAGACGAGCATTTTACTTTCCAACTTTATCCTTTCGCTCATGGCCGTCGCCATGAGTTCGCTCAAATCGCACCTCGGGCGCTCGCGATCTCGCCGACGGCGTCTCTCGCAAAAGCTCTTATCAGCAAAAGCGCACGCGCGTCGCTTCGCTGGAGCGTTTCAGCGCCGCTTTTCGAACGGCGTATAAATTCCGCGCGTCCGGGGCGAATTGTTAGCGGCCGCGGCGGGAGGAGAGACATGCGTTTCGCAAAAAGCCACGACGGCGCTTTAAGGGAGTGAAGGAGGGAGGGCGGGAGGGAGGGAGGGAGAGGGTTGCGAGCGGGATCCGGACAGAGCGTCGCGTAAAGTCGAGCTTTTCATTGGGCACCGGCTGGTACCATCGCGCTCGGATTATGGAAATGTCCGAACTCACAGCCTCCTCGTCCCTGGCCCCGCGCTGCTCTCTCAGTCGGGCCTAACCCGACTCTTTATTATTGTAATGCCCGAAGTTACGGCCGTGTGCGGTCTCGCGCCTGGGCCCCCTGATATAAGGCTTAATTTATGAAAATGACGTGAAATAGGAGCCGGCGACGTCATCGCTCGAGTCTCCCTTCTCCTCGGCAACCCCGAAATTTCTCGGCGCCCTCCTGCCCCCCTTCGGTCGAATCTACGCTTTTTATGTTGCCACCTTCGCGCCACCTTCGCGCTACCGGTATTCGGCGGATTTACAGAATCCAACGGGAGCGAAAGGGGATAGGGTGAGCAGGAGGAGGAGGGGGGGAGGGGATTGGAAGCAGACGGGATCTCGGGCGCTGGCGGGGGACACATGTATGCGCGATTCCGCGTTAATCCATAGATAAAACCCGACGACACAATGTTCGACATTTTCGTGGTATTCGTGGTATTCGACGACGCGAGCGATCGGGAGAGAGACCGACCGGCTCTCCTTAACGAGGGACCCTTTTCGACCGCGATCGGTCGTACCGATACACAAAAAATCACGATACACGCGCGCGCGGATCTGCGTTTCAAATTACGTGGAAATTTATACGGCGATAAAATTCAATTAAACGCCGCGCCGCGAATTATGCAAATAACCGTATGACGGATCGCGGTCTCGCGAGCGTTCTTCCAAAGTTCTTTCAAAGAGAAGAAGTAGTAAGAAAGAGAAGAAAGTATAAAGAAAGAGAGAGAGAGAGAGAGAGAGACGATTAATTAATTAATTATGCGCACACGAGCACGTTCCTCGAGCACGTCCTCGTTTATATTCGGTTAATTTTCGCTAGAATCCTTTTTTCCACCCTCGAGCGAGATCTCTCGCCGTAGATCTTGGCGCCGCGGGGATCGACCTGGCTTTGATGACGACTCGCGGCGCCGCTCGCGCACTTGTAACAAGCTAAGTACGCTAAGACGATTACACGCGAATCGAACGAACACGCGGGGGAACGGGAGTGAAAGGTGCCATACGTAATCGTAAGAAATTACCGTGAAAATTACACGCCGGTTGCGCAAGAGGCACAAGCATCGGATAGATCAACCGGTAAGCCGGCGTAAGCCCGGCGTAAAAACGTCCTCCTACAAAGCGTGCGCGTTGGCGTGCGATCGAAGGACACGGCTTTCGAAATATCAAGAGAAAGGCTTTCGTGTGAATCTGATCGTGGGTAGTTTGAGTAGAATGCGTTGTCGAGTGTTCGGCCGGGGAACACGAGTCTACGATTAGCGCTGGTCGCCCCGAGATTCGATAACGCGCGACGTTTCACGGGAGAACGCGCGTTTCGTCCGAAACGGGCCTGGAAAGGAACGCGTACGACGTCGACGAGGAAATTAATCGTCCCGTCGACGGCTCGCCGCGGTTTATCGGCTCTGGAACGACTTGCCGTGCGGCAAAAAATCGGCGGCCACTTTTCGGCGGCAGCGTCAAAAGCGAGCAGACAGATGTTTGACCGGGCCAAATAAGCGCGTTAAATTTCCGAAACGGCACGTTTCGGTCGGCCGCTCGGTCGGAAAATACGATCGCGGCGGAGAGGCGCGAGGAAAATCGCGACGGCACGAGCAAAAAGATTCGCCCAATGAAGTAGCCTGCCGGGACACACGGGGATATATTCGGGGGCATCGCCGCGCAGCCAGGACGCCAGGTAGGGAAGGCTGTGGGAAAGCTGGAACGGCGGAGGGTGGTTAGTAGACGGCAAATAAAACATATTGATGTTTGCAATTAAATGGGCGAGACAATGAACAAATACCGATTCGCTCGGCCGTGGGATTCGCGCGGGTGGTGGTTCAATTTAATAAATATCCACCTATTAATTTTCCCTCTTGCGGCCGCCGCGTTGTCCACCATCCCCTCGTCGGATTACCTCACCTCGAGCGCGCTACTCTTTCGCCCTCCTTCCCGTCGTGGACCGCATAACCGTGAGGAAGAAGAGCGAGAGAGCGAGGGGGGAATGGCGGGAGGGTGGAAAGGAGGGAGAGAGGAAGCACAGGCAACACAGAGAGGAGGGTCGATGGTGGGCAGGAGGGGCCATCGAACTATTTTATTCGCGGTATCCCCGCGTATTTGTTCGCGCGTTTGTTTTGCGCTTGTTAACGGCCGGCCGCGCTTTACGCAAACCCCGTCGCGTCGCGTCGCGCCGCGCCGCACTGCGCCGCGCCGCGCCGTTTCCTGCGCTCGTTTGCATTTCATTAACTTTGGCTTCCTCCGATTCTCTTTGCACAGCGCATGCCGATTCCGCCGGGCCGCTCGCGCCGCGAAACGCGCAAACCCGCGAATTGCATTTTTCCCTTCAACGCGCCCGCAGAGACGAGGAAGAGAGCCGGAGGGAAGGGACGCGAAGCGGATGCAAAGGGACAGCTGCGATAATCGCGCGGATATTTATTCGCGCTGCACGCACGCACGCACGCACGCACGCACGCACGCACGCACGAGCTTGATAAAGCGCGTGAAATCTCTCCGGCCGGGGATGTGTACACGAAAATCTCGATGGCGCGGTGGCTTCCCATCGGCGATTTTGCCCGGGAAATTTCGACCGCGACTTTTCATTCCGTCGTCATTAATCGCGCGAAACTGCATCGTTATCGCTCGCTCCTCCTCGTCCCCTCCCTTGCATCGACGTTTTTCCTGTAGAAAGAAAACTCCAGAGTCCGTACGAAGAATCCAGTTCTCGATGAGACTCGCCGTTAGTTCTCGCGTTCTTGTGCTCTCGGTGTTTTCTCACGCTAAAAGCAAGGCAGTAAGGAGTCAAGGAGAGGACGAAAGAGACGGCGCTTTTTCCGTCGAGCGGAGAGCGCGGCATCGCGTTGCGTCGCGTTGCGTCGCGTCGCGCAGCCTGCTGAACAGGACGAGCCGCTCAAGACGCAAGCCACGAGGTGCGAGTGGTAAAAACTGAGCGGGAGGATGAGTTCCAGCGAGCCGAGACCGAGGAAGCCCCACGATATCGTGGGTATCGCGCCTACGTGCAACCGATACCCACTCGCGGCAGCAGCGACTCGTTCGTCCGTTTGTTTATACGCTCCTTCGCTTCGTTCCTCCGGTTACTTTCTCGGCCACTCCGGGAGAGCGTTTTCGCGGTTCCGCGTGGCTTTCACGCACGTCTGAATCCGTCGTCGTCACGTCAGCCTCAGAGAACACAACGGTGACACTCTGTCACCGTTGGCCAACGCGCGTGACAGTGAGGTCCCGCCCGTCACGTTCGCGCGTAACGCTGAGGCGTTGCGATCGCCGTTACGAGCTCACGTTAGTCTCTCCTATGTGATAGCAATCATTCCCGCGCTACACGCTGACGAGATATATTTGTCGATCGTGTTTTGGGCTCCTGCGGGATTATCTAGGTCTTGTACTCTGCTGCGTTCATCGCGCGATCTTAATTTGAGATTGCCTTCAGTTTGTCCGGAGGTGTCCAGATCTCCTATTGGCTACGTAGGCGCCGTGAAATGAACTTGCGACAATCTTCGGTGTAAGATCGAGCTTCGATATAAGATCGGGGCAAAGCTATGAACGCCGCTCTAAAAATGTTGCGTTAGAGACCCGATATACCTCGCTCATGATTTCTCGCGCGTGCATCTGTGACTTTCTCGCGTATCAGATCGTTCGTTTGTACTAACTTTCTCGGCATACATCGATGAGCAGAAAGAGAGAGAGGGAGGAGGGGTTGTATCGATGCTTTTAATATCCTCGAAAAATTTCTCTCTCGGGGGATAAAATTGAAAACAGCTTGCAGTGCGAGTCGTTTATTTCCACCGATATCGACAGAACGAAATACGAGGTGTTCGTCACCGCGGGCGGCGAAAAATTCCCCGGACGCTATTTAAAAATATACATTTTCTTCTTTTTTCTTTCTTTTTATTTTTTTTTGCGCCAAAGAGCGCGCTATTTATCGCAACGAGACAGACGTATTTCTGATACGTCGCTGTTACCTTTGCGTTTATCTCGAGGAGCCTCTCTCGCTCTCTAATGATATATGAACGGGTATTTACATACCTTAGCATAATCCGCGTCTCAACTGTATCCCACGTTAATAGGCAAGCGATAATGGCTATCACCTCGAAGCGTAAATGGACGTTCTTCCCGTCGGCAGGCTGAACATATTTATCCAGCGACATTACGGCCGACACACCTGGAAATTGCAAATTTGCGGCCATTGGCCGACAAATATAATGGAATATGCTGCCCAACAAATTGATTCCTCGCCTACGTTAGACATAACTTCACGGGAATGTAAAAATTAGGGACTACATATATCCTTGTTACACGGAACGTCCATAAATTCGGCTACTATAATTTGCAAACGGCCGGTTACAAAGATTAAGGTGACGTGCGCGCGAATTCGTACATTTCATCGTCATCGTTAAGTTGCCTCGAGCGTGGTGTGACCACGGCTTTATCGTCGCAATAACTGTCCGCTGAGCATTCTTTTCACGCGGGTTTTACTGTAAACTTCTGTGTAGCGCTAATTTGTTCGGCAGAATAATGTCCGGCGGCAGAAACCGCTTTCAGCGGGAAACGCACGACCGTCACGGTACCGTTCGCTCGTAGTTCACTCGTACATTCGTTCGCGGCGACGAATATGTTAAAAATACTAATGCGAACACCTGCACATACATGCATCACGCTCTATTCGTCTCTCTCTCTCTCTCTCTCTCTCTCTCTCTCTCTCTCTCTCTCTCTCTCGCTCTTTTCTTTACTCTCTCGCGTGCACGCGATGCACCGTAATAAAATGTTGCGATCGAAATTGATACCACGTTCATTCTCGCGCGATGCGAGGCCGAGAGAAAGAGAGACGCTCGGCGGATCGTTAAAGGAATTCCGCGTTCCCTCGTAAGCTCGCGCATTTAACGCAATCGACGCTCATTTCCTCTCCCCCCGAAATTCTGCGCCGGGGCCCCGGCCGGCCTCTCGCCGCGGGGCGACCGATTATTTTCGAGTCGTTATAAGCAGTTCCTACTTACCTTCCTCGTTCACGGAGGGACCGTGAAGCGAGACAAACCGCTAACCACAATTCGTATGCGCGCGGAACGCGAGCGAGCGCGCAGTCGAGATGACGCCCGAAGAGCGACGAAGAAAAAGGAAAAGAAAAAAAACGGAGACGAGGTGGCGGAACGGGGTGGGCCGGGGAAAGGGACAAGTAGACGCTTACCTACACGTGTCCAGGAAACACGGTATATTCCCTGCGGACGGGTGTAATAATTTCAAGCCAAAATCGGAGATGCTCTTTGATTCGTGCCTCTTCTCCGCCGCGCACCTCGCTCGTCCTTTCCGCTCTCTTCGACTCTCTCTCTCTCACTCCCTCACTCTCACTCTCACTCTTTGCTTTTTCTCCTCCTTTCTTCTCTCCGTCGTTTCCTCTTCCTCTTGCTCTTGCTGAATCCCGCGCGCACCGCGAAATAGGCGCTAAAGCATAATTTATTCGCGCTCAAGGGGAGAGAGCGGACGTGGCGCGAAAGGTTGCGACGATGGCGGCGGGCGGCGGAGAGAGGCGAGGGGCTAAAAAAGGGCGCACGACTACCGACCGGAAAAGAACCTTAACGCTCGACAAGGCGCTTTCAAACCTGATTATTCACATAAATCAATAAATAACCCGTTGGTACTCGCTGCGCGCCCGCCCGCCCCCGTCTGGGAGCACCATTCCACATACATTATGCCGCACGGTACATTAAGGGGCCCCAAGGCCCCGCGAGCGACGATATATTATCTATTCCGCTTTTGGTGGCTGGGGCCTCCGTCGCGTAATAATGCGCCTAATGTCCCGAAACTTGCTGTATTTGGCCGATGCTGTGGCTCGTTCAAAGTGAAAACGACCTCACCGACGATAAATATGTTGGCCGTTCTGCGCGTCATTGGATTATGCTAATCGCCGGCCGGCGAGTGACATTATTTCATGACGATCGCCGCGCGCTCACGTATAGCTGCTGCTCATCCGAACGCCATTATGATCATTTTCATTGTGAACTCGCCATCCTATTCGGCTGCACATCCACAGCGCGATGGGCGGCCGCGGCGGTGGCGCTTCCTCGAGCGGGCGAGCTTGGAAAATCCGACTTGATATTCGAATGAAGGATCTCGATTATCGCGCAGCGTTAATCGAAAAAACCGAGCGACCTCGTATAAGCGAGCTTCCTTCCGGTCCTCGAGCAGACAAAGTAGCACGCGTCGCGACCGAGAAACTATCTGCCTCGTTG
The DNA here is from genome assembly GCF_003227715.2 of Harpegnathos saltator. Lineage (NCBI taxonomy): Eukaryota > Metazoa > Arthropoda > Insecta > Hymenoptera > Formicidae > Harpegnathos > Harpegnathos saltator. The sequence continues at coordinate 227,447 of NW_020230724.1, read as the reverse complement.
AAATCTCTCTCGCTAGCCCGCAATGAACGAACCCGCGGTTCGTCGTCCGAGATGGAGAAGAGACGCGGTACGCCTCGCGCAGTCCATTCATTTCGGACGGGATACCAGATATGCAAAACAATTCCGCCGGCTGGAACACGGGGGCGGGTTTCCCAGGCGATGCCGCCAGGGGATGAACGCGGCGGGTATCACCCGGCGCGAATCGTCGAATTATGCTAATCGCCCGGCGATGAGTGATATTATTCGGTTACACCAGCCGCGCTCACGGTCATTCATCTCGCGCCCAGAGCTTTCCGGTTATCTCGTGAACCCCTCCTCCCGTCCGGCCCCCCCCCTCGCCTCCCCCGCCCCACGAATCCTCGGGGCGAGTCGGCCGGCGGACGACGAGCGGGCCGGCAGACGTGTCTCGTGCATTCGTGCATCATCATCCCTTCCGGTCAGGGTCAAGGTTCGTACGTGTGCACGTGTTCGGGATTACGCCGCGCGCCGCTGCCGCTACCGCGATCGCACCCCGTCGATACGCGACACACGTGACGGGCGCAGCGCGCGCTCCCTTTGTCGTCGCCAGATCAATCTCGCGGTCGAGCGCGACGGAGAAGCGACCGGTCGGCCGGACTAATGAGATGGCCTGCGTATTATTATAATTAACCGAACGCGCGCGCACGCGCGCGTCTCGTCGGATCTCGCGGCGAGATGAGTATCGCTTTCGAGACGCCGTTGGATTAGATATTAATTAAGTTTCGTTAATCAAGGGGTTTGGTGTAATCGAAGAAGCTAACGATAATCGCGATGATGGAACTGGAAAGTTTGCCCCGGGGTGGCGTCAGAGCGCGAATCCTTCTCGCTCGGAGAGATCGAAGGAGGAGCGTCGTCGCACGCTTAGCGCTTAGATCGCTGCCGCTGTCGATCCCGTCGAATGAGAACGCTTGTTTAGCGATATGTAATTAGCGGCGATGCGCTATCGCCACTTTGAGATAATTTATTCATAAGTTCCTCTCTCTCTCTCTCTCTCTCTCTCTCTTTCTCTCGTTGCGCGCGCGCGGCGGGCAACAAAATTGTGCGGCGCGCGCATTAGCGCGCAACGCTGCAACGAGGTCAATCTCATAAATAATTTCGCGGGTACGATTAAGCCTCAAGTGGCCGCGGATCCCGCAGGCGCGAATACAAAGGCGAAATCGCGCGCGCGCGATGATAAAGCGCAATGAGAAAGCCCGTTTCTTTCGCGACGTGTTTTTCGCACGGCGCGGCAGCTCGACCCTCGACTAATCGGAGGAAACGGAGAGCGTCGGAGTTCGCAAAGATTTAGAAATATAATCAACGCGCACGCTACGGTGAGGTCGTACAAAAGCCGCTTAATGAGATCCATATATTACCTTTCCCCCGAAGTCGAAGTTCACGAGCGCGCGCGCGCGCACGAAACCGACGACGGGCGTACACGTACACACTCTCGCGCGAAGGGGGATATTCCCCTTCCTCGGCCACGCCTTATCTTATCAACGATGTTTCGGCTGGAGATATTAATCGAATACATGCCTCGGCTGATGGGGTTAAAGCGAGTTCATAGATAATAGATAGATAAGCGCGAGTGTCCGTGCATTATGAAACACGTCGGCCGTTTATAAACGAGATATTACGCTCCCGAAATAATTACACGACCCTAACTCAGACAATCACCTTAATTAGCGGCGCATCTCACGGCGAATTGATCGAATCTCCTAGATATACTCCCGCCCGTCCCGCGCCGCGCCGCGCCGCACCACGCCGCGCGTTATCTTCCTCGGGAGCGTGACTCGAGCGAAAAATTCGCGCTCACTCGCTCAGGGATTGTTAGGACCGCGTCGGGTTACATCGTGCGACGCGTGCGTTTTCGCTCACGTTGAACTCCCACGGGCGCGCTTAATCGACCGCGATGACGCGGAATAAACGGCTTAATAAGTAAACAATTTAACGGACGGTGCGGTAATTAATGCTCCGACCATTTGTAAACGGCTGTATCCCGCGAGAGAGCCGGTGCGGCCGCGGCCGCGGCGGAGGGAACGGCGCTCGTTAATCCGCCGCGCGTCACTCCAGATCGTAAAACTAATTTACGGATATTGATTAGATAATAATGATCGCGTCGTATCGCGCCGCAGCGCGGCGAAATCCTTCGTAATGCCGCGGCGCGCCCGCGATCGCGTTACCTTTCTCTGCCGCGCGACGAACCGCGCGCGACCTCGCGTTCTGCGCTGTCTCTCTCTCTCTCTCTCTCTCTCTCTCTCTCTCTCCCCTCCGCGGCAAGTATGTGTACGCCTCTGTTTGCGCGCATATACACGCACGTGCTTCGCACAGTCGGCCAGAAGAGAGCCGTGAACTTTCTCTCGATCGTGGGTGGCCTCGTCGGCAAATTCCGACAGCAATTTTTCCCTCGAGTGAGACCCTCCATCGAACGCGCCATATTTTTGTCATTCTCCGACTTGCCGCCGCTGTCGATTACCCCGGTAGGTGTTTGTTTCGAAATCCTCTGCGCGGAAATCACTCTCCTTTCTCTCCGATTGTTTTCGCAAAATCCTTTCCCTCCGACCAGAGGTTTCACACACATACATCGAAACGCATCATCGATTCCTCGCGGTATTGAGAAATCCGACATGTTCCTCTCGTCCCCCGTAAAGTATCTACGATTCGGTGAAAGCGCCGCGACTTTAGGGACCGGTCGAACAATACAATGTATCGCGCCGCCGCCGCGCCGCGTAGCGCCGTCGAGATTCTAAGCGCGACAATGAGAAGAAGCGAAACGAGCATACTTTCACTTTATGCGCACGAACGGGCGATAACTCGAGCGTAACTGCCGGATGAATGGGTACAGGAAAACGCGATTCCAGTTATAAGTTTGCAGTTTAACGACACGAGCCGATCAGTCGATCCGGTCGACGTATTCCTCTTCTGTCTTTCTCTCTCATTCTCCCCCGCCCCCTCTCTCTCTCTCTCTCGTGCCTTCCTCTTCTCTTTGCTATGCGTCCCCCCGGCAACAAAGGAACGTCGACGGCTATAAAGGCTAGGACGACGAGGCCGGCGACGCGTAACGTTCTTACGACGGCCGATATAAATGTTATACGCGGGATCGCGCGTCGCCGGGGGGATAACTCCCGCCGTCGCAAGGGGGATGTTTGTTATATTTTTACGACGGCGCGCGATAGCCAGACGGGCGAGAATGCTGACGCGTCGGATGATAATCGCCCCCCTCGCGCTATAAGTTCGCGCGAGGAGAACGCCCGGATATCAGGCGACCGTGTCGCCGGGCAAATTTACGCGCCTGATAATTGCGATGACGTATCACGCGGGAGGGGGAGGGGGCATTACTTCCCCCGCGTCGGCCATCTCTAACGTCGTCTCGCTCCTCGGCTCTCACTGGCCGCCGCCGCGCGGCCTCTCGCGCCGAAGAACGCGATACTCGCTCTTAAGAGATTGAACATTTCCGGATCTTTAGTGCCTGCGCGTTTAATCCGTCCCGTTGAAAGAGTTAATATTATCTGCGCATGAGAGGAGAGCGCGATTGCGCAGGGAGAAGGAGAAAAGGAAGAGACACACGTTCGGCACTCGAGGTTGGCTCGATTCGATTTTATCGTCCGGCGCGTACTTGAAAGTATGCACAGAGTGTGTCTTCTTAACGCGCCTCAGCCGCCGAAGCGCATCGTTCTTCGCGTTTCGTTGTCCCTCTCGCTCTCGCTCTCGCTCTCTTTGTCTCTGACAATTCTCTCGTTATCACGTCGCGCATTTCACGGCACGGCCGCCGAGGCGACGCGTCGCGTTATCGGGCGCCTCTTAACGCTCATGCTTGCGCCGGAATGCTCGCGTTCGGTCGCAGGTGCCTTCACGGGGCGAATGGGACGCGCGCGCGCGCGCGCGCGCGTCGTCATTAACGATCACGCGGCTTTATCGATAACGTGGCCGGCACGCTGACTAAATCGATCCGGCGAGCAACGTGAGTCGCGTTTACACCGTCGCGTTTAATCGCCCTCTCGCCGTCGCATCGTGGGTGGACTCGGATGGCCGAGTGATTTACCGGTGCTCCGGCAGGTAACGACGACGCGACGTATACGGGACACACGCCCGGTGTATCTATCGCGACTCCAATGCGTTGAATAATGAAGTATTTCGTGCGGTCCGCCTGCCGATCGGCAGCGGTGACGCGAGTAATTATTTGTCGAAGGGATATAGAGTTATCGGGGGCCTCCGACCTCGACGACGACGAAGGCGAAGGCAGCAACGTCGGGTGTCTCTCCGGCAAATTTATTTTATGTCCTTTGCTTGATTCAAGTCGCGCTCCGATCGCGCTCCGATAACGTTACCTTCGCCGCCGGCAGGCAACGCCTTGGCGTTCACATTCGTGAGCAGAGATTCCTGCAAAATTCTCGCCATGGAAACGAGCGTTTGTCAATAAATAAACGCGCTCCCGGTGTGGCGAATTCTTATTTTTCACACGAATGCTGCGTTTTCGTACGCTGCATGCTCGTACTCGGACATATACTCGGCAACGAACGTTTGATTCTTTGTTCTTGGATCACACGTTGCGGTAACGAAACTAAATGTTTCAGCTCCTTCGATTCTGAGTAATAAATTATATCGTCGGGAGGAATTTTTCTAGCGGAAGAAACACGCGTATCGCTTTTGCGCGCCCGCCCTGAGCGCGCAACGAGAGCAAGCGAGCGCGGCGCGGCGCGGTTGATGAATGATCGGTAGGAGCCAGGTGACAACGCTCGGTAATTGTTTCTCGAAAGGTCGCACTTGGCTAATCCGAATGCGCAATAGCGATTTGTTTTATCCCGCCGCGAACTATCGTGATAACATCGCGATACTATCGTTGAATCACACGGGCAGATTTTCAGTCTGCCTGGCGAACGGCGCGGCGGCGCGGCGGGGCTCCCGTCGCGAACAATGACCAATAAATCCCGGATAGGAAGGACTTCTAATTGTTCGGTGCGCGCACGCATATGCACACGCGCACACACGCACGCACAGTGCCGAGCCGCGTCTCACGACGCGCGAGGAAATTTCAATGTTAAAGGCGTGACATTTACTTTGCGCCGCTACGCACTCCGGCCACCGGACTCGAGTTTCTGAACACCCTCTGATCGCAGGCAGCAATCTTTCTATCTTTCTCCCTTCCTCCCTCCCCCCTCCCCCCCCCTCTCTCTCTCTCTCTCTCTGTCGCTGGCACCAACTTAAAGCATTTCCGCAATAATCCGCGTGAATAATGACCGATAAATCCAGGTGCGTTTCTTTCGCTCCTTCGCGCGGCCCATTTGTCAATATTAACCATAAATCCTGCGAGTGTACCGATTCTCGGCATTCGTGCGCGCGCGCGCGCGCGCGCGCCCGCTCGTGCGCTCTCGCGCGTGCTGTGTATCATTGATATGTAAATTCAATGCTAATACACATTAGTTTTCCACCCGGGTGATTAATGCGCCGCCGATGCGCGAACGCGCGTTTTTCCGTCCGTCAAAGCCGACGACGCGAAGTGCATTCGATTCGGTTCGGTTCGACGCGCTGCGAGATCCGTGATCCTTCGTTCGTTCGTTCGTTCGTTCGTTCGTTCGTTCGTTCGTTCGGCTGTTCTCTCTCTCTCTCTCTCTCTCTCTCGCTCGCTCCTACCATGAGCAGTTGGCGGGTTACCGTACACGGCAACCAACGAGTCCGTCAAGTCCAAAGTGAAAGAAATTCCGAACTATGCGGTCGCTCTTCCAGTCGGTTAGAGGCCCTGCCCGGCTGACACGGCGTGGGTAAAGGTGTGCAGCGGGGCCCGTTGTTGTCGGCGGTGGGAGTGTATGTGTGTACAGGCACCTAGTAAATACCTGCACTAGCCAAGCAGGTCCACTCGGAGTCAAAGGCAAGCAGCTCCTCCCGCACCACCTCCGCGACTTCATCAGCCTCCGCGTCCCGCGAGCCTCCTCGCGCACCTTCTCGTCTCTTACCGTTACCAGCACAAGCTACACGACGCGGCGCGACGAGGTCGCGTCGAATTTACCTGCGCCGGCCGCTCGCTTTCCGATATCCCTTTGTCAATGCTCGCTGAAATGTACACCATTGTCTCCATTGACGTGAAAGTCGTGCAGCTAAAATGAGCGATTTCAACGAGCCGAGCTGCGAAAGTAGAAAGCAGAGGAAAATTCGCTATTATTTACACGTGAAAGGGTTGCCGCTTCGTCGCCGCTGAAAAAATTGGTGCGCCGAAGCTTTCGGAAATGATTACTTTGTTGTCTCATCGCGGGAGAGAAGCCGCTTATTTTCATCGCATTGTAGGCAGAAACGTTACAAAATTCCGCCCCATTGCCTCGAGCGAGTCAAACGAGAGAAAAACTTGTCCGCTTTTCGCCGGGAAGAATTTCAAAGTCGAATTTTACGCGTGGCCGAGCGCCCCAGCGCGACTGACTGAGCCTCGAGTCGCACGCGCGTCTCTGAGTGAGCGAGTCGCCGAGATATAATAAATCATCGTTGATCGTCGGAATTTACAGCGCCATCGAGCGGGCTACTTGCGCGCGATAGTTAAGTAAAAGTTGAACGCCGCAAAAAGCGCCGCGCCGCCGACGCTCAGGCGAGATCCGCGGCTTCGCGCGACGCGGCCGTTGCGGTTTGTTTTATTTCGAGTGTACTCTGTGCGGGCAGCACAACGCGCCCCGTAAGACTATAATTTTGATAATGAATCGTAGGACGTCCGACTATAAGGCCTTCATTATTATGCCGCGAGACTCAGGCGTTAGGAGACAACGAAATTATATACGATTTGGCGTCATTAATCATCTCAATCCTGACAAGTCTCAAATATAAATAGCCGTATGAGCGTTAGATAAATTTCACCCGCGCGTGCACGGGATGCACCTCCGAGCGCGTGGTACCTTACGAGTCCGAGATTGAAGGCGGGGGCATTATCGCTAATGCTTTTCCCATAACAGAACGATAATTCACCGCATTATGTCGCTTAATCTTATCGCCGTCTGCTTCCACTTTGCCACCTACGGAATGGGAAATGCGGGAAGGGATGAGGCGAGCGAATAAAATTATACGCGTATGCGATCAAATGGTGGATGTATTTTTATTTCTGTTGCGACTGTTGCAATTATTACAATTATTAGAATTATGCTTCCGTGGAAGAGACACTTTAGCTCGACGTTGAGGGAATTCCAGATGAGAGTACATTTCATCTCTCGGAAAATACCGACGCGACGTCGCATTCCTCGCCGCGTTCGGAGCTCTCGCGCGGAGGCCTCGCGTAAACGCAATGCAACACTCTCGCGCGGCTCACGAGCGCAATTATTTGCGTGCGTCGTGCGTACAGGTAAATAAGTGTTGGCGGCTGAAAGAGAGCCTAACTAACCTACCGTACCAGAGACGCGGTGACTCGGCGCGATGCCACTCGTTCGAGCGTATTTAACAAGGCGACACAGCCGACGGAGCGCCGCGAGCATGTCACACGAGCGCGCGCGCGACGCGCTAAAAATCGCACGCCATCATCGTCGCCGTCGTCGTCGTCGTCGTCGTCGTCGTCGTCGTCGTGGTTTCTCGCACGGGGTGCATTCGCGCATCGTACGTGCATCAGCCCCTATTGTGGCCGCGTCGTGAAGAGCGTGGGCGACGACGAGCACACGCGTGCACATAGTCATACGCAACGAGAGAATCAGGAGGGCGGTAGGGCATAAAGAGAGAAAGAGAGATAGGAGAGAAAAAGAAGAGAGACAGAGAAAGCAAAGGGTGAAAGAGGCCCTTGTCCAACGCCAGGGGTGTTGCTAACAAGACGCAACCCTTCCGCGAGGGATACTACGTGCGGACGCGTGCATGCACATGTACATTACACACACACACACACGTGCGCGCGCGCGCGCGTGCACATATGTATGTACGCGCGAACGAACGAGCGAGCGAAGCCATCGAATCTGCGCGCGCTCGTTGCGTGCGAAATCGTAACGCGTCGCGACAGCCGCGCGCGAACACACACACGAGCGCGCGCGCCTACACGCACGTCCGCGCCTTAATGACTTATTAGCAGGCGCGCGTTAGTTAACGACGCGACACAGGATTACTCGTCGACCCATTGTGACGGGTACCGTCGCCCTTTTTTCTCACTCGGCTCTCACTCGATATTCCTTCTACTGCAATCCGGTCGACACCACCGTCACCGACCCTCGGCTGACAGACTTCCTAGAGCTCACGGTTAACGTCGACTGCGCGCTCTCCCCTTGCTCCTTTTCTCTCTCTCTCTCTCTCTCTCTCTCTCTCTCTCTCTCTCGTCTTTCACTCTTTGAATTTTCATTCCCGAGCCGCTACGTATTTGCGTGCCACTCGAGACGTTCGCGCGCGCGCGCGCGCTACGATGTATCGTCGCATTTAATGTCGATATTAATTACTATCAATGTCGGGCTACACACGATAGGATGATTCAGTCGCATGGCCTGTGTCGCTAGACACACGCTGCACCCGCGTGTATCGCATATTTTTATTCTTGACCTCTCTGTCGCTTTCTCTTTTCTTTCTCTCTTCCTCGCTCTCTTGACGATTTGACAAGTCGCCGAGCACGCGACATTAATTAACGACAAAACGCCGTCGCTCGACACATCGCGCCCCGCCGCGCGGTAACGTTCCTCGCCCGCCACTCGCGACCACTCGTCGCCTCCTCCGCGATTTCCCCGTTCTAATTCCTCTTGAACGACGCACGCACTTCCCCCCCTCCCCCCTCCCCCCTACCCCCTACCCCGTCTTTTTTACATCGGTTTCCGCTCGTTGGATTTTTATTTCCGTGCCGTACGCACAGCACACACATACGTGCGCACGCGGGCGCACTTCGCCCTCGGTCGGGCAGCCTTTCCACGCAGGTGAATACCACGGAGGCGGTGTCGGCGGTAGCGGAAAATGCAGCCGGCTCTCGAGAGTGCGACGCGATGAGGGACGGGGCCAGAGGGGGGAGTCACTTCTCTGCGTCCATTAGGAAAATTAATGATTTTTAATTTTCACCTCCCATGGGGCCCGGCCTCGATTCCGCTTCGCGTCACTTCACGCGCGCCTTGTGCCGGGCTGGCTCGATAAATCAGGAACGGGGACGCGTGAAGTGTCAATAGCAACGCGGGGACAATTTGGATCGCGATTACCGAGCCGAGTTTTCAGCACAAGAGGGAGCCTCTGCGCCGAAGATTAGCGGAGAAATTCTTTCGACGGACCGAATGCGCGAAACGGCCGTTGAATCGCTCATCCGGATGACAAACCGAACGAATCTAATTAATTTCTACTAATTGCATCGCTTCACCTTAACGCGACGATCGGTCTCGAATAACCGCATCGCTGGGGATTTTCGCGCTCGTCTATTGGTATTTTTTTTTTATTTTTTTATTTTTTTTTTTCCCTTATACTTCGACGTTCTATACGTCCGTGCCTCTCACCGAGGCCCAAAACGCGACGCTTATTAAGCCGAACGACAATCCGAAGAGCGACTGATTAATTAATTTCTTCGGACTAAATTGCCTCACGTGAACGCGGCGAGCAATCTCGACTAGCGATATATCACTCGCATCGTCGCGTTCGATTCTCGATTCTCCTTCCTTCTTGATTCCGGCATCTTGCGCCGCCGTGTCCGCAGATTATTTATCACATCTGCGAGAGCACGCGATGCGTGCAGCAGCGTTAGCTAGCGCTCGTTACAAATGATCACGGTCGAAGAATCCTAGGAGCTCTTTCGCGCGGCGTCTCGCTGCCGATCGATCGTGCACGCTCATAGATCATTCCCGCCGACACACGTCGTGACTCGCGAGGCCGCGCGGCGCGGCGCGGCGGAACGACGCGCGGAAGCGTTGCGCGGCGCGATCGATATCGCGCGGGGTGTCGCCTAATTACGAGCGCGCCCCCACGGCCGGCGTTTCTCGCGTGACAATTAACGATTTGTAGCGCCTAATGTTCGGATCGAATTAAAGCGCCGAGAACACTCGTTACACGGAGCGAATTGCGCTTCGGCCGAGCGGAACGCACTTCCGTCGGCCGCGTTCTCATGCCGCGCACTTGTCGATGTTCTTCCTGTCTCGCGATAGTTTCTCTTCCTTCCCCTCTCTGCCTCTCTCCTCGTCACCGTCTCATTGTCTTCTTCCGCTCGATTTGAATAATTCGATGCGTCAACATGCTCCAGGTGTATCGCACTTAGCTGCGCGATTACGACGACGCACGTACGGCGTCGCGTCGCAGGAAACGATGCAGCGTGTCGTCGGAGTCTCATATCCTGGCGTTCATATCGCCTTCGCGACGTTCGTAAAGCCCGCCATATTATTCCACGACGGACACGTATGATTCTTCCTCCCGCGTCGCCGCTGTACGGCGATGATCCTCCAAGATGCCGGTCACCGTGGATCCATTTCCGCCATTTCCGCGGCAAAGAGAGAGAGAGAGAGAGAGAGGGAGGGAGTGAGTTGCAATCGCCATTCGACAGTCGTGTGATCCAATATCGCGCGATTCAAGCGCGACTCTTAAGCGCAAATGAAAGGGAAAAGTCCGGCAAACGATTATCGCGTGCGAGCGGGAACAGTTCCGCGACTTGGCAACAAGTCATGCACGAGCAGCGGCGGAGACGGGCGTTATTAACGCGTGCCGCGCCATTTGCGGTACAATGCGCAGGATTTTATCGTAACACACTTTTCCTGTATCCGTGTTATCCCGCTTTGCTCAGTGCCGCGGCATTGCGGCAGTCCCCGCGAAATCTCTTTAACGCCCTTGATTACGGCACGTAACATTTTTACAATGCCGTTTTGCGCGCGACTGTACACACAAATGAATGCAAATGACGACAAATGCGTCCACAAAGGGAGGAAAACACACGGGAACGGAAAATAGTTCGCGCCATTATTTTGCTAACCGCGGTGATACTTAATTTCGCGACAAACGCGCGCGCGGCGCGCATACGCGGGCTAACGGACTTTCGCGTTACAAATTATCAGATCTTTCGCACAGACGAGAAGAGAGTGGTGGGGAGGGCTACGAATAAATTCAAACGCGCTTCGTCGTGAATCGAAGATTCGCGTCATTATTTATACACGGCGAAGAATATTCGCCGGTTAATCCCCTCGATGCGGATGAACACGCGACGCCGATTCGGAGCGATTGCCGTCAATCGGGGAATTATCATTCAGAAGTTAAAAGCGTCAAGCGTCTGAAATTCCGGAAAATGTGCGTTCCACTCTCGACCCGCCGGCGATATTCGCTCGCCGCTCTCACATCGACGCGCCGCCGATATCAGACTTCCACTTTCGATCGCGACGCGAAAAAGCGAAGCAAAACCGCGGTCTCGCCGCCACCGCCGCCGCGAATTGCCCGTCGACGCGAAGCAATACGCGTGCAAACCACGAGGACTCCCCTCGCCCGCGACTTTGTGGAAGCGGCGAGACCCTTTGATAGAGCCGGGGCCCATCGAGTGTCCGGGCCCCGATGCGCGGCCGTGGCAAGTTTCAATCGAACGAAATTGCGCGTAATTACGCGCGGGCGCGCGCTTAAGCGCCTAAGATTGAAAGGAATCCCCAGCGGCTCGTGCTTGCATGCGCGCGCGCGCGCGCGCGCGCTCATTCTCGCGCGAGCGAGCGGCGCGGCGCGCGTAATTACGCGCGAGCGGCAGCGACCGCGACATCAGCGCGAGCGAGCGAGCGGCCAGCCGGCTAAAGCGGCGTTCAATTGATATTAATTAAAATGGCAATGGGTGCTGAGAGCGAGTGAGAGAGAGAGAGAGAGAGAGAGAGAGAGAGAGAGAAAGAGAGAAAGAGAGAAAAGGGGCAGGCGAGGCGAATATAATTAACGCGCTCGGTTTCTTTCTTTTCTCTCTACGCTTCGAGATTCCACTGGCTGGCTCGCCGCGAGTTGCGTACATTCGTTCGTTTGTTCGTACTCGATGTTGCGTTATAGCCGTACGCACGCACGCGCGCACGCACGCGGGCGCTCGCGAGCTCGCTGCAGAAATGCAGAAATCATGTCGCGCGTTATTGCGAGCGCGGTAATGGCGCGTGTTCGCGCTCGCAATGAAGCGAGATTATACAGCCGCGTGCGTGCGCGCGCGCGCGATGTCTCGGGCAGTTTCGCTCTCTGACGTATATATTTAATTAATATGCGCCGAACGGCAGCATTCCGCGCGACGGACGGGCAGGTGCTGCGAATCAGGAAAGTGAATTCTCGCGCGTCGGTTTATTCGGCGCCGCTGATTTCATGTCGATCCGCAAAACCTGCCTACGACGCGCGCACCGAGCTTTACGATGCGGCGATATATAAACCGTCGTAAAGCAACGAGGAATGATCCATTAGGCCGCAATGTCGAAGTACCGAATTGTACGGGTATATACAAATGGCGGTGCGATCGCGCACCCTCCGTCGTGTCTCGCGCTCTTTCGTTCTTTCAGCGCGACTCGCCGCGCTCGACGTTACACGCGTCTCGCGGGTAATCGTAAAAAGCGCACGTATTACACGGCGATTCGCGTTCGTTGTACGTTGTTCGTCTCGGGGATTTCTTCGATTATACCGTGTCGGCCTCTACCGGTTGAAGCGCCCCGCAAATGTTTCGTAACGTAACGCGTTACACGCGGCGGCGTAAATCATAAGAATCGACGAGCCGAAATCGCAAAAATCGCAAACGAGCTCTCGTGTTTCCTTTAACGAACCTCCAATTATTATTGCCGCTTAATTTAGCCTGATTGTTCCTATTAGAGGAACGTCCAATTAATGTCAATTAATATGATTAGAGAGCTCCGTGCAATGCGGATGCAATCATTCTCTTTCCACCTTTCTCTCTCTCTCTCTCTCTCTTTCTCTGTGTGTGTGTGTGTGTGTGTGCGCGCGCGCGGCCTCTCGGCTATTTCGATCTGTCATTGAATAGTTATGCACTGACATTCCGTCCAACGAGGAGCGAAGCAATTTGTGCCATTGAAAGATTTCGTTGAATCCTTAATTAATACGAAGCAGCGTGGGTAAGAGGCCAACGTTGAAGTTATTAATTATACACTAATCCGCAGCGCCATCGCTCTACCGTCTCTGCCTCCCCTTTCGCCGAGTCTCCTCCAAATAATAATGACTTCTGTCTGTCTTCCGAGTCCATCTCTTATTACCGGTTTATTAACCTCGCGCGATAATTATGCAAATTATGCTATTAGTATTAGTCGCACCGAGACTTTTAAATCTCTTCTTAAATCTCGTGCCCGGCGATACTAGATAAAGCGAAGAAAAGTCAATTGAAGACGCTGAAAGAACTCGAAACATTTTCTTCCTTTTTCTCTCCTTTGCGACGACCGACGTAAATTCTTACGACTCGCTCGCCCGCTAAGCGCGGCGTTCCGATCAACAAACCAGTGAGAGTAATCTGAATCTGCGACAAATTTCAACCTTTTATCGCCGCCTGTGAATTACTTTTTTACAACTTTTAACTACGTTATTCTCTCTCTCTCTCTCTCTCTCTCTCTCTCGAGAGAGAGAGAGAGAGAGAGTTTCGTTCATTTTCTTCCCGGCTCACCCGGAGAACCGGGTCAGGAGGAGTCTCCGCGGAGGCAAGAAGCGTCTTAGAAAGGCTAATACCGCAAAAAGACAAATTGCGCACGGTGTACAGGTAAAAATCGCGAGCCGGCAATCCGCAGAGCTGGCGTTAACGCGAGTCACCGTGTCGGAGCGCACTTTCAAGTTTTAACGCCCGGTTACTTCGTCTTGACGAAAAAACAGAGAGAGAGAGAGGGAGAGAGAGAGAGAGAGAACCTTTCTTTCGTTTCGCGCCGATCGAGGTCACTTCGGCGCGCGCGAGCATCCCCGTGGAAAGCCCCGGAAAGTCGCCCGGGTCTCCATCGGTCGCGTACGATTCCCAGGCTCGTTATCGCGATGTACGCTTCGCATGGTTGGCCCACGAGCGGGTCCACTCGTACCGTTCTAAATGCAACGGACCACCGGGGTTGGCCGAGCCACATGGCTCGCCGTACTTTGTGCAGCAGCACACGCCGGCTTGACCCACCACACACGTACGTGGTCAACGAGCACATACACACACACACATATACACACACACGCGCGCGCGCGCATACGCGCGAGAACGGTTACAGAGCGAGCTCACGCTTATCCCTGACGTTTCAAGAGAAGGCGTGGTGCGCCACGCTCTAATTATCAGCTCTTCATTTTCTTATCTTCAGGGTACACACGGGCGCGCCGTGGCCGCTGTCTCCTCGCGAGACAGACGCGCGAACGTCTGTACGTCGTTGGTGCTGCACGTTGTTGTTGTTGCCGGTGCACGTCGCTCTCTTGTCTTCGTCCAATGCGCTCATGCGCGCGCTTACACACACACACACGGAAGCGTATGTGTGAATTTCTATGACGCGCTTTCTACGAAAGCACCGAGGAGAGAAACAAGCCTCGACGGGCGGGAGGGAGAGGACCTATTGTGGAGGCGTGTCGAGATCGCTTAACGCGCGCAGACGCACCGTTTTTGCGCTCGCGCGAGCGCGCGCGCGAGCTCGCGCTTTTTTCCACGCGGGTCGCCCGATCGATCTCTCTCTCTCTCTCTCTCTCTCTCTCTCTCTCTCTCTCTCTCTCTCTCTCTCTCTCTCTCTCTCTCTCTCTCTCTCTCTCTCGCCACTCTCTATCCTTCCTCTATCCGAGAAAAGGGGGTGGGTCACCGAAGGTGTGATTTATACACCGAGAAATAGGCGCGTGTCCCGCCGCGAGAAAAACGCGCGCGCGCGCGCGCGCACACGAGATGTGAGGGATCGCTTTCGACGAGAGCGCGAGCGCGAGATGCAAGTAACTCGATATCGCAAATTGATATGTAGCTGCGAAAAAGTGGCTTATCGACGCGCACCGTTCGTTCGCTCGCTCGCGTATCCGACGCTGCTCGTACATTTTCTATAATGGTGGAAGATTTCAGCTCTCTCCGAATGCGCGCGCGCGCGCGCGCGCCGCGTCAATTGCCGATCGGTTTATCACTGTCACGGATTTAACGCGAGGCAGGCGAAGGTACGAGGAGAGTCGCAGACGAGTAGTGCGTAGCGCCGATAAATCATAATGGATTTCCGCAAGAGCCGGGTGCGCCCACCTTTGGCGTCGCGAAAATGAACACGTTTTGATTCATACGTGTATAATTGCGCTCGCGCGACGCCCCGTCGGTGCCGCTGATCGGTGCTTAAGCTTGGCACAGAGGCGCTCGGAGAAAAAGCCGTGATATTCAATGAGAGGGAAAGATGTGAATAATTTATGCGGTTTGCCGGCGTGTAGCCCGTTGAGTAACGCACAACTGTGTGACGACTGTGGGATCGCTGCTTGGTTATCGATACGCGCGCCGGCAAATCATTCTCGCGAGCACGTGCAGTCATCGCACGGCTACGTTTTCGAAGGATTTTCTCGCCGTTCATTACGAGAGAATCGTGTGTGCGCGATGTGCACTTTCCCGGCTTCTTATATCCGCGCACATTACACGCCACGGCGGCGCGCTGCGCGACGCGACGCGACGCGCCCGTGGAGGCCGTATTTATTTTAACGAGTTCCACTTTGGTCGCGCCGCGCCTACGCGCTTTCCGCGCTCGCGAGTTCCCTCGATTCAACCCCTCTTCCTTCGCCTCCTCCCCCCCGCTCTCTCTCTCTCTCTCTCTCTCTCTCTCTCTCTCTCTGTATGTGTGTGTTTCTCTTTCTGCTCTCCGCGAATTTCCTCTCGCGACACAACTCGCCGACGGCGGTGCGTATGAAGCGCGAGCGGAACAGAAACCGTCATCGTCGCCGCCGTCGTCGTCGACGATGACGTCGATGTCGACGTCGCGCGAGAGAAATCCTACATTTTTTCCAACCCCTGTGTCGCACCGAGGGGGAGCCGTGCACCTACCTGCCCCACGCGTATATACACGTGTAAGTGCACGCGACGATGCACTGCGTAAGTACGTACGTACATACGTACGCACGTAGTCGAAGAATAGGGCGAGAAATTGGAGGAGCACGCGAGGCGCAAAGGGACGCGGGGCGTGGCGCGGCGCGGTAGGGTAGCGGAAAAAAACGGGGGTAGCGGCTAAGGCACCCTACGCACAGCGACGAGGGATCAATGCACCCGTCAGGGTGCACCGCCCTGGCGAGTGCCGCGCGCATCGCGTATGCATCTTCGTATGCAACCTAGCCCGGTTTCATCCTCGTCAACCCCTTTTCCTTGCTGCGCCGGCACCCTTCCCTCCGTCCTGCCGCGCGCTTCCCCTCACCGCTCTCTGTCTCCTTTCCTCGCTCGCTCTTTACCCTCCGCCTTTCCTGCCCACGATCTCCGTGTTTCCACCTGCGTCTCTCCCTCTCTCCCTCTCTCTCTCTCTCTCTCCTCCCCCCTTCCTCCTTCTTTCGCTTTCTCTCTCCTCGTCTCTTGCTCTTTGCTCCGATTTCTCACCCTCCTCGACGTCGTGTACACGGTGTCCCCTTATTCTCTCCTTACCTTTCCTGCGCGCCCACAGGCGCCTCTTTCTCCCGCTTCCTCTTCTGCCACACACTCGCCCCTCGTCTCGCGTCCCCCTTTTCGCACTTTTACATTCGCAGAAGGAAAGCCCTATATAGCTTGCCTTACCCTACCCTACCCTAAGAATAATCCCCGCCGCGGTATATCGTACGATCTATATACGTATGTGAGTGAAGGAGGACGAGAGGGGAGGGGAACCCGGTATGCAGCTATGGGCAGCCAAGCGAGGTCGAGCCGACTACTACTGCCCTCGGTCGTCGTCGTCGTCGTCGTCGTCGTCGTCCTACTCCTCCTTCGGCGTCCTCCCCTTCGTCTCTTTGCACGTAAACTAGCGAGGGCTGCGACGAAACGTGAAGCACCTAGCTAGCGCGAAGCTGCGTGTACGAGCCGTACGTGCGTGCGTGGGTCTGCGACCCTTCACGCAACCCGGAAAAAGGGTCGCTGGGTGGTCTAGATTTCTTTTTCCTTTTTCTTCCTTCAAGTATCCTTCTCTGAGCGGCAACTCGACTCGGTCGGTCGCCAGAGCGAGAGGGACAAGCCGGTCGAATACTCGGTGCAACGTTGATCTCCATCACCACCATCACCACCCCTTCTTCCTCCTCCTCTTGCTCTTCCTCCTCCTCGTACTCTACCTCCTTCGCGTCGTGCGCGCTCTTCGATGTAGGTCTAATAGAGAGGCTTCGTGGCACGGTTTCTGGCCTCTCGATAGGAAGGAGGCAGGAACGTGGCGCGGCGCGTTTCTGGCGCATCTTTATCACGCTGATGCACGACACTTGACTCTTCCTCCTTCTATCTCTCTCCCTCTCCCTCTCCCTACGCGCTTAGCTGATCTACTCGACCTGTCTGTATAGTCGGAAGCGCTGGGACATACTATTATGGAATGGAGTCCATTAAGGGGTGCATCTACTCTGGTTTTTTTTTTCCTTCTTATATCCCTTGCTTTCTGGAGCCAAAGATGCTCTTACCTTTTTATAGAACATTGCTGCTACGTCGACTTCCGTCTCTGGCGAAAATTTATTATCCGTCGCAGTCCGAAATAAAGCGAAAGCGACAGAGAGAGAGAGAGAGAGAGAGAGAGAGAGAGAGAGAGTGAGAGGGAGCAATTTCGACGACGTGAGAGGTTTCTTTCGACTCGAATTTCCGCTATTATTTTCCCGACGCGAAGCTCGCGGATACATATCTAAGGGGAAAGTAACGATTCTAGCTTGAAAAGCGTTACGACCAGACATTAGTAGACGGTATCTACTAATCAGCGCGGCGCTGCCACGAACGACTCGACCTCCCGCACGTTCGGTATCTCGCCCAAGTTGCGAGATATTTTTACGAAACCTCAATCGATCGCACAGCAGATAAATTAACTCGCGTACAATAAACGGGAGGAACGGCGACGAGGAGACGGAATTTCCACGAGACGCGTCGCTCGCGGTGGCGAGAGCGGTCCCAGGAACTCGCGCACCTATCAATCCCGGCATCACTCTCGCAACAAATAAGGCAGGAGACGCCGCGCGTGTCCTCGGCATCAGGGAAATCGCGACAGGCACGTTCCGCTTCGGTCGACGTGCGCGCCTCATCCTTACGTCCGACGTACTTCGTCAGTCGGTCTAACGATTGCGCCGCGGCGGTGTTCTCGCTTTCAATTCGCCGTGCGTTATCGAGCGTCCAGCTCTTTGCCGCTCTTTCCCGGCTCCGCGGGTCTTCCGCGGTCTTCCTGGCGAGCCTAACTCGCGCTCGTCGAGATCGTCGGCGTGAGATCTGCCTCGCGACGAGAGGAGAAATCCGACGACTCGGTGGATCCAACTAGAGCATGAGCCTCCAAGGACGCGCTCTCTCTCTCTCTCTCTCTGTCTCTCTCTCTGTGTGTGTCTCTGTCTCTGTCTCGCGGACCGCGAGCACTCGCGCGTTTATCTGCCGAGCGTGACAGGTGACTCGAGAGAACACCCTCTCTTCGCCATTCTTCGTGCTCGGATCTGCTCGCAAGCCGGGAGTCATCGGGAGGCTGAAGAAACGACGGGCTGATGGCGCGTTGGCGTATTCCAATTTATTGCGAACTCGCTCGTCAGCTCGTCGGCTTGGCCGATCGACGGGCGAGCCACCGAGACCACCTGAAGCGCGTGTCGTGGCCGCGAGCCCGGATCTCGCAGCGCCGGGATCCGGCAGCGGTGCTTTCTACCGCCTGATTTTCCTCTTTGCCTGCTTTTGCGGAATGCCCGACGAATGCGAGGCTCGCCTCCTTCCTTCCTTCCTTCCTTCCTTCCTTCCTTCCTTGGTCCCGACGCCGAGATAACGACGATACCGCGGTGCGTAAGCGTTATTACCGCTCGCGTAGTGAGCGAGAAAAGTGACGTCTCCCCGTGGACGCAGAGATAGGGGGCCGTGTTATTTACGCGGTGAAAAACGCGCGACGATAAACGCGCGCGCGCGCGCGCGATCATCGCGCGATTTCCTCGCGCAATCGGCTCGCGCGAGCGAGGCCCGAGACGCGAGACGCGAGACGCGACGAAACGAGCGCGGTGTCGCATTAATTCGCAGACATGTTGCGGAGGTACGCGCGATCCCATGCGCGATATCGCGTACGCAAGCGAAACGTTGTAACGGATTATCGGTATGACGTACACCGTGCCGATGCACAAAGGCGACGGAGAGGAAGAAGGGTGGGTGGAAAGCAGGCAGGCAGGCAGGCAGGCAGGCAAGCAGGCAGGCAGACAGGGAAGGGGAACGAAGCATGAGAGGATGCGGAGACGGACTCGAGGAGCGGAGAATAAGACGGGGGATGGATCGTTTTCGATTCTCATGCAGTGTCGACGTACGGAGGAGCGCCGCCGCGCGCTCCTCTCGTCGCTCGACTCGTCGGCTTGGCGGTGGGTAGGTAGGCAAGCAGGCAGGCAGGCAGGCAGGCAGGCAGGCAGAAGACGGCGAGAGACCGCGAGAGACGGATACGGAGGAGACGGCCGGATGACGAGGAAGAGGTGGATGACGGCCGATGGGGCGAGGAGAGACGTAGGCAGAATGGTATATCAAACCGGACGGCTTCCATCCTTATTCCGTATTCGGATGCGCATTCGATTAACATACAGTTGCACCAGGACCGGCGTCGCGCTATCCATCCTACTCTCCTTTTCGCATTCCCTCCCCGCGAACACGCACATTCCCGCGGTCGTATGCGTCCGGGGGGTTGGCGAGAGTTGCTGAAAAGGGAGAGAGAGAGAGAGAGAGAGAGAGAGAGAGAGAGAGAGAGAGAGAGAGAGAGAGAGAGAGAGAGAGAGAGGAGAGAGAAAGAGCGAGTGTATATACCGGCACAGGCACTGTATACAAAGTCGACAGGGCTATAATAATGTTTGCTTGCTTGCTTGCTTGCTTGCTTGCGCTCGCGCGACTATACGATGCGCGCGGCCGCGTTTCAAATCGACTCGAGTGGGCATTGATCTTTGATCTCGAGGCGAAGGCATGCTTACTTACATTCTGCGCTTTGCTGCCGCGCCATCGTCTCTGAACCCCTCGCTTCCCCTTCACCTGGCCGAACGCGAGTGTCCGTCGACTACTCGCGAGCCAGCCGAGATTCGAGAGATTCCGCGTTCTCCTTCGTCACCGGCGATTCGGCCTCGATGAGAACCCGCGAACGCGCGGGGCCTGCGAGAGCTCTGTGTCTGTTCGGCGACGTCGTCGTAAGGGAATGGTAGCGATATTAAAAATAATTTTGTCAGCGTTCCTTCGCATGTCACCCGCGGGATTGTTACCGTGCGGAAAATACCGGCGACGTTATTATCTCGAGAGAGAGAGAGAGAGAGAGAGAGGGAGAGAGAGAGAGAGAGAGAGAGAGAGAGAGAGAGAGAGGGAGAGAGAGAATTTTTCTGCGGCGCGACGTTGACGCCCCGCGAGCGCAAACGCGGCTCTTATTGTTTAATTCTTGCCTCGAAACGTGGAAGCTGCGGGACCACACGCAATACACAGGCGACTGATATTTTATGGGCGCATTCGAGTCTTCCGCATTTTATGCGTAATAACTTGGCGGGGAAACTGCGAGCTGTGTGTACCCTCTGTAAGCGTCCTTACCGCGTTAAGCGCGCTTCGCTGCAATTTATATCTCTGCGTAAAACCGCGGCGAAATCTCGCGCGACCGAGCTTCGGCCAAGCCATCGAAGCACCGTGTCTGCAGTTTTGATTGTTATGCTAACTCTTCTTTCTTTTGTTTCAGGTAAGTAACGTCTATGCACTGATCCTGATTTGCGCTGATCATCTTCGAATTGCAAGGTACCGTATCTCATAAGATGTTATTGTAAGCGAATCAAAGAGAGAGAAAGAGAGAGAGAGAGAGAGAGAGAGAGAGAGAGGAATTTTCTCATCTCTCATTCTCATATCCAACATTAGAAACGACTCCCCGTACGAATCTTGATACCAGCGCGATGCCGTAAATTTTTATCGGTCGGAAATATATAATTCCCCAACTCATGAGCGAACATTTCAAATTATGCCAAGAAGCATGCCAAGAAGGGTGACTAATTATAATCACGATGACTGCGGAGAGACCGCGCAGCAGCCAATGTAGCACTTTGTTTGACTCCAACAACGGAGCCTTTCCGCAAGGAAAGGCTTAAAATCATAACAATCCATCGGCAGCCGAGCTAAAGGCGGCCCCGAAAGTGCAACGCGATCGCGATCGAAGACAATCCGGACGATATTCCACGCGAGCGACTCCCGATATCCGGCATAGCCGGATTGCGAGAGAGGTTACTGCCCGCGCTCGTCGTCGCGGCCGCGAACGGAAATTTACCGGCGGCGGGGTTGGACAGTGGCGCAAAATTCAAAACAGGCTCGTAAAAGGAAGTGGCACGGTCGCTGACGCCCGTCCGTCCCGGTAATCCGTATCTTTATCGCCGCAGCGCGCCGTCGCGCGGATCACCTTTTTGAAGGGATCGCTCCTCCAGCGCGGCGTTTTATTACCGCGCCGTGTCTCGTTCGGCGCAAGGACGTCGCCGTGGTGTCGTCTCGTCGTCGTCGTCATCGTGGCGGACAACGTTAAGAAGCGGCTTCGGCAAATCGTAAACGGTGCGCTGGCCGCGCGATCGCCGGGGCCGCGGAGCCGTCGTTGCGTGCGGCACGCCGAATCCGCGCCGGAATCAACTGCTCCGCCGCGTTTAATGCTTACGACTTATCAATTTCGCATCGACATTCCTCCGCCCCCCCCCCTCCCCGAGGGGGGAAAGGATGCGGGCGCGCCTTCCCCGTCAACCTTGCGTTTGAGCGCGGACCGCTTTTTAAGATAGCGATTATAATGGGGATATTTTATAAAACCGCGCTTCCTCCCCTCCCCCCCTCTCGGCCTGTAATGACACTCGTAATCTACAAGTGGACATAGTCTGCTTGTTGCTTACCTGTCAACAATCGCCGCGGCAAAAAGCGCCGAATATCCTGCGCCTGCACTTGCGAATACGCACCGCGTACACGCATATGCGCGCGCGTGCTTTCTCAGGGCGTATGCCCGCCGCGGATGGGCACTAAATTAAGGCAAAAGAAAAAGAGATCGCCTGACGGAACGATGGCGATGAGAGGAAGAGAGAGAGAGAGAGAGGGAGAGAGAGCAAGAGAGAAACAGGACGGACCGGAGAAAAGGCAGAGAAACGACGGCGGTGCGGAGAGCGACGAAGATGCATTACCCGGACCGGAGAAAGAGACAGAGAGAGAGAGAGAGAGAGGGGGGGGGGGGAGGGGCGAGGGAGAGCAATGCGCATGCATAGCTTGTGCGACACGCATCGATCAATCATTCGCTAATTATGCCCGTGATTTCTTTCTGCCGTGATGGTCCAGCGCGGCGCGAGAGAGGTCGTCGACCCCGTCGCGAACGGACCGGCGGAAACGCGCGCTTCGTACCGCGTCGATCCTCCCCTTCTTCGAGTCCTCCGGATCGTCCTCGAGAAGGTGGAACGTCCGCATGGTCGACGGAGACGAGTCAAGGAGCTGGAACGACGTGAAGGAGGAGAAGGGGGAGAAAAAGGGAGGTCGGGAGCGTCGATCGGGCGAGGAAGCGCGCGCGCTCGCGCGCGGAAAAAGTCTGAGGAAGGAAGAGGAGATAAGCGGAGACAGGCGAGCGCAGTCACTCGGAAAGCAGACGTATTAAATGGAATTAAGCAATTAAGCATTTAACCGAATTAGCACACCGTAGAGCACGGATACGCCCGGAAGAACGCGCCGACCGGTCGCCCGTACGGAACGCCGGTTTTCCGGCCCGACCCGGCCCACTCCCTTGAGTCCCGACGATCCGTCGAGCGTCGGCTCGTTAATTAATTAAGGCCACATTCGAGCTAAACTCGACTTAGTCTCTCTCTCTCTCTCTCTCTCTCTCTCTCTCTGCTCTACTCTTTTGCTCTCGCGACTCGCAGCGCGGCAGAAAAATTCGTCCCGACAACACGTCAGCCGCGCTTGCCAAGCGTATCACTGTGCGACAGTGATGAGGACGTCACCGTATCGCGATTAATCTCGAGGGGTCCGAGAGATATGAGATATTTGATCAAATATTAATTTTTTCATTGCGTCGTTAGAGAGGCTCGCGAGAAAGAAGTGCGCGTGACGCGGAGCGCGCAAAAAGTCGTAACGATTTCGGTGTTTCGTTGGCCGTTTCGCGGGTGACTTATGGTCACCGCGCGCAACAATGTGTTATTATATATGCGTGCTCGCCGCGAGATTAAGAATCAATTTGACTGCATTTGCGACGGGCTGGTGGAAGGGGGTTAATTGTACACCGGGAAAGACCGCTAAAATTAAGCGGGTATCATTTGTTTTGTACGAAACACCGGGCTCTCGCGCTGGACAGCTCTCATACCTCAGCGTGGCCCGTCCGTCCGCTGTGCACGCTGCGCTTTTAATTAATTAAGATCACCTCCGATTCGGACAGGTAATGTTACACCGACTCTACGATCCACCGCGCGAGGTCGTTAGCGCTGTCCGCGACGTGATATCCTCCGACTGATTTTTTCTCCTCATTTCCCTCGATACGACGACCGGCGGACGGTCCGTTAATTAGTAATCCCGCGGGGAACACCGTGACTGGTGGTAAATATCGCGGCGCGGCCTCGGGAATCCGTCGCATCGTTTCTCACACGTTCGTTTAGATAATCGCGACCAATAGTATCTGTGAAGAGTCGAATTAATTACACGCTTGATGGATAATACGACCGCGAGACCATCTCGGTCTCGGGCCAAACGTTAATCCGAGCGGGCAGTTAATTCGATCCTTGTCTCTCTCTCTCTCTCTCTCTCTCTCTCTTGCGCTCGCGCATTGGACGTTCAACGAACGTAGCCTCGTTAATTAATTAAGGTCGCCCTCGAGTCCGACTTGCGGTAGCCGCAACATACTTGCGCGTCTCCCGACCGTTTCTTCTTACCGCGGTGGACGAAATGAGAAGGAGCTCGACGATCGATCGGTATCCCGATCATCTCGCTCGATGCCTATTTCGCGAATCGAAAGCGCACACGCCGTTCGCGCACCGGCCGTTTTCTTTGCTGCCCTCCGAGGGCCGGATCGGACGTTCGTCAAGGTGCCGCGACGTTTCTTCTGCGGCTGATTAAATAACCGCGAGTCGAATTCTCGTGCTTCGATTGGATACGATTACACTTACGCAACACGCTGTCCAAGTATAATAATAACATTTCTATATATAATTATAAAACAATAATATGAGAAAATTAAAAAGAAAATAACCTGCGCATTTCTCAGAAAACTTTTCAATCAGTTTTACAGCGCTCTGACAGAAGTAGATGGTTAATCGTCTAGAACTGTATAATCGCCAGACTCGCGGACTCTTCACGTTTGCGACTTTCGGAACTCGAAGAATCCGATCGGATTCGCTGGATTCCGCGAAGACGCGAAGACGCACCTCACCGGATTCAGATTCCGGACAGAAGATCGTCGCGCGCGATTCCTCCCGCCAGCCACAGGCACTTGTCTCGCGCCGAGGAAGAGAGGAAGAGAGAGAGAGAGAGAGAGAGAGAGAGAGAGAGAGAGAGACCGCGCCTTCCACCGTGAAAATTCTACGATTCTCCCGAACTTTACGAGCCGGTGCGTAGCGTTCCTTCATCCGCCCACATGGAGCGAAGTGTGCTTCGCGCTTTCGTACCACGGTAGGCAGTACGTAACGGCGATGTAATGCATTAACTCGCGAAATGACCGCGCCGCGACAGTAATGACCGACCGTAAAGTAATTAACGGCGGTAATAAACATAGACTGAGACTACCGCGTGCGTGTCTAGGCTGCCACTCGTTACACGTCCGAGCCGCGTCGCGGAACGATCCAATGAGACGGCGAACAAAGATGCTGCTACGACCTCTTCCGTCGGAGCCTGAGGGATATAGTCGCGTAAATTAGCCATCCGTCCACAATAGAGAGACACCTACTATGCGGGGACCATCAAGTTCCGCGATAAATTACGGCGCGACGTGCGCGAACGCGAGCATCCACCGAGGGCACGCCGAGTAGCCGACGCGAACGAGGACACGAGGACACGACTGGCGTGCCGAGGACGCGAATGTAGGAAACAATGATGCGGAAAGTTTTCAATCGTCGCCGCCACTCGGCCAGCGAGATCGCTCAGTTCGCAACTCGCAACCGTGAGTGAGAACGCCCGTCG
This sequence comes from Harpegnathos saltator, assembly GCF_003227715.2. Lineage (NCBI taxonomy): Eukaryota > Metazoa > Arthropoda > Insecta > Hymenoptera > Formicidae > Harpegnathos > Harpegnathos saltator. Next base: position 202,396 of record NW_020230724.1, on the reverse strand, counting down.
AACTTCCGCCGTTGCGCAAACGCAACGTCCGTTCGACGTCCCTCTTCGCCTCTCCCCCCGCGATTCACTCGCGACTTCGCCGTTCGCACATTTCACCGTCGACCCGCTCGTTTTCAATCAACGGCGCGACGTCGCCGGCACCGTCGAAAGCACCGTCGCGAGATCGCGCGTCATCGGCCGCAATCTTCATCATCACGCGAGGATGAATCATCATCGCCTGCGTCCCGAACGAAGGCGATCGCGCGCTCGTAGCTCCGCTGCCCACCTCCGCGTGCGTGCGTCGAGAAACGGCCGAGCGAGCGACGCGTCGGGCCGAAGTAGCCGCGCGAAGTCGTCGCCGGCGAGAGTCCACGCGCCGGCAACAATAGCCGACTTCAGCGAGAGTGCGAGACGCTCGTTAAAAGAATTCCTCCCGAGCATGACACGCGAGGGACGCGCGAACCAGGTCGGATCTTGTCCACGTCGTCGCCATCGATATCACCCACGAATTTATCGCCGTCCGCCGCCACAACGCGGCAGCCGGTGAAAGCCGGGATCTCGCGTGGGCCTCGGCCAGGCGTCTATCGCGATACTCTCCTCTCGACCTCTCGCTCTTTCTCCTTCTCGGCAGCACGCTGCCGCGAGCACGAAAAACCTCGTCGCCCTGGCCGATATCGTTCGCCTAATCCGCTTTGACAGCCAAGTGACACCGTGTTGTGACGGGGCCCGACGTTGTCCTATCTCCTCTGTCCGTCCGTACGCCCGCTGAATTCTATCCGGCCCTCCGTCCGCTCCTCCGTCTCTCTTTCTCTCTCGTCCTCCTCCTGCTCCTCCTCCTTGCCCTCCGTCCTCGCCCTCCCTCTCACGCTCGCTCGTCCTTTCCTTCCTATGTAAGTCGATCTATTCCCTTATAATAGAACGTCGGTCGAGCTTCCCTCGCGCACGCGGGGAATCGGAGGATCACGTATGCGCGCGCGGCCAGGTACGACCGACGTCTCTCTCTCTCTCTCTCTCTCTCTCTCTCTCTCGTGTAGATAGCTCGGACTACCTGTCTTCTTGGCTACCGCGCTACGGCGAGCCGCGCCGCTTCCCGACCGCGCCTCGGGAGGATTTCAGAGTCTTCCGTGTGCTCGGTCGAGTTTAATTCGCGTCTAGACGGGGGTGTCTTTTTAATTTGCCTCCGCAGCGCCGGAGGGCGTGGAGATGTATCGCACGGGGGAGGAGGAGGCGCAAGTCGCGCCGTCGGCTGAGGAGCTGGTAATTCGAGATACACGCGACAAGTTTCGGCTCTCGAGGTGGACGACGTGTAATTCTCGTGACGCGAGACGTGCGTACGTCCGCCTCGCCGGAAGAAAGAGGTCGGAAGGATCGCTCGATCCGCGAGAGAGAGAGAGAGACAGAGAGAGAAAGAGACTGGCGTTGCTCCACAACGTCGTCGTAGGAAGGTAGACAAGTTGTTAATCACGCGCTACGGTCAATAATGAGTAATCGCGAAAGTGTCCTACCGACACGAGTAGATGGCTATTCGGAGAAACTCGTTCCGTCGATCGGAGCGCATCTCCGCTCCGGGAAAGTTCAACTACCTGTTTACCGGCGGCGAGGAACCCCTTCGCCGAGTAACACGACGATCGAGATCTCGCAATCCCCGACGTGGACTGTCAGAGGGAGGAGAAGGGGGGAGGGGGAGGGAGGCGGGAGACAAGGGTCTCTCGATTAGAATCAGCGGGAGCGGAAAGTTTCACGCATAGTGCACGCTTAGTCAGGTGTACGTAATTTTCCGTTTCACGGAACCGGACGCGGACAACGTTCGACGCGGCTCGTGTAGAGCTCGCGGGATGGAATTCGTATTTTCTTTCCCGTCCGTTTCCGGCTCGGATCGTAGTGAACCGGAGGAGAGCGTAATTGACGTAATCGGCGAAGCGCTGTCGCTCCAACGTTCAACGACGAACGCATAAACAACGTTCCAGCGAGAGAGACGTTAGGCGGGCCACCGCGTTGTTTCGATTCAACGATGACCTCGATCAACATATTGCGGCCCGGGCGGCGATTAGACACTTCTTTTTCCGCTCGGTCGATCCGCGTTACCGCGACGGCAACGAGCAAGAGCACGGCGCAATCGCGCAAACGCCGCGCAGACGGAAGCGGGGAGAATCAAGCGACGCGAGAGGACATCGTAATAATAACTTTCGATAAATAATTAGACCGCTCCGGTGCCAACGCGAGCAAGTGCCTGAGCGCGTATCGAGACGCGCACGCATCCTGCAGCCTTGAGACCTGAGCACCTGAGACTCGCGGCGTGCGGCGCGATTCGAGGAAACCTTTGGCCGCGAACAAAGGAACGCGTCCGTCCGCGAGCTCGTTCGCGATGCAGTCGCTCATTCGCCGGTCACCCTGAAAACGCTCTCGCGGCACTTGCGAAGATGAAAAGAGAAGAAGAGAGAAAGGCAAACAGCGCGGTCCGGAGCGGAAAAACTCGGCACTAAACGAGGACGGCATTTGCAGAGACAGGATGCGGCCTTTATGTTGAAAGGATAATGATCACTTAATGATTTCGAGCGACGTGTCCGCGCATAGCGATCTTCGCGTGTATGCACCTGCGTGTATGTGTGGGGGTGAAGACACCGAAGGGCGGCGCGGGCGCGAGAGAGGCCACGGCGAGAGGGAGAAGACGTTCCCTCCGCGGAGATGATGAAAATTACAGGCTGTGCGACATGGACGTGCACACATCGGCCGTCGCGGAGAAACCGGGCGCGTGGAATTTTTCAGTCACCTCCTAATGACCGCCGCGGACGCACCTCCTACGGACTACCCGTTTACGGTTAACAATAATCATTCAATTACGGCGCGTGACGTGCACGTCATCCGGTGTCTACCGTGACCGCGGTGGCGCCGTCGTTTCTTTTTCGCGCGCACTCCGCCGTCGGCAGGCAGATCGGCGAGACAGAGACAGAGAGAAAAATAGAGAGAGAGAGAGAGAGAGAGAGAGAGAGAGAGAGAGAGAGAGAGAGAGGGGGGGCGTGAATCACCGATGATAAGCTGAATCGCTTCATCATCGTGCAAATCGTGCGAAATAACGCGACTCTAATAACAGTCAAGGACGCGTTTTTTGCGGAAGAACGGTGAAAAATGGAGGACGAGGACGAAGACGAGAAGGACCGCCGGCGGAAAATCCGGCTGAATCGTCGCCCTTGTCGACGGCAACGCAAGCAAATCGAGCGCTTTCCGTTTCGCGCGCCGCTCGAGAGGAGAAGGTCCGTCCCTCTCTCTCTCTCTCTCTCTCTCTCGCTCTCGCGAAATGCCGCTCGATTTCGCGAGTCTGGCGAGTTCGCGAGCACGCGAGCGAAACCCGACACGCGCGCGCGTCGTGCGTGAGCGCGTGAGTGAATGCGTGCACGCACGTTGATCGCCTGCACGCGGCCTGCAGCCAGCTAAACGAGCTCGAATGTTTGTTTAGCTGTCTCTCCTCTCGGCTCTTTGTGCTCATGTCTACCTGCTTCGTTTGTCTCAGCGTACGCGCACGCATGCACACGCGCCAGCGTGCGCGCGCGCGCGTTCGTCTCCGGAACGCGTGTTAAGCAAACAACGTTAACGCGTCTGATCCCAGTGCCGACCGGTTTTTCCTTGTTAGATAGAGTGATGTCATTTCCACTTATCGCGATGATGCCAATGGAATTATTACGGCGAACGATGAAGATAAGACGGCGGGCGACGTTCGGGAAGGACGAAGGGAGAGACGACGCGCGCGTTCGCCGAAGCGCGCACGCTGACGGGTCGCGCGCGTGTGATCCTCGAGAAGTGATTACGCTTCGTTAGCGTGGAAAGAGATCCCGCGTATCTCGCGTGGATGTTTCACGTTCTTATGATACACTGCTGTTATCGCGATCTGTTTAATCGGCGCGTCACTGCTGGGATCTTCCGAGGCGCGCGCGGAATCGAGAGAGTGAGAGCCTTGGCCGCGGCGGACGAGTGCGACGCGGTTTTAATACACTTTCCGCCCGATATTTTGTCCCGTCCGAGCCGGCTGTGTACGCATATCTTCCTCGCGCGATGTTATTTCCCGGCGCACAATAGCGCGCCATTAGCGCGACAGGAAACGGCAATTGCCAGAAAGAGTAATTATGCTGCTGCAACGTTGCAAATTTACGCTCCAGAGCGTGCCGATACTATTCAGCCGCAGCCTTCGCGGATTCCTCGCCTTGATTGGCAACTTTTCGAAAGCAAAGAAACTGCGATTCGCGCCGGTCGATTTAGCCGGCCGCAAAAAAATCGCAGCGTCACGTGTTGCGTGCATACCTGCATACCTCGGCAAACACTGTGCGGCAGCAGATGGGCACGTCCTTTTCCCTACATTCTGCACGATCCTGGCAGGCAGGCAGGCAGGCAGGCAGGCAAGCGAGCAAGCAAGCAAGCAAGCAAGCAAGCAGTCCCACTTTCCGTCATTCTTCAACGCTACCCACATACACACACACATACACACATACACACACACACACACAAATATACCGGCATGCCGAGGCTCACGAAACGCTCGACCGGACGGCCATTGTCTATTGTCGAAGACGGGAAAGGTGTATCTTGCGTCAACCTCATTTTCTCGAGCCCACTAAAAAGCATTATCGCCCATTAAAGCATTTTACAGGAGAACTCCCGTCGATAAAAGGGAGAGGAGAAAAAGAAGGCACGACGCGCGAGCGGGCCGCGATTAAATTCGAGATACACGATTACGACGATGTATCGCGGACGCGCGTACACGCGAAAATTTCAATTAAGCCGGGCTCGCGCTCCTTGCGCATCGTTGTTACGAAATCGTCGACACAATCAGGCAAGATGAATTGCACGACACGCGTATAATTTAATACGAAGGGGCGAGGCAGCGGCAGAGGGAAAGAGACAGACAGAGAGAGAGAGAGAGAGAGAGAGAGAGAGAGAGAGAGAGAGAGAGAGAGAGAGAGAGAGAGAGAGAGAGAGAGAGAGAGAGAGAGAGAGAGAGACAGAGAGAGAGAGAGACAGAGAGAGAGAAAGACAGAGAGAGAGGGGGAGAGAGAGAGAGAGAGAGAGAGAGAGGGAAGAAAGACGCGCACAGGGGCATGCTAATGTAACGAGCGGATACACATTGACGCAGCATCCATACACGCGTTTGATCAGGGCGGCCGTTATGACGAGAGAGCGGACGAGAGTCGCGCGTGCACTCGCCCGAGATACCTCACGCAAATTGCACGCAAATTCCCACCGGTGCCCCCCGTCCACGACCCGTCGGCTTCTTCGTGACACTTCGCTCTCTTTTGTCAGGGCGCATCCTGCCGTGCAGCGGGAGACGAATCCTTTCGGGCCGCGCCCCGGCCGTTCGTGCAAAGCAAAGCGAGGCAAAGTAGAGCAAAGCGAAGCAAAGTGCGCGCTGAGTGAGCGAACGGCTCTCTCTCTCTCTCTCTCTCTCTCTCTCTCTCTCTCTCTCTCTCTCGTCGAGTCCAAGTCGAAGTCGGCTGTCTCAGATTACATCGTGTCACCTCGCCTCGGTCGGCCTGGCTCCGACACGCGGGAGAGAACACACGTGTTAACATCTTGTCGCCCGAACCCTCGAAACCGGTGAAGCCATGGCTACTCGGACGGTCTCCCTCTCTTTCCCTTTGGCCGATACCGAACTCGCCGGATCTCACGCGGCGATTTGTTTCCCGGCAGAACTTCGCTTGGTCTCGAGGCCGAGATAACGACGCTTGTAATTACATCGTTTGGAAAATATACGCGCGCCACGTGGAACGGCCGGCCCACGCGTCGACTGATGATGGAAATCCCGAGCGCGTAACACGCCCGAGTGTCCCAGTTCCGACAGAAAGATCGATGCGTCATCACATCTTTGTCGTGTTCGTGAAATATTGAACTTTTTTACGGTCGAAAATTCGACTTGCAATCAATAGTTGTTCGAAACTTACCCCCCGCGACTGAATTTCGAGTTGAACCCGACATTTTCAGTTCGATATTCGACAGAATCGATATACGCAACGTTGTAACTCAGGGTGTTTACTGCCTGGAAAAACCTGGAAAATCAGGGAAAACTCAAGGAATTTGTTTGTGCCTGGAAAATCAGGGAAAGGTCAGGGAATTTTATTGGAAATCAGGGAATTTTTTTGAATTTGTCCTTTTTAAAATTTTCTTATATTATAATATAAAACAGGAAAGGTCTTTGAAAAGAAACAAGAATTTAGAAGCAAAGGAGTTAGAAATTAAACATATACAAATTTTAGAAAGTGCGCAAAAAGAAGCAGAGACGCTTCAAGAACAAATTGCAACTTTAAAAAAATAATTGAAAATTTCTTTAATATTAAAGTGCAATGTAAATTTTTATTGTACTTTCGCTGGGTAATGTAATTTACGTTGTTATGTATCGACAAATTTTTATGTTGTGTTTAAACTTTTATAAGTCGAAAATATAAGAACAAGTTGCACAATAAATATATATATTCATTTATAAGACACTTCATCCTCTGCTTGATTCGTAGATTTTTGGGAAACAGTGACAGTTAGAATTTACTATAAACTTTGATTGATTTAGAGAGGTGAGGCCTAAAAATTTCATTTAAGGGAATCCTAAAAATATTTCCTCAAATGCAAATTACAGGCATCACCTCTAATTTAATCAAATTTTACAGCAAATTCAAATTTTACTGTTCCCTGAAAGACCCGCGAATCATGCGGAAGGTTAAAAAAATACTTTCATCCTTAACCTGGAATTTTTAATTTACAAATGGCCTGGAAAATCAGGGAAAAGTCAGGGGATTTTTTTTCCAGATTTGCGTAAACATCCTGTAAGTGAATTTTATATCCATACTTGCGAAAAGAAACGTTCAGCCGACTCCGGCTGATTCAGACCCGAATGTACCTCCCTTGAAACGATCTTCAGGTAATGACCACAAACGCCTGGACCTTGGAGCGAGGTCCAGGTCTGCGGAGATCACTGTTTCGCCTTAAAACACCGAGCACACCCACTATCTGTGCAGCGTGGCGCGATAAGAAATCGGATTCGCCGTCGGTCTATTGAAAGGACGACGAGAGAGTAGGAATAACGTCCGCGGCCGTGCGGTAAAGACCGTAATCGGTTTGCCGAGTTTGGCGATCGAACGGAAGACAAGATTCGCCGTCGAACCGTTAAGGCGGTTAAGCGCTTTCGCAAATGGGCTCAGGCACAATGGGCTCTCGTGCCGCGAGAGAGAGAGAGAGAGAGAGAGAGAGAGAGAGCGGGCTACGGTCGATATGAATGTCAGCGGCCGCGCTCGCGGGGGGCGCTCGCGCTCGCACTCGCGCGAGTTAGAGTACGCTTTCACGCGTTTATCGTGCATTATATTTTTATTGCCGCAGCCTCCGGTCGTCCGGGTTATGAGCATACCCGGATTAGTCCCGATGTGTACGCAGCTGAGACCCCGCCACCGTGTAACGCCGCCGCCACGCTTTCCCGCATGCACGAACTCTACTACCCCTAACTGTCCGGGATCGATAAAAGCGTATTGACGGCTTCATCTTGCCGGGCGTTACGGCCGGCGCTCATAAACGCGCCGGATTGTTTTAAACGGCCACTCGCACCCGTTGTAATGTCTCGCCCGGAGCGTCATGATTTCCCTCCATCATCGCGCGCGCGCGCGATGCGATACATAGGTCTACGCGCTTTTTCTTCACGCCTCGCTTGTCATTCGCGTGAGAGCGAAAAAAAAGTGAGCCGGTCGTTTCGAGAACGGAACGGAAATATTTGCCGGCGAGTGAACTTGCGCGTTTGACGAAAAAAGGGCGGCGCGGGGGAGAGGAGGGAAGAGAGACGAGAAGCGAGGTGAGGTGAAATAGCCGGAGGAGGAGGAGCCCCCCGGCTAGTCTAGCGGATTTTATAATGTCAAATTGAACGGGAAGGCGGGTGCATAAATTCATTTCAATCCGTATTCCGCGTTTTTCGTTCGTGAAAAGAGGATTACACGAGCCGATGACACAATCGGTTAAGGGTAGTGGGGAGCACCCTCGTTATAATGAAATGTTAAAGCGATAATGTAATCGAGGAGATTTGTCATGGACTACAAGTGGATTACAAGTTATTAACAAAACCCTCGAGTCCGACGAAACGTCAAAAAAGGGTGCTCGCGGACTCTGGCGCGGAAAATTCAATATTAAAATTGCGTTGCAAGCGTGATGTCACACGTGACGTTATAATAGCCGAATGTTAACGAGTTCGCACGCTCGCAAAATGCGATCCTCGATCAATGGTTGTAACGAGTGTCGCGTTTAATAACCGCGCCGGGATATTAGGCTTGTCAAACGACCAATTACCATTGCCATGTAATTAATGGGGAGATCGTATTACGCGCCCGACGAGTGGCTGTTTAGATTCTCAACCGATCGCTGTATGCATCACAAACGTTAAAATTTATATTCAAAAATATTCCTTAAATATATCGCGATCTAAGAAACATTTTTCTCAAAACGTGATATCCAAGTATAGAGTATCGTGCACCGAATTATAAGATATATCGCGATATCGGAGTATCATGAAGCATTAAAGTGTAAAGTGTCATGTTTGAAGTATAAAATATTTGGGGCAAATTCTCGTCAAAGTCTCAGCTCTCGGGAAGATGTTCCAAGAAAAAGTGACACTTTGAGAGCTTGACGTTTCGCGTGCGTCGGCAAAGAAGGGTTCAACAGGATCCTCATAATATATATTTTCATCGTATTTATAACGAAAATTTCCATCATGTATATAACAAGAAGTGTAAATTCCGACGCGTCAGCGAAGCGTTAGCGCGACAAGGCTGACGGTCGAAATTTGCATTCGGGCAAGTAGTACGAGTCAGCGACAAATTCGACGGTTAAACATTTTCTTCTCGCGCGAGTATCTTTCTGGTAATTGATCGAACGTATAAAACGCTATCGAGAGGATCTCGAAGCTTAGGAAGGAGCGCCGCGTACGCAAGACGAGTATTAAAATCAAATTACGACCGCTAACAACGTGACGATACCGCGCGCGGCACGAACAATACTATTCGCTCGCTCGAGGAACCTGGCCGGTTATATCGGCCGATGAAAATGATCGGCACTCTAGCGGATAAGGATAAATCGTCTAGCCCCGCGCGCGCGCGTCGACGACTACGAAATGTCGACGGACGTTCGCTCGTTCGCTCGCTCGTACCCCGGAGACATCCCGCGGCCGACAGGTCGCGAGGAAGCCAAGAAGAGTGGAAGTCGCTTCCCGTTATTTACATCGCAGCCCGAAGCTCCGGTAAGCAGGCAGTATCCGAAGGTGGTATCCGCGCACGGGATTACAAAGTAACCGATGAAGGAACGGACGGTCGAAGGGATCGAGATGCAGCCGGGCGATACGCTAATGCCACGTCTGCAATGGCATTATAATACGGTGCACTCTCCTCTTCGTCGTCGTCGTCGTCGTCGTCGTCCTCCTCCTCCTTCTCCTCCTCCTCCTCCTCCTCCTCCTCCTCCTCCTCCTCCTCCTCCTCCTCCTCCTCCTCCTCCTCCTCCTCCTCCTCTTGATCCACGGTGCATACGGTTTATCGGGCCCGCCGAATGCTCTGTGTTCGGCGTTACGTCGATAAACGCGAATATCCGCAGCAGGATTCGACGCGTTGCTACGCGTGATTGGCCGCCGCGGTACGGCACGCTATACCGTCCGCAGAGCGAAACCGCATTAAAACGGCTTTGCACGACCAAATTCGAGACACTGTCTGCGATCGCGGCCGGACCTCGATTTCGTTTCCCATTGTCAGCGCGCGCGCGCGCGCGCGCTGACTTCCTTTGACCTCAACGCCAGTGGCGTAGAGTGTGTCCTCTCGGCGCGCTACGCTCGCGGCGATTTAACGCCACCGGAGCGGAAGGTCCTGCAACAAGATACGATTTCCTATTATCGATTTTTACACATCTTACACGTACGGTCACGCAAGCGTCGCAAATTATAGTCTTTATTATTTGAAGGGGTTTTATTTATTACACGCGCTTGAACGGGCTCGTGATCGCGGCGCGTGAAATATTCTCGTGGAGCGTTCGCGATAGAAAGAGACGAGGAAAATGGCAGGTTTTTTTCAACGATGTTTTTAATCTCACCTATGTTCGCTGAAATGACGGCAGCCCGACGAAATGCCCGACGAAAATATCAGTCCCCGGGCGCGTTAAATTTATAATATCTCGCTGGCGATACCGTTCACGCGTTTCGCCCGCGGACAAAGTACAACGCGAGTTGAAAAAACAAACGACCGCGTACGCGAGTGGCATTTACAAGCACTCGTCGTACGGACCGGCCCGATAGTATAGTATTACCGCCCACGTGTGTCGTGTGTATAAGCGGGACTGAAAAGTGTATCATTGACTAACGAGCGTCGATAGCCTTTTATCGTGCCGTCGCGGCTACCGGTTCGATAGTCGGTCTCAACATTGTCGATTGGCCCCCTAATGTATACCGTCTACCGCGCAGAGCTAACGTCCGTCAAACAAGCGCCGAATACGCACTTGGCAGAGCACGGCGTATGATAAAACCGACCTATCGACCTTCGCGTAATTACACGCTTTAGAGCGCAATTAGTTTCCGCGCAACGCGCGCCCGTCGAACCCCGCCGCCGCTTATAACAGTACTCCAAGTTGACTACATGAGAGAGAGATATATATATATATATATATATAGAAAGAGAAAGAGAGAGAGAGAGAGAGAGCACGCACGAGCGCGAAATTTCGTCGTGCGCGGCAATGGTGCGGCTGGTCGAATGCAATCGCTCGCGGAAACAATCGATTTAATTGAATTTTCAGCCCGCGCTCGTACAAAATACGAGCAGTCTTGTCGAGATGCGAGACCTCGAATGGACGCGCAAACGCGAAAAGATCCTAACTTCGGGAACACCTCCCTTCATTTCCGTCGTTCGACGCTCTCAGTTACGCCCGTTGCTTTGACTTTGTTATCGCCCGTCGAATGCATTGAGACGCGGAGCTCAGCGTGAGACGTATAAACAATTTGTTCCCCGAACACATCCGCCGCGGTGCATTTTGCAAGAACGGGCGGAGCTTTACGACGTCGTCCGGCGGAAACCAAGAGCGCCTTACCGGCGCGGGTCGCATTGTTCCGCGCCGATTAGAAAGCCAAAGTCGGAATACCGAGCGTAGCGCGTTCGGCATGGACACGTACACCACGTTCTAGCGCGCATGCGTGGCGCAACATTTATTATCGCTAGCATATGTGGTAGACCGGCAACAAACACACACACACACACACACACACACACACGCACAAACACACAATTGGCGCGCGACGGTGCAGGCAGAACCGCGGCCTGGGAGGCGCGGGTGGGTGCTCTCGTGCGGCGAATAAATAGTTGTAAACGCGGGCGCGAAAGGTCTCTCTTAGAAGCCGAGCCCGCTATTGTCTCGTCTCGGAGACTTGTTCACTGTTGCACGCAGCGTGGACTCATTCCCCGGCAAACGCTCGTTTTCGGAAGAAAGTGCATCCTACCGCTCTCGTCTCTCCCGCTTTCATCTCGGCCCTTTACCGATTTCGAATCTCTTTGACGCTTCAACACAATTCCCGAGCGACCTCGCATTTCGAGAGTTCTCCGTCCCGTGCGTCAATTACGAGTTACGCTCGCAGGTTCTTGCATCGTGTGACTTTCGCCTTGTCTCTTACGTATTGTGAGCGTAATTGGCGTGTCGAAACGACATTTTTTCACGCCAGCGTTTGGGATCTCGCGTGGCGAACTCGCGCAGGTTCTTCTTTACCTTTGATACATGTGGGATTTTGTTTCGTTAGACGGTAATCGGATACTTCTGATTGCCCGCATTTTGCGGAGAGAGAACAACAAAACGACGTCGGGTGATATATCTTTAATGCTAATGTGCCGTGTTAAAATAATCTCCGCCACAAGCGCGTTCAATTACGAACGAGTCCGCTCGAACGATTGCATGCGTGCGGCGTGCCGTAATGCAGGGAGCGGTATGATAATTTACAAGGATAAAATGACGCGGGAGTGTCCGTGTTCTCGATCCGCGTACCGATCGCACACGACTTGTCGAAGCGTAAAAGGACAACTCGGCTAATACAGGCGTAATTATGTATGTATATGTAAACATGAGCGAATGGAGGGTTAGGGACCCGGTGCTTTGGATTAGTAATCATCGAGATTAGTACCTGATACAGCGATAACCGTTGGTTCTCGGGTAGCAAATTCGTGTTGCGCACCGAGTTGACTTCCTGGTTATTCATCGCGCAACGTGTCGTAATGTATGTGTGCGCGCGCGCGCGCGCGCGCGGCATTCAGCGCGGGAAATATAATTACACGTTGCGTAATCGACGTTTTCAGAGGGGATATCCGCGCACGGGGAGGAAAAGCACGCGAGGGCACAGGTAGACGCGGAAGCGGATTCCTCCCGCTGCGCGACGTTTCGCGCCGGTCTCGTGAAAATGCGTATACGCGCGCGTCGCCCTGAAAAGAATCGCGCGTCTCTCTTCTCTCGGTCTTTTTCCGCCGAGTGCGCGTAGGTCTTTGCGAAGCTGCGAAATGCGAAGTCTTCCGACGAGGAAAGGCGGAGAGATCGCGCGAAAACGCAGCGGCACGCGATGTCTCGCGCGTCTGAGAGAAAAGTATATGATATTTGGAACTGTAATGATATAGTAACTAAATTATAGTCCGAAATATCATGTTTATAGTAAGTATATTACCATAATATCGGTAATAATTACGATATAGGCATAGTATAACCAACCATATAATATTTCTACTAAGAATTATAGTAAGTTAAACTAAAATTATCGTATGGATACAAGTATAAAATGGTAGGTAAAGTAACTCTTTTATGTGGTCAATATTACCAGAATATTTGCTAAATGATGACAGATGTAACTATATGAATATTAAATCTCACTATATTTGTGAATGAGAAATTACCATATATGTGGTAAAAGTAACTAAACAATTATTTAAGACAATCATTGACTATATATTTGTGTTTATTCTACTATATCTTGCAGGTTCCACGAACTATAAAAATATGCTTGACGCCAAAATGAATTATAAAAATATAGTGAGATTATAGTTAATTCATCTGTATTTTTCTCTCAGTGTACGATAGGAGGAGCGCGGCGCCGGGGTGATTCTTGCCTGAACAACGGCGATTCTCCCGAATGGCGATGAGTCTGTTTCAGTTGGAAGAGAAGGAACAAGAGAAAAAATTGATTGCAAACTGTCACGCTGGCCTCGCGAATTATTCCGAGCGCAAAGGGTCAATTAATGCGCTGCGATTCTTCCTCTTTTTCTCTCTCTCTCTCTCTCTCTCTCTCTCTCTGTCTCACCCACTTTTCTTTCTCGACGAAGACGTAAACGTGGAATTAACCGAGGGTATTTTGACGAGGCTTACTAATTGTTCGCACGACGAAGCGTTACTTGAGCAACAACAGCGGCGGGCTTGGCGCCCGCGGCGGCGGCGGCGGCGGCGGCGGCGGCGGCGGCGGCGGCGGCTTTGGCATTCCGGATAAACGGAATAGCAAGTGTTAATGCCAATTACAATGCAGTGTGCACGTCGAACGGTGCGCTGCACGTTGAGCTTTATTTGGCCGCTACGCCACTATATAAACGCGTTTACGATCTCAACGTAGGTTGGATTTACTTAGCCGGGTTATGCACCGCGAAGAGACGGAGAATATATGCGCGCGAGCTTGTGTATTCACACACACACACACACACACACACACACACACACACAGCGTGTACGAGTTAGCTGCTAGACGACCATTATGCGCCCCGTAGTCTCGTTCCGTCGTCGGCGTATGATTTGGAACACGTGCGACGCTAAAGATCGTTAGGTTTCGGCTTTTTGTTGTCGCGCGCGGGAGCTTTGAGGCGGTGGATGCCAGTTGGTTGATGTAGAAAGCCGGCCGACAGGCTCGCGCATTCGTCATGTACATATCGGAAAGTAGATGGCGCGAGCCGGAAAACTAAGTATTACCGATTAGAAAAGATCCTCTCCTGTTTGTTTCAGTCAATCGTGCATATTGTACGTATTGGTATCGATTGCGGCTGAACTTTGCCAATTCGACGTAAACTGCGAGTCGAATAAAAATAAGATGGCGAGATCCGAATGTGAATCTCTGTTTCTAAAGTGATACAATTAAATACTGGTTTGTACAGCCGTGATGCGTCTGAGATTTGCTCGGAAATCCGATTGAATTTATTATTCCATATTTTCACTACGTAGAAAGTAGACAAACTTCCATGATCGTTTTAATCCTTCTTCTCAGCTTCCTTCTTCCACGCCTGAATTCTCACGATGGATGGACGCGATATCCAACGCTAAACTCACCGAAACGCATTATTCGATAATGCATTCGACCGGGAAACAGATTTGTATAGATTCCATCAATTATCAACAACCGCTTATCGGTGCAATACAGAACCGCTCTGTATATTAATAATGCATCCGATCGACCGAGAAAAGTCGATTTCCAAATTTATCGCCGTTACAGTAAATATCGAATGATGAAAAATATAGTATCGAAATTCGCAGCAGAGGGAAAGGAAGAAAGGAAGAGATAGATAGATAGATAGAGAAAGAGGAGAGAGAGAGAGAGAGAGAGAGAGAGAGAGAGAGAGAGAGAGAGAGAGAGAGAGAGAGAGAGAGAGAGGAGAGAGAAAGAGAGACGCGACAGAGAATAGAGAACTTAATTGACATTTCGTGCGTGACCGGCGCGCGCGTCGCAGCAGACGTCTCATCACAGGCTAATATATTCAAACGAGATTTCGTCTAAACAAAAGGTAGTAAGGCCGCCGCCTAAATACCACGCTCATAATTAGTTTTGCCCAGAAGTTATAGCCCTCGCGTCCGCGCGCGTGCGCGACCTCGCGTCAGTGGTGTGCGTGAGCCCACGCATATACACACTCACATCGTAAGACGAGCGCAACATTAGCATAACCTTGTTCGCACGCAAGCGGCCCTTTTGCACATACACGCTCCTCCTTGGATCTCCTTCCTTTGACACCCGCGCATCCTGGCCAATGGCGGAGCCTCTGGAACCCCCACGGTAATTCGATATATCTCGGGGCTCGGGTGCGACGAGGCGATATCCCTGCAAAAAGGGCTGTCAGGACACCTTGCCTCAGCCAGGCGAGAGGAAGCGAGGCAGCGCCCTGGCCTATTTCTTTTACCTCCCTTTTCTCACCGTGGCGTAACGTACCTCTCTCCTGCTCGTTCTTTTTCTATCCTTCCTAGTAGACCAGCCTCTTTCCATCCCTCCCTCCCTCCCTCCCGCCCTTCCTCTCTCTCACTCTTCCCTTGGGCTACACACGGTAGCGCGAGACCGGTAGATTAGGTGCCGCTGTGCCACTGACGAAGGACGAATCTCTCGCGGGTAAGGTATCCTTTTCCGCGATGAAGGACTCTTGCAGCGGCTACACTCGATACCATCTGCTGGACATCCTGTATTACGCGCGAGATCACCCACGTAACCAGGAGTCGTGGCAGGCTCGTTACGAACGAGTGAAAAATGCCGTCGTCGTTGACGTTCTCGTTGAATTTAGAACGCAACTTTTCAGGGCGTCTTGTCGCGCTCGAAACGACCATCCCTTAAGAACATTCACGTGCGTTTCACGTCGCAGTGGCGCGCTGTGATGGCCTGCGATGTTTGAAGATTCTCGCGAGATAAGTTTCTCTCTCTCTCTCTCTCTCTCTCTCTCTCTCCCCCTCCCTCCCTTTCGGTGGTAGTCCCAATTATTCTTCCTCGCGCGTGTAAGAGACGAGAGAGGTGACGTCGCTGGGTGAGATCGATTTTCACCGGCGTCATGCCGCCACCACCTCAGCGGGCCTTTCGCGTCGCAGCCACGCGGGGTCGCAGCCACGGGGCGAGGAAACCATTGGTAAACGCGGTGGAACGTTAAATATGCGACGGGTGATAGGGGCCCGAGGAGAGGAGGTGCGACTTAACGTCTCGCTCCGCCCGCTCGACGCGTGTAAAATAATATCGTCCTCGCCCCCGCCCCTTCACGATTCCCGTGCTTTGCACGAAAAGTGGATGACGCGCCGTTCGAAAAACGATACCGATGACATAGCGATCGCCCCGATAAAATCTCGGTTTTCTCTGAAGTCCACTCTATACCTGCTCTGTAAAGCAGTCCGAGGGAGGTAATAATGCTGGTGCTGGTGGTGGCGGCAGCGGTCGCCACAGGTAGAGAGAAAGAGAGAGAGAGAGAGAGAGAGAGAGAGAGAGAGAGGTGAAGGAGCAGTGACACGGCAGAATGCACTCGAGGGATGCATTCGAGCGCACCACCCGCAGCTGTAGGTGTCCCGAGTCGGCCTCATCGACGATGTCTTAATAGGACGTCTTCGTTCCCTGAAATCGAGCATCCCACGAGCGCTACTGTCCTTTGCGCTCGCGATCACACGTGGTCTTCGCGCTCGTCGTTGTGTCAACATCGGGCCGACTCTCGTGACCGACAAACCGGGCTGTAAACACCGAAAACCGAATAGATACCGCGCCTTTCCAGCTGTGAGAACCCAACCCGCGTTGACACTCTCTCGATGCTGTCGATGTGGCATATTAAAAAATTCCGATTGAAATGAACATTAATCCCCGATTTACGATCTCTCTCTCTCTCTCTCTCTCTCTCTCTCGAACCTCCACGCGACACTCCGCGACACGAACGAAGCGCGCTCGTCCGATTCCGTTCGCATGTACAGCCGAGGGATTACCCCTTCCGACGATTTTCCTTGGCCGATGCGTATCTCCGAAAAAAACATCGTTCGGAGGACACCTGGGTGTATTAATTAGGACCCAGCGATGTGTCACGATCTGAAGCTTGCGTACAAAGGCCTGCGTACAAATATCAAGATGAGCAACACACACATCGGTCGAGATAAGATCTAAACGCGCGGCCCGCCCCTCTCCCTGACTTTCCCTTAATTTCCCGGCCTATCGTCAGGCCGACCGTATTCGCCTGAAACGGCGGAGATCGTCCCGGCGAGATAGCAGGTGCACAGGTATTCCGGAACAAAGGTGAGGCTTGCGTGTCCTCTCGAATACTTGTGTACATTCGCGCGGTGTGTTGCCTGCTCGTCTCTGCATTCCACCGGGCCCCGTGGGTGTGCCTTTCTCCGAAACATCGAAATTCGTGCCGATTCCTTCTGACGGCCGACCAAATGAGAGAGAGAGAGAGGGAGGCTCGCTCGGCTCTCATGCCGCGTCTCTATCCTACCTCTCCCGACGCGGCTAATTAAGTGGAGAACCGACCGCGCCGTGTACCCAATCGCGACCAGTTAGACGATTCTTATCCGATTTCACGGTACGGCCGAAGAACGTCCCGCGCGGCTTCTATCGATCACAGCATACGTGAGAGAATTCCGTGGACTTTTTGAGCGATCCTCTCTAATTTTTCAAGATTCGTCGGTGCGAACAGACCGAGGAGACAGACGGAGAGGAGAGAAAGAGAGAGAGGGGGAGAGAGAGAGAGAGAGAGAGGAGAAACGAGAAAAGCGAGAGCCCGCGCTCGCAATCGCGGTGACGTAAATCAACGTCCCGCGAACAAAGTGGCACTCAACAGAGTAGAGAAAGGAACGTTCCCAAGTGCCCGTCTTCGTCGTGCGGGTTCAAGCGAAGCTGCAGATGTGTCTAATTTGCAATTACGCAGAACGAAAGTTTTCGTGCGGCGACGAGCGAGCGCGCTCGGTAATGGGCGCTGCAGACGAGACGGCTGAGCTTCTACATGCGGGGGGGCGGGAGAGGGGAGAGTTATTCGATTATTTTAATATCTCTCGCACACACGCGCATGAGCGCGAGAAGAAGCGACGGAGGGAGAGGGGGAGGTGTAATAACGCATAAACGGTAAGAACCATTCCCATTCATAACGCGCGGCGTGTCGCGCGAGGGAGCCTCCGATGTTCCGCAAAGAGCTCGCTCCTCGCCGCCTCTCCGTTATATTTCCTCCTTTTACGCAACACGTCTAATCGTCCACGCGCGCTATATTCTCCCGCTCTGCCCACCACACCGCATACCTGCATCGTGACTGCGCGTCCGCGCGGCGGGAAAAATGCGACTCTCCGGGAGCGGCGCGACGCGGTGACGCGGCGCGAGGTAAGGCGAGGCGGCGAAACTCGCGAGGCCGCCGCGACAATGTAAAAGTAACAGGAGGAGGAGAGATAGACTCGCGAAAGAGAGGAGAAAGAGGACGAGGAGGTGAGAGGCGGCGAGCAAGCGGCGGATTCGCGAGAGAAAGACAGAAAGAGGGAAGAAAGAGAAACAGAAGATCGCGCGCGCGCGCGCGCGCGAGCAGGGCTTTCAGCTACCCCGGGAAACGGACCGGTGTCTCGCTCATTAAGACGTTTAACGGTCGCCATATAATCGATTATTTATAGAGATATTTAAGCCCGATAAGCGGTGCCGGCGACGGTGTCGCGAAGGAGGCTCGTATCCGCGCGAGAGAGCTCTCCGTCGAGGACGCGCGGTCACGGTGCGACGGCGCGCCGCATGAAGACGTCCGTCGGTTTTACTGCCGATTTTCGTGCGCTACGGACAGTCGCTCGCTCGCTCACGCACACGCATCGCGCGCAGGTTGAACGGCTTTTTATAGGAGCGCGCGGACTGTATTTTTTTCGCCGCGGACGCGGACGCGGACACCCGCTGGCCGCCGGGGAGGACCGAGGAGGTCTCCCCGTCGAGGAGAGACCGCGCGCGCGCGCGCGCGCGCACGCGGCGTTTCGTAATTCCCGCGTTAGCGCCGATTTATCATGCTTATTAAGCCAATCTACCGGCCAGTGCCCGCCGAACGGCACCTCCGTGATAGGACGAGGACGAGGACGCGTACGCGAGCGCGCTCTCGCATACACGCCGTCTGCTGCGCGCTCGTGCGCAACGAGCGTATGCACACGTGCACATGGCATCATCGCGCACCGCGCCGCGCTGCGTATCGCCGCACGCTTGTGCCCGGCGGAGAAACGACGTCCGACTCGAGTCCGGGCCATTCCGCGGCGAGAGCGAGACGCGGCGAGCGGCGCGCACCGTTACGAGGTCTCCTCGTGCTTTCGTCTTTATTATGGCACCCATATACCCACTAATGACCACCCGAGAGGGAGAATGAGAGAGAGAGAGAGAGAGAGAGAGAGAGAGAGATAGGTGTGGGGGGGGGAGGAAGGGGAGAGAATCGCGGATGCAGCCGCCGCCCGTGGGAGTTACCGAGCGTCCACGGCGGACCGTTAGTAATTGTGCCGGGCGATACAGTTGTTAATCTGCGGCTGTTAATCTAACCGGCGGAATCTCAGGGATATAACGAGAAGGCGACGCGCAGCGAGGCTCTGTCACCTCGTGGAAAGCCAAAGAGAGCGTGGCCCGCGATATCGGCGATATGCTGAGAATGAGGAGGGACGGAGGGGGCAGGGAGAGACCCGGCGCGGCGACCTGGGAACGGTATCGTCGGCGGATTGCGTTTATCTTCGCCAGATAGGTCTTATTTATTTGCGACGATGGCGAACCGCGGCCAGAAGTCGTGAGGTTCGTGAGGCCGAGCGTCGTTATTAGACGTCGTACGTATCGGCCGATGAATTACGTAAGCGGTTCTCGTTGGACGCAATTTACGCGCGAGATCCCTCAGATCGTATCGGCCATCCTTCGCGCTTATAATCGTGCGCTCGCCGGCGTGTGAGGTGTTTCGGTACGGAGAATTCGCGTAACCTTCGCGTTACACACACACACACACACACATACGCATTCACACACACACACACACAGCACCGTTCACCGCTGATCTAGTTGTTTTCGTTCATATTATTTTCCACCCCGCGCGCGCGCGCGCGAGTGCGCGGCGGGAGCTCGCACTGGTCTACCCCGCGAGTCCTAAGAAGAAATAAGGCACGCGTGTTTAAATCGTTAATGAAACTACCGACGCCGCCACGTAGCGGCCATAAATAGCCGTACCCACTCAATTATATAGCGTCTTATAAAGAAGGCCGCGCGCGCGCGCGCGTGGTCCGCCGATACCTGCCTGTACAGCGCGCATCCTCCGCGAATACTTCGTCTTTGTATCGTTGCGAAACGTGGCTGGAACACGCCGCGTGTCGGCGGCGGTGGCGTAGCGGTCGAAATCAAATTGATTTCCACGTCGGATCCGAACGGTACGGCCGTGTACCGGCAATTTATAGAACGGCCGATGGATATTCCACACACGTGCGCGCGCTCGCGCTCGCGCTCCAGCCGCCAGCGCGGAAGATCGCGCGCTCGCGAATTCCTTCGCGAATGCCCGTTAACGATCACCGAGAGCCATGGAAGTGGCCAATCACGGGCGCGATACTCGGTGCCCTTGAGGATTGTCGGTAATTATGTCTAAACGATCGGCTGCGCGCCGGTAGACGGAGGGATGACGATCGTCACAGGCGGGAGGAAAGAGCGCGTTGCCGGGCGAAAGCTGCGGGAAAGCGCGAGAGATCGCGCGGCGACGCGCCGGAATACCGCGAGTTATAACGTATTACGTTATCGCGATCGCTGCGGCCACGGCTGTGTATCGGAAGAAGCGCTTAGGCAAAATTATTGTACACCTACCCGGAGCGGCGCACGCGCTTCGCTTCCTCCCCTCCGACGCGCGGATATCGCGAGCGGTATCTGCGCCACCGTGATATCCCCCTCCCTCCCTCCTTCCCCCCCCCGCCGTATATTATGTGACAGCGGTACTTAGTAATTGGTGCGGCATTACATCGTCCGGGCGGCGTCTAAAGGAAGATTTACGCAAAGCCGCGCTAAGTCGGACGAGCGAGCGAGCGAGAGTGCTGTTCGCGAATTAAGCCATCGCGAGAAACGTCGTGAGCGGTTACATTAGTTACGCACTTTTCCGTGCCCCGACGTCGTATAATTCCCGCGATCTTAATTAAGCGATCCTCGGGACTTAATTATACGTAATTGCGCTTCGACGTGCTCATAATCCGCTATCTCGCTACTTACTTTATCATTGATTCTTTTTCTCTCGTCGCGACGGACGCGCGCGGATAACGAGATAATCGCGCGACAGTCCCGAGGACATCCTGCTTCGAGCAGCGGAGCGTCTCGTCAGCCGCGTGCTTTGGACTAAAAGGAAGAAAAGGGGAAGGAAATTTGCGAGCTCGTCGGGTCAATCTCCTACGCGTCAAATGCTACGTTAATTCCGCGCGTTAAATAGCGAACGTAATAAGTGCACCGAGCGATCGAAAGTCGTCGCGAATGCAACGCGATTTCTCGGTTTCTTTTCCCGACTAGAAATTTTGATCGGGTTCACCTAACATTGATAAGGACCTAATAGGGTGAATGAAAGGTAATCCTAAGTAAGTCAGTCCTTATAATGTCCTAACGCCAAATGAGTAAGGAAGACCTTTATGAGGTTATAATGATTGGGTCCACATTAGGACCTTAATTTACCAACCTAGTGTATGATATAATATCAGGTTCAGTTAATCAGGTCCTTGTCGGGATCTTATTCATTGTATCCAATATGATTTGCATTATCAAGTTTTAACAAAAATCATTTGTAATTAATTTTATATGTATATAATATAAATGTGTGTATATGTGTGTGTGCGCGCGCGCGCGCGCGTGTGTGTATGTATAAAACTTTAATAGTCCTGAATGTGGTATAAAAAAATATTTTTATAATGTGTCACATATAATTAGAGACAGTTCAATTTTTATCGTACGACGCGCAACGACGAGTTGCCTGTAGCGGCGTGTGCACTGCAGCTCTCATTTGTCTTGCATTTGTCCATATATGGGCCTATAAGACAAAAGACGCTCGAGAAGCAGTTCAGTCGCCTACTCTGTGCGTGCATGTTGCGTATCTCAGTGCGTGTTTATGTCGTGCGATAATTTATTGGTCGTGACGAAACATTTTACAAGTATGCTCAAGCGATCTAAAATATTATTTCATGCAAATATCTTTTTATTTCGAAATGACATGAAAGAATTTTCAGCGTGTCATTTCTTATTTCCAATGTCATCGTCCAATATAGCCGTGGCGAGTAATCAGGAGTCATAATTTGAAAAACAAAAAACGTAATAAGGATTCCATAAGATAACTCAATAAGGACCTGACTATGAACCTTACTAAGGTCCTGATATCCATGCTGCGTTACATGACTTACTAGGACCCGATAGTATTACCTTATTGGGACCTGATGTCCAAATGAGGTTAACCTGATCAGGACCAGGGATAAATTTCTAGTCGAGTTGCGTGTTCCTTTCTCCCCCACCCCTCTCTCTCTCTCTCTCTCTCTCTTTGTTTCTCTCCCCCTCTTTGATCGATCTGCTCGCGACAGAGCGCCATTCTCACGCGTTATCTATAATCGAATCATTAAACGGGCAATAAGGTACGCGGGTAAATACCTTTACAAATAACACGTCGTCGCGGCGCGTTTGTCGGCGTCGCAACCGAGAGCGGCCGCGCGTTAAATGCGAAATTAAATTATATCACGCTCACGCGCGCGCGCGCGCGCGCACACATACGCACACCTACACTCGCGATGATAATCACACCGATCACGGTGACGGTGACGGCGACGGCGCCGTCGCTGAGCGTTACGTAGAGAGTAGCGCGCTCACATCTCTCGTCCCGAGATTTACCGACGTCGGAATGCGGCGCGCGGCGCTTAAAGGACTCGTTAACCAAAACCGAGGAACCAATTACTACGTGGCCCTGCAGCGTACCGGGCATTACGCGTCCGCAATTAATTATACAAGGGCATCCCAGTTGCAGCGCGACGAGAGTGAGCGGCGAACGGCAAGCAGCGCGCGCGGGGCTGCTCCGGCAGCCCGAAAGAGCCGCATTGAGAAACTTTCGACGAGATAATCCGTACCGGTTTTGCAAAGGCAACGGTGTTGCATTAATGGCCCGTCCTCCGCATAAAGCCATCAGGCACCTGATCGGGTCTTTCGAAAACGGCTTAATACGCTGCCGTCGCGAGTGTATGCCTTTAACCTAGTATCTCGTATCTGAAATTTCTTATAAAATACGGAGCACCTTGAGAGAGAGAGAGAGAGAGAGAGAGAGAGAGAGAGAGAGGGAGGGAGAGAGAAGCGTCCGAATGCTCTCTGGCGAAATGATTGCCACAGATAACAACACCGACAAAGCGTCGAAATCATGAGAGGACGAGAGTGTTTCACTTCTCTCCGCAGCGCCAATTACAAATTATTTTCCACGCGAGCAATAATCTACCTGTAATTATCACAATGCGCGGCGGCATCGGCGAACATTCAGCTCGCAAATAACACAGTTTAAATGAGCCTTACATATATCCCTTCTCGATGTGTGCATGCGCCGTGTTTGTGTGCTCGTTCGTGTTCGCGCCAACAAGTAGACCGACGTAAGTCTGCTGGCTGCTGCGTGTGAAACAACTCTCGGCAGCGCGCAACCGCGAAAGAGCCGAGAATTTTGGACTGAGGTAATCCGCGCGCGCGCGCGCGCGCCGCTGACAAAGCTGACCGTGTCTCGCTAATGACTCGACTTATGCGGACTTAAATCGCTAGATGAGACTGGATTGTTCCTTCTTGGTGCTGCGTCCAACTCCAACGCGTTTCCTCGCGGACGCAATACCCGCGCACTCCTCGGGCCGGTTACGTTATCGGGCACTTTTTCCCGTAAAAAATACGACAAACAGTTTTACGGCGTATAATCGCGGCCAATTACGTGGGCTTTTAATATTCCGATGCCAATGCCCCCGATACCTTCCCGCGGATAGCTTTAATGAGCATTTCGCACGGAGAAATCGCCGTTCCGCCGCTTAATAGCCCGTATTAATGCCAAACGCGAGAGCGAGGGAAAGAGAGAGAGAGAGAGAGAGAGAGAGAGAGAGAGGGAGAGAGAGAGAGAGAGACGTTCTCCAATCTGTGAGATACACGTCGCGACGTCAAGCGCTCCAACTGGTATTCGCGTGTTATTCGCAGGACGAATTTCCCACACATAGATATTTCCCTGGGAGAACGTCTCTCTTTCGAGACTCGCAACCGCCGCGTATGTTAATCAGCCGAGAATCACGCCTACACCTCCTCCCCCACTCTGCGCAATTACTTACTCGTTTTGCACAAACCGTGCTTACAAAATTCCCGGATGAAGTCGAGTGAATGCGCGATTGAGTCCACGACGAGTTTTCAGACTTGGGGGGGAGGGGCTGCAACGACGACGACATCGCGGGATGAGGAACCGGCGAGCGCGAGACGACGACGCGCTCTCCGTTCTCAGACTTTCCGAACTTCCAATCCCCGACGGCCCGGCACGGTCCCGGTGGAGAGAAAAGGAGAACCGATCGCGGCTCGCCGTCATCGGCGGGACTTTATTACAGGCGGAGAACGGAAGCGACGACAGCCGGCTGCCGCGCCAAGGATTCTCGGGCCGGCCGGCCGCCCCTCCCTGCCCCCGTCCACCAGGGGCCTTCGACGAGATAATCCGCGCCTGGGCTGACAAAGCTGTCCGCGTTTCATTAATGAGCCGCCATACGTATAAAACCCGCGGACGACTGTATCGGGTCCCGGGCATAAGCGTCTCCTTAGCATCGTCGTCGCCGGGACGGCATTTGTTTTCGCGGTTTTACAAGCGTATAACGTGTTGCGCGCGGCGACGATAATGCGACGATAGTTTATGTACTCGCTCGTGGGGCGGTGCGTATGTGCGTACGTGTGCGTGTACGTGTGTGTGTGTGTGTGTGTGTATGCGCGCGCACCACGTACGACGCGCGTCCAGCCGATGTCGGCGCGACGGCGCTTCTTCGGCTCGTCCTCTCCCTGTCCGCGGCTGATCGACGGCCGCGGCTGCCTTTTTCTGATCGTCGACGCGTATACTCGCACTTTCGCGCGTCCACACGCAGGTATGTAACGCATTAACGTTATAGATACGCGCGTGGCGTGGGACACGGACCTCTCGCGCGTGTCTTAACGAGCGTGATCGCTAACTTTTGAATCTGCCGCATTTATATCGCGTCTCCGTTCGCTCGCTCGCTCGGCGGACCTTCGGCGGAAGGTGGGATATCATCCTCCTCGATGCGATGAGGAGGAGGAGGAGGGAAAAGAGGAGGCCGCGCCATCCGTGTTTCGCGCCTTCTCGAGGCCGACTCTCGGAGTCTCGGTGCGCGTACACAGTTTCACGGGGAAAGACAGACGCAGCGACAAAAAGCTACAGACGTGCCGGCTTGATATGTCGGCGACTCGATGCGGGCGCCGTTGGAAAAAAGGAGTCGCGCGGTTCTTTATTTTGCGCCGTCGCGCGGCCAGACACGGCGGAATCTCGTCGGCGGGTCTCTCTCTCTCTCTCTCTCTCTCTCTCTCTCTCGCTCGCTCGCTCGCTCGCTCGCTCTCGTCAAGGTCTCTCGCGGGAGGACGCATCGGAACCGCTCATTTTTTATGTAGCCGGTACACAGCACCGCGGCCTTCCGTATTTTTTCGGTGAGCGCGCTGGTAGTTCACTTTGCGCGGCGTAAAAAATATACGAGGCTGAAAGATGCGGGAGTTGGCGCATGCGCGCCGTGTGTTCTAATATTTAAATTTTCATCGCGAAACGAGACGTCACGGGGAGGGGGCCGGCAGCGCGTTACGGCGAATCGCGGAGCGGTCGCGGTCACTTTCTGCCACTGCGAAGACTCGGTTGCTATCGCGGAAAAGCGTTAATGGATGCACTAACTGTTATCGCGTTTCTGGTCAAATCCATTATGTCGCACGCATAAATAATACCTGCAGGTAGATAGTTTGCGGTAGAAGCGGTAAAGGGGCTAAAGTTATATCTATTTAGGGTGACGTCAATCACGGTAAATCGATAAAAGAGGAGGAAACATGATGGTAGTAGAGAGCGATTAAATTCGTCTCTCTCTCTCTCTCTCTCTCTCTCTCTCTCTCTCTCTCTCCTCCCCCCCCCCCCACCCTCCCTCTAGACACAACGATTTGGCGAAAAATAGCGCGGGTAAACTAACGGACGAGCGGTCTATTTTCGCAACTTCGATGGACGACCGGTTACGTGATGGCGAAGGGGATATTTGTCTGCGGGAGAGACGGGGGAACGAAACAAGCTAATGTGTAATCGAAGTTGCTGTAACGCGAATAACTATCGTCGTATCATGACGGCCGTACGTGTTGCAAATGAAATTACCGTACTCGTTCGTTCGCTCTTTACTAACTGGGACGAAGAGTTCGGCGCCAAATATTATCGACTTTCCAAGTTACTGAGCGCTATCCTCCTGCAGTTTATCCGAGCAATATTACGGCGAGCGGCACCCCGCTCTCTCTCTCTCTCTCTCTCTCTCTCTCTCTCTCTCTCTCTCTCTCTCTCTCTCTCTCTCGCGCGCGCGCGCGCGCACGCTACGAATGGCGTTTACCTGCCACGAGAAGCCGTTCAGCTCGCGTTGCAGCGGCAAGTTGCTTGACAAATTAATAAAACTCGCGATTAATCTCGCCGTGCTTGCGCCGCACCGCGTAATTTACGAAATCGAGAAAGAGCCATTTATCACGCGCACAATGCAACTCCGCCCGAGGCGGCTGCTGCCGCTTCGCTATTTTTACAAATTCGCACGTCGAAAGATACTCGCGGATACGCGCGAGCGCACATTAATAATCGGCCGAGGTGTTTCGAGCATGGCGGGAGGAGGAAAGAAGACGCGGGAGGAGGAGGGAGGGAAGGAGGGCACACGCGTAATAACGGCAATATTATCCGCGCGAAGCGATCGTCGCGTATCGTAAACTCGCTGTTTCGCCACTTGCGTATTGTGCGCGCACGTGATCTATGTAAAAGACGATACACTGCGCTCGCGAGTGCCTATCGACAAGTCGCCCGCCGCATTTGCATAGAAACGCATCCGCGAGCGGGGAATATTGCGATCGTTTCTCGTACGCGACGTACGTGGGTACCTGCCGTCGAGTACACACTCGTCGTCCTACAGATATGTGTGTGCGTGTGCCTGTTGCATACAACAGGCTGCCGCTCGTAAGTCGATCCTCCGCGAAATACGCGAGCGAGCGAGCGCCTCGCAGGAATTTTACGAGGCACTGTGTGCATTTTTCAAATTGCTTCGAGGCCGACTGTCGATTTGGAAATTGATTTATCGGGAGCATTCATGGAAGCCTCCTCTCACACTGACAGGCAGTTATTCGACGGACACTCGGATGAAAAATAAAACGCAATCTCCGCTCAACTCGCGGCACACCCGCGAGTCTCCGTCAACCTCTGGCCGCGACTGATATAGAAGCTCCGGCTGTGTTCTCCCTCCTTCTCTGCTTTTCAACTAACCATATACATTATTCATACATAATTACACCTATAATACCACCGAGGTAACGAGCCGCCGCGGATACAATGTGCAAACGTTCCTCTGCCAGTGTATTTCGCAACCGTTTTCTCTCCGCGAATGGCGCCGTGTGTGTCCGCCCGATTAGCGCCTTCGCCAAATATTCACAGTCGCGGCGGATTTTCGCCAGACGGGAACATGTCACACCAGCGAAAGCGAGAGAGCGCGCGCGCGAGAGAGAGAGAGAGAGAGAGAGAGAGAGAGCGCAGGCAAGAAACGACACTTGCGTAAGAGCCACCCTGTATAAGTAGGTACCAGCGTCTCTCGATGCGTCGTGACATACGCGAGGGGAGGGAGGAGGGGGGGAACCCGAGGAAGGTAGAAAATCGCCGGAGGTAGACCGCGCCGCGTTCGACGGTGCGCAGATTTATGGCGATACTGCGATGCGCGCTAGTATGCGCTGCGAAGGCACACACTCGGGAAACGGGAAGATCTCGGACATGCGATGACGATTAATTACGGGTTACGCGTATGCACGTTAAGCGGCCCCGTCGGCCCCCCTGTTTCTCTCCCTCGGCATGATCCATCGCGCGGTTCCGCGCGCGCGTGTGATTACGCGCCGGCTCGCTCGACGCGCGAGAGCAGCGTGGAAGACAAATGCGGTCGGTGAGCGGCGCCGAGCGGTATTACGAATGTCCCTCTTCCCCCCGCCGTAAGCGGGTCGATTACATCCCATTAAATTATTACAGTGTGTCGTTGAGAAATAGACTTTCTCTGTCGGCGGCGAAGAACGCGCGGAGGGGACGAGACTACGGCAACGTCCGGCGGGTCCGGCGGACGCGGTCAGAGCCGTGGGCTCTCTCTCTCTCTCTCTCTCTCTCTCTCTCTCTCTCTCTCTCTCTCAGATATGGCTACTACGTTATGCATGAACGCCGTGTTGCCGGTTAACGAGCCGTCCGGGTTAAACGCGAGTCGCGGAACGCGAGTCGCGACCGCCGCGATCTTATGTGGGTGCCACATAAATCGCGCGGAAGCGTGATTGATGGGAGCCGCGCGCGCGGCCCCGTTGGGAGTCGAACTGCGTGAGACTCGAGTCAAGTCGAGTCCAGTCGACGATGAGGAGGCCCTTTGGAGGGAATAAGTGTAGCGGACGAAAAAGTGTCTAACGAAATTATCGACGGAAACGAGCTCACAGACACACACTTATGGGCGAATATGATGTTGTCACAACGCTCTGCGCGAGTAAATAAATTGATAATAATGTCTCCCTCCCCCCTCTCTTTCTCTCTCTGTCGAGAAATACAAGCGAGGAACGAAGGTATCATAGCGGTTTATGTATCCGGCCGCGCGACTGTAGCCAAGTTGCAAGAGATCGATCAACTTTTGCGAAAATGCGCGCGTTTTTCGCGATCATTAACAGCGCTCATTAATACCTCACGCGACAACATTCGCTGATAATTGCACGTTTAATGATTAATGAAATTCCGAGCGGTGTAGCGATGACGTGCACGGCGACAAGTACAAGCGTGCCGCGACGGTGCGTATAATTTCGAGTTAGAGTATGAGTGGAACGAGGCGACGTGCGTCGTCGTCGTCGTCGTCGTCGTCGTCGTCGTCATTGAGCCGGCGCGAACGCGTTCTCCGCCGTCTCGACTTGACGGCCGAGTGAAAGCATGAGAAACGGGCGAATTATGCATCCGTTTACCATAACTCATAGACGCCGCTACGGATGTGCGACTCCGGACCGCGAGGATTAGAGGCGACCCAAGCGTGAAGAGTACGCGGATGGAAACACGAGAGTCATCCGACTCGAGGACGCACTCACGACGTCTCTCACGTGGACTCGTCTCAGGACGAATCGACCGGCTCGAATCGCGTCGCAGCCCATGGAACGCACCTGTGCATATCGCGCGCGAGTGCGCGCTCGTCTTTAGACATCGTCGTCGACAGGGTTTCCTCCGAGGGTCGCCGGAATGAAGGGCGCGCGCGGGCCGGAGAACTCCCTGCGGCCGCGTCGCGTCGGCGACAGTCGGAGGAAAAGGATTACGGTTACACGACGTACGCGTCGTTATAAGCGGCCCAGGGATAAAAGGAAACGCCGGGCACACCTGTTATTCTCCGCGGTGTCTTTCTCTCTCTCTCTCTCTCTCCCTCCTGTCTTCCCCGCGTCTCTCCTCTCCCTGCCGCTCGTCGCCGGGTGACGGGGTCTCTGACTTTTAAATCTTCAGTAGGTCGAACGGAAAAAGACGAGGACGAAGGGGCGGGGAGCCCCTTTTCATTTTTCCCGTCGCGTGATCTATCGCGCACGCAGCGCACGTCGCGCGCGCACAAGCGCATTCACTCACTCGCTCCCCGGCGAACTCTGCGCGGGCTCGAACGCGCGGTATTGTATTATTTCCCGGAGAAAAAGGAGAGAAGAAAAGGAACAATGTATATTGCGGGTAAGTCGAATGCGCGCGCCTTCGCATCCGGCCGAATCGACGCGGCGCGCAGTAGTGATCTCGTCGTGTGTGTGTGTGTGTGTGTGTGTGTGTGTGTGTGTGTATGTGTGTGTGTAGCACTTCTCCTTATCGCGATATCGGACTTTTCGCCGCGGTCGTGTCGCGGATACGTGCTACGATCTGCTTCGTGGCGGGAGTGCTTGTAGCGAAAGAATCTTATAAATCACCCGCTGCTGAGCCTCCACACATGCACACGCGCGCGAATATATCCCGAACTCCCGTCTGAACAATTTACAGCAGTGACCGCGGCGATATACATTTCGCCAATGGAATACCTTCGAACGAGAATTATTCGATGTAAGCGGATTTATCCGCTTATAGGTGCGTCGAGCAGCGCTGCGCGCGCGATCTTGCGTATTATGCAAATGCGACTAGACTCCGTTTCGCGCCTAAAGAACGCACGAAACAAATCGCTCTCCCGTGACTGATTCGCTCGCTCGCTCGCTCGAAAAATGCGCCGCAGCGATGTAATTCTTTTTCATTACACGCGGAGCGGGCCGCAAGCACCGCCGGCGGTAACGCAAATGTCACCGTCGGCCGTTTTTACACGGCGCCTCCGCATGCCCGCGAAACGTCATAAAGGCGGCGGAGGTATCCATTTTAATAACCGAATTTGCGTGGGACAGAGAACCGCGCGAGGTCCTGTTAAACGCTCGCCAACGGCCGTTCGCCTCTTGTCGCGCCCGCTCGAGGTCAACGAAGAGAAAAAAGCGGACAATGCCTCGAAGAACGAGGAAGGAAACAACTCATCGAACCGGACCTGTCTCGCGGACGGACGGACGGACGGATCGCTTCAACAGCTGCGCCGGCTCTCTCTCTCTCTCTCTCTCTCTCTCTCTCTCTCTCTCTCTCTCTCTCTCCCTCTCTCTCTCTCTCTCTCTCTCTCTCTCCCTCTCTCTCTCTCTCTCTCTCTCTCGCGACGCCTCGTTGCGAGAGAGGCGTCCGTATAATTTCGCTGGAAAGGTATGCGACGCGGTGAACGCGCGCAGCAACTGCGCTTACGCGCGTCGAAATAGACTCTCTCTCTCGTTCTCTCGACGAAATGGCCGCGACGAAAATTTATAATTAAGCGCGGACCCCACGCATGCGTGTGTACGCGCGCATTCCGTAACACGCTCGTTCGCTCGCGACTCGCTCCGATGGAGAGAGACGCGCTTTTACGAGACACGCGGGAACGGCCGCAGATTGTTTCCGCGCGCGCGAAGAGAACGAGAGCGTAATGCTCATTAGGGGGGAAGGGGCCGAGTGTTACGCAATGATCGCGGTTACGGAGTCGGGCGAGACCGATGAAAGCAGCGAGACAGATGTGCGAGGAAGCGAGAAATGCACGAGGCGAGGAGCGTCGTCGAGCGTCGGTCGTCCAAGACGTGTCCGCGTCTCTCGCTGAGGCCGCGGTATAATGGTGGTAGAACGGGCCCTTCTCGCCGCGCGGCATATGTTTGACAAGGGCAGCAAAGCAAACATAATGTCCCGGGTTCTCTGGCTGCGCGATGCAATTTATTACGCGATGCGACCTCGAGTTAAACTCTCGCGGCCGCGCGTATCCATGTGGCCTCGTCCACTCTCTGCCCCCCCCCTCTCTCTCTCTCTCTCTCTCTCTCTCTCGCGGTTGCCTTCTCGTTTAACTCGTTGTCGCTACCAGGGTTTATTTGGAGAATCTTGTCGCAAAGGCCAGCTCATATATATACATTTGTATACATTTTTCTGCGCGCTGTGTGAAAGAGAGAGAGAGAGAGAGAGAGAGAGAGACTCGGTTTGATAATGCGAACGCAGGGAGCAAGATTCTCGCCGTAACACGTGCGCGACGACGAGCGGATCGTAAGCCGAAGGGGACGGGATTTCTTCTTCTCATGAATCAAATGCGCTTCTAAGAAGCGCTGGGATCGGATCCCGTCCCCTGCGACTCCGAAACGCGTGACGTTCATTTGTTGGCTCAGCGCCGCGTTAATTCAACGGGTCTTCCGTTATCGCGCGTCGAACGTGTGCGGCCGCGGTCTTCCCGGCGCCGATCGCGTCGCGTCGTCGCGGAGTGACGCGGCTCGACGAGAGATCCCGTTCCCCGAGAGGAGATTTAACGGGCTCGGTTCTCCGCGAACAAGATTACCCGCGTATTTCCGCGTGGTAATTCTCCGGCGGCGGCGGCGGCGCGGAGAAAAGGCAGTGCGCGCGCGCGCGAGGTAAACTTTACACGCGGCTCGAGTGACCCACATCCCGAAAGTTTACACTCTCCGGCTCGAGCTCGGGCGTTCCTGGCCGACGGGCGGACGGATACGCATTTTCCATCAGCATAACTTACCCCTGTCCGGTCAGACGCGATCGCGCCGCGCCGGCGATCGGCTTTCTCGCGGGATCGCGTGATACGCTTTCATCGGCGATCGCGCTCCGCCACTCGGAGCCGCTCGGAAAAGAGGAGTGAGGAGAAAGAGCGCGAGCGAGCGTGAAGGAAGGCGCGGGGGCAGGTGGGGAAAAAGGCGAATTATCGAGAATTCCATCGACTTCGCGGCGTTAATTGAGGCCTCGTCTCTCGCCCTACAAAACAACCGTGTCGATTCAAGCGAGTTTCGCGAAAGCATGCGCACGTATACGCGCGCGTGTGTGTATGTGTGTGTGTGTGTGTGCGCACAGTGCGTACCACGTAGCATATCCACGTCGTTTCTCGCGCTACGCGAGAAACACATAGCGATTCCAAGGGGCGAACTGCGACGTGCCGAGGACCTGAGACTAATTATTTTTAAGGACTCCCACAACGACAGCGTAATACGCGCGCGCGCGCGCGTGCGCGCGGCAAAGACGTGTTAAAGGGAACATGTATCGCGTGTATTTTGCGCCGCGCGTGTAGTTCCGCGGGAATCGTCGATTGTTTATTAACCAAGTCATCTCGCGCGGCTCGCGGTCTCATCACTTGGCCACATTAGAGCCGTATTAGTTTCCATATTGGTAGAACTATCCAATTCTCCGTACACACACATACACATGCATGGCTCCCTCGTCCGCGGGAGTCGCAATTTGCAAGTGCGTCGGCGCGTCTGCGATTCGGCGCTCACGAGTCGGCCGCTCACGCGCGCGTAATACGCAATCCGCGCGAGAGCGGCGGGAACAAATTACAGGCGTAACGCACCGATCGCAGACATTCCCTGCGTACCCACGGTGTTAATTGAGCGCTCGTCATCCGCAGCTCGCGCGCGACGAGACAGAGACGCTGCTCGGCTCCGGTAACTCGGCGTCCAACATCCCGCAAACACGCACGCGACGACGACGACGAAAATGACGACGACGACGACGACGACGACGAAAATGACGACGACGACGACGACGATAACGACGAAGATGACGACGAAGACGAGGACAACGAGCAATGGCCGTGCGCATTAAAGGGCATTAAGTCGGCCAGGGCCCGGCGTAAATATCCGCAAACGGGCGGCTCGCCTCGCGGGACCGGGACTAATTAACTATGTCGCAGGCAGCGCGAAAACGGCCACGCGCGTCCGACGGGCCCCTCGGCCGGGTACCGGTCGGGGAGCCGAGCGCGACGGGCGGCAATAACCGTTGTCGGCAAGCGAATATATTAAAAATCTTATTGCGACAGCGACTTTATTCTTGCACGCTGACAAAGTAACGTAACGAGCGTGGCAGGAGGTGCCGATCGCGAGCGAGCGCGAGCCCGAGGCGGACAGGCGAGAGACGCACACGGCACCACGTGGAATCCGGGGAACGTCGCCGAGGCGGGTTCTCTCGCCTTCTGCCGGACGAGTTCATCGGCGACATTCTGGCCAGGTCGTGTGAAACGGGAAACGGAAACGCCTCTGGTCGTTTGGAATGTCTGCTTTCTCTCTCTCTCCCTCTATCTCCCTCTCTCTCTCTCTCTCTCTCTCTCTCTCTCTCTCTCTCTCTCTCTCTCTCTGTCTCTCTGTCTGTCCGTCTATCTGTCTTTCGTCTTCTCTACGTGTCTAACGCGCTTACCGCCACTTTTCGTTTCTCCGGGCAGGATGACGGTGAATATACACGCGAATATTAGCTCAACGGGATACCGGTCGAGGAAGGAACGCGATACACCCGTCGCTGACGATAGCGAGGAGGGAGGGTGGGGGGGGGGGTTCAAAGCCGCGCGAGGCGGCCTTGATCCCGCCGAGCTGGGTTCGATTCGAGTTCAAGGTTGTTACTTGGCGCGATCGCGTCCAAGGATTGTCGGGGGTATCGGAGGGTGCAGAGGTCCTCCGCTTTCTTTCGCGTGTCGCCGAGACGCCGGAGAGCCGTACTTTACGATTTCACGCGACCCGACGCTCTGTCTTCGTACCTGAAATCTGTCCTCATGGCGAAGGGAACCTGAGACAAATCTTATTTCGCAAAGCTGCGACACGACCAAAAGCTCCCTCGAGTTCACGGATTAACTCGTCCGGACGATCACTAAGTCGCCGCCTATGCTTCGTTTATGCGTCTCCCCCCGTGAGCGGGCTCGCGACTAATTGGCAGGCCGGCGACCTAAATGGCGACCCGGTTAAGTGTGAACCTGTTTCGCGGACGACGTCGACGACCGTCTTCTTCTTGCACGTTCTGTCGCGCTCTACCCGAGAAGTACGACACTTCGCGGAAAGCGCGGCCGCCTCCCGGCCGTGTTTGCGGCCGCGATTCACGTCTTCATTCATCGCGAACGTCGCGCGTGAGAACCCGCCGTGTTTCTGCGAGGCTCGTCGCCGTTATCGAGCGACGCGAAATGAATTCGAAAGTGGACTCTCGAAGCGGTGACGAACACGTCATCGCGCGCGCCAGCTTCGAATCCCGCACGTGAGTGAGCGGCGATTGCCTCACGTATACACACTTCGCTCGTTAAAAGTAATTTGTAAAGACCGTGGGACAAGGGAGTCGGCCTCGCCGCCTCTCCGGAGAGATCTCCGCGGCGTTTCCTCGGGGATTTACGCCCCGATATTCGCTAAAAGACCGGCTGAAACGATCACGGAGTGCGGGCCCTTTCGCCGTAAACTTCCGCCTGCCGCGGCAAAAACGCGCCGTGGCGAGCAAACATCCGAGAAGAATCTAGATAAACCGTGCACCCGGCCGGCCCGGCGCGCGTTCCCGCCGTTCGACAAGCGTCACTCGCCGCGTGTGCAATTTTCTCCGCGTTCCGACAATGTATCGGGGATGACGAGGTGCAAGAAAGGCCGCGGAATGGAAAGCGCCGTGACTCACGAAGAGGCGACGAAGAGGCGTTCTAAGAAGCGCGACGACGACCGTTCTTCCTGCCGCTCGGCTTTTTCTCTCTCTCTCTCTCTCTCTCTCTCTCTCCTCCCCCCCTCTCTCTCCGTCTCTCTCTCCTTGTTCCTCTCTCGACTCCGCGCCAGCTCGTGAGTTTAATGCACCGACGGCAAATTCGAATTGAGAAGCGTGAAAAACGCATTCCCCGATCATTACACGCGGCTACGCGCGCCCTTCGCCGCTCCTCGCGACTCCTCCCTCGGACTCGGACCACAAATCACGCCGATGACGTTACTATCAGTTCGAGAGACAGCCGGCAGTAAAGCCCCGTACTTCGGTTTACTCCGCTTGCGGCCTCTCACGCGGGGTCAAACGACCGCGACGCCGAGGAATTTCCGGCTTCTTTTATTCCCCTTTTCGACGCGCGAGCAGATAAAGAAAGGGAGTCGCGCTCGAACTTGGGACTTGGCGCGATATGATGATAGCTCGTCGCAATCGCGGCCGCGTAATGGACCGACGAGTAATGGGTTGCCCGACGAAATCGGACTCCGTCTCAGGGTCTCTTGCTCGAGCACGAGTTCGTCGGCGATCCGCCGGAATCGCGATCTACTGTATCTAGACAATCGAGCCTCTCTCTCTCTCTCTCTCTCTCTCTCTCGAATGATGTTCTTGTCGAGGCGAAGTCGTCGCGGGATTAATCAGCCGCGACTCGCCGCGCAAAAACCTCTTACTGCCCGTCGTTGATTCCGTAATTGGATCTCTCGCGGGATTCTCGTCAGGACGATCGGCTGGAGAGGATGAGGCTGTCCGACGCAGCATACGCGTAACCCCGCGAGGGAGTCTAGACGGACGGAAGGGTCTCTCTCTCTCTCTCTCTCTCTCTCTCACGGGCACACTGTCGTGGTAGCCAACGCAGAGCCCGATACAGTCTCTCGCGCGGGTCAACAGGTGCATAAAATTTGCGGTACGCGGAAATTGGCGGGGCGGCGGCCGTAAAACCCGACGCGCCGCTGTGTTCCGGCCGTTGCCTCGGCCAGGAGGAAGATTTAGATCCGGCGTTCGAGGCTTCCATCCTGCTTACCGTCGTCGCCGGTAGATCAGCGACCGGGCCCGTAGGGGAGCGTCGGCCGGTGAATCGCCGCCTTGTCGAACGAGGAGCATTGCGCGTTACCGCGAATAATACGTTATCCCGCGCGGCGTTATGAGAATGAAACTGCGCGAGCGACGGAGGCGTGGTCGCGAGCCTTGGAAGTCTTGGCGAACTCGCGGGACCCAGCGGAGTCTCGCGATCTGTTAAAGTCACCCTCCCGCGTGCTAAACCGCAAGTTACGCCATTCGTAATATCGCTACGACTCTTGCCCCTCGCGGCCCCGTCGGCCGGGATATATTTAGCCGCGCCGAGCTGTGCTGCGCGATGGCATTGCTTGCGCGCTATCGCGTTGTCGTTCCTCCGCTAAAAAACGCGAAGCTTTATTTCATCTGTCTTCGGGGAGGGGCGGGGGGAGGGGATACCGCGCTCGATTTTGGCCAACTGGAACATCGACGGAGACGAACGAATTCACTGCGAAATCTCACAAGGAGAAGAAAATGTCTTCGTACAATCGACGGATGTCACGGATTTATGATGTCACTTTGAAATTAAATCGTTCCCCTCTTGATTTTGAAGAAATTCAGCTCTGAGAAAGAGAAGAGTAAAAATTGCGCACCATATCGCACCAGATCGTGTGGCGTTTCTTCTTTCGGCACCGGGCGAATATTACCCTTTCCCTCGCCTGTCGCTCGTACATTTTGCCGAGCGCGGTGTAAGTAAAGTTTCGATGAAATCTCGAACTCGCGATCGGCCGAACGCGGCGCGCACGCGAACGAGAAAACGAGGTCGAGCGTCGCGCGAGTCGAATACCTCGCCTTGAACGCGTCATTGCGGCCCCCATCGGCGCTCATAGCTCGCGGTTACTCCCCTTGAAATATGGACTCGCACAGGGAACCTGTTGGTGGATGCGTTCGCACCGAGCAGTAGATCCGACAAAATGTTTTGATCGCGTTCTTGCGATCGCGGCCCCGAAGAAGCGTGAAACGTTGTGACGCGCGAGGCGCGACAGGAACCAGGGTGGAATCGATTTTCCCGGGAGATCGTCGCTTACGATATCGCGTTCTACGTTCTACGTTCGTGAGCGTATCGACAGGCCGTGCCGTTCAGCGAGCCATTCAGCCGTGAGCGGCGCGCCCGAGCCGTCTGTCGTCGTTGCAGCACACGTCACTCTCAGTTCGTCTCTCTGCATTACGATTATCGTCGCTCGCTCGGCGGGACAAATCAGCCATAAGATATTGTTGTATCCAGCGATGCTCTTTTTCGCGTATCGTATTCGCTCACTGTCGATTGCGCGAGACGACTCGCGCAATCGACTCTCGTTGCCAGCCGCGCGGCAATTTCGAAGCGAGCGCATCGCGAAGCTCCGATCTCCAGCGATCTTCTCCGTTATCGTTGCCTGTGAAATCGAGTCGAGGACGGACGACGACGGTGAAGGGAGGAGCGCGAGGACGGACGAGAGAAGGATTTTGGGATTTTAGCACTCGGTAAGTTCGCGCTCGCGCGACGCGACGACACACGTGCGCGCGCCGCACATGTGCGAGCGCGTTATTCAGCGCTCGACGGGAATCGCGCGCGGGATACATCGGCGGACAGACGGGGATTAATCACGCACGAGTAGCGCTATAGCCCGGCGTTCTTAATTGGCAGCGTGTGACGACGTGTCTATTAATGGCGAGAGAGAGAGAGAGAGAGAGAGAGAGAGAGCGGCCGAGTCGGCGGCGGCGGCTCCACGCGTTCGATTCCCGAGATTAGGCAAAGCCGAGGACGCGACGCGCGCGAGATTCCCCCGAGGGAATTCTCTCTCTCTCTCTCGCTCGCTCGCTCGCTCGCTCACGAGGAGAGAAGGAAAACGCCCCGGGAGGAGAGGCAGTTACGACGACGGCGAGGAGGAGCGACGATGACGATGTGTCGTGAAGGAGTGACGGAGAGAAAGAGAAAGAGAGGGGAAGGAGGGAGGAAGAGAAATGAAGAGATTGAATGAGAAAAATGGTATTCTCTGTTAACATGGCTGTTACCTCTCAGAAATTAATAGCGGCTCCTCTAATTGATACGTAGAATGACTCTCTCGGGTGTCTACGCCTCCCGCTGTCTCCTTCCTCCCGTCCGCGGTTTCTCTCGCACGCTACCTGCTTCTCTACATGCTCGCCGGCCTCGTCTAGCCAGCGCGGCCGTCGTTCGGGTAGCGTCTTTCTCTCCTTCGTATCATTCGCCTCTCCCCTCTCTCCCCCGCCGTGACTCTCGCTCGCTTCGTCTCGCGGTTTTGCTCGTCCCTTTACATACCGCGCTCACCTACACGCTGTTACCGGCTGTACACCGACGGCCGCGCCGCACACGTGCACGCAGGAATTCGTGGACGCGACGACGGCGACGGTGGCGGCGGCGGATTAAATGTTGTTTTAATCACGCGTGTTCGCCGGCTTTTCCACGGAAAACGCCCGTACTGTTAATCACGCACGCCTGTCTCTTCCTTCTCCTCTTCCCCTCCGTCCGTCTCTCTCGAGCTCTCATCGCGAGCAGCGCGATTATTCCTCGGATTTATGAAAGTCTGACGAGTGCTGCGCGGAATACGGCGGCATAACCGGCACGTGAAGCTGCAGATAGAATTAATTAGTAACGACAGCCGAAGACGATCCGCCCTGTCTCCGGCTCGACTTGACTTTTGGCTTTTTTCGGCGGCGGTGTCGCGCACTGAGAGAAAAGTATATGATATTTGGAACTATTATATAATGATATAGTAACTAAATTATAATCCGAAATATCATATTTATAGTAGGTATTAGCGTAATATCGATAATAATTACGATATAGGCATAGTATAACCAACCATATATAATATTTTTACTAAGAATTATAGTAAGTTAAACTAAAATTATCGTACGGATACAAATATAAAATGGTAGGTAAAGTAACTCCTTTATATAGTCAATATTACCGGAATATTTGCTAAAATTTGTGAATGAGAAATTACCGTATATGTGGTAAAAGTAACTAAACAATTATTTAAGACAATCATTGACCATATATATTTGTGTTTGTTCCACTATATTTTGCAGGTTCCACGAACTATAAAAATATGGTTGACGCCAAAATGAGCTATAAAATATAGTGAGATTATAGTTAATTCAACTATATCTTTCTATCAGTCTATCACACGCGGCTGATAACATTATCGCCGATCTCCGCTTTCGTGAATTGCATCTAACGACCGATTGTGTCTTCTCTCGTGGAGACGTTTCATTCGGCGCACACGTGGTACTCGACATGGAATTTCCTCAGAATTACTTGGAACTTTCTCTGTCTCTCTTCTTTCTCTTCCCTTCGACGCGATCGCTGACTTTTACGTTTCGCGGCTACTCATCCGTAATCAATAGCCGCTTAGGAAGAAACAGTCGGCAACTTTGCGCCGCGATCTCATCCCGGACGCCTCGCAAGGATCCTACGGCGCTATTTCGCGCGATTTATTCCGCCACACGTAGCGACGCGACGTGCAGGTGCGCGATCGATCGATCGATCGATCGACCGACCGACCGACCGACCGACCGACCGACCGACCGACCGACCGACCGGACGGACGGCGTTCCTGGCGCGCGCGACTCCGTGTCGCCCGAGACGTGCGTTCGTATTCCAGGCGGGCGCGAGAGTGGCTACGACGTTAATTTCAATGGGCTCCACGTCGCTACCTCCACCCTCGGTGACCTCCTGAAAAGTAATCTCATGGCCCATAAAGCCCGCGGTAGCGGATTCGCGCGGGCGAGCGAGCGAGAGAACGCGTGCACGCCGTGGCTATAGCGGCGAATTTACGATGTCTGAAACCGGTGATTCGGGGGAGCCTCGTTGCGCGTTACGGCATACCGATGATTTCCTCTCGAGGCTATACGCCACGAAGCCGAAGGAGACCGCAGGCGGCCCACCGATCCTTTATCCTGCGACCGGCGTGTATCCACGGTCCAGAAATAACGCCATCAGCCGTGGCTGCGGGTCGGCTGGCTCTTCTCTCTCTCTCGTCCTTCGTCTCTCTCTCTCTCTCTCTCTCTCTCTCTCTCTCTCTCTCTCTCTCTCTCTCTCTCTCTCTCTCTCTCTCTCTCTCTCGCTCTCTCTCTCTCTCTCTCTCGCTCGCTCGCTCGCTCACGAGCAGCGCGGACGAGCACGTGGATTTCGGCTCGGATCAGCGCTGGCGGCTGAGTTTGCTTACCTTTCGTGTCTCTTTCACATATTCCGCCCTCTTTCGTGGAATATATCGTCCGTTTACGAACCATCTGTATATATACATTTAGACCGGTGTGTGCTGCGCCATATTGCCGAGCAGACGAGCCCGCGTCTCAAGCTCAAGCCCGCGTGTCGTCGTCTGCTTCGTTAAACAGCGGCTTGAACGAAACCGTTTTCGGGGAAAAAGGCCGCGGTGCTAGATAACTTTGGCGACTGGCGGGCCGCCGCGATGGGACGCGCCTCATTCTCGTGGGAGTCGAAAAATTTCGGGGCTGCCTTCTCTCAAGACTCCCGCGAGTGAGTTCTCGCCGTCGAAGACGGGGAATCGCTCGTGAGGTGACAATAAGCGCGCGCACTCGGATAATCACATGAATGGATATTTTGACTCAAAGTCGGTGAGTGCGGATCTCTTTGAGTCCGTATGGATTCGCTCTTTGATCTCGAGCGAAAAGGAAGTTGCTGCACGCGAGTGAAAAATCGCCCGACTTGGAGCGTCCGACTTCACTCGGAGGAAATTAGAGAGTTTCGGCGGGCGAGATCGCCGAGTGTGTCACGGGACGAGAAACTTCTTTTCGCGTCGGCCGCGCATCGTCGCCACGATGCGCCGAGCAGCGGCTGTTGTTCGATCGGTTCGACGTCCTAGCATCGACGGGTCAAGGAGAAAGTGGGTCTTACACACGGACACGCACGGAGCCGCGAGATAATCCGAC
The DNA here is from genome assembly GCF_003227715.2 of Harpegnathos saltator. Classification (NCBI taxonomy): domain Eukaryota; kingdom Metazoa; phylum Arthropoda; class Insecta; order Hymenoptera; family Formicidae; genus Harpegnathos; species Harpegnathos saltator. The sequence goes on along the minus strand of NW_020230724.1, from coordinate 161,504 downwards.
GATGCGCGGGTTTAAAGACCTCCGCGCGCGCGGCGCGCATTACTCGTCCGAGCGAGCGGCGCGAAATTTATTCGGCCAAAGTGGTAAAATCGCTTGCGCGTTCCGTCAGCCGGCGAGCGGAACGAATCGCGTCTCCGCCGCGCGATCACACTTTTCCCGCTGGCTATTACACTCCATTTCCCCGCCCGCCCCGTCGCGCGTTCGCACAAAGCGGGCCTTTTAAGACTCGCGCGTTTACCGCGCTGGCGTATAGCCTGGATTTGTATAGACTTGAAGAGCGACCGCGCCCGTAACAGCGGTCGGTTCACCGTGTACAGAAAGACAGAGAGCGCGAGGGCGAGAGAGAGAGAGAGAGAGAGAGAGAGAGAGAGAAAGAGGGGTGGATAAAAACATATATACGCACACCAGATCGCGCGGCCTCACCGATGTGACAAGAGCAATAAAGCGAACGGCATCCTTCTGTCCACAAAGGGTGACGGATTTGATCTTCTCGAATCCAACAGCACCTAGACAGACTCCGTCGTCGTCGTCGTCGTCGTCGTCGTCGTCGTCGTCGTCGTCGTCGCGCCGCCATCATCATCATCCTCGTCGTCACCGCATCACGAGTTTTATTTTTATTACGGCTGGTCAGAGCAGCGTTAGCACATGACGCCGCGGTGGACCCGGGGGCCCCGCTTTCGTGTAAACGCGTGTGAAACGACGCTTTATTGGTTTATTTTTAAGGTTCTGTGTGCCGCCGCGTCGGAGCTCGCGTGAGCGAACGGGTTGCCATCGCCGACGCGGCGCGGCGCGGCGCGGCGCGGCGCAGTGATGCCGTAAAACTCGACATCGGGAGTAAGCTCGACGTTTAGGAACTAACCGCGGCTTGCCGGAATGTCTTTTTTATAAGGGTCGTAAGAGAGCCACGCGCGCCCGACTAGCCGGAGCCGAGGAAGAGCAGCGCGCGAGTAACGCGGCCACGAGGCCGCCGCGCGAGAACGATCGTCGCGTCGGTGTGGAAGCTTCTCATCTTTTTATTGCGGACTCTAAAACGCGCGACCTCTCTCGAGTCCGGGAAATTAAGACGAACTGCACCGCCGAACGCGTCTCATGATATACCTCCGCCGTAATGATGCCAAACGGTATCCCTCGGCCGACGAGGAGAGGAAACGAGCCGAGCGCAGTTTCGTCGGATTTGCTGTTCCGGAGAGAAAGTATCGTTCTCGAAAATTCCCCCCTCCCCCCCCCACGTTCCCGCCCCGCCGGATTCCTCCCGTTACGGAGTCCGTCCCGGAAGAGGAGGGCGTCGATCGTTGCAGAGGCTCCTCCGCAGAGACGGCTGCACGACCCTCTCTCGAGGCTACCAATACGGGAGATCCGCGGCGGTCTAATGTGCGCCTCGCGTACGGAGAGAGCAGCGGCGGACCCTTATATAGAAAAGGCGTTTAATTAACATTTCTCGCGAGCGATCATCGCCGCCAGCCACCGCCAGTCGGCCGGCTGGCTCACGTCACTCTCGTTCGCGCGCGCGCGCGCGCGCGCGCTCACGTCAACGGCCCGGCTTGCCCAACCTCTCGATCTCGCGCTTCGGGGCTTCGAGTAGTAACAGCGGTATCAGCGGCGAGTCGCACTTGCGGTCTAACCGACAGCCTCGTGAAAATCGGCTTTAATTTCACGGGCTCACGGGGACGGGCGTGACGCGCGACGGTGTGTGTATAGCGGCGTTCTCGCGTGTGTCTGTGAGCGGCTCTAATGAAATTTAGGCGGTCTCGAAAGAGCTCGGATCTTCCTCTTTTTTATCCTCACTTTTTCGCATATACGTGACGCTACAGCTACAGCGACGTTTCTGCGCGCTCGCGAACGCGCTGAACTCTCTCGCAAAAATATCGAGACGATCGCGTTCTGGATGAGAGATAAGCGAGAGCCCGTGCGAATAAACTACTCATACGTCGGGAGATAAAGTCATCATCCGCTAATCCGACTGTCCGCCGCATTCGCGCACCACCACCATCACCACCACCATCACGGTGGATAATTGATACGCCACGATGTTCAATACGAACGCCAAAGTCGACGGTGTCGGAGCCCTTTGGCGGGGTTAAATATAGCCCTCTGTGTCCGCCACCGCGAGCGCGCGAGTGACGATAGAAAAACGAACGTGCGAACCATTAAGACGTTGCGGCGCGCTTAATAAACACACACACACACACACACGTACGCACGCATATGCACACTTACAGAACACGTTCTCCCCGATGAACTCGCTGCGAGCGGTCGGCGAGACGAGGCGCGGCGAACCATGTCGTAACCTCGGCTACAACTCCGACCGACTCTCTGCTTTCGGTAATGCCAGAAGTCGCGGCGGAGGTCTTAATGAATAACAATGATCGGCGCGGTGCGCGGCGCGCGGGCAATCAGTGTCAATCACGATGATTACCGCCGAGGTAATTACCGATGCGCTCGAGGGAAAATCCGCGGCTTTCGAGATGTGTGCGCGAGTCGGCGAGACTCGACAAAGCGCGTTATCCAGCGCGACTCGCTCGCAGAGATCGGCGGAAATATATCGCCGCGATTGCTCTCTTTTATCGATCCGAAGGTCGACATGCAATTCGCGAAGTTCGCGCTCGCGTAATGCTCTTTCGTCGCAAATCTGCGGAACGTCCGCCCGACCGATGGATGATTGAAGTTTGTGGCGGCTGTGTCTTCGCACGCGAGATCTCATCCTATTCAATCAGTCGCGCAAGGATAGACGTGATCCTGCAAGGACAGACGCGTACGGGCAGGCCCGGCATCGAGAAAACATGTTTCTTGAATGATGCGATGAAAAAGACGGCGTTTCAGACACGTCGGTGTGTGAATAAATTAAAAATCGTCGGCCGTTGAAGCGGTGGAGAACGGTGGAGAAGGGTGCGGTTAATCGGAGGAGGAAAAAGAGAAGGAGGTTAAGAACCTACGTTGACCTAGAAAATGATGAAGCGCGCGAGTGACTGATTGCCGAATTGGAATAAAGCGCGCATTTTCGCCGGCGCGGCGGAGCGGATCACGGCTGTCGAGGCGCCTCGCCTCGCCTCGCCTCGACTCGGCTCTCGCCGTTAATCAACTAATTTCGCCGAATTTAAGTTGCACCATCGGCGCGCACGTCTATCCGTCCATCAGGCTGTCCATGTCCGTAATCGCGCGTGTCGGGAGATTATAGGATTCCTACCGATATTCAGCGCTTGCACAAGCGGAACCGGGCATTATGGTAAGTGCGTGTTCCCTCCGTTCGCCCTCTTCTCGCGAGCCGCGATATCGCACCTATTACCATACGGATCCTGACCGACAAGGAGGGACGGAACGAGGACGAAAAACTCGACGTGGAATCGCTCGGCACGGCGCGGAATCGGTACCGCCGGTGCGGTATTAAGGAGGTGAATTTATATGATCAGGCTGGTGGCGAGTTCTGAAAAAGAGTATGATTATACGCATATATTTAACGGGACGAAGGGAACGAGAGAGAGAGAGAGAGTGAGGAGTCGATAATAAAGCACTGGCTTTTCTTGACGGCAAATTTGCAATAAATCTCGTTCGCGCAGCCGTCGAGACGACGTCGCAGCCGATGTGATGGTGTCGGTCGTGCGACCTTCATCTCCGACGATCCTTGACGACATTATCGAGTTTGGAAAAACATGACACACCGTGCCGGGGAGATGGCGACAGAACGTTGCTCTTTCTCGAGCTCGATATTGTCGGAGAGCGCGTCGAGACGCGACTCCGGTGGCCGGCTATTTCGAACGTGCACGTAATTACCTGAATCGTCGCGCAGCGGGACGACCAGTCCAAGACGGTATCGATTTCAACGGTATTCGGCTAGACGATTTGGATTCGTCATGGTAGACTCGTCGCGACGAGGTTAGCCGAAGGGACGCGTTACATCTGTTAGGAGACGCGAGAACAACCGCGACGCGACCCGTCACCTCCTCCCGGTGCTGCGTTTTATGGGCTCTCCTCACCGCTGCATCTCCCCTCTCCGTGCCGGTGGACCGGTTGAAACGGTTTTTTGCCGCCCTCCGGTCGGAATTCGGGCCCCCTTGCCCCCCTGCTCTGCTCCGCCAGCGCACAAGCTTGCGGGACGGAAGGTCGCGGAGCGAGATGGGGAAAGGAGGATAGAAGCGAGGAAATCGTTACTCTCCTCGTTTCCTAGCCGGAATTCAGCCGAAAATGTATTCGACTTCGCCGCGGGATGCCCCCGCTCTTTTTCCCCGTTCTTCTCGTTCCCGGTGCGCGGGAGAGAAAAACCGTCGATCTTGTTGGCGAGAAATTTGTAGGAACGAAGCGCAAGCCGATCTCGGCGCTCCAACGCGCCGCACGTCCTAAATCGTCCCCGACGCTCGATGATGAAACGGAGCGGAAGGCACCGAGGCACGAAAGCGTTGCTATTTTTGTTGCATCGACCAACGATCTTTTAATCCCAGCCGAGTAATTCTCGCACAGCCTTATTAACGTTACTTGCCGACCTGCCAACGTTAACATCGATGCGAATAAACTGGCTGAAAGAATGACCGTGGATAACAGTAATAAAAAAAATTACACGAATATGTCAGATCCCACGATAGACATTTCTCTAGGTCGGACTAAAGACGCAAAGTCGTGATACACGTTTCTAAAATTTCATTCCACGCAGAGGCTCGCGGTAACCGTCGAAACCGCGTAATCGCAGTAAGAGCAAGAGAGAGAGAGAGAGAGAGAGAGAGAGAGAGAGAGAGAGAGAGAGGCAGAGAAGAGCATCAAGTCAACATCGGACCAGATGTGCGGGCAAAGTTCGGGGGCTAAATTACTTCACGAGCGGTGGAGCCGCGGCTCTAATTCGGGACGTTCCTTTCGACACGTGCACTACGCGACAAGCATTACACGACGAGTATACTTAGCCGAAAACCGCTCACGTGTACCCACTCGGGGCTTATCCCGAGACGCGTCTACGCGATTTATTTCGGCAGCGGCTCCGCCGGAGCCCGCCGCGCCGGCGATCCTCAATAAATAACAGACCCGATACTTCTCGAGGTAGCCGAGGAGGGCCGCGCGGGATGCAATCAACGAGAACGCGCGATCGCGATACGTCGATCATCGACAGCGAGATCGTCGCTGTCTCGTCCATCCGGAGGATGGATGATCCGCCGTTACGTAGCACTTTCAGAAGTCGGCTCGGCGCGAGAGAGCCCAAAATGATACGCTTTAAACGCGTAATGAAGAAGATACTTCCGGCACTTGCTCGCTAGTGCCGCGCGTCGCTCGTCGCTCGTCGCGATTCGTCGCGAATTTCAGGGGCCTCGTCGAGTCTCACGCGGAAGGACCTGAAGTCCCGAAGCTGCAGCGCTCCACTTTGCACGGAGAAGAGCCGAGGCAAACTTCAACTTCGGCCCAAGAGCGCCGTGTTCTCCTCTTTCTCTTGCTTCTCTTTCCTTTTTCTTCTTTTTCTCGTCCCTCGTCTCCTCTCCCCTCCGCCGACTTTCATTTGCAGCGCAAGCGGAGGCGCGAAAATAAGGTCCGGAATTAAGTTGCGCTAAGAGCGACGGTTACTTTTATTTCGCCTCGTTTCGCGCGCGGTCGACAATGCCATTTTTCCGCGCAGACACCGGCCGGTACTATCCATTTTCTCAGCGCCACGCCTCTGCGCCGCGGAGTTATCGCCGCCGAATGTACATATTTCACCCTCCTTATCCGGGGCTCTTAGCAGCGAGCGAGCGAGCGAGCGAACGCGCGCGCGCGCGGATACGCTGCTCCACTTTGGATATATCGCCGGGCGTCGCGATTTTCGCGAGGGACCACGGGCCGTATACCGGAAGTCCCCGTGGCCTCTGGAAGCGTGGAGAGACCGGGCATGCTCCCGTAATCGCGATCGACCGATCGCCGGCCCACCAATGGAGAGACATTATTTCTCCGGGCCTCTCGAAATAGGTCGTGTAAGTGCCTTCATGGCCCACGTGCCCCCGCGATGGACACTTCCAGGTAGATATTACTCGCGAGAGAGAGAGAGAGAGAGAGAGAGAGAGAGAGAGAGAGAGATTGTCTGAGGGTGAGGCTGCGATAGAGGGCACGAGCGAAGAGAGCTGCTATCGCGGCGCGCCCTCCGATCCCCCGTTCGCCGTGTCAGCTCACGGAATGACGTTCGTTCTGGATTATTTATCGCCGTGAAAAATACTTTCAAGTGTCCTTCGTCTCGCCACGACTCGGCCGACCGCGCGATAAGGGACATACTCTCTGTCTCGTTTCCCCTCTTCCTCTCTCTCTCTCTCTCTCTCTCTCTCTCTCTCTCTCTCATTTTTTTCTCCACCTCCGTCCTCCGTGGCTCGATCTAACTCTCTCGATGCTCTTTCCTCACCGACGCTTTCTTATCTGAGCTTTGTTCCGACCGATGAGGTGCCCCATTCGCCCACGTTAACCCTCGGCAAACGTGCAACGTACGGAGGAAGGAGGATATATATGAGCGAAGAGAAAATGAGAGAGAGAGAGAGAGAGAGAGAGAGAGAGAGAGAGAGAGAGAATACGAGAATTCGAAGCTGCCTCTTTCCTTCTCTCTCCCGTGTCTGTTCCTCGTTTTCATTCCGTTGCAACGGCTGAAGATACCGCCGTGACGCTGATGCCTACCTAGAGAACCTCCACCACGTGTTCCACCTTTCCTCCGTCTATTTCCTCTCCCTCCACTCGTCTCGGGTTTGCTCCTCTGGCTTATTTTCTACGTTTACCGGGCTTATCTGCGTTTATTACGTACGGAGACGTCGGTCCCCGCGAGATTAACCGGATACGCGACGTTTTATTGGAGCTCGAATTTATGCGCGAGACATGTGGAACAATATGAAGGACTCCGAGAGAGTGAGCGAGCGAGCGAGCGAGCGAGAGAGAGAGAGAGAGAGAGAGAGAGAGAGAGAGAGAGGGAGGGAGAAAGAGAGAAGGAGAGAAAGCGAGAATGGCTCGGAGAGAACTCGAGAACCAAGCTGGCCGCGCGCGCGCGCGCGCGCGCGCGCTATCAGCGAGAGAGTGCTCTCGCGAAAAAGGAAGAAAAATGACAGCCGGACCCCGAGATTTCAGCCAGGGCGCGCCGTTCACGGCCGTAAAATGATATCGGCGTTCGCGATCTTCTCACATTCATTCCGCGCGGCAGAGAGTCGCATCTGTCGGCCGGGTCGTTGCCACGCGCATTACAGCACAGCTCGCGGTTCTGCACGCGAGCGTCCGTTATCGGTAACGAGCGCAAAATAAAGCAACGACTTATCGAGCGATTACGCAGAGAGAGAGAGAGAAAAAGAGAGAGAGAGAGAGAGAGAGAGAGAGACTCACGGCCGCCCGGACGACCGTAAAGTCATAATACAAGATAGTCGCGACCTCGCCGGTCGCGTGGAAGCCCTCGTAAACACCCTCGCGGGTGCACGCGGGTCGCGGAAAAGGAGAGTTCCCGCGAGCGAGCGTCGTTAGCGCGCTACGAGGAGTTACGAGATACCGCGATTATCGCGCAGACCTAAGAGGCCCAGTGGGTGGCCATTGTCGAGTGCGCGATGCCGAGTCGAATAGGTGATAAGGCGCGCGACGGTCGCTCAAGTAACGTCCTCCGGTTCGACGATTCGCGCGCGTCTCCTCTCGCTCCGTGGCTCTCTCAATCATTGTCGTCGACGACGAGTCGCGGCCACGCATAGAGTTGTATCGAACATTACGAATGCCCTCCGCGCTCTTCCTCTCCCCCCCTCCCCCTCTCCGCCCCCACGCCAGCCGATCACGCAGACTCCGCGCCGATCCGGTTGGTATTTCGTGGTGAGGCGTGAATATTTTCACTTCGAAGCGCGTGCCTGCGGCTAACCTCACGACCGAAAACCTGTTCGGCGGTCGTCCTCTCCGTCTCGATCGCCGCCCGATGACGTCGCTGACGAGGCTCGTCAACGGGATCGCGCTCCTCCGCGTCGCGAGAGAGAGTTGTCCTTCGGCCCGGCCGCTGAACGTGTTTCGAGTTTCTGCGGAATGGCGGCCGGCGCGACTGGGCGAGAGGCAGCCGCGTGTGTTTTGCATAATCCCGACTGATTTCTGTCCACTTAGTCCCGGCGACGAGTCTCGCTGATTCGACTTGTTGCGCGATTGATGGCCGACGAGCGGTCGATGCGGCTCGGTTCATCAACGGACGCGGAGCGATCGTGTTTTGCGAGGCCCGCGTGTGTCTCTTCGGCACACTCGGGACCGAAACAGGTGATACCGTCGTTGCTCCGCGATAACGTCGAGTCGCGATAACGTCGCAGAGCACGATCGTCGGCCCTGCCAAAAAGGGAAGGTCGCGCGAATCAGCACGTGGGCCGCTCGGAGGCGAGCGCCGTCGATCGACGTATCGCGGCGTATTCTTACGCTCGATTTCCTACGCCGGGCATCTTTTTCGTCGTGTGACCTTTCTTCTGCGTTTCTTTGTTTTCTCTCTTTATTTTTTCGCGCGACCCGACTAAACCGGCGAGTGCTCGCGCGGGGGATTAGTGTCGCGCGAGTCGAATCCGGAACTCGTCCGTCCCACGAGCGATTTGGATAACGTGCGAATAAGTTGCAGAATCCTTTTCTCACCTGTGCTTCTCGCACGTCTCGGCCGAGCGCGCGACGGTCGGATTAGCATCTCAGCACGCTGACTTCATGCCGACCGTCCTTAAATTCATAAGACTCACTTCCACGTTCGTCTCTCCTCCTCTCGCCTTCGTGTTTCTTTCCTCCTTCAGCCCCCCGCTCTCGTTGCCGTGTCTCATTCTCGCCCGATAACATAATATTTCTCGAGACGACGGCTCTCTAAACTCGCGAAACGCGCGCGCTGGGCTTCTGTCCCCGGGTAATCTCGTCAGCTGTCGTCTCTCTCCGCGTCGTTTCTTCCTCCCCCTCGCGACTCGCGCATTATTTCATGTTGAATCGCGAATTTCGCGCAATCGTCCCCCCGCTTAATCCGCCTGAGCACCTCCGTATTTGTCCGATCCGATTACGCTCGATACGTCAATCGCGTGGAGACATAATGTACGAGTCCCCGCGGGAGAAAATATCGCGAGCTCCAACGCTCGACGCGCGATCGCCATGATGCGACCGTAATGCGACGTACGTATTCCCTCGTCCTGGAAGAATTCGCATCGCGAGGACGCGTCGCCTATCGGCGTACCGGCGGACCGGCTCCGGGACGATATCGTTTAACCAGCTGCTTGGCAGCGCGCACGCAGGGCAATTACAAATATCATTTTGTCCCGCCGCGCGCGGGGGTGGATGTTATCTCGGTGGCGCGCAACCCGTTCCGGATATCCTGTCGAAATAATCGTAGGATCAGAGACACTGCTGGCCGCCGCCGCCGCCGCCGCGAGACTTCCCTACCGGAAACGAGCGTCGCTCTCGCTCTCGTCGCGCGCACCGCTCGCACGAGATATTATCTCGCTGATAAAGTGTCGGCGAGCATGGGCGAACAGATACACCAATTAGGACGCGATAACTATCGCGAGCGATCGGGGTGTCACTCCGCCGGCCGATTGAATCGTCGTCGAAATATCGTAATCGTCCGGGGCCCCCGCGAGTTATTGTCGAGGTATTAAACGTTATCCATCGTAATCGCGCAGCGTAAAACACGCGGTCGCCACTAAATATACGAATAAACGTCGGGGCGAAGGCGCGATCGGCGCCTGAAGATAAGCGCGCGTTTACCGAGCGGTGATGATGAGAGAATAAGGTGGAAGAAAAAAGAAAGAGAATGAGGGAGGAAGATAGAAGTCCTCGATGATCCCTCGGTGACATGAATATAGTTATCGGAAATGGCAATGAAATCAAATCCCCGTCGCCGACAATCGCCGACAACCGCGATACTAATCAAGAGGCGTAATTGAGCGATCGACGGGATACACAGATGGATAGATGGATAGATAAATGCGTTTATTGTCACTGTAAGGTTAATCCTCCGCGAGCGTTGTAGAGGAAAAGTCAGAGATTGCCGATTGGAAAAAGAAATTGAGAGAGTAAGAAGAGAAATACGAGATTATGTAACGATAACGATTCTTAAAGAGTAGAAATGTATAAAAATAAAAGAGACAGGATAAAACATGGGAAAAGTTGACCCGTGCTTCTCTTCTGCCTTCACATACAGCGGTCCTTTTATTCTCCGTTCGTAAAGCCGTTCCTACGCGTCGGATGCTTGAAGAGAGCGATTTTATTCTTTCGATCGAGTCTCGCGTAATTAGCCTTTTATAAAGCGAATCCTTTGACTCCCGACATCTCACTAAGAGGATACACTTTCCGACATTTTGCCTCGGCGAGGATCGGTAAGCTGATAATAAAGAAGGACGCGCGAGTGCGCGCGTTTTCTGTGTGGCGAGCGCGCGGCGGGCGCCCGATCGTTGCCACGAGCCGTCTGAAAGCTTCATTCATCATAACAACGTGAAATATTCCATGGAAGGAGGGGAGGGGAAGGAGCTGAATGCGAAAAAAAAAACATGTTGGGGTGGGCAAGGAGTTCAATAGAATTTCCGCGTAGGAACAATGAGCCCCTGGTGATGGCTCATTAAACGCGACGTCGCGTCTGCTGGCATAATTACGGCATCTGTCGCGCGCAAATTGCGTATTTTCTGTGTTATAATTATGCGATCCGTAATTAGTACGTTCTCGAATTTCGCGAGGCGAAGTTTGAATACGCCGTAACGCTATACCTGTCCCTATTAATGCGTAATTTATAGTCGGTAACGTCTCAATTTCAAAGCATCAAGCCCCGACGCCTTAATCGATAAATCCAATTACGCGCGGGAGCGGGCAAAACGATGAATTATCCAGAATCTCTGTCTCGCTCGTTCGCGAATTATTACTGTATAAAATAGAGTAAAACACAGTGGGAGAGAGCGAGCGAGAAAAGGACGAGCTTTTTCATCTCCCTTGCTGCCAAAATTAATTCAACATTAACCCTTCATTCCGCACTTTTTATAAATGACCATTAATAATTATTTTCATATGCAGGATTGGTCAAGGAATACAGGAAAAATCTTTAAAAAAAATATCTCACTTCTATTTTTTCGAAAAATAATTTTTTTTGTCACTTTGCGTATCTGCAAAACCAGCGCAGACTGGTGGCCAATTCTTCCTTTCCCGCTTAGAGCCGCGTCTATCGAAATAAGCAAAGCGATCGGCAATGTTAAACTCTGACTGACAGCAGAGAAAATCCAGCTCGAACTCTGCTTTGCAGATGTGCAAAGCAGCGCAATGAAGGGTTAAGTTTACATCGATTACCTATCGAAAATACCTATATTACATCTTTGATCGAGAAATAACGAGGAATGGAAGCCAAAACGTGTCGGGATGGACGAATTAGAAAATATTATGAATATACCGACGTCCCTCTCTTTGGTTTGAAACAGAAAATATATCTGTAAGATATCAGATCGCGGGAACGGGTTAGTGTTGCCATCTGTGGTAAGCAACATTCCCAGCAACATTAGCAATAATAACCGCGCGACCTCTCTAGGAGGTATAGATATATATATATGCGGAGACGAGAGTGGACGAGGAGATCATTATTATCTTGTCTTTTGGTGATTGAGATATTATATTAGCGAAGATTGGATCGAAGAGTGTTTTGAGTTATTCGAGCTCTTTAGCTTCTCGGCGTATAGCCTTATCGTTCCAATTGAGGTGCGCTTTCGACCATTGGCGATTATTAATACGTTTCTGACATCGTCCGCTGCGCTCTGCATTTAACGGTGTGTAATTGTAATCCGTGAGATTCGAGACTGTTGGAGAATTTGAAGTCTGTGCTGCCGGACATTGGTCACCGTCAGGCGAGTGCCTGAGTGACCGTTGACAGACGTGGCTCACACACGACTGGAGAAGATAGCCGTGTCTCAAAAATGTAAAGAGGTACAGATTAATAAAGTTCTATATGTTATTGTTAATGAATCATTCTGACAAAGTAAAAGTACCATTCGAATATAGCTTCGCAATCTTACAATATCCATCAGTCGTATGAATCGGGAGTACACGAAATCCTCAGATGCAAAGCCAAAGCAGACGTCTCGCGGAACGCATTGTTCTCGAAAGAGTTTCGAAAGAGTTAGCGCAGCTTTCACACGCAGCGACGCGCACTGTGCTATGCGGCAGCATACCCTTCGATTTCCCGCGGGTGTCGCGTATATCCCCGAGTCGTAGAATCGCATGGAACATTTCCTTCTTGAGCCGTCAATAGCACCGACACGCGTCGGAGGCGCAGCCTCCTAGTTCGCCGTGTCCGCTTCGCGCGCAAAAACACGCTTTTTTAACACGCCGCGACGGGCGCAGGCGACGAAGCCGACGGGCGGCGACAAAACGAGCACGATCGAGGCGGATTCGGAATATCGAACGAGCGGAAACGCTTTGTAGGGCCCATGCGCGCTCGTCCGCTTCTGAGAAAACGAGATCTCCTCTCGATCTCGGCTCGGCTCGACTCGACTCGACCCGACTCGCCGCGAGGATCGTCCGTCGTTCCTCCTCACCTTGTCTCACCAGCCTCGTTGCGATTCCCCGGACGACGTGTCTCCACGTCGTCCATCTCCTTGTCGTTCTAGGATTCGCGCGATCTTTCGCGGTGCCCGACAGATTCGTGCTGATCCTCCGCTTCTCTCAACCTCTCTCGGCGACGACAACGGCGACGTAACAGGAGCGAGCCGCGCGGAAGGAACGCGAATGGCCAAGGGTTGGCAAGAAGAAGCGACGCAAAAGGAAAAAATAAGGATAGAGAAAGAGCGGGAGAGAAAGAGAGAGAGAGAGGGGGGGGGAAAAGGAGAGAAGGCTCGGAGGACCCACCGAGCACCGTTGCGCGACTCACGACTCCACCTCGAAGGTCATTCTTCAAGGCCAACCTGTGCGCGCTCGCTCGCTCGCGCAACCAAGTCGGCCCACCAAGGAGCGAAACGCGCTCACCGAAATTAGCGGAGCATGACGCCCGATAATCCGGACGCCCCGTCTCTCTCCACGAGGGATTAGAAAATGCATAAAATTTTTACGCGCGTTCGTCGTGCCGCTCGTCGTCGTCGAGCTTTGCTCGTTCCGTCGCTCGTTAACGCGATGTAGAACGGCGCGCGAAAGAGGCGCCTGCGCGCGAAAAAGGCGCACGGCAAAAGGACGAACGAGAGCTCGTCTCGGGGCCGGTCCGACCCGAAATCTCTCTCTCTCTCTCTCTCTCTCTCTCTCACTGCCTCTCTTCCTCTCTCCTTCCGCAGTAACCGGACACTCCGCGGGCCATTATATCGTCCTAGCGCCCTAGCGAGCAGCCGAATATTTTATCGTATTTTTATAGCGATAAGGTCGTCGCAGAGCGGAGCGGCGTGACGTGGAACGGAGCAAAACGGAACGGAGCGAAGCCCGGGCTCCCGACTGCCGCGGTTGCGTATCGTGTGCACGTGTGAACGAGTTTTTTTTCTCGGGGCCAGGGTGCGGTTACATATTTACGCCTGCTCGTGTAAACATCCCCGCGCACGCTGCTGCACGTCTGCCGCGCGATTAGATTTCTCCGGGAAAGAAAAGAGCGGAGGAAGAAGCGAGCGCGCGTCGAGTATCGTCCTGCTACGAGAAAGCCTTTCCGCACGGATTCCCGTTCTCGACCGTTACTCCGACGGCGACTACGAGGATGACGGGGGGAAAAAAATTCGCGCGCGCGACCGGTAATTCCCCGATTGCAGCCGGGCGAGAGAAAGTCGATCGCACGAACGACACGACACGAGATGAATTTTCGCGAGACCGGTAAAGCGGCGCGACGTTAATAGGATCGGACGTTGAATCGGACTCGAGCTGAAAACTCGCATCCTGCGGGAGGAATTGCAGCGATTGGACGTACGAGTGACTACTTCCTGACGGTGGGCAGACAAGTTGGCGGAGCGAGTCGAAGTGAATTCCGAAGAGCGAACGCGCGTCTCACCTTTTTTTCCTCCCTTTCTCCCTCTCTCTCTCTCTCTCTCTCTCTCTCTCGTATCTCTCTCTCTCGTTCTCTCGCTTTCTGTGCATGTGTGTGTTTTTTTTCCTCTTCATTTCCAATCCATTACTCCGCGGAATTATGTATCTCGAGTTTTAAAGCGCCGCGCGCGCCAAGCCAGTGAGGGAGAAAGAGAGAGAGAGAGAGAAAGAAAGAGAGACGGATTGGCGGGTTATTATCATCAGCCCTAAGTCGGTAACCTAAAGCGAAAGCGGATAAGGGCAATTTGCCGCGTATCTGCCGCGTTTGCAGCGCGGTACCCGTCTCATACTTAAAACACCATTAGCTCTTAATTTGCATCGCCGCGATGTTGTAAGCGACATTGTAATCCCATTGTACTGTCGGACTGTTCGTCGAGGAACAGGACTCTCTCTCTCTCTCTCTCTCTCTCTCTCTCTCACTCTCTCTCTCTCTCTCTCTCTCTCTCTCTCTCTCTCTTCCTCCCTCTCTCTCTGTCCGTCTTTGACGGGCATTTCCTCGAGCGACGGTGCGAGCCGACCGGTCGGCCGGCCGGTCGTCTCGATCGTTTATTCGTCGACCCCGCACGCACCGATTCTCTCTCGCCTTGGAACCGCATGTTCCCACGTTATCGCCGAGCGGATGCTGTCTACTCGATATTGCGCTCGCTCGCCCATTCGCGCCCGCACGCGGCCGGCGGTGATAGTTGCAAAACGGACGAACGCATAATAGCGAGCGCGCAGGGCGCGCGCGAGAACAAATCGCCTACCCGAGAGCGATCGTCCGTTTCCAACTCGCGCGATGCGAATCGCGCGAGCCGAATCGAGCGTATATTCCGCTTAGCTGCGCCTTTCACGCATTAATGATAATGACACGAAAGCCTGGACGAAGGACACTCGGCGACTCGCGCGCGCGCGCGCGCGCGAGGAATTCCGAGGCGTTGGCGAGATTTATCGGCGAGCGCTGCTACAAATGCGCGCGCGCGCGCGCGTGCGTTCGCACGACAATTCCGTCTCTGCGGTGCAGCGGCTAGGTTATTATTAGACGGTGATTTCGCCGTCGAGTGATCGATTCGTCCGCGGGAGTTCATTAATCCAACAAGATCGCAGCTCCGGGCGTCGTGCCCGCCGCCGCGCTGGGCCCGGTCGATTACTGTCGAGCAGGTAAAATTGCGTTCTTTAATAATTGCGACTGCGCGAGAACAATACGCAGCTGTGAATCGTACTCGTACCAAGCCTGGGAAGCCCCGAGAATATTTTCTCGCGGCTTCCGCAGCGTCACCGTCGAAATGACGCGGCCATTATTCGCGCGGCGTTACGATGGCCGACGCGTGGTGCGTCTCGGTTATTTCTTTCCTTAATTTCCTCTCTCTCTCGAATCGCGACATTCGTCGGATCTGTCGCCGCTCATCTCGAATTTCTTCGTCCCGCACTGCGGCGTCGTGTCGTTGGAATCGTAGCATGGGACTCTTAATGACCGACTCTCGACGCGCGTTATCGATCGCGTAAGAGCCCTTTTCGAAGCGCACACGAGACTCGCGCGCGGCGCGGTGCCGTGCACGACGCTGTGAATCGAAATTACACGTAATGCAGCCCCTATTATTGAAATCTCCGTCGATCGCTTCCAGGACACGGGCTAACGCGCGGGAGAGCGCGAGCAGGAAGGTTTCCTCGCTTACGTAACGTTCGGCTGTGCGAACTCTGACCGGAGCGTCGTTAACCACCGCCTTTATGCTCCGCAAGTGGTACCTTCGCGATGAGAAAATAACGCGGCCCGTTGTTGCCGCCGAGACACAGCGGGAGAAACGCGAGAATACGGTATGAGCCGGGTGAAAAGTATCGTGCGGGGCCAACACGTATGTATGCGCGCGAGACAATAAACGTGAGTGGGAGGCGCGCTTGAGGAGGAAACGAAAAACGAGGTAGAGAGAAAAAAGGGGCAACCGCAGTCGAAAAACGCAGGCGCGAGGAGGGACAACGAGCGATCTCATTTTCGCCGAAGTTTCCCCGCCGGTCGCGCTCAGTCGCACACCTGTCTCTTTTCGAGTTTCAAGAAAGCCGCTCCGCGGCGGATAGGAAACGCGAACCTGACCGGAAGCTGACCTCGCGGAAAGGAGTTTGCATGCGGCGTCGTCGCGCGCTCTTCGTCTCCGGATACTTAATATTCTTATTCTATTCCTATATACACCGCTGTTTCTGTCTTTCTCTTTTTCTCTCTCTCTCTCTCTCTTCCTCCTTCTCTCTTATATATTTTTCATCGCTCCTCGGCCGTTAAGCACGACACGTACACGGCGCCGCTCCGCGCCATTTTCGCGGCTAGATAAGGCGCTAAGCCGCCTCGTTTATCTCGCCGGCCCCTCGAGGTCCCGACGCTCTAACGACGGTACAATTTGTTCCGTGTATTCGGACCGTTCAAACAACAGGCGCGCGCCGTCGTCGTCGTCGTCGTCGTCGTCGCCGCCGCCGCCTTTATCGGTGTCTGAGCAAATGCGGCGAAATCTAGCCGGCCGTTTACACTGCCGTGAGTCAGAGACCGCCGGGGGCTGGCCCGGCCGGCCGGCTGGATGGAGAAAACGTGTCGCCGCGGTTATTAGAAAAAATGTCACGCGCCCGCCCGCGTGCACTCGTAAAAAAAGTCCGCGGAGTGGCCGCGTCGTAAAACGCGCCGCAGCGTTACCGGTCGCGTTACGATCGCGCGCCGGGCCGACGTGCGGTGGATGGTGGCGAGAAAGCGGAGGGAAGTTTCTTCTTTCCTCCTCTCTCTCTCTCTCTCTCTCTTGCGCAACGCTCCCGGGACGGCGGGGGGCGTTCTACGATGAGTTTCGGCCGAACGCGCGCTCTTAGAGCATTTAATTTCCGAGCAGGATGACCTCGGTTTACTGGGTTAAGAGCGTCCGCGAGGAGACCGCCTTCTAGCGACCTCCTTCGCCCCCGTCGTCGCCCGCGTCGACCCTCGCTCACACGCTCCGCGGTGATGCTCCGATTGCTTCTTTTAGGGCGGCCGTGGAAACGGGTTCGAGCGTGTTCGGAGCCTCGGTCTCGCGCGGCGCGCTCCGAGGGCCTCCTCCGACGGCGAGTGGTCCTCGTGTTTGTGTATCTTGCGGCCGCCACATGTGCGCCGGCGATTAAACACTTCTCTCTTCGCGCCCGCCTTCGCGCACCGCCACGGAATTAATAGTCCGCCGCGTGAAACTGCCCGGCTGGATTCCGTAGGTGTTGCGCTCCGAAAGTCGATTCCCATCGCCGACATTGGCCCCGACGGTCGCACGCTTATCGATCGCGAGATTTCTCGTCGCGAGAGGCGCTGCCGATTTTCGAGCTTCCTACGGGTCGTGTCATGTCCGCGGCGAAATGTAACGATGAACGATCGTCGATGAATCAGGCAGTCATCTGAGATCACAGGCGCACGTTACGTAAACACGAGGACACTAAGAGCCGGATTGCGGCTGTCAGTTGTTTATATAAATATCTTGATTAAACGTGCTTACAATATTACGCGGTAAAGCTGACTGTGATTGTTAATCTCGCTGTATAATTGTATAAGCGCGTTATTCAAATATTATTTATTGAAGCAACTAAGCCGCGTGCGCCGGCTCTTATCGTCCTCGCGTTCGCGCGACGCAAATAATAATGTAACGACGAGCAACAAGTTACCGAGTTCGCGCGAGCGAATGGCGATAGCGCGATGAACGACTCGACGCGACACGAGCGTCGCGATGGGAGTTGAAGTCAATTTGGAGGATTAACCGACATCTCTATCATTCGGCGGAGCTGGCTCGCTTCCAGATAAATAACGCTGGCTGCGGACCTCCGCTGGAGGAGGAGGACGACCCACCCCGCCGCTGTATTTATCGCGGACAACTGGCCCGCTAAGCCGAGGAGGAGCGAGCGACCTCACGAGCACGTCGCCCAGAGTCCACAGGCACGTTCGACAGAGCGCCCAGGGCGTTTAAAGCATCCTGCTCCCCCCCCTCCCCCTCCTTAATTCGCTCGGCGGAGTCACCCTAAAAACACCGGGGACACCTCTGAGACGCCTCTCACCGCCACTCGTCGCGGCACTCTCGTGAAAAGGGTTCCCTCGGATCTCCGTGGATTTCCGTGCGACACGATCGTCACATTAAGCGAGATCAAACGGCGAAAACGCGCGTTGTTTATGGCCGCCCGGCCCGCCGCGCCGCCTCCATTAGCGGTTATTATTTACCGCGCGGATAAAATTAACTCGCCGGGAGATTGTCGGCACGCACGATTCGACCCTCGCGTCTTTCTCTCTCTCTCTCTCTCTCTCTCTCTCTCTCTTCCTTTTTCTCCTTTACCGTGTCTTCCGTGTCAAGTTCGAGGGAAATCCACGCATCGCGGTTGCATCTGACCGCATGCGTCATCTCGTCCCGATGACGATAATCTCGCGCGTGCGTGGGGTGGTTAAAAATCCGAGAGCTATAATTAGCGAGCGAGTATCACGGTCGATGACGACTGGCTGACGAATCGCTCTCGTCTCGGCCCCTCGCTCGCTGTTTAATCGGGAGATAGATTTCGGGTTGGCCCCCCAACCCCTCCCGCTCCCTCTCTCTTTCTCATTCTCTGCTCCCCTTGTCTCTCTCGCCAGAACGTTCCCCTGAGTGCAACGTAACACGCCGCGCCTAACGCGCAAGATCGATAGCTCCGATCACCGCGGAGCGATTTAGCCGCTAAGTATCGCGCTGCGTGGCTAATTCGACATTTGTTCTTACTTCCTGTCGAGAGCCACTAGACGTATAGACCGGCCCGCGGCAACATTAAGACGCATTGTTAGCGCACCGCGCCTCCCGCGCACGCTACTTACGATCGATGATTACGGGTGTGCAACGAGTACGCGCGCACGCACACACACACACACACACACACACATACGCGCGCGCGCGCACGTATCGGACGCGGAATGCACGCGCGGACCGACGAGGAATAAAACTGCGCGCGATCTGAGAAAAAGGCGCGCGGTCATTAATCATCGCCGCGCGGCGCATAGATCATTCGCCGTAATTAGTCAAGCTGAGTAATAGCGTCTACTGAAATTTATCTTGCAACATCGACGACGACGACGACAACGATGACGACGACGACGATGTTGCGCTCGATCGAGCCCGCGCTGAATGACTACCGCGCTTGTCGATTCTCCTCGTGCAATCCGCCGACATGCGAATTTCGCTTCCTCGCGATTATATGTACTACATATATATACATCGTTATCCCGCGATCGAGTTCGAGCCATTGTAAGTCGAATGATCGAGCGTAGCGTCGCGGCCCGACGCTAATTCGACGTCTGTCTTTACTCCCCGTCGAATCATCGAGATACAAACGGGCTTAGGCCGTCGTTAATTCCGTCCGTCGGCGAGACGCGCGAGGCATCGAGCGAGACACCGAAATACAGCCGGTGTGCGCGCGATCGCGAGGATTGCGATCGATAAATCACCGCGCAGCGGCACTCAATTAGCGCGATGCAGTCGTTTCTTCCTCGAGGAACTCGTTCGCGATATGTCCGCGGTGATCATTCATAATTCTGCGATTCGTCGTATTCAGCCTGCGGCTGAATCCCGAAGGAAAGCTCGCAGATTGAGGAGGCAAGCTGGCAGATGCAAAGTTGCAGATCTCTCGTCAAATATAAAAAAGATTAAAAAGGCTCTGCCTTCGTGTGTCTCACCTTCTTTGCTCGTCGGACGCTTGTTCGGCGAGCGCAGCTAACAAGTAAACCTCGGGAAACGTCAGACGCCGATTTGTTTTCAATTTCTTTTACTTATTTTCTTATGTCAAAATATGAAGAAATCTGTTATCATTTTTAGCTTAAATTAATTTTTTCAATTTTTTCGAAACTTTTTCAAGTTTTGCACAAGTACACTATTTTATACATATTTGAAACAATATTTCTTAAAAAAAAATATATATATATATATCTGATTTGTTGAAACTTGCGCACACATGTCGCCGATTATGAATCAGAACAATTTTGTAAAATTCCAAATGCCGGATCTAATATGGCTGATGTCATTGTTGAAAAAGTGTTCAGTTTTACGCTACATTCGACGTTGGGTAATCTTTCGGCTCACTATCCAGCAATCGAGTGCATTTTAACGTCAGAATCTGGTAAAAAATGAACAAGAAATGAACAACAGAAGAATAAACGAAAAACTTGAAAAAGTTTCGAAAAAATTGAAAAAATTAATTCAAGCTAAAAATGATAACAGACTTCTTTATATTTTGACATAAAAAAATAACTGTAAAAAAATTGGAAACAAATCGGCGTCTGACGTTCCCCGAGGTTTACTTGTAAGAAGTCGCAAAATTGCAGCTTCGCGTGAAACATCCACGAGATAAGAGATTCTACTGTCACGCGCTTTCTCTCCGCTTTACCGGACGGGAGCGACACTTGACGAAAGCCCTGCGGGGAAGAGGGTGAGTGACTCAGCGGGGACGTTCGGTGGACACGCTAATTTGTCGCTGGGCCGCACGCTCGCGTAGTCATCGGCGCACATCACCGCGACGTTGCACGAGCGCCGTTAATTTCGGCGGAAACACGACGCGTCGGCCGCGAGAAGTGAAAACCTCGATACACGCACGTGCCGGTATCGATAAATCACGAGACGCGGCTGCGGCGATGGCGGCGGCGGCGGCGGCGGCGGCGGCGGCGGCGGTGCACTTAGCCGGCATCTAATCTATTATTGAGAGTGTCATTCGGGGTCTCCCGCGCGGGGCGCATTAGCGCCGGGCGTTTAAATGTCAGCCCCTCCATGCCTGATATTTCGAGTGTCTCCATCGGGACGACGCGCGCTCCGGTGGTCCGTGATTTATTTTGCCGGGTGAAATCGAACGGACGGTCGGAGGTCAACGCGGCCTGCTGAGTAAGCGCTTAACCCGTGACAGTGGACACGTCATGAAAAATCAAGTGGTCGGCCGCGTCCGACCGAAATGTCGCGATGCTTTTACGGACGACGCGGCGCTTCGAAAATTCCGCTGCGAAACAGGCGAGGGAGAGAGAGAGAGAGAGAGAGAGAAAGGGATGCTCACTCGCTACGTAAATAGATCAGGATGGATAAATGTATTATGCGCTACGGAAGAATTCAGCTCGGACGTATTTAGAAAGCAAGACTAGTAATCCAATAATATCGTAAACGCGACGCAGACGAGAGTAACATATTTACGCGGCTCGATAAAGCTAACTCGCACCAGGCAAACGTTACTCGTTGAATCGCTCGTTTGAATTTGCTTCGTTGGTATTTGTTTCGTTCCCGAATCGGCGACGGAGACACCTCCATGACGGAATGAACAGTCGCGCGGAAACTTTTATTTGCGCGTCTTTATGCGAGCGAACACGCCGCTACGTCGCATAATGGCCATAATTTGTATGCATGCGCCGGCATACGAGCAAAACGCCAATATCGGTTAGTCGCTCAGCGGCCGAGAACTTGTCCCCGATAACGATTCCTAATAACGCGGGACGTCTCGCGCTGGGATGATCGTTATAAGAGCGATCGGCGAAAAACGGCCGAAGAGTGGAAGAGTGCTCGGCCGCGACGAGATCGACGAACGCTCACACATACACACACACACACACACACACACACACACACACACACGCACGCAGAGAGCGTTCGACGCATGCATATGAACACTGTATCATCCAACCGCTTTCAGCTTAAACGCGCGAACCTATTAGATCCGACAGCCGACGGCGCGGCATCAATCTGCACGCGAACCGCCGGGTGTTGGCAGCGCGCGACATTGTTAATCGATATGTTCCAGTCCAAGATTTACCTATCAATTAGTCCCCTCGCCGGTGCCCATGCTGTTTTTTCCACGCGCGACGTTGGCGCACCGCGTTCAACTCTCGTCCCGTTTCTTTCCTCCCTTCTTTTTCCTCTTCTTCTTCCTCTTCTTGCTCTCCACTTTACCTTCGCACGTAGGATCTTCCACCGAATCGCGGCGCGACGATATTAACACGAGTCTCGATACACATTAACATCCGGCGAAGACGGCGCGTAGGAACCGTGCGTATGCAAATCGCGCGGCTATCGCGTCTGCGGATGCTGCTCATAAGCGATAAATACGCTACAGTTCTCCGATTACGCGCGGAATACTCGTTAAAGTGTATCCCCCTCTGCAAGAGAGGCGGACGGAGGGCAGGCGCATTAATAATTTCAAGAAGACAGCGCGGAGGATAGTATTATGGCGTGTAAAAAAGTTGTTCGACAAGATATTATAATGTTGGATGACTAAACGACGAGGAATCTTCTCGCTCACATGCGCGCTATCTCTCTCTGTCTCTCTCCGTCTCTCTGTTCATCTCCCGTGCGCTTTCATGCGATGCCGCGATAAAGATTTTACGAGTTAGATTACAGCGGAGGCAACGAAGGAAGAAACGAAATCCGAAAAGACAAAGGGGAGAAAGAAGGAGCCAAAAAGCCCTAAACTAAAAATCCCATCTAGATTTCCTTCGTGCCGTTCGCGCGCCGACGTGTTATACTGCATCGAACCCTTTGATTGCCTGTATTGTCATCCTTTGTCGAGCTCAAGAGGAATGTCGGCGGGTCAATGGAGCGTTCAGCGTTGCATAAAGAATGCATCGGAAGAGGTTCTCGCGACGAGAGAGAAGGAGAGAGAGAGAGAGAGAAAGACAGGAGGAAGGAACGAGAGACAGACAGAAGAAGAGAGAACATCGGGGCTGGCAGAGCGATCGGCGACGGTGCGAAAGGTAGTAACGCAGCCGACGCCGCGTGACCAATAATAAATCAATGAGTAATTAAAGATTAACGGTACACGCGGCAAATGAGCGCGCGCTCGCCGGGGCCGCGAGGCGGAGACGCTGATGTATGAATGATTTCATCAAATTATCCATCATCGCCTTTCGTCTAGCTGTGAAATGTTTGATGGTGCCGCGTGCGAGCGAGCGAGCGAGCGCGCGCGCGCGCTTCGATTCGGTCGCGCGCTCGCGGACGCTCTCGCGCATTCCGCGGGACTACCGAAAGAGAGGAGGAGAGAGAGGAAGAGCGTGTTCCAACGTCAGCGAAGAGGCCCCGCGGCTGTCCATCGAAGGACAGAACGAGTCCCTCTCTCTCTCTCTCTCTCTCTCTCTCTCTCGATGGTGCTCGTGGTTTCTATGATGCTCGAGCGGCCGGAGACCGCCGGTGTTACGCGCGGCAGTAACGTAATGACGCAGCCCGGCGACGAGAAATCGTCCGTGTGTGATTAATGAAAGGCGGAAGATCAAGCGACGGACACGTTCGCGAGGCGAACTCGCGCGGTTACCCGCGTCGGGTAACCCTCTTGCTCAGCTCTCCTCTCCGCTCACTTCACTCGCTCACTCGCTCTTTCTCCTCCTCTCGCGCGTTCCCTCCGTCCCGACGTTCTCCCCCACGTTAGCGTAACAGCATTAAGTAGCCAGCTTCTTTAGCAATGGCCGGGGCTAATTCGCCGACGCCGATCGTATCTTCGACGATGGCTAGGATCTAACTCGGAAACATTTATCGTATCGCGAGATGAAAGCGCTTGCCAACAAGATTGCAGACGGCGCGCGCAAAGTCACCGGATAGTCACGCCGCGCCGCGCCGTGAGGCGCGAGGGATCGCCGCGCCGCGCCGCGGCGAGGAGCGGGCAACGGTGCGGCACGTACTTCATAGGGAGTCAAGACTAAACGCGCTTATAGCACTTGACACGTCCAATTACACGGCTCTCGCGCGCTTTCGCAAACGCGCCGCGCCGCGCCGCGCCGCGCCGCGGCGGTCGGCGGTCTCTCTCGCCAAACGAATTCGCGGCGACTTGCGCGCGCGCGCGCGCGCCTTTAACAGCCGAGATCCGAGCGCGACGATGCGCGTTGCGTCATCGTCGTCGGTAGCCGAGGACTCCGCGGACGCCGCTTTCACTAGCTCTCTCGTCTCTCGTTTTCTCGTTAACCGATGCCCCGACCTGCTCTCGCGCTTTCATTTAATCCCTTCGTTGCGGCAGCTCTCAGTGCACTTCGCACTTGACCGAGATTTTACGGATAAGAAGGAGCGATCGAGGAATGCGAGTTGACTTGACTTTTTATTCATCGGGCTTTGTCGGAGCTTGCGCGGTGCGCGGAGGGACGCCGAGTTCTCCGGGCTTTCGACGTAGAATCGCCGCCTCTCGTAGCGCGGTTTCCCAGCGTCTCGCCAACGATTTCACTTCATCTCGTCACTTGATCGGCGAAAATAAGCTCGTAATCACGGCTGAGGATTATGCCCCGGCTGTCGCCGGGGGTTGTTATTCTTTCACATCGCTCTCTCGGTCACAAGTACCGATAAGCCGGCCACGTGCTTTCGCGCGCGCGAAAGCACCGCCCGGCTCGAAATCAATAATTCCGCGCTCATAATCCGACGTAACGTTTCATCGCGCGGCGCGTCACGAAATCTCGGCCCGTAATCGACGAGCGAGATACCGCGTGCGCGTGAAGCGCGCAGCGGTGGTTGATAAAACCCAAAGCGAGGATCAGAGCTAGATAGTGGCGGAGGGGGAGGAGGAGGGGGGCAGCGATGAGGCCCATCGATCGATCCGGAATCACGATCGAGCGGCGTGCCCGACGATGTTGCTCTCGACAAACCCCAATGCAAACGATCGATCGGCCGGACCGCGAGCGATTTCATCTCGGTGTAAGCCTGAATCGATCGCATGACTGCGCGATTTCAACCCCGTCCGTCCGTCCGTCCGTCCGTCCGGTCGGCCGGCCGGTCGGCCGAGATCGCCGCGCAGGATTACGTCCCCGAGGCGGCAACAATAATAATCGAGGCCTCGGCGCGGAAACGAATCTCGATCGAAAACCGCCTACGAGGACTCTCAGGCTCCGGAAATTCTCCGATGAAGTCGACCACGACGAGACGAGAACGAAGGCGAAAACGAAGAGCAAAGGCGCGACGGCGACTTTTTGCCTCGCCTGCGAGAGCGCACGCTTGGTATTCCGTGTCATGGTGTCAGTCGGCGGCGCATTCCGGGACACTTGCTCCTTTATGGGAGCGGCCGGAGATTCGCGAGGTCCTTATTCCGCTCTAGTTGCGCAAGGATGGAGATTTCGGCAAGAGCCTGCGCAAGCGCGCGCGAGAGCGAGAGCTCAGCTCACGTTTTCGGACACAATTGCGCGTGCTTATTGCGTTATCGGAGCTCCGTTTCTGCGCGTTTCTGCTTCTGTGAGAAGCGTCGCGGCGCCGTCCGGCCGAAATGGAAATCGGAAAATTAATCGCGTGTCGATTAACAGACTCGTGAGAATAACGCGACGATTCGCTTCGGGGAAGCTTACGCTTACGTCAAATTGCCGGGATAGGGAAGGTAGGTCCTTCGGGTAATAATAACTGTTGCGTAAACAGCAACCGCTCGGTGTTAAACGCGTTTATAAGCGAGAGGAATTCGCGTGTAATGCGATTTCATTGGCCCGTGGTCGGCCAACTCGAATCGGACGAGATGGGCTTTGCTTCTGCGTCTGCGGCGCCTGACGTTTCTCGACGTTTCATCGAACTGCGCGAAAATAACGTCGCTGCCGATTCCCGGAATTGCGAGCGGTCCGGCATGGAAAATTAATTAAGACGCGATTGCGCGGCCACAGCGGGGCTGCATGATCGATAAGCGCACAACGATAAACGATCGTCTTAATTAGCGTGCGCAGGCGATCCTATTTCTTTGTGTACACGGAGGACTCGGAGGACTAGCTCCTGCTTGCCTTCCGTCACGACAAAGTGCATCTTTAGCGGACACTAAAAAGCGAACCTGTGAATTACGATGCTGAAGGGCCGCGTTAGCACTCCTTTGCTGCGCTAATCGAGTAAATGGAGAAGAAATAGAGAGAGAGAGAGAGAGGGAGGGAGAGAGAGAGAGTATCTCGCCTGAGTTTGACTCAGGAAGTGCGCGCCAAATTCCGAGATCCTCTCTCGCGCAACATTGAATTCAATAATCGAGAAGCTCGAGAATCGTGAGAAAAGATCGTCATTATTTTTTCCAGCGCGCGAGTTATTTTCAAAGAAAACGCGGTATTCTCTGAAATAAGAAAATGAAACGTGAAATGATTTTTTAAAAACACAAGAACGCCGCAACGTGTCGTGTCTTTCTTCTCCTCTCATCCTCGAGCTTCCAGCGTGACGCCGAATTTACTATTGATCTATTATACGCGCCGTCTCTCTGCCGGGGCCGCTATTGTCAGCGGCTCTACACGTCACACCTCCACGACGAGAGCGATGTCGGATGTGAGTCTCTCTCTCTCTCTCTCTCTCTCTCTCTCTCTCTCTCTCTCTCTCTCTCTCTCTCTCTCTCTCTCTCTCTCTCTCTCTCTCTCTCTCTACGCGTTTGACCGGAACGCGACGTGTGTTCACACATTTTTCATCGTACAATTTCCTTCGACGTTTACACGCCGCTAATGCACGCATACGCGTACACTCGCGTCCATAAGAACGCGCTCCGCTCTCTGAAGACCGTGAGAGGGTTTCGTATCCAAAGATGGTATGGAAAGACTTGGCGAAAGCAGAAGGGGATCCCCGACGCGTTTTGTTCCTCGTGCCGCCGCGGCTGCCCGAAAAAAGGCCCCGTGAATAGGGCTAGTGATACAAGCGGCGGGTAATTATAATCGACATTGATTATCCGGACGGTTATTTATGAGATATTTATGTATAAGAGAGCCGAAAAAGAGAACGAAAGAGAGAGAGAGAGAGAGAGAGAGAGAGAGAGAGAGAGGGGGGGGGGAGAAAGGACGGCGGAAGAGAGAGACGGGGAACCAGTCGGAACCCGGTCGGACGAGGTCGAACGAATGCGTGGCCGAGCGCGAGAATATGCGGGCTACTACACGTGTGCGTCGCACACGTAGGAAAAATGAAGGACCTACGGTAGAAAGAGAGGAGGAAAACGAAGACGGAACACCCGGGAACACGGAGCGCGAGAGACAACAGACCACGCCTTCGCGTCGAGCTCTCGGCTCTGCAGTCTCTGCGTCGAATGTCTAGCCTAGAAGGAGCTTCGCTTAAACGGCGAGCTTCTCCCACTCTCTCTCTCTCTCTCTCTTTCCCCGAACGTGTCCTTAATTAATCGTCAGCCCCTTGACGTGCGTGTAATCGGTAATTCGGGACCGCGCGTATCACTCGCGTGACCCGCATTAGGATTTTCGCCCGGCGTCGTCGCCTGCTTCGTTTTATCCGTCTCGACGTGTCCGAACAGCGACTTCTCACTGAAAACAAGGAAAGAATATCGAGTGGACCAAAGTCCTCGTCGCTACGTCATCGAGCTACGAGCGCGAGCGCGTGTTTTCGCGCGCGCGAGACCGGCGCGTCGCTCGCGTCATTTATAAAAAGTCGTCGTTATCTCGCCGCGGACATAACGCGGAATTGGAGTGTTTTTAATCATCGCCGGAATGACTGCTCAATTCGCATTAATTATTTAACGTCACGCCCGGCGAGGATTTAATGAACGTAGTAGCAACGGTTGCATTAACGGCCGATTAAATTCGCCAAAACAACGATATATTACCGAAGCGTATATCTGAATCGAAAATCGCGCGCCGCTGCCGATAATTAACAACTCCGGCAACTTTGGGCGATCACATTTCGCGCGCGCGCGCGCGCGCTTGTAGTGTACGAGTGTACTGATTAATCGACGCCGGTCGTTACAATTTATCGGCGCTTCCTGTTTCGCGCGCATACACGCGCGCTCATAAGCACCGCGAACGCTCGCGGTTATTAGCGCAACGCCCGCCGAGCGGTTTCGGGCGATTCCGCGCTGAATCCTGCGACGCGATTTTTTTTTTTTTTTTTTCTTTTCCGTAAAACGAGTTGGCGACGTTGCGCAGTACGTTGCTTATCGCGATAAAAAGAAAAGGAAATCTTCGCTTTCGACCTAGTCGCCGCTCACTCGATCGCCTGAAACTCGTAGTTCGCGAGGCTCTCCGGCATGTCGTTGCGTGTCGGTGTACGAGAAAACATGAAAAAAAAGCAGGGCTACTCCACCTTCGCCGAGAACGAGAGAGTTTGCGCGAGTTAATTGCGCGCAATTAACGGGATTATAATTAACGCGACGGGCGCGGCGCGTCGATTCACGCGCTTCATCACGGTGACAATCGAGGATGAGGGGGAACGGGCGGAGGGCTTTGATTCATCGGCGATCGACGGTGGCGATTGTCTCTCACGAGCGAGTGATCTTTAAGTGATCATAGAGCAGTTGCGCGCTGCGCGTGTTACCTCGGCGAGGCCGATCGATATTAACGGCCGACTGGTCGAGCGAGTTAAGACAATGCGAGACGGCCGGTCGCTCGCGTGGGTAATACGTTAGTAATTAATGCCGGTTATAAAATGCTCGTCGGTCATCTCGGCGTCATGTCAGGCTGGATTGTCCGCACACCTGCTCCGCCTGGTATTCTTGTCAAGGTTGGGAACGCGAACGCGAGCGCGCGCTCGGCCTGCACGACAATGCTCTCGATCGAAAGCGCTAGACCGGTTAAAACGACGTGAAGTATTCTATTTGTTCGGCCCGCCGGCAATTAATGTCCGGGACATGTCGGCATATTATTAGGTCATTGTCTTTTAATGACGTAAACCGGTCCCCGCGCGCGCACTTCCTCCGTCCGAGCTCCTTCACGAGCGCACTCGAGTGCCTTCGAGTCATTTGCAACGACGAAAACGCTTTTCCCCCGCTTTTTCATCCCCGTACACGACGGGAAGTACGTTGCGCGATCCGTCCAAGAGAATTACAAGCCCGGGAGAGAGAGGGAGAGAGAGAGAGAGAGAGAGAGAGAGAGAGCACAGGCATTATCCGTCGCACTGGTGGCGGTTGCTTTCCCGGGCTTTCGAGGGCGGTCAAGAACGTTCGACGGAGTCGGAAGTCATTAAGCGGCGTGTTGTGTGTTCGACAAACCCGCGCGCGCGCGATTGCGATAAGACCGAGCCAAATTGAATGTGTAATTAAATCGAACGAACGGACGAATGAAATAATGGGTGTCATCTGATAATGATTCCTTGCCTCGTTCTGCCAGTCACGGTACCGTCGCGAGCGCGAGCGCGATTAAAGTCGTGTTTCTTTTGTGATCCGACAATACTTTGACCCCAGCCAACCAACTCCACCTCCCTCATCCCCATCGTCCTCCACCTCCACCGCGCTCGATAATTAATTGATCAGTACCCGCAGATATCGCATGTCGACCGCGCCATTAATTTCGAGTTCGTAGAGGATCTAAGACCGCGCCGTCGTCGTCGGGTCGACGACCCGCGCTCGTTAAGCCGCTCGTGGAAACTCTCTCGCGAGCGATCTTCGCGTGCGCGCGTGCGCGAGCAAGGATGCGCCTCGCTTTTGCATTCGATTGCTCATAAGTGCCGATCGTTGCAAAGTCGGCCGGCTTTAACGCGGATCTCTGCCGTTGATCCTCACGGGGGAGACTTCGGCACGTTGCCGCGACACGATCGCGTTAGAATTTCGTATTAAGACGAAGCGAGAGAGGATCTCCGCTCCTCCTTTTATTAATTTTCGCACGAGTCCACGTCGACCACGGTTACCGCTTCGTCGCTCCCGGCGCGGCGGGTCGAATGACGCGCCCACGCCGGCCGGCGAAAATCCGCGAGCGCCGCGACTCGAGTCCGAGAGCGGGCCGAGAGCCAAAGACAGTCGAATCCCAAAGCCGACGACGAGTCTGCTCGAGTTGATCGATCGCGACCGTTACAGATCGGGTCCGATGGCGAGGCCGTACGAGTGCCTGACGTTCGTAAGACAACGTGAAAAGAAGCAACGGTAGATAGTCCCGGCGAGATAAAGCGAACTGACACGAGCCATCACCTCGACTCCTCCGTTGTCCAGAGAGAGGAGAGAGGCTTCGCCTCGTCGCGTCGGGGGTTCTCGTTTGTGTATTCGGTTACCATTTTGTATGTTCCCACTGAGCGCACACGTTCTCTCCGTCTTTTCTCCTCTCTCTCTCTCTCTCTCTCTCTCTCTCTTTCCTTTTTTCTCCTCCTCCGACGGCCCCTCGCGTGCGTCTTTCCTAAACCCGTTGCGCGCGGAGGCGTGCATTTTCCGGTAAAAGCCCGCGCGCCACACACGACAGCTCTTTCCTGTGTATCCTTTCGAGCCTGTCTTCGCGATAACGGCCGTAGGTGATGCGAGATCCCGTAAACGGCTCGGCGTTGTCGAAGACGCGGCGCGAATTATTCGCGAACACGCGCGCGCGCAACGCGTGTACGTGTGCGTTAGCACAAATCCCAGCCTTGGCACAGAAACTTTCCACCTTTCGTGGAAATGTTGGCTGCCAGCGAGAAACCCCGACGCGAGAGAGAGAGCGGGCTTCATAATTGGAGCAATGACGTGAGGGAATTTCGCGATTGCCCACGGTGTCGTTCGAGGATCTCCGGGATCTATTTGCGTCGACGCGCTCTCTCTCTCTCTCTCTCTCTCTCTCTCTCTCTCTCTCTCTCTCTCTCTCTCGCTCTCTCCCCTTCCATGAATCCAATTCTAGCTGTCAGTCATCGTAACCACCGATCATATTCCTACTGATGACGTAGCCGGAGGTAAAATGTGGAAAGACAGCGACAGGTCCTCCCAGGACCTCACCTTGGTCGCGCGGTGGCTCCGTGCGAGCGCGAGCTCGTAATTTCTTGCAACGGTCTCCGCCGCTGTCACCGCGCTTTTGCAACAGCTGATTGCGGAGTGCGTTGCGCCTGGCGGACTCTTTGCAATTAATGACCCATCTCTACGTAATACGCACGAAAACGACGAGTGCCTTTTTATCGCGAGATCGCCATCGCGGCCCATCGCCGCGCGGACGTTAATTAGCAGCACTCTTTCACTGTCGGCGGCGGACGCGATTATTGTTTTGTCACACGCGTATCGCGCGTATCCGATCGCGTCGTCCGTCGTCCACGTCCCCCGTCCTCGTCCTCGCGCGGAATTCTCTTCTCGGCGCATCGATCCCGCGCGCGGCCGTTGTTATGCGCGACACGCCGGCCGTTCGATATAAATCATTGACGTCGCGAGCTGCGAGATCGCGACGACGCGGGGTTCCATGTGGACGCGGAATATTCGAGCACCGTGTATATTGCTCCGACGCTTTCTTGTCCTCTCCATCAACCACCACCACCACCACCACCACCACCATCGCCGCCGTCACCACCCTGCCACCGGTCAATCGGGGATTTTATTCAGTAAACTGCCGCGCCTTAACCAGCGTATCGCATTAAACGGGGCCCTTCTTGTAATCCTTCGCCCCTTCCCCCCGGCCCCTGCCGCGCGCATCCTTCTGTTGTCCCGGCCCCCCCCGCCGCCCGTATTCACGCATGAATTATTCATACCCTCGACTCAATTCTGCAAGGGGGTCCGACTCTCTGCAAGTCAGTCAGAAATACAGGTCCGGATTATAATAGCGCTCATCTCGCACGTCGCGAAAACACGGAGCCGCGCGACTCCCGGATTAAGGCGACGCGCGCAAGGTGGCGTCATTTCCATTTAAAAGTTTCGCCCGGAGGATCCCGTCGAACGTCATGGTCCGTGACTTTCTAGGCACTCGCGGTGGTGTGTCGTCGACAAAGAGAGAGAGAGAGAGAGAGAGCACGAGAAGCGCACCCCATTGTCATCGATACATCCGGTTATTATAAAGAGACGTAGTAATGTAATGGGCCCAGTGAACGCGCGTAGGGAGAAACAGATGCGCGCAAGACTGGCAGTGTATAATAAGTAACGCGACGCCTTTAGCGGAGGCACAATCTACCGTATTATTGCTCTAACGGGCGGTAATCTGATTGAGCTCCGAATAGATTCAAACCCGATTCTTCGGGATTGATTTACACGAGAGAAGTGTGTTTTTGCTGTGCATGCTCGTGCGAAATCGCCGAGTTTCTCGATCGTAAAATTTTCGATCGTCGACGACGGCGCTCTTTTACGGTTTTTACGGTTTTAAATGGCACGTATAGACGGGCGCACAGAGTTCCGTGTCCCCGTGTTCCCTCATTAGAGAAAGACCGATTCTTTTGTAGAATCTTACCTCTCGTTATAAGTAGGCACTAAAGACTTCACACCTCGGCGGGCACGCGCGCTCGGTTCGAGAGCGCGGCGGCGTAACATTGTAAGCGGGCTGAGTGCCGATCAGACTATTTCGCCGCTCTTTAACAAGTCTGTGTAGGAAAGTCTTAGCGACATGTGGCAAAATGCGTTCGAGAGCTGAGACCGATTGTTCTACTGCCGATGAGAGGACGATCGTTTACCTAAGATCAGAGGACGATCTTGTGTGATAATGCATCAAAGTCTTTTAATTAACAACTAAAAATCTATCTGGCTATTTGTAAAACAGTACAGGACTTTTTTGTTCAGTTCGATCTGATCTATAGACACACAACGGCACAAAATATGTTACCCACTTTATCCTCCTTTTGTGAGAATAACTATAGAAAAAGAAATTAGTATATAAAATACGTCACTTATAAAAGACGACAAATTTAAAAACGTTGAAATAAAAATCATGCAGAAGAAATGTTGCTCCAAAAATATTTCATCTGTAAAAATGTATACAGAAGAAAATGTTGCTATGTACATGACATTAT
Source organism: Harpegnathos saltator (assembly GCF_003227715.2). NCBI lineage: Eukaryota > Metazoa > Arthropoda > Insecta > Hymenoptera > Formicidae > Harpegnathos > Harpegnathos saltator. Next base: position 129,093 of record NW_020230724.1, on the reverse strand, counting down.
TATTTTAAAATATTATTTTTAAATGATACATCTAGAAACGTTAGAATGTTGTTTAAATTATTTGAGAAATTGCTTAAATAATATCTAGATTTGTTATTTTAAAGTATGTTTTTTACATAGTAACATTTTTTTACATGTATATTATTCATAAGTGGAATATTTCACGTAATAATATTTTTGGATATTTATTATCATAAGGGGCGATAAGAGGGAAACGAATGGACTTGATGATAGAGGTTTTGCTTTCTTTTTCTTTAATTAAATGTATCGCTCCAGCGCTGTAACGTTATGCGGTTCGTCCTGACCAAGTGCTATATGCAAAAACTTGACACATTTCGTACAAATCCAAACTTTGCGCGATGTATATTAATTAACGTGATGCCAATGAGAGCCCAATTAAATATTTCAAAAAGCCAATAGCACATTTGGTGCAAATATTATGTAAGACTTGATCTTGAAATGGTACACGACGCGCGCGAGAGCTCCAAATCAATGGGCGAAAAGCGTAAATTTATCCCCTCCCAATGATCGTCGCGCCGAGCAATGACAACAATCACTAGTCAACGAGCGGCGATCGATAACAGAAGATGCCGAGCGCGCCGAGCGATCAAAACAAAACCGTCCTCAAGGAGAAATGGAGCTTACCATTGTGACTCGCGAGCTTCTCCAAGTCCTTTTGTGCTTCGAGCCGTCGAGCGGCACACACGCCGCGGATTACGCGAGCTCCTTATCTCTCTTATCGATCGATTAAAATATTTCGCCGGACTTTGGAATAATCAGACTCTAGTGACCGTTTTATTTAACCATTTTTGCATTTTTTATTAATTCGTACCTACGCGAGTGTTTTAAAGTCAATGTTAGTGCCACACCGAAGCAGCCAGGATGCTGGGCTCTCGAGCCAGGATGTAGGAGGATGGGACGCGCGTAATAACGCATCATATATTTTCAGGTACGATTAAATCATTTATTATACACCGTTTCCGTTTTTTACTCGCGCTTGACGAACTGACCGAGAATAAAGAGATACCCGAGTCGGAATTTAGGTCGGTATTCATGAATCGTTATGATACGACGAATGACTACATTATTTTATATAAGAAATATTAATACAAATGGTAGAATAACAGTATACGTGAATATGAATCCAATTGATTGTTCTCAATCAAAGATTCGGAATAATTCACGTCTATGAATATCGGCCTTAAAAATTAAAATAATAATTTTACAAATTCTGATTTTGGTGTCTAATAACGTTTGTTAGAGCATCCTTTCCTGTGTACTCTCTTGCAAATAGCCACGTGCATTTTTAGTTACTAATTAAAGGACTTTGGTGCATTATCACACGTGATCATCTTGATCACGTGATCAGGAAATATAATCAATTTTTTATTCGAAAGTGGGACACAGTCAGTCTCGGCTTTCAAATGCATTTTGTCACATATCGCTATGATTTTTCGCGAAATTCCGCAACAAGCGACGAAATTCTCTGATCGGCACTTGGGATCGGCTTGTACAATGTTTACGCGGCTGCGTCCTTGAGTCGACCGCGCTGAAATCCGTGATTTGAGGTATCCCGTTAGAATCTAAACTCCGAGTTACAATCTAAGGATTTTGCGTTCACGTTTCAAATTTCCGGCTGCGAGCTTGCAAGGAGAGATTCGCATTGACTCTCTGTCTCTCTCTCTCTCTCTCTCTCTCTCTCTGTCTGTCTTCATTTCCCTTTCCCCCGTCGGGAATAAGTTCTCCTCGACGAGATCGAAGTACAGACGCGAGCATCGAGAATCGTGCAATCGTCGAGATTAGATTTTCGCAGGGAGAGGCACTTCGTCCCGAAATTCCTCGGAGAGGAAAAACTACGGCTTTTCGCGAGCTTTAACGCCGCGTCCGCCGTAGCTTTCTCGGCCGATGGAGCGAAAACGCGAAAACATGGCGATGCGCGACGTACGTTTCTTCAATTAAGCCGATATGGCAGGAAACCTTGGGAGTAACATTTCCATACGAGAACCCACGAGACGGGCTAGGCGGGGTCGGGAGGGTGAGGGAGGCACCGCGGAATTGTTACGGCCGGGGAATGGGAATACAGCAATCTCTCTCGCGTCGCGAGACTTCGACATTCGGGCTGGAAACCGCGAATCGACTTCAGATTAAAGCGGAGATAACGCGGTTAACAGGGGACGTACAGAATATCCGTGTCGACATCAATCGTGGCCGATGCCGCGGCGACATCGCTGCGCGTGCAAACGGAGCGAGCAACAAAATGAAACGAGTTTCACTCGCGATTTCAGACCGGCCGCGGCGCGCACTCGCGTGTGTACGAGAATCGACATAAACCTTCGGGACTCGATAAACGCCTCGCACCCGGCCGATGCGTTGCCGTGCCCGCCTTATAACTCATGCCTGCCTGCCTGCTTGCTTGCCTGCCTACCTACCAACCTTCTCGGTTCCGCACAGCGCGTTGTTTCAGATACGGTTTCCGCGTCGTAAAATTTCCTTATTTACGGGATATCACGGCGCGCTCCCCGCGGAAGGGCTTGAAAGAGGTCCTTTGAGGATCGCGGAGGGAGGGAGGGAGAGGGAGAGAGAGAGAGAGAGAGAGAGAGAGAGAGAGAGAGAGAGAGAGAGAGAGAGAGAAGGCTCTCTAGTTACGGTGTCACAACAGAGGCCGCAAACGAAATTTACCGCGGCACCGCGGCTTAATTCGCGCTTAACGCTCGCGCGGCATGCGAGCTCTCGCCCGGTCCGCCAGCCGGCGCCGCCGAGCGCAAATGAATCCTCCGGCGAGTTATGACGGTAATGCTGCGGGTTCAAGCGGAATAACGCGAATCGTATTGAATTCCCGATCCGCGCGCTCGCGCGTTCCGGCTATGATCGATCGCGCGCTGCGCCGAGCGTCGAGGCGGAACCGAGTAGGCGAACAAATCGCGGAGAGGTGCCCCCTCCCCACCTGTATATACCGCGCTCATATGAACGTACGAGCATACTCATGAACGTATGAGACAAAACAAGGAGCTTGAGTAACAAGACGGACGGCGAGCTAAGTGAGTGAGAGACCAGGCCGGCAATCAATAATTCCGCCGGAGCGGGATCCCCCGCTTTTTGTTTGCTATTTGAAGATTACCGCAACGGCGCATTAGTCGGCCGCCGGCCGGGCCCCCGGCCTCGTTATCGGCGTTACCTCCGTGGCGTGGCTGTCGTTGTAAATCACTTAGCTAGCTAGGTAGCTAGCTGGCTGGTTGGCTGGCTGGTCGCGGGAGCGTCAAAGAGCGCAAGTCGGCCGATAGATCGCGAGTTTACAATGAAATCGAGCTCCATTCTCCGGCGACGCGCGGTGTCAGCCTCTCTCCCTCCCCCCCCCTCCCCCCCGCCTTCGCCCGAATACACGTGTCTCCGCGTCCCCGCGTGTCTCTGGGCGCGCGAGCGAATCGGCTCGATAACGACGATTTTATGCTCGCAATATTTCATCAAACGACTGAGAGAGGCTCGTAATGTATTCGGTCGTTATTCGTCCGTAATAAAGAGCGCGCGAAAGTTCATTTCGCCTCCGCGTCGCATTGTGAAGCGCGGCCGCCGCCGCCGCCGTGCGTACGTGGGTTTTATACGAGCGAAGCGGCGGTAATCGCGAGCGAGCGAGTCCGCGGCGGCGGCATCGTCGTCGTCGTCGTCGTCGTCGTTCCGCTGACAATCGCGTTAATCTGACGTGAAGTATTAGCTCTTAAATGGCACTCGCCGACACACTCTAGCGTTTTAACGGACCCCACGGTGATTCACACACTGACCCGCTTGCTTGATCGCCGAAGCCGACCGCGCAATTTTGTAACGTTAATATCCCCGTTAAGTGCTTTTATGACATATTGTAAACCTTTTATTATAATTCCGACGACATGCCATGTGCTTTATCGCGACCCACGGCCGCATTGACTCGCGGCACGCTCACTGCCGGCTGATCAACGGATCGTAATGTGTGACGGGGACATAAAATACGCGGAATGAATTATTCCTTCGGAAAGCCCCGCGGGTAGAAATGTCAGTCACTCAGTCAGTCAGTCAGTCAGTCAGTCAGCCAGCCAGCCAGCCAGCCAGTCAGTCAGTCAATCAGTCAATCAGTTGGCTGTTCGATCGTGGACCGAAATCTCCGTGTCAAAACGTCTCGCCGAAACGGTCGAGCTCTCTCGCAGGGACAAGGGAACTCGCTTACGTCGCTCTCTCTCTCTCTCTCTCTTCTCTTTTTTTTTTCTCTCTCTCTCTCTCTCTCTCTCTCTCTCTCTCTCTCTCTCTCTCTCGGAACGATGTAGGCTTCGCGCGCGCGATGGTGTTACCGCGTCTACGTTGAATAGAAATCCATCCCGTCCATCCCGTCCACGGAGGCTACAAGATACTTCCGACGGAGCGTTTGGGCGCATCTAAGATATCGTGTTCCGTTGTTAGAACAGAGCCGGGCTTCTATTCTCCGGGCGATCGTAGCGGGCGGTCGTAAAGCATCGTCTCCTCTCGGAGTCGCGCACCGGTAACATTCGCCGCTTCTCCCAGTGGCTGACGATGATGACGACCGACCGACGGATCAACCGACCGACCGATCGATCGACCGATCGATCGATCGATCGATCGACCGGCCGGCCGGCCGGCTAGCCGAGCCGACTCGCCACCGAGAAAGAGGGGGTTATGCTAATTTTACGATTACACCACGACCCAGTTCCCGCGCGGAGTTCCTCCGCGAGTCTAGACGCTCTTTCTCTCTCTCTCTCTCGCACGCGAGCGCGAGCGGATTTCATACTGTTACCGGCAAACGTTAAGCACCATTGTCGGCATCGAACAACGGCATTATGACTATCCGCCGCCCCTCGCCCATCTCTCTGGACGCCGCTTTTGCCCCCCCCCTCCCCTCGCCGCCTCCGTTCTCGCGGTACTTGTCACGCTCATTACGTCACGATCGATAGTTCGCTCGAGAGCGCGGGGGCCCGGTTGCGTCCGCGAGCGAGATTCCCGCTGATTGTGGGTTTCGCAACGGAAGTTGCCGTTCCTCAGTGCTCAGAGCTAATTAAAACGGTCGGTTGAAGGATCGTTCGCGGCGGATCTTTGATCGAGGGGGGCCGAGTTATCCTCTTTTTCCGAGACATTTCTCCTCGATGTCCTTTCTCTATTCGTTTCTGCTCGGTTTTCGGAAAGTTCGCAGGCGGGTCACTCCCTTTCCCGTCGTTCCTTCTCTCCCTCTCTCTCTCTCTCTCTCTCTCTCTCTCTCTCTCTCTCTCTCTCTCTCTCTCTCTCTCTCGGAGAAGTAACGAACGGTGGCCCATCTATCATAGTCGCGCGCGGTCAACGAGTACGATTACTTATCCATATATGTATGAATGTGTGGGGTATACGTATCGGAATTTTGAAGAAGTCGATTTGATTGGATAAATGGAGGAAGGGTGTACCTCGATATTAAACAACATGCACAGGCCGAGGGATCATGAATATACCCGCTTGTCAAATTTCGATTGTTTTGGTCTCACATTAATGAAATCGCTGCGTAATGGATGGCAGGTTAATATACGAAACAAGCCCAACGTGACTTAGCTTCTCGGGGAATCTTCGAAGAGCCGTGTTAGAGAGAGAGAGAGAGAGAGAGAGAGAAAGGGAGGAGCGGCTTAGGGAGGGGAAGCACGAAGCCGTTGCTGCTGCATCAACGGCGGAGGCGCGCGAAGTGCTGGCTGGCTGATGTTCGGGATTAAGTCGGAATATATTCTTAGCGGGATTATCGCTCGTCTATAATTAGCCGCCGCTGAGGGAGGAATTAGGTGTATTAAGTTATGCACCTGAATGTTATTGCACATGCACCCTCGTGTCAGGCGACCCCGCTATTGCCAATGTAAACACGGGATTAGCGGCAGAGCACCGCGCAGATTACTCGAGTCTCCGGCGCGCGGCGTGCGCGAGGAATTACTCGATGATAAGTTGACTCGTCGCGCGCGCACGGGAAGTCGTTTGATTTTATGCGCGGTTACCTTGTAGCGCGAATTATTACTCAGCCGTGCTCCCGACGTCTCTCGTCCGTCAAACGAGAGAGCCTCGCGTCGGGTACTCGTTGCTCAAAATGATACTTTCCAAAGTTCGCGAAGGAGGCGATATTCGAATCGAAATTTTTATTATTCACCGCATCTCGACCGCATCGCGAGTTTCCTCGTAAACTCGAGGGTTTAATGGAGAATTTCGAAATATTGGAGATATTTGCAAACATTCTTTCCCGTCCCTCTCGAATCGGCGAATTGTACCGGAAAATTCCCGCGACGAAAGAGATCAAGCGCCGATTTATGTGGCGGGAAAGTCTCCTCTCTTAATTACACATGCTAATTACTCAACTCAATTCGATCGATACGGTCTATCTACACTCATCGCTTAATTCCTCGAGTTGAAACTCGAAGAAGGTGTAATTGATTCACCGATTATGTTCACACGTGGTAAGTCGAATTTACCTTGGTGTGTTCAACGCCGCCGGGGAGGGGGGGGGGAGGAGCTTGACGGGAAAAAGACCCAAACACGCGAACAAAAGTCCCTAATTTGATACGAAAATTATAATTCCGCTCACGACATAATTATACGTAACAGGACGACGACAAGCTGGCAGCGTTACATGCAAAAACGCTGTCCCGGGCACATTAAGGCTTCGCGTCGGGCGCGAGACTTTAATCACGAAAGACAAGAAGGAAGACTGATTGTGCCCTTAATGCACGCGGTCTCACGCGGTCGATTAGGCAGCGAGAACGCGCTTAACCCGTGTCCGCCCGACGTGTCTCACCTTTTTCCGCTGAAATCGCGCGAAGAAGCCCTCGTCGACCCTCCGGCTAATGCGGCCGCGCTCGAGCCGTTTAGAGAAGAGCGTTGAAATTTCACGTGCGATAAATCGCACGTACCGCGGATACACGTACGCGCGTCATCGCGCGGATCTCCCCTCCCGGCGCAACGGCGCGGCGCAGCGCGGAGTCTCTCCTCTCGTTTCGCCGCTTGAGTTCACCGACGGATATTTCGTAGACGGATAATTGCGGCTATAAATCCAAGATTAATCGAGAGCCCAACGTTGCCTGTCGTTGCCTCCTCCCCGCGAGAAATCCATTTCGCATTATAAATCAATCGACCCGTTTCTCTCGATCCTCGCGCGCGCGCGCGCGCGCGCCTCCTCCTCCTCCTCCTCCCGATAAAACTTCGACACTCTCTCCCCCTTTTTGCCGCCCGATCCCGGGGTGGTGCTGCAGATGATGCTCGCGAGATAGGTTGAGTCCATGGGCACGAAACTTCGGCATTAACCCCACACCTCGTTTCGCCGAGTGCGTACGATCGCATCTCACGCGACGGTGCCGTACTGGCCGAAATTCTCAGAATAATAAAATCGATCCTCGCGGGTATATCGAGATCCAGCCGCGAAATGTATTGACCTGTTATTAAAGTTGCACCGTGGAATCGGACGATGGCGTGGTTGCTAAGCTCGAAATGGATTTTGCCGCCCGGGAGAGAGAGAGAGAGAGAGAGAGAGAGAGAGAGAGAGAGAGAGCGAGTGCCGGTGCGCCGCGATAAAAGTATTTAGAGGAGCGAGTCAAGTACACCGCCGAAAACCGAGAAAGAGAGAGAGAGAGAGAGAAGAAGCGAGACGTTTCTCACAAAAAAAGAAAGTAATAATGTATCTTGTTGCTCGAGTTGCGCGTTATATATAATTAGCCCCATTATTTTTAACAAACAACCCACGGGGCATCTCTTAACTCGTGCGAGAGATGCAATATCGATCGCGGTACGTCTGGCATCGCGCTACTCAAGACGACCGGCAGGCCGACTAGACTCGCAATTGCCGCGACCGGCAATTCTTCTGTCCTCGTTGTTTCCGTTTCCCGGAGCGAGAGTCGCGTTCGAAAAGCGCCATCGCCGCGTCGTACTTCATCCCCGTTAAGTGCCGGGCCGCGCTACATGTCGCTCGTCCACGAAATTAAAAAGGGATCCGATACGGGCCGTGTAAGTTCGAGAGCGAGAGCTAAGGGCGAGCGCGCAGGGAAAAAGGGCGTAGGGAGAATGGCTATCCGATAGCTGGTGGGATGGATAGGTGGTCGAGCGTAGTGGGCACGCCCTTCGAGGCGCGATCTCGCGCGATTTAGGGCTCTTAATTATATGTGTGTGGAATGGAATAGCGTGCACATTCGAGGCGGGGGAGTCGAACTCCGTTCTGGCGTGCGTGTGTGTGTGTTTGTGGATTCGCGAGCGAGCGAACGAGCGAACGCGCGCGCGCGCTTACGTGCGCCCGCGTACGTTCTCTCGTTCCTCCTCCGCCTCGCCTCGTCTTCCTCTTCCTCTTCTTTCTCCGTCCCTCTTTATCCCGCACCCTCTACACGCATTATGAATAAATATATACGCCGTATTGACGCGTGTGCACGGGGCGTGGTGCGCCCCGGAGCGTCGGCCAGACCCGCTAGAATCTGGACGATCTTTTTTCCCTACATCTCCCCGAAGCGCATCTACGCGAGATGCGCCGTGAAAACGCACGCGCGCGCGCGCTTCACGCCTCCGATTCCGTTTGACGGAATTTTCCGAAAATACACGCGAGCATCGCGCTTCGTATTCTCTCTGCGCGCGAGCTCTAGTGTTTCGATATGCCGCGACGACGTAGTAAGGTGCGAGTTATTTAATTCCGAATCGGTGCGAATTAACGCGCGCGTTTCGAGAGGATATCTATTTTGTGAAAAAGTAGAGAGAGAGAGATAGAGAGAGAGAGAGGAGAAAGGGGAAAATACAGAGGGGAATTGTTACAAAGTTACAAGCGTGGCACGCTCAATCCAATATGCGTCTGTCCGATTTTTCCGCGTCAACGTCGAATTTAAGCGAATCTCTTTCATCCCGAAGAGACAGATATTACATTCAGAGTGCGGAGAGATATTCTCAGGCGCAGCGCAATTGATGAATAACATCGATCGATAACACGATCCGCCCGAAATGGCTAACACGAATGTTTCGAATTCGATTTCAATTATCCGCTGCCAGCGCGGAAACGAACAATATCCCGCGAATAAATTCATCCCGCGCTCACTCTCGCGTCGGCTCTCCGCTGTATCGCGCTTAATCCAATAAAATTCCAAAGATTGCTCGGCGACGCGCGCGCGCACACACACACACACACACACACACACATACGCTTCGCTGCCGTGCGCGAAGCTGAGATCGCCGCGAGATAGCCATGAATAAGTCATAAATATCTAGCAATTAAGAACCACTTACCGGACGAGAAACGGTATCGACGATCGGGAGAGATGATCCGCGCCCGCCGCCCGCGAGAGCAGGAGCGGGAGCGAGAGCGGGAGCGGGAGAGAGACCGGGGGACCGAGTCATTCCGGACTTGTATATCCGTGAAATTAAATCGTGCGTTCACGGTGTTCATCAGTCACACGTATCGACTCTCGCGCGTACCCGCATGCGTGCACGCACGTATGCACGCACGCAAAGCCGCAGAGAGAGAGAGAGACCCCACTCGACCCGCCGCGCCGTGTTTCGTTTCCATTGCGCAAATCATGCCCGACGGAGAACGGCACGGAGCACGGGTGGAAAAACGCTTAATTTGTACTAGTAGTAAATTGCGCGGCCGCAGCGGGCGCCTACGACGACGACGCACCACACGCGCGATCGAGCGGCGGATGATGCGTTCGGGATCATCGACGCGACGCAACGCGACGCGACGCGATCCGCGAGCGACGATGCGCGTCGCGCGCACACGCCGACGATAGTAATCCCCGGCGGCGCAATGACACGCTTCTCGCCACGTGGACGTGGCCAACCGGCTGAACGTTTCGATGCATCGGCCAGGACTCCGCCGGAGCCACGCAGCTCCAGCACGCGCTATCGTCTCGATAGACCGCGCGAGGTAATGGATCTCTTTCTTTCTTTCTCTCTCTCTCTCTCTCTCTCTCTCTCTCATTCGATCTCTCTCTTCGCGCGGCGCGTAGTCGCGGAGAGATTATAATAATGTTCTGAGTGACAGCCCGGAGAGACGGGGATATGCGCGCCACAATGTGTGGGAGTGGAGGCGTTTCCCGAGGGGTCAAGCATGGACACGTGGATGATGCTTAGGCCGAGTGTGTCTGCGAATCGCGCGTCGGCAGAACAAAATCTACGAGTATCTGCGAGTCGCTGGCTGTTCTCCTCGATACCTCGACGCGGTCTCGACTCTTTGCGCGTCCGCTTGCAATTGCGAACCCCTAACCGGGGTTCTGGTCTGAGGAATGTGTCGCGGCTAAATCTCGCGGGAATTCCGTAAAGTTGAGAAGGAAGCGTCGACGAGCACGGGACCTGCCGTTGACTTTGTAAACGTCGCACCCGAAGGATCACGACATCCACGATCGTAACGATCGAGGGGCGCGATTAAGCGGCCTCTGGGGCCACGTTCGCGATTTAAACGGCGCTTACGAGCCGGCCGGCTCCGCGCGAGGGCACCTCGACGGTGCCGCAAGAGTCGCAAAGTCGGCGCGCGAGCGCGGCGCAAAGGCCGCTCCGAGAGGGCACGAGGGGTGCGCGACGATATTAACCCGTAGCCGTGCGGTCTGCCCCGGACAAATCGCGTATTTACGACGCCGCGCTACAATGACGGGGCTTTTAATCCCTCGAGGCCGGACCTCGCGGCGACTTACCGCGCGGCGACTCGCGCGTTATATTTTGTCCCTCCGCGAAAAAGAGGGAGAGAAAGAGAGATCAGGCAAGAGAGAAAGTCACGCTCGCGTTCGCGTTAGGCGGACACGCACGTCTCGCGTCTCACACGCCGCGCCGCGCCGCGCCGCGCCGCGCGGCGAGGTCCGAAGGAATCCCCGGGGTTGGCTCGGGCAGGATGGAGACCCCGGCGTGTGTACATAAACATGTCAGGGAGCCATTATGCAAATTTTTAAATACGACGGGACCATATATCCTCGCTGCCGCGTCGGGGTGCGAAAAATAAAATTAGTATTGCCACAAATGTTTTTCGGCTTAAGAGACCGCGCGCGCGCGCGCGCGAGGCGGACCGTCGAGAGAGCCGAGAGCGCGCGAACCGCTGCGAGAGATCAGCTCTTCCCCCCCCCCCTCTCTCTCTCTCTCTCTCTCTCGACCGCGTGTCCGGCTCAGCTCCGAGCCGAGGCGTTAATGCCGGATCGCGATCCCGGCTCGTTCCCGAGGAAATACGGCGTCTCGTGCCCCGGTGTCGCGCGGCTTCGCCGCCCTCCGCGGATTCCGACCGGCCACGAAATACGGAGGTGATCGATGCGATACCACGCTGCAAGAAAGTACCGGATGGCCCTTGGTTCCGTCCGCTTTCGCCGTCGATAATTATTCACGAGCGCTAGGAACGATATCATCCCCGTAACTCACGGGCGAATTCCGATTGTCGATATCCGCGGGCTGGTGGCGAAAAACGCGCGGCTCGTGTCACGCGCCGAAGAATGACTCACCGATCACTCGGGGTCCTCGCTTCATTGACGATGAAGTTATTTTATCGGGGAGATACGCATCGCGCGCCGCCGCAATTTTTACTCGCCCGTTCGCCGCCGCCCGCCACTGGCGACTTTTCTAAGAACCTCCGTCCTGACAGCGATACCTTGTTAAGGATATTTATATGACTAAGCGGATCTCCGCGTGCATTCTCTCGACCGTGGCGATTCGGCGTGGCGCGAAGGCTGCGACCTTGCGGCGCAGCGAGGTGTCGTCTTCGGAAACCGCACATTAATATCGCGCTCGTTGCCGCGCCGGAAGCTCCAGAATTCACGACGCCGCCGGCGGACGTAAAAAAGCGCGACGGCTGCGACCACCTCGTGGAGACGGTTCTGCGGTCATGCGCGCGCGCCGCGCCGCGCCGCGCCGACACAAAGATGTTGCCACGGACAACAACCAGCGGCGATCCGATCGATCGCGCGGGAGTCGATCGAGCGCGCGGATTCGGAAATGCCGGAGATGCCGCGCGGCGTGAACGAGGCGATAAAAATTAATAGGCGCCAGCACGCTTCTCCGCCGAGTCAATTTATTCGCGCTCGGCGTGTCGCGCGGTGAATGTATCGGTCGTTTGACTGCCGCGTGAATAATCCGGGAAACATTCCGATTTCTCGCCCAGGCTATTCCGAGGCACTCGGTTAAACACTTTAATGTGCATTTTTTTCTCGTATTCTTTCGCGGGTGTCGTCTCCGAGGACTATCGAGGTGTCGCGACTAATCGCCGAATTGGTTACTTGACGTTGTTGGCTTTATCTTAACTAGCGGAATAAATAATCACGTCACGTTTTAGAGAAAAGAGAGGAAGATCATGAGAACTTTTGGAATACTGAGTCCCCTGAAATCTCACGGACGAGCGCGACTGCGTTGCTGCGATGCGGCATCTCCGTCGAGAGAGGGGCAGACCGCATCGCCAAGAAATTATTAGCAATTTCTATATTTCTTTAAGACCCCGATGATTCCCGGCTTCGCGCTGTCTAATTTCCTGTTACTATCTAAGAATCGAGAGAGAGAGAGAGAGAGAGAGAGAGAGAGAGAGAGAGAGAGAGAGAGAAGGGGTAGGAGGGGTAGGAGAAGGGGGAAAAAATAACAATCAGTTGTTCGGAATCGACGGGTAATATTCCTCTTCCCGGCGATTTCGCGAGAAATCGTCCCGCGCTTATCGCCGCTCTCCCGGTTTCTTCAGACCGGCGCGCGCGGCGAGATCCTAGCATCTCCATCGCAACGCATCTCGCATCGCATCTCGCGCGGGGCGTCTTCTGCTCCGCAAATTATATCAATCGCTGCCATTATATCCCGCTCGCGCGTTGCGTAACTCTCATTCGCGCTCGCTCGCGAGGAAGCGAGCGAGCGAGCGAGCGAGCGGACCGTTCGATCGGATGTTAAAACCGCAGCCGCGCGTTTCCGGGATGGCAAGGAGTCGATCGCGCTGGTGGGCACGATATCAAATTGTCCGAGCGCGCGCGGTCTCGTTCGGATTCGCGTGAGCCGGAAATTGCGAGCTGTCCGTGCCTGTAAACGAACTCTTTAGACTTAGCCCGACGTGTAATGCCAGACCCATCGTCTGCAGAACGATGCAGGCCTCGCAGCGAGGCCTGGCAACAAACAAACGCGCGAAGACCCCTCGTCGATGATGCCGATGACGGGTTATTACGCCGTGGGATTTCTCAAAAATAATAGCGCTCATGAGGGACCGGGAAAGAAGGAGAGAAAGAGAGAGTTAGAGAGAGAGAGAGAGAGAGAGAGAAAGGGACACACGCGCGAGAGTAAATAAGTCGCGCCTACTCGCGGGAGAGAACGAGCAACGCTCTCTTCTCTTATGAGACGCGAAATCAGAACCACCGCCACCACCGCCGCCGCCGCCGCCGCCGCCGCCGCCGCCGCCACCGCCACCCCAGCAGCCATTTGAAATCGCGCGGAATGGACTCGAGGCGATATGCGATTCCGGCGAAACACATCGGTTCGCGCCGAACCATTCGCACTCCATTTACACCCGAGCGCTTAAGAAGAGAGTGCACGCGCCATCCGGTGTACGCGCGTACCGCGAATCCGACGACTTACGGACCGGTCCCGGGAGAGAGAGGAGGAGGAGGTTGCCGTCGGGCCGGGGTGCCTGCCCCGGCCGCGTCTGCGGCGGAAATGAAGGAGTTGATATATCTGCCCGAGAGCTATAACTCACTTAGTACTTGCATACGTACTCCCCCTCGACTCCCTGCCGGACCCCTCCTCGCCCGTCTCGTTCTCTCTCTCTCTCTCTCTCTCTCCCTCTCTCCTCTCCTCTCCTCTCCTCTCTCTCTCACCTCTCTCATTCTCTCCTTCTCACTCTTCCTCTACGCCGTCCGCGACGCTCAGCTCTTTCTCTTGTGCCACCAACCCGCCGCGCACCGTCCCCGTCCTTATCGGCCTTATCTAAATTTCTCGCCCCATCTTCCCCCCCCCCTTCGCGGGGAGAAGACGCGATTACTCCCCCTTTGCGCTTTCTGCGCCCTTCTCGCGCCGGCTGGTACGCGCATAATCTCCGGGCGCGCTTGCCCGTGACGTACGTGGATGCGTTCGCGCGCACAACCTCGTGTCCAATCTATTCTCTCTCGCGCGCGCGTTCTCTCCTCTCTCCCTTATTTCTACGGCTCGGTATATACGTAACGTGTTACTCCTTCTTTGCCTACGTGTCTATGCGTTGATATATGCGCGAGCGAGCGCGTACGTCGGACCCCTCTCGCGTGTATTTCCGCGATACGGAATTTACAGCCTCGAGCTGCCTCGCTTGTTTTTCCGAGGCAGGCTATTTTTTACACTCGCTCGCAATTTACGCGTCGCGGTAATTGTCCCGTTCTTTTCTTTTTCTTTTTATTTTTCCGATCGCCACGCGAAGCCGGGCGTCTGACGTACGGTCCCTCCGTCTTCCCCGCACTTTCGTTCTGCACACTCGCGTCTTCCGCCGGGAGAACGCTTATTCCCGCTGTCGACGTTTCCTCGAGCTTTCCCGAACGCCCTGGAGAACACCGTGTAAATCCGACATACGCGATCTGTCCCTTCCGACTGCGCGATGTATTATACGTACGGTTGTCGCCGAGCACGCGCTCGCTCGTACCAGGAAGAGGCAAAGAGAAACGTAAGCGTGCTCGCGCGATGAGAAAAAGGATTCCGCCTTGCGCCCGCGGGCCGCGGAGGTGTGGAACGATCGTGAAACGTAAAAGAAGAAGACGAAGGAGGAGCAGGAGAAGAAGAAGAAGAAGAAGAAGAAGAAGAAGAAGAAGAAGAGGAAGAACAAGAGAAGGAAGGAGATGAGGGAAAGAGGAGTCCCGGAGAATCGGCGCTCGGAGAGAATCGAGCGAGAGGCGATACGCGAATGTTTAATGCCTCGCACTAAATTATGCAATTACCTTTATGTCCGCCTGAAGACCATCCTGACTAGCGCGAACGCGTGCGCGCGTGTGCGATGCGATGCGATACGATGCGATGCGATGCGATGCGATGGCATATCTGTATTCGTGCGTCGCGACGACGCACCTGCACACGCTTGACGATGACGAGCCGCTCGTACGTGTATACGTGTGTGTGTGTGTGTGTGTGTGTGTGTATGAGCGCGAAAAACACACCGACACTCGCTCGCGAGCGCACAAACACCGCGCCGTGTGTACGCGGTGTACGCGGCGCGGATGGTACAGCACGCTTCGCGTCTCTCGCCTAGAGCCCACGAGCGGCATATATCATGAACTTCTATCATACTTTGCCCACACTACCAGCAGCGCCGATAGCAGTACCGATGCGATTTCCACCGACACCAACAGCCCCGATCGCGCGCGCGCGCGCGCGCGCGCGGCCGTTACGATACAATGACTACTACTATTTACTCCCGCGAATGGCATTACAATAGCGCGTCGTTATGACCGGCGGCCGCCGCAGCCGCCGCGGCTCATCGGAGCGCCGATATCGAAGCGCGTAACCGGCCACGAGTCGCTGATTTGGTGGAGAAAATTGCGTGCCGGGCGACGATTGCATTACGAGCGCGCCGAAAGAGAATGGACGCGCGCGCATTCGCGCGTACCTGCAAATTACGACGCACGGGGACGCGATATTGCGCGAGGATGTAATATTTTCATCCAACTGCGACCCCCGCGCAGTTCTCTAATTAGAGATCGGTCTGATACATGCGCGCGCGCGCGCGGCCGGGCAAAATAATTAGTACGGTAAGCACTTGCCACACTTTGCGAGCGCATCGCGCGCTTGTAACGCGTAGCGGACCTCTGTTTATTATTCCCGCATAGTTCTCTTACAGCGGCCAAATGGAATGGCTATTACTGCAACAATGTGCCGCGCGTTTCCGTATCGGTATGCGTTACACACGCGTCGGCGATGCGCGATGCGATTTGCTTGCGCGTGTACGCGCGCGCGCACTAAAGTATCATTGACGAATTGGCCATTAACGCGCGATATACGCCGGCTGCGGCAGATGTTGCTCGGTGTAATGCTGGTAACGACGGGTATTCTTCATTCAATCTTGAGCGCCGATTACAAATGACTTTGTCGACGAGAACGCGAGAACGCGAGAGTCGCTCGTTTGTCCGGTCGCGATTTATGCGCCTAAAAAAGTGCACCCCCGCTTGCGCGGGCGGGGCAGGGGGGGGGGAGTCGCCGGGTTTCGCCGGTTGAAGCACAGATTAGTCATCGCGTATCGCGTATCGCGCGCACGGCGGAGCCTGGGAACGCGGTTGAGCGTATTCCGGCGCGCATACACCCGCGACACGCTCGGTGCGACTTAGCGCCCGCTCAGCGCGACAGCGCTGATCGGACCGGTTCCTAGCAGATTAGCTAATTTGCGTGGCGCAAACCGATAAAGACGTGACCGGCCGGGGATAAAACTGTCCGTTATAATGCGACGCTAAAGTACAACTTCTTCTCTTAGCGCGGCTCGCTATATGCGAATATTATGTAAACGTGTCCAAAATGTCCCAAAGTGCTCGCGCGGTATCGTACCTCGGTCGGGACATGTTGCTCGCCTCGCTCACGTCTTGCCTCTCTCGCCTCGCTGGGAAAGAAAAAGAGGAGAAGAGGAAGGAAAAAAGAAGGAACGGCGAGACGCGTTTTAGCATAAGCATTTCGATGCGACGAGTGGCTCTCTCTCTCTCTCTCTCTCCCTCTCTCTCTCTCTCTCTCTCTCTCTCTCTCTCTGCCCCCCCCCTTTCTTTCTCTTTCTCCTTGCTTTCTTTCTCAGCAATTTGGCAAAAACGTGCGGACGTTCCAAGAGCGACGAGAAACATGCAGAGATAACGCGACCGTCTCCAAGCCCGGATAGGCGCGCGCGTTCGCGAGGATTCTGGGAGATGTTGGACGGTATTTTATTATTTAGATATCCGCTATCGCGGATTATTCGAGTGTACGCACAAAGATGCGACATAGACGGAGGAGGTGCGGCCGATACCGCGCGAGAGGAAATTGAAATCTTTCTCTCTCTCTCTCTCTCTCTCTCTCTCTCTCTCTCTCTCTCTCTCTCTCTCTCTCTCTCTCTCTCTCTTTCTCTCACGCGCGCGTGCGGCGTTACATCCACTCCCGCGCGCGCGTAGCCTTGAATTACCAAAGGCCTTCGGATAAAATGTAAAATATGTAATCTTCATCGGCGTTGAAATAACCGGCAGATACACGTAGCCAAGATATTCGCGCACGACGCGCGAGTGCTCTCTCCGCGGCGCTCTCGGCCGCCGAGAGAGAATGGCGCAAATCGCAGAATCGGCCGTCAAAAATGACGCGCGAGTTCGCCCGTGCGATGCGATGTTATTACGCGGAGATGCAAGGATTACGAATATGTCGAGAGAGAGAGAGAGAGAGAGAGAGAGAGTGTGAGAGGAGAGAATGCTGGAAAGGCGGGTGAGGGGGCAGGGGGAGAAAGCGCCTGTCCCCGTGCGCAGATTACTCGCAGATTATACGCGGCGAGTAAGTGCGCGCGCCGAGCGCGAGTATGTACGCGCAATAATTTCGAGAGTGGATTGAACGCATGCGCGTCGTTAGGAAAAAGGCAGGATCTAACGCTAATATAAATCAACGGCTTACCGTGAGAAATACATCGCGGGGACTTACTAAACGCGAGGGGCTCGCGCGGAGATTTACGCTCATTGCTCGAAGGTGCGCCGATGCGGCGAATGGAAGCGTCAAGAATCCGTCATTTATAGCAAATCTCTTCGCGCGCTCGCGCGCGCGCGCGCGCGCAGCCTTGAATTACGAAGGACCTTCGGATAAAGGATGAAATATGTATCCTTTATTGAATCTAAAATAAGATGGAGATACCACCAGCGAGAGACTGGCCCGCGTCGTGTCGTTTTCAAGCGGCAAGGTCAGCCGATGCGCGGTCATCCGAGATGATCATCTCAGATGCTATTATCTGGATAATGCGCGATCCACCGTGCGCGCTGCGTAGAAATACGTACGGTTCCCTATCCTCCTTTCTATGTCTCTCCCGCCTCTCTCTCTCTCTCTCTCTCTCTCTCTCTCTCTCTCTCTCTCTCTCTCTCTCTTTCTCTTTCTCCATCCCCCTCCCTCCCGCCCTCTCCCTCTCTCTCTCTCTCTCTCTCTCTCTCTCGCTCTCGAAGCCAGGACAATGAATTACACTGGAAGGATGTATCCACCTCCTCCTACCCTCCTGCCTCCCCTCCCCCCGCCGTATCCTTACTCGCTCCGCGGTTGCTGTCGCGTCGCTTCTGTTGCTCTTGCCTGCGGCCGGAATGTCGACGAAAAAACGATCTTTGACCTCCCTTGTACTCGGGGGCCCAATCGCCGGGCGGAGCAGTATCGGGACCGTAATTCACAAATCGCGGACGTGCATCCTTGTCCACGCGAACCAACGAGACAACCAGAACCGCCGACGAATTACGCGACTCAGTTCCTTCGCGGAGAGACAATTTCGTCGCGCCGTCTGCGTCGGCGATACCGCCGATTCCACGCTGCGGTGATTTACGAATCTCTCTCCCTCTCTTTCTCTCTCTCGCACCGAAAAGTCATAATAAGCCGCGATCTTTCGCGACGTTACCGCGTTTATCAGCTGCGTTAACGACGCGCTGTCGTCGTTGCGTACTTTGTACACGCGTGTCGTGCCGAAATTCATACGAAATTCATACGTAATCAGTCCCCTTCCTTCACCTTCATTATCGATAACGATTACGATGCATCGATAATAACGTCGAGTACTTCGAAAACGCTGCATTGACGCACAACGAATAATCCCGGAAGTAGCTCCCCGAGAGAGGCACTCGCGCATCCAAAGCCGCCTTCCCGACTAGAAATTTATCCCATAGTCCTGATCAGGTTAACCTCATTTGGACATCAGATCCCAATAAGGTAATACTATCGAGTCCTAGCGAGTCGTGTAACGCAGAGTGGATATCAGGACTTTAGTAAGGTTCATAGTCAGGTCCTTATTGAATTACCTCGTGGAACCCTTATTACGTTTTTTTTTTTCAAATTATGGCTCCTGATTACTCGCCACGGCTATATTGGATGATGACATTGGAAATAAGAAATGACACGCCGAAAATTCTTTCATGTCATTTCCAAATAAAAAGATATTTGTATGAAGTAATATTTTAGATCGCTTGAGCGTACTTGTAAAATGTTTCATCACGACCAATAAATTATCGCACGATATAAACACGCACTGAAATACGCAACATGCACGCACAGAGTAGACGATTGAACTGCTTCTCGAGCGTCTTTTGTCTTGTAAGCCCACATATGGACAAATACAAGACAAATGAGAGCTCTGCAGTGCGCACGCCGCTACAGGCAACTCGTCGTTGCGCGTCGTACGATAAAAATTGAACTGTCTCTAATTATATGTGGCACATTATAAAAATATTTTTTTATACCACATTCAGGACTATTAAAGTTTTACACATACACACACGCGCGCGCGCGCGCGCGCACACACACACACATATACACATATTTATATTATATACATATAAAATTAATTACAAATGATTTTTGTTAAAACTTGATAATGCAAATCATATTGGATACAATGAATAAGATCCCGACAAGGACCTGATTAACTGAACCTGATATTATATCATACACTAGGTTGGTACATTAAGGTCCTAATGTGGAGCCAATCATTATAACCTTATAAAGGTCTTCCTTACTCATTTGTCGTTAGGACATTACAAGGACTGACTTACTTAGGATTACCTTTCATTTATCCTATTGGGTCCTTATCAATGTTAGGTGAACCCGATCAAAATTTCTAGTCGAGTTCTCCGGACTTATCTTCCGCGGGGAGCCGTAAGTCGCCGAATCCGCAATAATATACCACGCTGACGCGATTCGCGAAGCACAGATGTGAAATCTTATCCGCGACAATCGCGACGTCGACCCGAAAGCGTCCGGCCTGTCGCCGGAAATTACGAGCCGGATCGCGCGCGAGGCTCAACACGCCGAAGAAAGTGTTTTCGGCCCTTGACACTGGCTCGCGCGCGCGCTCACACACGTGCGTGCGCGTATGCGCACGTGCGTGAGCGCGCACGACTTAACGTTTCATTAACCGTATATTAGCGTGGCCTCAAGCCGCGTACATACGTCACACAGATAACCGCGCCGGGTCCGCGCGAGAGAATGTACAACGGGCCTGGCAGATAAGTGTAAGGAGATACGGGACGGGTAAGTTACGATGCGTCCTCTGATGCGAAATGCGCTAGCTGGACGGGCCTTATAAGCTGCCAAAACCGCGCGCGGCGACATGGAGAGCCGCGCGAACGATGCACCACGTCCGGGGGGGAAAAAGTCGGCCGCGCGCGACAAATTATACGACGATGTGTATCACTCGACCGTAGTCGCGCGACGTCGTAGCGCCATAGAGACAGAGAGAGAGAGAGAGAGAGAGAGAGAGAGAGGGGGGGGGAGAGGGGAGCGAAAAGAAAACGTCACACGCATTTTTCACACGATCAAGACAGATATATTGGTCGTTGGTCAACGGACGAGCGCGCGATGGCAGACTCTCAGTCTTTAGACGTGGAGTGTCGCGGGAGATTTCTCTCTCTCTTCTTCTTCTTCTTCTTCTTCTTCTTCTTCTTCTTCTTCTTCTTCCTCTCCTCCTTCTCATTTCTTTCTCTGAGCAATTTCACAATCGCATCTCCATGCGCAATATGGCGGTGCAATCGGCCCTCGACGCGACGGGAAGAATTTAGGATCGAGCGGAAAGCGGAGACGGCTGAAATCAGTTCACGAAGTGGGTTAAGGCGGTCCTCCGGCCGATCTCTCTCGAGAGAGCCTCGAAAAAGCGCCTCTCTCGATAGATTTATTTCCATTCATAAATATACACCGCGCTCGCGCTCACTCGGAACTCCGGCCGCCCCGTTCGCTTCGCTCTCGACGCACGCGAGCCACTTTCGAGAACTCGCCGAAGTATAGGTTGTTACGTACTTCGGGAGATTCGACGGAACGTGGGACGGTGGAAATTCCACGGTTCGAGAGGCGAACACAGATCCACCGGCGAGAGAACGAAAGAGAGCGGGAGATGCGAAGATTAGGCGGGTGAATCACGCAGGCGAGAGCGAGGGGAAAGAGAAAAGGGGTGAGTGAGTGAGAGAGGGAGAGAGGGGAGGGGAGAAACGCAGCCGCGGGCATAAAATTCGCGCTGAACGGCCAAGATGCAGCGAAAGATGGAGAAGGGGGGAAAGCTATCCACAACGATGGAAAAAGAGAGAGAGAGAGAGAGAGAGAGAGAGAATCGGAAAGATCGCGAGGAGGAAGAGGCACAGGAAGAAAGAGAGAGTGAGAGAGGAAGACAGTGGAAATCACGGCTCGTTCCTCATGAATTGACGGCGGATCGGCGCTTATCTGCGAGCACTTGCCCGTTGACTATTACGCCTTAACGAGCAGCGAAATAATTATAGTGATCGCTCCTCCTCGCGCTCCATAAGCCGCTATCACGCGGTTGGCTGATGCATTCGCGAAATTGTTTCGCGTAACGCCTCGAATCTGATAACGCTACGTGGTCGGGCTTTGCTCTTCCTTCCTCCCCCCTCCCCTACTTCTCACTCTCTCTCTCTCTCTCTCTCTCTCTCTCTCTCTCTCTCTCTCTCTCTCTCTCCCTCCCTCTCTACACGTTTCTCGGAATGCGCCGCGAAACGATCCGGCAACAAGCGTAGGATCGTGCTCTCTCTCTCTCTCTCTCTCTCTCTTTTTCTCTCTCTCTCTCTCTCCGCCTCGCTAACGTACCATCCGACGCGGCGAGCGCGACGGAAAATCGAGAGGCAACCGATCACGATGCAACCCTTAAAGGTACGGCAGCGGCACGCCGCTTCCTGGTGCCGTTAACGGTGAAAAGCAGCGCGCGTGCACTGTTTATGGTCTCGTTACAGCGGCGATACGCTCTCACCGCGGGGGGCTCGAGGTGCGAAAATTCAGAGCATCCGAGGGGAGGAGAGCTCGCGAGCTCGCGAGCGTGCGAGCGAGCCAACTACGGGCCTGCCCGCGTAATCGTAATGTAACGAGACGTCGGGAATGCGGCTGCCGACAAGTTCAAGGATAAACGGCGCCGCACGTATCCCAGGGAATCGGCCACGCGAATATCTCACTCTTTCGCCGAGTGATTTATGGACCCGATGCTATCGAGCGCCGAACCGCTCGCTCGCGCGAGCGCGGATTAGCGAGGCTGCGCGTCTCGCGAATGACTGAGCCGTAATTAAATTCATTAACGTCCGAGCGCCGATGAAGTCGGCTGATGCCGCGTCGGGCTACACGCGTCGATACGCATCGATACGATCGTCGAGCTGGCGATGCCTAATAAATACAACGGCGTTTGTCTGAATAATTTATAAGCGGCCGGTGATTTTCGAGCCGGGGCAACGTCTGACGAGCGTCTTGGGAACGAACGATCGGCGCGACACGCGGGGAACGCGCGTCGGTGTTCTCGCTTGCGTTGGGCTTTCTTCTCCTCTCCCTTCCCCCCTCGTCTCTCTCTCTCTCTCTCTCTCTCTCTCTTTTCCTCTCTTTCCATCCCCTGCCCGCGTGTCCGAGGTAGTCATTCTTACTTAGCACCTCGAGACAGATGTCCGAGCACCGGAGAGAACTGTCTCCCGCCGGTAGTCCGATGATTAACGATCGATATCCTTAAACAATACGGGCAGCATAAATCTTATTTTCACGATAATCCATCGTACCCGAAGGAAATCTCTTCATGTCGGATTCGTTCACAAGCGGTATTCATATCGAACGAGCTCGCGCTGTCGTCAGGGCCATTAATATCCTGCTTGTTCTATCGATAGGATCGTGAGTGCCGACAAGTTCACGGCCAGGCACCAAAGACACGCTTTCGGCAGTTTGCTCGTCGATCGTCGAGCGAGCGAGCGAGCGAGCGTACGATCGATCGATCGATCGATCGCTCCGGGCGCGAACGTGACGTCACACGACGCGGCGGCGACGGCGGGTTATTAAGAATCTTCCTTAAACGGAAACGTAGACAATGACGCGTGTGTACAACAGCGTCGCCGGTCCTTGAGCGCGCGAGGGGGAGGACGCGTCTAGCTTCGGGGCTGATTGGCCGAGCCTATAGAAATGCGCGTCGAACAGATCGAGCTGTCGAAAAGTAATTGCGACCGGTATCTGCGGTGAGTAGCGCGGCGGGTTGCGCGAGGTCATTCGTATCACGGCCGCAGCGCGGCGATCTCCTGCGCTCCTTTTTTCCTTCTCTTTCCTCGCGCCCCCCCCTCCCCCCGTCCTAAGTGCGCGCCGCGCCAGGCGAAAAGAGGCGGACAATTATGAGACGCGGCGGATCATACCGTGCAATTATATCGCGTGAGACTAATCGTGTGTAAACAAAAAAGATATCGATCGCGGTGATCGCTAACGATCCCGGACGCGGCGTGCCTGTCTCTCTCTCTCTCTCTCTCTCTCTCTCTCTCTGTCTCTCTCTTTTTCTCTTTCTCTCGTACTCTCGTGCACTGTGATTATGAAATATATCTTGGAGTGCGGAGTGAGCCGTCTCGTACCATTGACACCGTAATTCCTCAGCCGGAGATTGAGGAGCCGCACGCGTGCAATTATGGGTAAAGCGGCGGCGGCGGCGGCGGCGGCGGCGGCGGCGGCGGCGGTAGCGGCGAGAGCTTTTATTCGATAATAAGAGAAGAGCGCGTTACCGTGGGAAGAGCTCGCGTAATTGAAACTTTTCGGCGGTAATTTGCGAACGAGCGCTTCCGCAGGTAAGTTTCATTTTTTCCGGCTGCGCTGCGCTGCGATGCGAAAATTAGGCATTTCTCGGCGGGACTCTGGCCTGGCCGAGGCCCGGCTGCGCGCGATCCAGTTGGAGAGGAAAAGAGGAGGAAGCGGAGGCGAGAGCAGAAGGTAGAAATATCCGCGCGCACTCGGATTCGACTGTTCGCCGCGTCAAGATCCATTCTGCGAGGTACAGAGGTTAGAACGGGAACGTGTTATTAAGGGTGCCCTCTCTCTAGTCTCTCTCGGCTCTCGGTTATTGTCTCTCGTCTGTTCACCTCACGCTCCCTCCGACGGGACGAAACCACGTAAGGAGTCGACGGGGCAGCATGCGAAAGGATCTCGCAGAGAGACTGCCGCGAAGACAAGGCTCTCCGAAGCCCCGAGGGCGATTCCGTCCGGCGGAATAGGGCTCTGATGAAACCGCACAATGAC